>NC_058520.1:522761082-523386082 GCF_904849725.1 Hordeum vulgare subsp. vulgare | reverse complement strand
TATTAATGTTCTCCTTTTAATAAAGAACCGGACCAACGCATTAGCACTTGGTGAACACATGAACTCCTCAAACTATGGTCATCACCGGGAGTGGTTCAGGTTATTGTCACTCCGGGGTTGCCGGATCATAACACATAGTAGGTAACTACAACTTGCAAGATCGGATCTAAAACACACATATATTGGTGACAACATAATAATTTCAGATCTGAAATCATGGCACTCGGGCCCTAGTGACAAGCATTAAGCATGGCAAACTAGTAGCAACATCAATCTCATAACATAGTGCATACTAGCGATCAATCCCCATCAAAACTAACTCGATTACATGATAGATCTCATCCTACTCATCACCGCCCAGCGAGCCTACGAATAGATTAGTCACGAATGACGAAGAGCTTCATGGAATTGGAGAGGGAAGAAGGTTGGTGATGACGATGGCGATGATTTCCCCTCCCCGGAGCCCAAGACGGACTCCAGATCTTCCCTCCAGATGAAGAACAGGTGTGGCGGTGCCTCCGTATCGCAAACGCGACGAAATCTTCTCTTTTTATTTTTTCTGGGACGGAAGTGAACTTATAGAGCTGAGATTGGGGGCGGCAGAGCCGTGTGGGCCCCACAAGCTTGCCCACCGCCACCAGGGGGTGGCGGAGGCAGGGCTTGTGGCCCACTGGCCCACCCCTCAGGTGGATCTTCGCGCAGGTATTTTTCATATTTTCCAAAAATGATCTTAGTAAATTTTCAGGACGTTTGGAGAACTTTGATTTCAGCACAAAAATAACACCAAGGCAATTCTGCTGAAAACAGCGTCAGTCCAGGTTAGTTCCATTCAAATCATGCAAATTAGAGTCCAAAACAAGGGCAAAAGAGTTTGGAAAAGTAGATACGATGGAGACGTATCACGTATCGATTTTAATTTTGATTGCGTTAAATCTTTGATGGAAACTGCTTCTTTCCATGAGTCTAGCAATAAATATGGTCTTGACTCTAAGATACTACCTACTTTTTGTGAATATTTTGGTACCGATTTTGATATCCCCATTGAGAAGTGGTTTAAATATCATCCTCCCATTGAAAAATTACGTGAGGAACCTGTTAAAATTAAGAAGGAAGAAATAATTTTTAACCATGTTGATCCAATTGTTCCTACTGCTTACACTAAGAAACCTCCTTTTCCTGTTAGGATTAGGAAACATGCTAAGGCAACAACTATGGTTAATAGAAGTTAGTTAGCAAACCTAAACCTTCTGAACAAATAAATGTTGAGCCTAATGTTGCTATAGTTAAAGATCTCCTAGTCGATAATATTGATGGGTAGGTTATTTACCTATGTGATGAAGCGGCTAGAATTGCAAAACCTACTAGAAACAAACGAGATGAGCTTGATAAGAATAAACAAGTGGTAGGCATGCCTGTCATCTCAGTTAAAATTGGAGAACATTGCTATCATGGCATGTGTGATATTGGTGTTAGTGTTAGTGCTATACCATTTACATTATATCAAGAAATTATGTATGATATAGCACCCTCTGAGATTGAAGATATCGATGTCACTATTAAACTTGCAAACCATGATACTATTTCACCACTTGGGTTTGTTAGATATGTTGAAGTCTTGTGTGAAAAAGTCAAGTACCCCATTGATTTCTTGTACTTGTTTCAGAACATGATAACTTTTGTCCCATCATACTTGGTAGACCTTTCTTGACTATTGTTAATGCTTAAAATATTGTGCTACTCAGAAGGTCAGAGTGATCTTTGGTTATATCTCTCATGAGTTTTATTTCTCCAACTTTAGTAAACTGCCACATGAAGAAGAATTTCCTAATAAGGGTGAAATAGTTAGTCTTGCTTCTATTATTGTACCTCCTACCTATCCACTGGAATGATATTTGCTAGACCATGAGAATGGTATGCATCTGAATGAAAGCAATCAAATAGATAAGAGATTCTTTGATCAACAACCTATCTTAAAGCACAACCTACTATTTAAAATTTTAGGGGATCCTCCTCCACCCAAGGGAGATCCTATTTTTTGAGCTTAAGACATTACCTCATACTTTGAAATATGCTTATCTTGATGAAAAGAAGATATATCATGTTATTATTAGTGTTAACTTTTTAGAGCATGAAGAAAAGAGATTACTCAAAACTTGAAGGAAGCACATGGCTACTATTGGATATACTCTTGATGATCTTAAGGGCATAAGCCCCACCCTCTGTAAGCACAAGATTAATATGAACCACATGCTACACCAGTCGTTGATCATCAACGTCGTCTCAACCCTAAGATGAAAGAGGTGGCAAGAACTGAAATACTAAAAATTCTGGAGGCAGACATAATTTATCCTATTGCTGATAGTAGATGGATAAGTCATGTTCATTGTGTTCCCGAGAAAGGTGGTATAACTGTTGTTCCTAATGATAAAAATGAACTTATTCCGCAAAGAATAGTAAGTGGTTATAGTATGGTAATAGGAAATTAAATGAAGCTACTAGAAAAGATCATTACCCCTTGGCTTTTATTGATCAAATGCTAGAATATTATCTAAGAACACACACTTTTGCTTCCTTGATGGATATTCCCGGTTCTCTCAAATACATGTCTCGAAAGAGGACCAAGACAAAACTACATTTACTTGCCCTTTTGGAACTTATGCTTATACGTGTATGACTTTTGGTCTATGCAATGTACCTGCTACCTTTCAAATATGTATAACTGCTATTTTCTCTGACCTTTGTGAAAACATTGTTGAGGTTTTCATGGATGATTTTTCCATTTATGGGACTTATTTTGATGATTGCTTTAGCAACCTTGATCGAGTTCTGCAGAGATGTGAAGAAACTAATCTTGACTTGAATTGGGAGAAGTGCCACTTCTTGTTGAATGAAGGTATAGTACTTGGGCATAAAAAATTTGAACGGGGTATTGAGGTGGATAAGGACAAAGTTGATGCAATAGAGAAAATGTCATGCCCAAAAGATATCAAAGGTATAACAAGCTTCCTCGATTATGCTGATTTCTATAGGTGTTCTATTAAAGATTTCTCCAAGATTTCTATGCCATTAACAATTCTTATTCAAAAATATATTCCTTTTATTTATTATGATGATTGTGTAGAAGCCTTGAAAATACTTAAGAAAACCTTAATTTTTGCACCTATGTTTCAACCACCCGATTGGAACTTACCCTTTGAACTGATGTGTGATGCTAGCGATTATGTTGTTGGCGATGTTCTAGGGCAAATAGTAGAAACAAATTGAATGATATTCATTATACTGGTAAGACCCTAGATACCGCCCAAAGAAATTATGCTACCGCTACTTGAATTCAGTTATTTGTCGCGAGCCTCTTCTTTGCCGTCTGTTGGCTGATGGCAAAGACCCTATTTGCCGTGAGTCTACAAAAAACGGACGACAAAGAGGAGACTGATAGCAAAGATACTCTTTGCCATCAGTCTTGTCTTTGCCGTCTGCTGGCGCACGACAAAGAGCAAGAGGGCAGACGGGAAAGAGCATGGGGTGGCCCACCACACACCCCCTCCGACACCATAACAGCCGCTCTCTTTGCCGTCTGCCTTACACCTCTTTGCCGTCGGGGGTGGACGACAAAGAGAGGGCCCCCCTAATGGCCGTATACCCCACCCCACGTCCCCTATCTCCGACATATGCCTGTAGTGCATCGCCCTCGCCCCCTCTCTCTGTCTCTCTCACCCCCTCTCTCTGTGAGCGCCGCCTCCCCTCTGCCCGCCCCAGCGCCCTCGCCACCCCTCCTTCCCGCCCCCTCCGCCCGCCCCAGCGCCGTTGCCACCCCTCCTCCCCGGGGCTCGGCCGCCCCTCCTCCCCGCCCCCTCCTCCCCGCGCCCTAGTATGTCTCCAACGTATCTATAATTTTTTATCGTTCCATGCTATTATATTATCAACTTTGGATGTTTTATATGCATGAATATGCCATTTTATATCATTTTTGGGACTAACCTATTAACTCAGTGCCTAGTACTAGTTTCTGTTTTTTCCGAGTTTTTGACCTTTTTCAGAAAAGAATATTAAACGGAGTCCAAATGGAATAAAACTTCCGCGATGATTTTTTTGGACCAAAAGAGACCCCCGAAGCTTTGGAAGAAGGCCACAAGAGCCACGAGTGAGTCACAAGCCCAGGAGGCACCCCCTAGGCTGCGCCTAGCAGGCTTGTGACCTCCGCGTGGGCCCAACCGACGTAATCCCACCGCCATAAATTCCTATAAATACAGAAACCCCCAAAAAGAAACCTAGATCGGGAGTTCCGCCGCCGCAAGACTCTGTAGCCACCAAAAACCAATTGGTAGCCCGTTTCGGCCCCCTGTTGGAGGGGGAATCCATCTCCGGTGCCCATCTTCATCATCCCGGCGATCTCCATGACGAGGAGCGAGTAGTTCTCCCTCGGGGCTGAGGGTATGTACCACTAGCTATGTGTTTGATCTCTCTCTCTCGTGTTCTTGAGATGTCATGATCTTAATGTACCGCGGGCTTTGCTAATATAGTTGGATCCTATGATGTTCTTCCCCCTCTCCCTTCTTGTAATGAATTGAGTTTCCCCTTTGAAGTTATGTTATCGGATTGAGTCTTTAAGAACACTTGGTGTATGTCTTGCACGTGTCTATCTGTGGTGACAATGGGATATTCATGTGAGTACTTGATGTATGTTTTGGTGATCAACTTGCGGGTTTCCTGACATCGAGAACCTATGCATATGGGTTGGCACATGTTTTAACTCTCTGGTAGAAACTTTGGGGCACTCTTTGAAGTTCTATGTGTTGGTTGAATTGATGATTCTGAGATTGTGTGATGCATATCGTATAATCATGCCCACAGATACTTGAGGTGGCAATGGAGTATCTAGATGACATTAGGGTCTTGTATGATGTGTGTCTTAAGGTGTTATTATAGTTCGAACTCTAGGATAGATTGAACGGAAATAATAGCTTCGTGTTATTTTACTACGGACTCTTGAATAGATCGATCAGAAAGAATAACTTTGTGGTGGTTTCGTACCCGACAATAATCTCGTCATTTGTTCTCCGCTATTAGTGACTTTGAAGTGACTCTTTGTTGCATGTTGAGGGCTTGTTATATGATCCAATTATGTTATCATTGTTGAGAGAACTTCCACTAGTGAAAGTATGAACCCTAGGCCTTGTTTCCACGCATTGCAATACCGTTCGTGCTCACTTTTACTATTAGTTACCTTACAGTTTTTATAGTTTCAGATTACAAAAACCTATATCTACCATCCATATTGCACTTGTATCACCATCTCTTCGCCGAACTAGTGCACCTATACAACTTACCATTGTATTGGGTGTGTTGGGGATATAAGAGACTCTTTGTCATTTGGTTGCAGGGTTGCTTGAGAGAGACCATCTTCATCCTATGCCTCCTGCGGATTGATAAACCTTAGGTCACCCAGTTGAGGGAAAATTGTTACTGTCCTACAAACCTCTGCACTTGGAGGCCCAACAATGTCTACAAGGAGAAGGTTGCATAGTAGACATCAACCTCTTTTCTGGCGCCGTTGCCGAGGAGGTTAGCGCTTGAAGGTATATCTTTATATCTTGCAATCGAATCTTTTATTTTCTTGTTTTATCACTAGTTTAGTCTATAAAAGAAAACTACAAAAAATGGAATTAAGGTTACCTCATATGCTTCATCTTTTTAATGTCTTTCGTGAAAATGATGGAAATGAAAATTGTGCTCAAGTGCTAAAAGAAGATTTACATAGAATGCTTGGCATAAAATATGTGAATGATGAGCATGATTGCAATGTTGTTAGTATGAATTCTTTGAATACACATGATGCTAATGATATGCAAAGCCACAAGCTTGGGGATGCTATGTTTGATGAAGATGATCTTTTTAGTTCGCCCACTTTGAATGATCAAAATTATTATGATGAAAACATGTCCCCTATCTATGATGATTATTGTGATGTTACTTATGCTATAAAGAAGAATGATAATAAAAATTGTCACAATTATGAGTACCCTCTTACTGAACATTACTCTTTTAATGTGGAAACAATTCGTAGTGTTCATGTCTTTTACGATACTCCCACTACTATTGATGAGAATAAATTTCCTTATGTGGAGAGTAGTAAAATTTCTATGCTTGTAGATCATGAAAAGAATGATTTAGGTGCTGGTTATATTTTTGAATTCATTCAAGATGCTACTGAAAATTATTATGAGAGAGGAACATATGCTTCTACATATTGCAATAGTATCAAGTTTCCTTTCTATGTGTTGAAATTTTTGAAGTCATGCTTGTTTTATCTTCCTATGCTAGTTGATTCTTACTCGAATAAATTGTTTGATCACAAAATCCCTATGCATAGCAAGTGGGTTAGACTTAAATGTGCTAGTAATATGCTTCATGATGCTTCCTTTATGTTTCAACCATTATCTTTTATGTGAGCATCATTGAAATCATCATGCCTAGCTTGAAAGGCATTAAAGAAAAGTGCTTGTTGGGAGACAACCTAATATGTATCCTTCCTGTTTTTACGTGTTCACATGATTAAGCTACTGTGTTAATCATGTTTTATAGCTTTTAGTTCAATAAAAATGTCAAGGGTAGCCTTTACCATGCTTAATTTGAAAGTATAGGAGTTGTTGTTCCAAAACAGAAAGTTTGCTTGTAGTGCAAAAAATTCTTAGAATTTTCTGTATGTCGGAATAACTTGAAATTTGGACACAGTATGTTCTTATAAATTATATACAATATGGAAAATATTTCAGATTTTTTGAAGTTAAGTAAGTATGGATCTTGCTGCATTCTTCACAGGCTGTTCTATTTAGGCAGATTGCAGTTATGTTTGCTTGTTTAATTATCATATTTGAGGATAGGAGTTCTAAATATGTAGAGGCATTTAGTATGCATTGTAAAATAATAATTTTAGTGATTTACCACAGTAGAGGATGATAAAGTTTTGCATTGATTTATACTAACCTATCTCACGAGTTCTTGTTGAGTTTTGTGTGGATGAAGTTTTTAAGATTTTGGAAACCACCATATGAGAGGAATTAAGGAGACACAAAAGCTCAAGCTTGGGGATTCCCAAGGCATCCCCAATTCATATTTCAAGAAGTCTCAAGCACCTAAGCTTGGGGATGCCCCGGATGGCATCCCACCTTTCTTCTTCATACAATTATGGGCTAGTATCGGTTGAACCTAAGTTTTTTGCTTCTTCACAAGATTCGTGATATCCTTGAAGTGTCATTTTATTTTGTTTGAATAAGGTACTTAAGATATAAAATTATTAGATGGGAGAGTCTTCACATAGCCAAATAATTATTCAACTACTCATTGAGCTTCACTTCTATCTTTTGGAGTAGTTTGCCTTTTTCTCTAGTACTTCACTTATATCTTTGTAGAGCATTGCGATTCTTTTATTTATAGAAATAGTTGAACTCTCATGCTCCACTTATATTATTTTGAGAGTCTTAAACAGCATGGTAATTTTCTTAGGTTATGTATCTAGTCCTTGTTGGAATTATGCCCTAGAGGCAATAATAAATATAGTTATTATTATAATTCCTGTATCAAGATAATAGTTTATTATCCATGCTATAATTGTATTGAATGAAGACTTATATACATGTGTGGATATATAGAGAAAACACTGTCCCTAGCGAGCCTCTAGTTGGCTAGCCAGTTGATCAACGATAGTCAGTGTCTTCTGATTATGAACAAAGTGTTGTTGCTTGATAACTGGATCACGTCATTAGGAGAATCACGTGATGTACTAGACCCAAACTAATAGACGTAGCATGTTGATCGTGTCATTTTATTGCTACTGTTTTCTGCGTGTCAAGTATTTATTCCTATGACCATGAGATCATATAACTTACTAACACCGGAGGAATACTTTGTGTGTATCAAACGTCGCAACGTAACTGGGTGACTATAAAGATGCTCTACAGGTATCTCCGAAGGTGTTCGTTAAGTTAGTATGGATCGAGACTGGGATTTGTCACTCCGTGTGACGGAGAGGTATCTCGGGGCCCACTCGGTAATACAACATCACACACAAGCCTTGCAAGCAATGTGACTTAGTGTAAGTTGCGGGATCTTGTATTACGGAACGAGTAAAGAGACTTGCCGGTAAACGAGATTGAAATAGGTATGCGGATACTGACAATCGAATCTCGGGCAAGTAACATACCGAAGGACAAAGGGAATGACATACGGGATTATATGAATCCTTGGCACTGAGGTTCAAACGATAAGATCTTCGTAGAATATGTAGGATCCAATATGGGCATCCAGGTCCCGCTATTGGATATTGACCGAGGAGTCTCTCGGGTCATGTCTACATAGTTCTCGAACCCGCAGGGTCTGCACACTTAAGGTTCGACGTTGCTTTATGCGTATTTGAGTTATATGGTTGGTTACCGAATGTTGTTCGGAGTCCCGGATGAGATCACGGACGTCATGAGGGTTTCCGGAATGGTCCAGAAACGAAGATTGATATATAGGATGACCTCATTTGATTACCGGAAGGTTTTCGGAATTACTGGGAATGTACCGGGAATGACGAATGGGTTCCGGGAGTTCACCGGGGGGGGGGGGGGGGCAACCCACCCCGGGGAAGCCCATAGGCCTTGAGGGTGCCGTACCAGCACTTAGTGGGCTGGTGGGACAGCCCAAAAGGGGCCTATGCGCATTGGGAATAAAATCAAGGAGAAAGAAAAAAAAGGGGAGGTGGGAAGGAAAGGAATGACTCCCACCCACCAAACCAAGTCCAACTCGGTTTGGGGGGGGAGACCTTCCCCCCTTTGGCTCGGCCGACCCCTTGGGAGTCCTTGGACCCCAAGGCAAGGCTCCCCCTCCTCCTCCTATATATAGTGGGGTTTTAGGGCTGATTTGAGACAACTTTTGCCACGGCAGCCCGACCACATATCTCCACGGTTTTACCTCTAGATTGCGTTTCTGCGGAGCTCGGGCGGAGCCCTGCTGAGACGAGATCATCACCAACCTCCGGAGCACCGTCACGCTGCCGGAGAACTCTTCTACCTCTTCGTCTCTCTTGCTGGATCAAGAAGGCCGAGATCATCGTCGAGCTGTACGTGTGCTGAACGCGGAGGTGCCCTCCGTTCGGCACTAGATCGTGGGACTGATCGCGGGATAGTTCGCGGGGCGGATCGAGGGACGTGAGGACGTTCCACTACATCAACCGCGTTCACTAACGCTTCTGCTGTACGGTCTACAAGGGTACGTAGATCACACATCCCCTCTCATAGATGGACATCACCATGATAGGTTTTCGTGCGCGTAGAAAATTTTTGTTTCCCAGGCGACATTCCCCAACTGTGGCATCATGAGCTAGGTTCATGCGTAGATGTCTTCTCGAGTAGAACACAAAAGTTTTTGTGGGCGGAGATGTGCATTTTTCTGCCCTCCTTAGTCTTTTCTTGATTCCGCGGTATTGTTGGATCGAAGTGGCTCAGACCGACATTACTCGTACGCTTACGAGAGACTGGTTCCATCGCTACGAGTAACTCCGTTGCTCAAAGATGACTGGCGGGTGTCTGTTTCTCCAACTTTAGTTGAATCGGATTTGACCGAGGAGGTCCTTGGATGAGGTTAAATATAAACTCATATATCTCCGTTGTGGTTTTTGGGTAAGTAAGATGCGATCCTACTAGATACCCATGGTCACCACGTAAAACATGCAACAACAAAATTAGAGGAAGTCTAACTTGTTTTTGCAGGGTATGCTTGTGATGTGATATGGCCAACGATGTGATGTGATATATTGGATGTATGAGATGATCATGTTGTAATAGAAAATATCGACTTGCACGTCGATTGTACGGCAACCGGCAGGAGCCATAGGGTTGTCTTTATAACTAACGTTTGTGCTTGCAGATGCGTTTACTCTTTTGCTAGGGTGTAGCTTTAGTAGTAATAGCATGAGTAGCACGACAACCCCGATGGCGACACGTTGATGGAGATCATGGTGTGGCGCCGGTGACAAGAAGATCGTGTCGGTGCTTTGGTGATGGAGATCAAGGAGCACGTGATGATGGCCATATCATGTCACTTATGAATTGCATGTGATGATAATCCGTTTATGAACCTTATTTTGCTTAGAACGATGGTAGCATTATGAGGTGATCTCTTACTAAAATTTCAAGATGAAATTGTGTTCTCCCCGACTGTGCACCGTTGCTATAGTTCGTCGTTTTGAGACACCACGTGATGATCGGGTGTGATAGACTCAACGTTCACATACAACGGGTGCAAAACTGTTGCACACGCGGAACACTCGGGTTAAGCTTGACGAGCCTAGCATGTGCAGACATGGCCTCGGAACACATGAGACCGAAAGGTCGATCATGAATCATATAGATGATATGATTAGCATAGGGATGCTTACCACTGAAACTATACTCTACTCACGTGATGATCGGACTTGAGCTAGTGTAAGTGGATCATGAACCACTCAAATGACTAGAGAGATGTACTTTTTGAGTGGGAGTTTAGCGAATAATTTGACTAAGTTAAACTCTAATTATCTTGAACATAGTCTAAGTCCACTTTGAATATATTTGTGTTGTAGATCATGGCTCACGCGACAGTCATCCTGAATTTTAATACGTTCATAGAGAAAGCTAAGTTGAAAGATGATGGAAGCAACTTTGTAGATTGGGCTCGTAATCTTAAGCTAATCTTACAAGCTGGGAAGAAGGATTATGTCCTTAATGCTGCGCTAGGAGATGAACCACCGGCTACGGCTGATCAGGATGTTAAGAACGCTTGGTTAGCACGTAAGGAGGACTACTCAATAGTTCAATGTGCAGTCTTGTATGGCTTAGAACCGGGACTTCAACGTCGCTTTGAGCGTCATGGAGCATTTGCGATGTTCCAGGAGTTGAAGTTTATCTTTCAGAAGAACGCCCGGATCGAGAGGTATGAGACCTCCAATAAATTCTATGCTTGCAAGATGGAGGAGAACTCGTCTGTCAGTGAACATGTGCTCAAAATGTCTGGGTACTCAAACCGTCTAGCTGAGCTGGGGATTGAACTCCCGCAAGAAGCTATCACTGACAGAATCCTTCAATCACTGCCGCCAAGCTATAAAGGCTTTGTGTTGAACTACAACATGCAAGGGATGAACAAGTCTCCCGACGAGTTGTTTGCGATGCTGAAAGTCGCAGAGTCTGAACTCCGTAAAGAGCATCAAGTGTTGATGGTGAATAAGACCACTAGTTTCAAGAGAAACGGCAAAGGCAAGAAGGGTAATTCGAAGAAGAACGGCAAGCCTGTTGCCAATCCGACAAAGAAACCCAAAGCTGGACCTAAGCCTGAAATAGAGTGTTACTATTGCAAGGGTATGGGTCACTGGAAGCGCAATTGCCCCAAGTATCTGGCTGATAAGAAGGCGGCCAAAGAAAAATCAGGTATATTTGATATACATGTTATTGATGTGTATTTAACCGGCTCTCGTAGTAGTGCCTTGGTATTCGATACCGGTTCTGTTGCTCATATTTGCAACTCGAAACAGGAACTGCGGAATAGACGAAGGCTGGCGAAAGATGAAGTGACGATGCGCGTAGAAAATGGTTCCAAGGTTGATGGAATCGCCGTCGGCACAGTTTCACTTCAGTTACCATCAGGATTAGTTGTGAACTTAAATCATTGTTATTTAGTGCCTGCCTTGAGCATGAACATTATATCTGGATCTTGTTTATTGCGAGACGGTTACTCTTTTAAGTCAGAGAATAATGGTTGTTCTATTTCTATGAGTAACATCTTTTATGGTCATGCACCCAATGTGAGAGGATTGTTCATATTGAATCTTGATAGTGATACACACATACATAACATTGAGACCAAAAGAGTTAGAGTTAACAATGATAGCGCCATATATTTATGGCACTGCCGCTTAGGTCATATTGGTGTAAAGCGCATGAAGAAACTCCATGCCGATGGACTTTTGGAGTCACTTGACTTTGATTCACTTGACACGTGCGAACCATGCCTCATGGGCAAGATGACTAAAACTCCGTTCTCCGGAACAATGGAGCGTGCAAGTGACTTGTTGGAAATCATACATACCGATGTGTGTGGTCTGATGAGCGTAGAGGCATGCGGCGGATATCGTTATTTTCTCACCTTCACTGACGATTTGAGTAGATATGGTTATGACTACTTAATGAAGCACAAGTCTGAAACATTTGAAAAGTTCAAGCAATTTCACAATGAAGTTGAAAATCATCATAACAAGAAGATCAAGTTCCTACGGTCTGATCGTGGGGGTGAATATCTGAGTTTCGAGTTTGGTGCTCACTTAAGACAATGTGGAATTGTTTCACAATTGACACCGCCTGGAACACCACAGCGTAATGGTGTGTCCGAACGTCGTAATCGTACTTTATTAGAGATTGTGCGATCTATGATGTCTCTTACCGATTTGCCATTATCATTTTGGGGTTATGCATTAGAAACAGCTGCATTCACTTTAAATAGGGCACCATCAAAATCCGTTGAGACGACACCATACGAACTGTGGTATGGCAAAAGGCCAAAGTTGTCGTTTCTTAAAGTTTGGGGATGTGATGCTTATGTCAAAAAGCTTCAGCCTGAAAAGCTGGAACCCAAAGCGGAAAAGTGCGTCTTCATAGGTTACCCAAAAGAGACAGTTGGGTACACCTTCTATCTCAAATCCGAGGGCAAAGTGTTTGTTGCTAAAAACGGAGCTTTTCTCGAGAAGGAGTTTCTCTCGAGAGAATTGAGTGGGAGGAAGATAGAACTTGACGAGGTTGTCGAACCTCTCATCCCTCTGGATGGTGGCGCAGGGCAAGGGGAAACCTCTGTCGTTGCGACGCCGGTTGAGGAGGAAGTTAATGATGATGATCATGAAACTCCAGTTCAAGTTTCTGTCGAACCACGCAGGTCGACGAGACCACGTGCTGCTCCATAGTGGTACGGTAATCCCGTCTTATCAATCATGTTGTTAGACAACAATGAACCTGCAAATTATGAAGAAGCAATGGTGGGCCCAGATTCCAACAAATGGCTAGAAGCCATGAAGTCCGAGATAGGATCCATGTATGAGAACAAAGTGTGGACTTTGGAGGTACTGCCTGAGGGCCGCAAGGCTATTCAGAACAAATGGATCTTTAAGAGGAAGACGGACGCTGACGGCAATGTGACCGTTTATAAAGCTCGACTTGTGGCAAAGGGTTTTTCACAAGTTCAAGGAGTTGACTACGATGAGACATTCTCACCCGTAGCGATGCTTAAGTCCGTCAGAATCATGTTAGCAATAGCTGCATTTTTTGATTATGAAATCTGGCAGATGGATGTCAAAAGGCGTTCCTTAACGGTTTCCTTAAGGAAGAGTTGTATATGATGCAACCCGAAGGTTTTGTCGATCCTAAGAATGCTAACAAAGTGTGCAAACTCCAGCGATCCATTTATGGACTGGTGCAAGCATCTCGGCGTTGGAACAAACGCTTTGATGAGGTGATCAAAGCATTTGGGTTTATACAAGTGGTTGGAGAATCCTGTATTTACAAGAAAGTGAGTGGGAGCTCTGTGGCGTTTCTAATATTATATGTGGATGACATATTGCTGATTGGAAACAACGTGGAGTTCTTGGAGAGCATAAAGGATTACTTGAATAAAAGTTTCTCTATGAAGGACCTAGGAGAAGCTGCTTACATTCTAGGCATTAAGATCTACAGGGATAGATCAAAACGCCTGATAGGACTTTCACAAAGCACATACCTTGATAAAGTTTTGAAGAGGTTCAAAATGGAACAGTCCAAGAAAGGGCTCTTGCCAGTTTTACAAGGTACGAGATTGAGTAAGACTCAGTGCCCAGCAACTGATGAAGATAGAGAGCATATGCGCTCCGTCCCCTATGCTTCAGCCATAGGTTCTATCATGTATGCAATGCTGTGCACTAAACCGGACGTTAGCCTAGCCATAAGTATGGCAGGTAGGTTCCAGAGTAATCCAGGAGTGGATCACTGGACGGCGGTCAAGAATATCCTGAAGTACCTGAAAAGGACTAAGGAGATGTTTCTCGTGTATGGAGGTGATGAAGAGCCCGCCGTAAAAGGTTACGTCGATGCAAGCTTTGACATAGATCCGGACGACTCTAAGTCACAAACCGGATACGTATTTATTCTTAATGGGGGTGCGGTAAGCTTGTGCAGTTCCAAGCAGAGCGTCGTAGCAGATTCTACATGTGAAGCGGAGTACATGACTGCCTCGGAGGCGGCTAAGGAGGGTGTCTGGATGAAGCAATTCATGACGGATCTTGGAGTGGTGCCAAGCGCACTGAATCCAATAACCTTGTTATGTGATAACACGGGTGCCATTGCCCTAGCAAAGGAACCACGGTTTCACAAGAAGTCCAGACACATCAAACGACGCTTCAACCTCATCCGCGACTACGTCGAAGGGGAGGACGTAAATATATGCAAAGTGCACACGGATCTGAATGTAGCAGACACGCTGACTAAACCTCTTCCACGGGCAAAGCATGATCAACACCAGAACTGTATGGGTGTTAGATTTATTACAATGTAATTCGCATGACGATGTGAGGGCTAGATTATTGACTCTAGTGCAAGTGGGAGACTGTTGGAATTATGCCCTAGAGGCAATAATAAATATATTTATTATTATAATTCCTGTATCAAGATAATCGTTTATTATCCATGCTATAATTGTATTGAATGAAGACTTATATACATGTGTGGATACATAGACAAAACACTGTCCCTAGCGAGCCTCTAGTTGGCTAGCCAGTTGATCAACGATAGTCAGTGTCTTCTGATTATGAACAAAGTGTTGTTGCTTGATAACTGAATCATGTCATTAGGAGAATCACGTGATGGACTAGACCCAAACTAATAGACGTAGCATGTTGATCGTGTCATTTTATTGCTACTGTTTTCTACGTGTCAAGTATTTATTCCTATGACCATGAGATCATATAACTTACTAACACCGGAGGAATACTTTGTGTGTATCAAACGTCGCAACGTAACTGGGTGACTATAAAGATGCTCTACAGGTATCTCCGAAGGTGTTCGTTAAGTTAGTATGGATCGAGACTGGGATTTGTCACTCCGTGTGACGGAGAGGTATCTCGGGGCCCACTCGGTAATACAACATCACACACAAGCCTTGCAAGCAATGTGACTTAGTGTAAGTTGCAGGATCTTGTATTACGGAACGAGTAAAGAGACTTGCCGGTAAACGAGATTGAAATAGGTATGCGGATACTGACGATCGAATCTCGGGCAAGTAACATACCGAAGGACAAAGGGAATGACATACGGGATTATATGAATCCTTGGCACTGAAGTTCAAACGATAAGATCTTCGTAGAATATGTAGGATCCAATATGGGCATCCAGGTCCCGCTATTGGATATTGACCGAGGAGTCTCTCGGGTCATGTCTACATAGTTCTCGAACCCGCAGGGTCTGCACACTTAAGGTTCGACGTTGCTTTATGCGTATTTGAGTTATATGGTTGGTTACCGAATGTTGTTCGGAGTCCCGGATGAGATCACAGACGTCACGAGGGTTTCCGAAATGGTCCGGAAACGAAGATTGATATATAGGATGACCTCATTTGATTACCAGAAGGTTTTCGGAATTACCGGGAATGTACCGGGAATGACGAATGGGTTCCGGGAGTTCACCGGGGGGGCAACCCACCCCGGGGAAGCCCATAGGCCTTCAGGGTGGCACACCAGCCCTTAGTAGGCTGGTGGGACAGCCCAAAAGGGGCCTATGTGCATTGGGAATAAAATCAAGGAGAAAAAAAAAGGGGAGGTGGGAAGGAAAGGAAAGACTCCCACCCACCAAACCAAGTCCAACTCGGTTTGCGGGGGAGACCTTCCCCCCTTTGGCTTGGCCGACCCCTTGGGAGTCCTTGGACCCCAAGGCAAGGCTCCCCCCTCCTCCTCCTATATATAGTGGGGTTTTAGGGCTGATTTGAGACAACTTTTGCCACGGCAGCCCGACCACATATCTCCACGGTTTTACCTCTAGGTCGCGTTTCTGCGGAGCTCGGGCGGAGCCCTGCTGAGACGAGATCATCACCAACCTCCGGAGCGCCGTCACGCTGCCGGAGAACTCTTCTACCTCTCCGTATCTCTTGCTGGATCAAGAAGGCCGAGATCATCGTCGAGCTGTACGTGTGCTGAACGCGGAGGTGTCGTCCGTTCGGCACTAGATCGTGGGACTGATCGTGGGATAGTTCGCGGGGCGGATCGAGGGACGTGAGGACGTTCCACTACATCAACCGCGTTCACTAACGCTTCTGCTGTACGGTCTACAAGGGTACGTAGATCACACATCCCCTCTCGTAGATGGACATCACCATGATAGGTTTTCGTGCGCGTAGAAAAATTTTGTTTCCCATGCGACGTTCCCCAACAGTCCTAATATGATGGGCATCCAAGAGGGATATAATAAAAACTTTCATATAGAGTGCACCGAATACTATGAGAAGTTTCATTCTTTCATATAGTTTTGAGATATAAATATGGTGATATTAGAGTCATGCTAGTGAGTAATTATGGATTGGTAGAAATGCTTGTGTTAGAGTTTGTGATTCCTGTAGCATGCACGTATGGTGAACCGCTATGCTAGGAAGTCGGAGCATGATGTTTTCATTGATTGGCATCCTTTGTGTGTTTGTCGGGACCGCGCGATGGTTAACTCCTTCCAACCCTTCCCCTAGGAGCATGCATCTAGCACTTTGTTTTGATTACTAATAAAACTTTCACAACAAGTATGTGAGTCCTCTCTGACTAATGTGAGTCCATGGTATATACGCACTCTCACCCTTCCACCATTGCTAGCCTCTCTAGTCCTGCGCAACTTTCGCCGGTGCATACACCCACCATATACCTTCCTCAAAACACCCACCATACCTACCCATCATGGCATTTGCATAGCCATTCCGAGATATATTGCCATGCAACTTCCACCGTACCATTTCTTATGACGCGCACCATCATTGCCATATTGCTTTGCATGATCATGTAGTTAACATCGTATTTGTGGCAAAGCCACGTTCATATCTTTCATACATGTCACTCATGATTCATTGCACATCCAGGTACACTGCCGGAGGCATTCATATAGAGTCATATATTTTGTTCTAAGTATCGAGTTGTAAGTAAATAGAAGTGTGATGATCATCATTATTAGAGCATTGTCCCATGTGAGGAAAGGAAGGAAGCTATGTTTCCCTCACAAGTTGGGATGAGACTCCGGACTATAAAAATAAAATAAAAGAGGCCAAAGAACCCACAAAAAAATGAAAATGAAAAAAAGAAAAGCAAAAAGAAAAAGAAAAACGCCAAAGATCCCAAACAAAAAAATGAGAGAAAAAGAGAGAAGGGACAATGCTACTATCCTTTACCACACTTGTGCTTCAAAGTAGCACCATGATCTTCATGACAGAGAGTCTCATATATTGTCACTTTCATATACTAGTGGGAATTTCATTATAAAACTTGGCTTGTATATTCCAATGACGGGCTTCCTCAAATTGCCCTAGGTCTTCGCGAGAAAGCAAGTTGGATGCACACCCACTTAGTTTCTTTTTGAGCTTTCATACACTTATAGCTCTAGTGCATCCGTTGCATGGCAATCCCTACTCACTCACATTGATATCTATTGATGGGCATCTCCCATAGCCCATTGATATGCCTAGTTGATGTGACCATCTCCTCCTTTTTGCCTCACAACCTCCACCATACTCTATTCCACCTATAGTGCTATGTCCATGGCCCACGCTCATGTATTGCGTGAGAGTTGAAAAGGTTTGAGAAAGTAAAAGTGTGAAGACAATTGCTTGACTAAGACCGGGGTTGTTCATGATTTAAATAGGTTGTGTGGGGAAGATGGAGCATAGCCAGATTATATGATATTGTAGGGATAAATCTCTTTGGCCATGTTATTTTGAGAAGACAAGATTGCTTTGTTAGTATGCTTGAAGTATTATTGTTCTTATGTCAATATTAAATTTTTTGCTTTGAATCATATGGATCTGAATATTCATGCCACAATATATGTTAGGTAGCATTCCACATCAGAAATTCTGTTTTTATCATTTACCTACTCGAGGACGAGCACGAATTAAGCTTGGGGATGCTTGATACGTCTCCAACGTATCTATAATTTTTTATCGTTCCATGCTATTATATTATCAACTTTGGATGTTTTATATGCATGAATATGCCAATTTATATCATTTTTTGGACTAGCCTATTAACTCAGTGCCTAGTGCCAGTTTCTGTTTTTTCCGAGTTTTTCACCTTTTTCAGAAAATAATATCAAACGGAGTCCAAATGGAATAAAACTTTCGCGATGATTTTTTTTGGACCAAAAGAGACCCCCGAAGCTTTGGAAGAAGGCCACAAGAGCCACGAGGGAGTCACAAGCCCAGGAGGCACCCCCCTAGGCCGCGCCTAGCAGGCTTGTGACCTCCTCGTGGGCCCAACCGACGTAATTCCACCGCCATAAATTCCTATAAATACAGAAACCCCCAAAAAGAAACCTAGATCGGGAGTTCCACGCCGCAAGCCTGTGTAGCCACCAAAAACCAATCGGGATCCCGTTCCGGCACCCTGTCGGAGGGGGAATCCATCTCCGGTGGCCATCTTCATCATCCCGGCGATCTCCTTGACGAGGAGGGAGTAATTCTCCCTCGGGTCTGAGGGTATGTACCACTAGCTATGTGTTTGATCTCTCTCTCTCACATGTTCTTGAGATGTCATGATCTCGATGTACCGCGGGCTTTGCTACTATAGTTGGATCCTATGATGTTCTTCCCCTTCTCCCTTCTTGTAATGAATTGAGTTTCCCCTATGAAGTTATCTTATCGCATTGAGTCTTTAAGAACACTTGATGTATGTCTTGCATGTGTCTATCTGTGGTGACAATGGGATATTCATGTGAGTACTTGATGTATGTTTTGGTAATCAACTTGCGGGTTTCGTGACATCGGGAACCTATGCATATTGGTTGGCACATGTTTTGACTCTCCGGTAGAAACTTTGGGGCACTCTTTGAAGTTCTATGTGTTGGTTGAATAGATGATTCTGAGATTGTGCGATGCATATCGTATAATCATGCCCACGGATACTTGAGGTGACAATGGAGTATCTAGGTGACATTAGGGTCTTGGTTGATGTGTGTCTTAAGGTGTTATTATAGTACGAACTCTAGGATAGATTGAACGGAAAGAATAGCTTCGTGTTATTTTACTACGGACTCTTGAATAGATCGATCAGAAAGAATAACTTTGTGGTGGTTTCATACCCGACAATAATCTCTTCATTTGTTCTCCGCTATTAGTGACTTTGGAGTGACTCTTTGTTGCATGTTGAGGGATAGTTATATGATCCAATTATGTTATCATTGTTGAGAGAACTTCCACTAGTGAAATTATGTACCCTAGGCCTTGTTTCCACGCATTGCAATATCGTTCGTGCTCACTTTTAATATTAGTTACCTTGCTGTTTTTTTAGTTTCAGATTACAAAAACCTATATCTACCCTCCATATTGCACTTGTATCACCATCTCTTCGCCGAACTAGTGCACCTATACAACTTACCATTGTATTGGGTGTGTTGGGGACACAAGAGACTCTTTGTTATTTGGTTGCAGGGTTGCTTGAGAGAGACCATCTTCATCCTACGCCTCCCGCGGATTCATAAACCTTAGGTCACCCACTCGAGGGAAAATTTCTACTGTCCTACAAACCTCTGCACTTGGAGGCCCAACAATGTCTACAAGGAGAAGGTTACATATTAGACATCACGCCCCTCATCCCCGGCTTCCCACCGCCTCGGCTGCCCACCGCCCCGGCTGCCCACCGCCCCGGGTGCCCCTCCTCCTCGGCTACCCTCATCTCCAGTTCAAGCTAATAGGTGAGTTTGTTTTTTGTTATTTGAATAGATTTAGTTAGTTGATTTAGTTAGTTGATTTAATTATTTGATTTAGTGGTAGTTTAGTTAGTTGATTTAGTTAAATAGTAGATTTAGTCCTATGTTTAGTGAATTAGTGCTAGGTTATTTGTTATTTGTTAATTTAGAGGTAGATTATATTTTGTTAATTAGTGGTAGATTCTTTTTTAGTTAATGATTGGTAGATTATGTTTTTGTTAAAAAAAAAATTGTTTAGTGCTATATAGGTTTAGCGATAGGTTTAGTGATAGGTTTAGATTCTACATAGTCATAATTGAAATAAGTAGAAAAAAGATGAAGAATAAAAGAAGAATAAGTAGATAAGGGAAGAAGAATAAGAAGAAGAGGAGGATAAAAAGAAGAAGAAGAAGAAAAAGAGGAGAGAGGAGAAGAATAAAGAAGACGAAAAAGGAAAAGAAGGAAGAAGAAGAAGAAGAGGGAAATGGAAAAGAAGGAAGAAGAAGAAGAAGAAGAAGAAGAAGAAGAAGAAAAAGAAGAAAAAGAAGAAAAGGAAGGAAGGAAAAAGAAGAAGAAGAAAAGGAAGAGGAGGAAAAAAAGAAGATGAAGAAGAAGAAAATGACACCCCGACACCCTGACACGATGCCCGAAACCCCGACACGACATCCTCACGAGACCCTGGCAGAAATCTCCGCTCAGCTGTTAATACGCCGCCCCCGACGCCAATGACCCCCAACCCCTGACCTTCGACACCTCTTCGGCCTCTTGTTGACCGAAAAGTCCCCTGACCATCGACCCCCGACGCCACTGACCCTGGACCCCCGACGACACTGACCCCCGACCACCGACGCCACTAACCCCCGAACCCCGACGCCACCGACACCCGACACCACCGACCCTCGACGGCACTGACTTCTGACGCCACTAACCCTCGACCCCCAACAACTCTTCTGCCTTCAGTTGAACGAGAAGGTGCTTTTCGGCCTTCCACAAGCCGACGGGGTCATAGTTTTGTAAATTATGAGTTAGGTCACATATTTTCCGATTATGTTTTAAAAACATCATATTTGTGTTGATCGTGTGAATTTCAATGTGCAGTTGTTCGACGAACGCCACGTGCGTTGGACGAGCTCCGCCCCTGCGTTTGTTGGTGAGCACAAATGACTTCTTCTCCCACCCCCTTAACTTTCTATGTTCCAGTCTTCGTGACGATGAAACTTGCTAGCTATAGGTTTCTTCAATCATGAGTATGCATGACCAGTATGAGTCTCCCGTTCGAAAGGGCGACATCTATAAATATGCATGTCTTTGCATATTTATAACCGCCATCATTTCGAATTGTCCAACGTTATCCATGGACAACCCGAGTATGTGTAGATTGGGTTCGTGTATGTTGTGCTCCGGATCGGATGAGGAATTTCGTCAGTGCCTCCCTGTTGTTCTCGGGGTACACATCCTCTCTGCTTATTGCCGAGACGTGTATCAGGAGAACAGCGGGGAGGTGCTGCCGAAATTATGCGTCGTATCTGGAGCAGAGCATGGGAAAACGAACCCAATCTACATATACTCGAGTGGGATTAGGACCTATCTTTACCTATTAGCATGTAGGTTGCATCGACGTAATAAAACTGACAAACTTGATTAGCGGATGAATATAGATGATGAATTATATATTTATTTCTTGTGCGCCCATAGGTAGCTAGGCAACATGAGTGATCGTGCTTGGATGTACACTGGTTACCCTAGTCAGAAAGACATGACCAATGAATGGTTAACAAAAACCAGGGGGTTTGTGAGAGCCGCATTTGCAAATGGCCAGCAAAAAACATGGTGCCCCTGTCCCAACTGCGATAACTGGAAAAAGCAGACAGAGTTTGAAATGGGTAAACACCTGCAGAAGTGGCGTTTTACGCCTAATTATAAGGTGTGGACTTTTCATGGTGAGTCTGACCAACTGCCAGAGCTGAGGTGATTCGTCGTCGCACCGACGAGCATGGTACCGGGATCGAAGACATGGTGCAATACTTTGATGATGCTCCAGATTCGCACGATGAGATGGAGGTATCTGCAAAGGCCTTCTATGAAATGTTGGAGTCTTCATAACGTCCTCTCCACGAGCAGACTGAGCTTTGTCAGCTGGATGCCATCGCACATGTAATGGCTCTGAAGGCTCAATTCAACCTAGGCAGAGAATGCTACGACGCGATGATGACGATATTTGGACGTTTTCTACCCAAAGGCCATGTACTGCCTGCAAACATGTACCAGTGAGAGAAAATCCTCCGTGTACTTAAGATGTCCTATGAGAAGATACATGCCTATGAGAATGGATGTGCCTTACTTAGGCTTGAGTATACGGCCTTGGACTATTGCCCCATTTGCAATTCTTTCAGGTATATTGTGGTAGACAACGGTATGGGTGAGAAGAATCAGACCAAAATCCCCATTAGTGTTCTTTGGTATCTGCCAATCGTACCAAGTCTTCAACATCTTTTCATGGTCGAAGAGATGGCCAGACAGATGACATGGCACAAATTGGGCAAAAGAACTGAACTAGATGCGGATGGGAACAAGATGCTTGTACACACTTCAAATGGTTTTTGCGTGGAGGCACTTCGATGCATTACATAAGGATAAATTGGAATATCCAAGGCATCCTAGAGTTGCCATCAGCACGGATGGGTTCAATGTGTATGGTATGACGGCAACACAATACAGTTGTTGGCCTGTATTTGTCATTCGACTCAATTTCCCACCCGGAGAGATTATGAAAAGAAAGAACATTTTCTTGACATTGATAATTCCTAGGCCCAACTATCCCGGGAAGAATATGAATGTGTACATGCAGCCGCTTAAGGATGAGTTGCAAGAAGCCTGGGATAATGGGATCAAGACCTACGATGCCGCTACCAAAGCAAATTTCAAAATGCATGTGTGATACATGTATTCGACGCATGATTATCCAACATTTGCGCTATTCGCTGGCTGGTGTGTGCATGGAAGGTTCCCATGCACCACATGCAAGGCACCTCTTTAGTTCCGTTGGCTACAGGCTGGTCGCAAGTTTTCTTGCTTCGACATGCATAAACAATTCCTGGATCCTGACCATAAGTTCAGAAAAGACAAGAAGAATTTCATCAAAGGTAGAGTTGTCAAAAACACTGCACCAGCTGCGTTGACAGGCCAATAGACCCTTGATCAGTTAAACGCTCTCGAGTCTGATCCTTTGCGTCCAGGATACTTCAAAGGGTATAATACGGAACACGCCTGGACTCACAAATCATGCTTATGGGATCTGCCTTACTTCAAAGACCTCCTTTGCCCACACAACATCGACGTGATGCACACTGAAAAGAATATTGCGGAGGCCATTTTTGGTACATTGTTCGGCATAGAGGGGAAGTCAAAAGATAATCCTAAGGCTAGAATCGACCTGGAGGCTCTATGTGATAGACCGTTACAAAACTTGCGACAACGGAAAGGAAAGCAAAGCATAGTGAAGCCAAAGGCATGGTTCAATCTTGAAAGGCCAACTATGAGGGAAATGCTATTGTGGGTAAAAATGCAGTTGATGTTCCCCGATGGGTATGCTGCGAATCTAAAGAGGGGAGCGAGTCTTGAGAAATTGAAAATATTTGGTCTCAAGAGTCATGATTGGCACATATGGATTGAGCGGGTAATGCTGGTGATGTTGCGTGGCTTTATCTCTGAGGATGAATGGCTAGTACTGCCAGAGCTGAGCTATTTCTTCCATTCTCTTTGTGTGAAAGAACTATTGCCTAGCATGCTAGATGAAATGGAAGAGTTGGCGGCGGAGTTGATCTGTAAATTAGAAAAGATCTTTCCATCGGGCTTCTTTAATCCAATGCAGCATTTGATTTTGCATCTCCCGACCGAGGCAAGATTGGGGGGGCGTTCAAAATCGATGGTGCTACTCAACTGAGAGGATGCAGAAGACGCTTCAAGCTGAGTGTAAAAATAAACATAGAATTGAAGCATCGATGGCCGAGGCATTCATTACTGAGGAGGCGGCAAACTTTGTGACAGCACACTACGAAGCCAAAAATCATCATTTGCATAACCCGAAGCCTCGGTACAATGATGGAGATCCAAAAAAAGGTCGATCCAACCTCATCCTATTCAAAGGGAAGCTCGCACTATCTGGTGCTTTGAAAGGGAAACCGTTAGATGTCGAAGAATGGGGGACCATTTCATTGTATATCTTCACCAACCTAAGAGAAGTGCGGTCGTACATCGAGTAAGTTCTCGGTAAATTATTGTTCTGCAACTTCTAATTCCTTTCAACAAATCTTATTCCCGGATATTCGATATAGTCGATACGTCGCCGAATTCTCGGATGGAGCGGTCATCAAAAAGGATTCCGTCGAAGAGTATGAGCTTCTCGCAAAGCATGGAGGTGACTATCCCGGTTTCATCTCTTGGTTCAAACAAAGGATAATAAATTACCATTAATGGCCCATTTGATTTCTTGGTCTAATTTGCGGCTAATGCATCCATTCTTTCGTATTAAACTTGTAGGCTGATGCAGAGTCTATGGACGCCGAGTTGAGACAAGTCGCTAAAGGTTTTGACTATAAGGTTCGTTCATTTGACAAATACAACATCAACGGGTATCACTTTTGTACCTTTGGCAAAGAGCTATCTATGTCCGACCTAAAGACTACAAATTGTTCTGTATCTGCTATCGGCGAAGGAGGCACTAAGTACTATGGAAGAGTTGAAGCAATTTATGAACTTATATTCTATGGTGAAAACCCACCGACCGTCGTAGTCTTCAAATGTTATTGGTTTGAGACGAGGGAGACTAGAAGGACTCATGAACATATAGGACTAGTCAAAATCAACCAAAACACCCAATTATATCTTCCTGATGTCTATATTTCGGCTCAACAGGCGACACAAGTTTTCTATCTACCCTGGGCCTGCCAAACTGATCCAAATCTCAAAGGTTGGGATGTCGTTTATGAAGTGCCACCACATTTTAGACCACCTACCATCAATGAAGAGGATTATGAACCTCACATTAACCCAGACACATATGAAGGAGAATTCTTCCAAGAAACACGTATGTCCAAGAATTGTTTCAAGAACCGCGCTACTTCACCCCAGAACATTGAAGTAGACAGCGATAGTGAATCCGTCTTAACCCCTGAGCCCAAACAGGAAGAGCCGGATGAAGAAGAGGTTACTGCTGCGGATGACCTGTCACTTCTTGACCGATTACATAATGGTGGCCTTCCACATGTTCTTCCTGATAGTGATGATGATGCATTTATTGATGATAGGAATGATCATGACGCATTTATTGATCCCGAAGCATATATAGAGGAGCACGATTGTTATTAGTTCATGTCACGTATTCAACTATTTCTATATATAAATTTTGAGTTCATGTTAGGTATTCAATTTTTCTTAGTCATGTTGGTATTTATGACGATGATACACTTAAATTATATACATTTTATTACTCATGTTGGTATTTATGTTGTACTAATTTCATTTACTCCTTGTCATGACAGATGTTGAAAGATGGTGGGAAAGGGTCGAAAGCACTCCGTGGCTCCTTCTTCATCGGCGGGTGGTGGGATGGGTACTTCCATTCCCACCTCGCCTCTTCGGAGAGCATTGCTCTATAATCTGCATGGAGTGGCCGCTTCTTCGACTCTCGCGGCCCACGTGAGAGGAGGTTGACCCCCCGCGAAGCCGAGAGGTACTAAAGGTATTACTCATGTTGGTATTTATGTTGTACTCATGTTAGTATTTATGTTGTTGGAATGTTGGTATTTATATACATTTTATTACTCATGTTGGTATTTATGTTGTACTAATGGTACACGTGGCCGCGGGACAGGTAGGGCGGTGGCTGCCACACCTTCCTTGCCGCAACCCCAAGCTGATTCACCTGAGCACAGGACTTCTAGGGTGGATTCGTCTGAGGTGGAGGCTACACGGTCTCCGGTTCACGAGCCTCAGGTCGACGAGCCTTCGACCCACAAGACTTGTGTCCCATAGGCTTCGTTCCAGGCGACTCTGGAGCAAAGCAGGGATGAGGGTACGTCCCCAGAGACCCAATGGGATACCTGGGCTGAGCCAAGTGGCCATGCTGATAGCAACGAGGAGCTAGGTGAGGGGGCTGCCGTCTACCAGTGTGGTAGTTCGGGGCTCCCGCTCGTGCCGCCGACCCGCGAGCAGAGGTGGTCGATTAAGCCAAATGGGGACAAGTAAGTTAATTTACTCTTATTTAACCTTTTGCCTTCATGTTTTCTCAAATATCTAATGTTTTGGCTTTAATTTGTCATACTACAGGGGTTGGATTGTTGCCAAGGGCGTCCGCAAGCCCAACACCGTCCTTGGTGTGCTTTGCCCTCAAAACTTCCCGGGGTTTATTTGTTGGAAATATGCCCTAGAGGCAATAATAAATTAGTTATTATTATATTTCTTTGTTCATGATAATCGTTTATTATCCATGCTATAATTGTATTGATTGGAAACACAGTGCATGTTGGTCGTGTCATTTTGTTGCTATTGTTTTCTGCGTGTCAAGTATTTGTTCCTATGACCATGAGATCATATAACTCACTGACACCGGAGGAATGCTTTGTGTGTATCAAACTTTGCAACATAACTGGGTGACTATAAAGATGCTCTATAGGTATCTCCGAAGGTGTTCGTTGAGTTAGTATGGATCGAGACTGGGATTTGTCACTCCGTGTGACGGAGAGGTATCTCGGGGCCCACTCGGTAATACAACATCACACACAAGCCTTGCAAGCAATGTGACTTAGTGTAAGTTGCAGGATCTTGTATTACGGAACGAGTAAAGAGACTTGCCGGTAACCGAGATTGAAATAGGTATGCGGATACCGACGATCGAATCTCGGGCAAGTAACATACCGAAGGACAAAGGGAATGACATACGGGATTATATGAATCCTTGGCACTGAGGTTCAAACGATAAGATCTTCGTAGAATATGTAGGATCCAATATGGGCATCCAGGTCCCGCTATTGGATATTGACCGAGGAGTCACTCGGGTCATGTCTACATAGTTCTCGAACCCGCAGGGTCTGCACACTTAAGGTTCGACGTTGTTTTATGCGTATTTGAGTTATATGGTTGGTTACCGAATGTTGTTCGGAGTCCCGGATAAGATCATGGACGTCACGAGGGTTTCCGGAATGGTTCGGAAACGAAGATTGATATATAGGATGACCTTATTTGATTACCGGAAGGTTTTCGGAGTTACGGGGAATGTACCGGGAATGACGAATGGGTTCCGGGTGTTCACCGGGGGGGGGGGCAACCCACCCCGGGGAAACCCATTGGCCTTGGGGGTGGCGCACCAGCCCTTAGTGGGCTGGTGGGACAGCCCAAGAAGGCCCTATGCGCCATAGGAAGAAAATCAAAGAGAAAAAAAAGAGGAGGTGGGAAAAGGGGGAAGGACTCCTCCTTCCAAACCTAGTTGGACTCGGTTTGGAAGGGGAGGGTTGCCCCCCTTGGCTCGGCCGAACTCCTTGGGGGTCCTTGGACCCCAAGGCAAGGCTCCCCCTCTTCCCCCTATATATACGGAGGTTTTAGGGCTGATTTGACACGACTTTTCCACGGTAGCCCGACCACATATCTCCACGGTTTTACCTCTAGATCGCGTTTCTGCGGAGCTCGGGCGGAGCCCTGCTGAGATTAGATCACCACCAACCTCCGGAGCACCGTCACGCTGCCGGAGAACTCATCTACCTCTCCGTCTCTCTTGCTGGATCAAGGAGGCCGAGATCATCGTCGAGCTGTACGTGTGATGAACGTGGAGGTGCTGTCTGTTCAGCACTAGATCGTGGGACTGATCGCGGGACGGTTCGCGGGGCGGATCGAGGGACGTGAGGACGTTCCACTACATCAACCGCGTTCACTAACGCTTCTGCTGTGCGATCTACAAGGGTACGTAGATCGAATATCCCCTCTCGTAGATGGACATCACCATGATAGGTCTTCGTGCGCGTAGGAAAATTTTTGTTTCCCATGCGACGTTCACCAACAGTGGCATCATGAGCTAGGTTCATGCGTAGATGTCTTCTCGAGTAGAACACAAAAGTTTTTGTGGCCGGTGATGTGCATTTTTCTGCCCTCCTTAGTCTTTTCTTGATTCCGCGGTATTGTTGGATCGAAGCGGCTCAGACCGACATTACTCGTACGCTTACGAGAGACTGGTTTCATCGCTACGAGTAACTCCGTTGCTCAAAGATGACTGGCGGGTGTCAGTTTCTCCAACTTTAGTTGAATCGGAATTGACCGAGGAGGTCCTTGGATGAGGTTAAATAGCAATTCATATATCTCCGTTGTGGTGTTTGCGTAAGGAAGATGCGATCCTACTAGATACCCATGGCCACCACGTAAAACATGCAACAACAAAATTAGAGGACGTCTAACTTGTTTTTGCAGGGTATGCTTGTGATGTGATATGGCCAACGATGTGATGTGATATATTGGATGTATGAAATGATCATGTTGTAATAGATAATATCGACTTGCACGTCGATGGTACGGCAACCGGCAGGAGCCATAGGGTTGTCTTTAAACTAACGTTTGTGCTTGCAGATGCGTTTACTATATTGCTAAGACGTAGCTTTAGTAGTAATAGCATGAGTAGCACGACAACCCCGATGGCGACACGTTGATGGAGATCATGATGATGGAGATCATGGTGTGACGCCGGTGACAAGAAGATCGTGCCGGTGCTTTGGTGATGGAGACCAAGAAGCACATGATGATGGCCATATCATGTCACTTATGAATTGCATGTGATGTTAATCCTTTTATGCACCTTACTTTGCTTAGAACGACGGTAGCATTATGAGGTGATCTCCCACTAAATTTCAAGACGAAATTGTGTTCTCCCCGACTGTGCACCGTTGCGACAGTTCTTCGTTTCGAGACACCACGTGATGATCGGGTGTGATAGACTCAACGTTCACATACAACGGGTGCAAAACAGTTGCACACGGGGAACACTCGGGTTAAGCTTGACGAGCCTAGCATGTGCAGACATGGCCTCGGAACACATGAGACTGAAAGGTCGAGCATGAATCATATAGTTGATATGATTAGCATAGAGATGCTTACCACTAAAACTATTCTCGACTCACGTGATGATCGGACTTGAGATAGTGCATTTGGATCATGTACCACTCAAATGACTAGAGAGATGTACTTTTTGAGTGGGAGTTCTTAAGTAATATGATTAATTGAACTAATTGTCATGAACATAGTCTAATGGTCTTTGCGAATTTCAATGTAGCTTGCGCTATAGCTCTACTGTTTTTTATATGTTCCTAGAGAAAATTTAGTTGAAAGTTGATAGTAGCAAACTCTGCAGAGGATTGTCCTCGTTGCTGCGCAAAAGGCCTATGTCCTTAATGCACCACTCAGTGTGCTGCACCTTTTGCGTCGTCTGTGGATGCTGTGAACATCCGACATACAAGTTTCTGATGACTACACAATAGTTCAGTGCAAAATACTTAATGGCTTAGAAGCAAGGTGCCGAAGACGTTTTGAAACGTCACGGAACATAAGTGATGTTCTAAAGAGATGAAATTGTGATTTCATGCTTGTGCCCTTGTTAAGAGGTACGAGACCTCCGACAAGATTCTTTGTCCACAAAGTAAAGGAGAAAAGCTCAATCGTTGAGCGTGTGCTCAGATTGTCTGAGTACAACAATCGCTTGAATCAAGTGGGAGTTAATCTTCCAGATGAGATAGTGATGGTTCTCCAAAGTCACTGCCACCAAGCTGTGAGAGCTTCGTGATGAACTATAACATATCAAGGATAGATACAATGATCCTTGAGCGATTCGCGATGTTTGGCACTGCGAAAGTAGAAATCAAGAAGGAGCATCAATAGTTGATGGTTTGTAAAACCACTAAGTTTCAAGAAAGGCAAGGGCTAGAAGGGATACTTCGTGAAACGGCAAAACAGTTGCTGCACTAATGAAGAGACCCAAGATTAAACCCAAACCTGAGACTAAGTGCTTCTGTAATGAGGGGAACAGTCAGTGAGGCGGAGCAACTCTAGATACTTGGTAGATAAGAAGGCTGGCAAAAGTCGAAAGAAGTATATTTGATATACATGATGTGTACTTTACTAGTACTCCTAGTAGCATGAGGGTATTGGATACCGGTTCGGTTGCTAAGTGATTAGTAACACGAAATGATAGCTACGGCATAAATGGAGTCTAGCTAAAGGCGAGGTGACGATACGTGTTGGAAGTGTTTCCAAGATTGATATGATCAAAACATCGCACGTTCCCTCTACCATCGGGATTGGTGTTAAACCTAAATAATTGTTATTTGGTGCTTGCGTTAAGCATGAACATGATTGGATCGTGTTTATTGCAATACGATTATTCATTTAAAGAGAATAATGGTTACTCTATTTGCTTGAATAATCACCTTCAATGGTTTATCTAATCTCGATCGTAGTGTTACACATGTTCATAATATTGGTGCCAAAAGATACGAAGTAATGATGATAGTACCACTTACTTGTGGCACTGCCGCTTGAGTCATGTTGGTATAAATTGCATGAAGAGGCTCCATGATGATGGATCTTTAAACTCACTTGATTTTGAATCACTAGTGACATGCAAATCATACCACATGAGCAAGGCCTTGTTTTCATTGAGATGAAACAAGATTGTAACTTGTTGGAAGTGATACATTTTGATGTATGCAGCCCAATGGGTGCTGAGGCACGCAGTGGATATCATTATGTTCTTTCTTCAATGACGATTTGAGTAGATACAAGAGTATTTACTTAATGAATCACAAGTCTGAAATATTGAAAAGTTCAATTCTGTTTCAGAGTGAAGTTCGTCGTAACAAGAGGATAAACTGTCTACGATATGATCATAAAATGAATATCTGAGTTACGAGTTTTGGTACGCAGTTAAGACAATGTGGAAATTGTTTCGCAGTTCATGCCACCTGGAACATCATAGTGTGATGATGTGTCTGAACGTCATAGCCACGCATTATTTGGTATGGTGCATGCTATGATGTCTCTTATCGAATTACCACTATCGTTTATGGGTTATGCATTAGAGACAACCGCATTCACTTTAAATAGGGCACCACGTATTTCCGTTGAGATGACACAGTATAGACTGAGGTTTAGAGAAATCTAAACTGTCGTTTCTTGAAAGTTTGGGGCTTCGACACTTATGTGAAAAAGTTTCAGTCTGATAAGCTCGAACCCAAAGCGGATAAATGCATCTTCATAGGATATCCAAAACAGTTGGGTACATCTCCTATCTCAGATCCGAAAGCAAAGTGTTTGTTTCTAGAAACGGATCCTTTCTCGACGAAAGGTTTCTCTCTAAAGAATTGAGCGGGAGGGTGGTAGAACTTGATGAGGTTATTGAACCATCACTTCAACCAGTGTGTAGCAGGGCGCAGGAAGTTGTTCCTGTGGCGCCTACACCAATTGAAGTAAAAGCTCATGATGGTGATCATCGAGCATCGGATCAAGTTACTACAAGTCTCGTAGGTTAACAAGGTTGCGTACTACTGCAGAGTGGTACTGTAACCCTCTCTTGGAGGTCATGTTGTTGAGCAACAGTGAACCTACGAGTTATGGAGAAAGCAATGGTGGGCCCGGATTCCGACAATGCCTGGAGGCCATGAAATCCGAGAGAGGATCCATGTATGAAAACAAAGTGTAGACTTTGGAAGAACTACTTGATGGTCATAGGACTATTGAGTAAATATGGATCTTTAAAAGGAAGGCAGACGATGATGGTGATAAGTCAGTATTAAGAAATTCTCGACTTGTCGCAAAGATGTTTCTGACAAGATCAAACAGTTGACTATGATGAGACTTTCTCACTCGTAGCGATGCTAAAAGTCTGTTAGAATTATGTTAGTAGTTGTTGCATTATTTATGAAATATTGCACGTAGGATGTCAAAACATGGTTTCCTCGACGGTTTCCTTGAGCAAACATTGTATGCGATACAACCAGGAGGTTTTGTCGATCCTAAAGATACTAGCAAGTATGCAAGCTCCAGTGATCCTTCAATGGACTGGTGCAAGCATCTCGGAGCTGGAATATACACTTTGATGAGATGATCAAAGATTTTGGGTTTGTACAAGGTTTATGAGAAACTTGTATTTCCAAAGAAGTGAGTGGAAGCACTATAGAATTTCTGATAAGTATATGTGGTTGACATATTGTGGATCAGAAGTAATGTAGAATTTCTGTAAAGCATACAAGGTTGTTTGAAAGGAGTTTTCAAGGAATACCTGGATTGCGCTACTTGAACGTTGAGCATCAAGATCTATGGAGATAGATCAAAACGCTTAATAGAAGTTTCAACAAGATGCATGCCTTGACAAGTTTTTTGAAGGAGTTCAAAATAGATCAGCAAAGAAGGAGTTCTTGGTTGCGTTGTGAGGTGTGAATTTGAGTAAGACTCAAAACCCGACCACGGCAGAATAAAGAGAATAGACGATGGTCGTCTTCTATGCCTTAGCCATAGACTCTAAATTATGCCATGCTGAGTACCGCAGCTGATGTGTGCCTTGCAGCAAGTCTGTTAAGAGGTGCACAGAGTGATCCAGGATTGAATCACTGATCAGTGGTCAAAGTTATCCTTAGTAACTAAATAGACTAAGGAATTTTTCTCGATTATGGAGGTGGTTAAAGAGTTCGTTGTAAAGGGTTACGCCGATGCAAGCTTTGACACTAATCCGAATAACTATGAGTAGTGAAACGGATTCGTATAGTAGAGTAGATATTTGGAGCATTTCCGAGTAACACGTAGTAGCAGCATCTATAAGATGACATAAAGATTGGTAAAGAACGCACGGATCTGAAAGTTTCAGAACCGTTGACTAAAACCTCTCACACGAGCAAGACGTGATCAGACCCCATAACTATATGGGTGTTGGATTTGTTGGAATCACATGGTGATGTGAACTAGATTATTGACTCTAGTGCAAGTGGGAGACTGTTGGAAATATGCCCTAGAGGCAATAATAAATTAGTTATTATTATATTTCTTTGTTCATGATAATCGTATATTATCCATGCTATAATTGTATTGATTGGAAACACAGTGCATGTGTGGATACATAGACAAAACACTGTCCCTAGTAAGCCTCTAGTTGACTAGCTCGTTGATCAAAGATGGTCAAGGTTTCCTGACCATAGGCAAGTGTTGTCACTTGATAACGGGATCACATCATTAGGAGAATCATGTGATGGACTAGACCCAAACTAATAGACGTAGCATGTTGATCGTGTCATTTTGTTGCTATTGTTTTCTGCGTGTCAAGTAGTTGTTCCTATGACCATGAGATCATATAACTCACTGACACCGGAGGAATGCTTTGTGTGTATCAAACGTCGCAACGTAACTGGGTGACTATAAAGATGCTCTATAGGTATCTCCGAAGGTGTTCGTTGAGTTAGTATGGATCGAGACTGGGATTTGTCACTCCGTGTGACGGAGAGGTATCTCGGGGCCCACTCGGTAATACAACATCAGCACAAGCCTTGCAAGCAATGTGACTTAGTGTAAATTGCAGGATCTTGTATTACGGAACGAGTAAAGAGACTTGCCGGTAAACGAGATTGAAATAAGTATGCGAATACCGACGATCGAATCTCGGGAAAGTAACATACCGAAGGACAAAGGGAATGACATACGGGATTATATGAATCCTTCGCACTGAGGTTCAAACGATAAGATCTTCGTAGAATATGTAGGATCCAATATGGGCATCCAGGTCCCGCTATTGGATATTGACCGAGGAGTCACTCGGGTCATGTCTACATAGTTCTCGAACCCGCAGGGTCTGCACACTTAAGGTTCGACGTTGTTTTATGCTTATTTGAGTTATATGGTTGGTTAGCGAATGTTGTTCGGAGTCCCGTATGAGATCAAGGACGTCACGAGGGTTTCCGGAATGGTCCGGAAACGAAGATTGATATATAGGATGACCTCATTTGATTACCGGAAGGTTTTCGGAGTTACCGGGAATGTACCGGGAATGACGAATGGGTTCCGGGTGTTCACCGGGGGGGCAACCCACCCCGGGGAAGCCCATAGGCCTTGGGGGTGGCGCACCAGCCCTTAGTGGGCTGGTGGGACAGCCCAAGAAGGCCCTATGTGCCATAGGAAGAAAATCAAAGAGAAAAGAAAAAAAAGAGGAGGTGGGAAAAGGGGGAAGGACTCCTCCTTCCAAACCTAGTTGGACTCGGTTTGGAAGGGGAGGGTTGCCCCCCTTGGCTCGGCCGAACTCCTTGGGGGTCCTTGGCTCCCAAGGCAAGGCTCCCCCTCTTCCCCCTATATATACGGAGGTTTTAGGGCTGATTTGACACGACTTTGCCACGGCAGCCTCACCACATATCTCCACGGTTTTACCTCTAGATCGCGTTTCTGCGGAGCTCGGGCGGAGCCCTCCTCAGATTAGATCACCACCAATCTCCGGAGCGCCGTCACGCTGCCGGAGAACTCATCTACCTCTCTGTATCTCTTGCTGGATCAAGGAGGCCGAGATCATCGTCGAGCTGTACGTGTGCTGAACGCGGAGGTGCCGTCCGTTCGGCACTAGATCGTGGGACTGATCGCGGGACGGTTCGCGGGGCGGATCGAGGGACGTGAGGATGTTCCACTACCTCAACCGCATTCACTAACGCTTCTGCTGTGCGATCTACAAGGGTACGTAGATCGAATATCCCCTCTCGTAGATGGACATCACCATGATAGGTCTTCGTGCGCGTAGGAAAATTTTTGTTTCCCATGCGACGTTCTCGTAGATGGACATCACCATGATAGGCCTTCGGGAGCGAGAGATAGGAATGACAGGGGAGCACTACTTGGGTGCCCCGGCCCCGCTGGAGGTGGAGATCGATGGTGTTTTGTGCCACACGAGGGCCGACATGGTGATCCGACAGTTCTGAGTAATTTGTCCTTTACACAATTATAAATCAACCATATCTAGTTATTTTACTAATCGGTCTTGTCTCGTTTGCAGACCTACTACAGGTGTGAGGAGGGATACGAGGAGGACGCGACAAAGGTTATCAAAACTGAATGTCGCCGCCTACTTCAAAACTTTCGGCACGAGGCTCGGGTGCAGGTTGTTCGAGACTACTATGCCTCGCCGCGTATTAGGAAGGACAAGGCAAAGTGCCGCGATTCTAAGATGGAGAAGGAGCATTACATGAAGGTAATTACATATTATTAAGGCTTTGTAGTTAGTTTCCTTGATTTGGTTCTTACGCGCTCAAATTTCTCTTTATTAACTTAGGTGCCCCCGAGATGGTGTGTGGATAAGATGGATTGTTGGGAGGCCTTGGTGGATCAGTGGTGCTCCGAAACGTCGGAGGCCAGCCACAACAACGCCAAGGAGAGGCGTGGCAAAATGGTTGGTGTGCCACACCATCAAGGTAGCATCACAATAAGACGGAGGTGCCACAGATGTACGACCTGTATACGATGGCCCATACTGCCTCATACAAGAAGGTCAAGGCATTCTCTTAGTCTGACCTCGAGCATCCAGAAAACTTCACCAACATCTCCTCCCACCACAAGCTCGTGAAGTACAGAGATCACGGGAAGGCAAGGAAACAGGAGGACTTTAACCCGAGCGAGGGGCCTATTGATCCAGAGCTGGTGATGATAGTTGGCAACGGGAGGTCCCATGGCTCGATCGCCATTGGAGACGGCCTTATACGTTGTCCTAGCACTCTCTGGCAGATAAAGGCACGCCAAACGAGCTCCTGTCCTGAGATAACACCTCGTCCATGGCCAGTCGAGATCGCCATCGCGGTTAGTTTAATGGACTCAACTATCTTTCTGCATTATGTTGTGCGTTGGAACCAATATGATTACAATGCTAACAATGAGTTGTGTTGCAGGCTTCTATTCTGAAAGAGAGAGAGGCAATGCATGCGGTCTTGGCGGAGAAGGATAAGGAGATGAAGGAACTGGAGGAGAGGACGACTGCATTGGTGGAGGTGGAGAGGGCACGAAATGATGCGTCTAACAAGGCCATATACGAGCTCTTCGTGGTAAGTTTTTTCTTCATATTATTTCAAATCTTGCATATTAATGTCCTTTTCATTAATAACTAAAAAGTTTGACTTGTCGAAACCAAATGTATAGTCTATGTGCGGGAAGACCGACCAAGTCCCTCCGGCGATGCCAGTCATTAACATGGCGGGGACGGTGACTTTCATTTCAATGCAGTGATATTAAGAGTGTCATCATGCTAACGACACATTGCAAACGATGTATGGTGCAGAATATCTCCCGAAACGCATCGCACGACCCTTCTACAGTGTAGCCTTCTCTAGGGTAGCCTTCTCCAGGTGAAAAAAGCCAGAGCCACCGTGCTTCACCGCCGTGATGACGATTATGGTATGTTATCCTCCTTCTTCTTCTCTCCTCCTTCTTTTCCTTCTTCTTCTCCTTCTTCTATTCTTCTTCTTCTCCTCTTCCTTCTCCTTCTCCTCCTCCTCCTCCTCCTCCTTCTTCTTTTTCTTCTCCTTCTTCTTCTCTTCTTGCTTATTCTCTTTCTTCTTCTACGTAGCTCATTTTCCCCAACATAGACATACTTAGCTAATTATCCTCCAAAATGACATAATTAGCTTAGTTAGGTAAAAACATCATAAGAACCTTGGTTAGCTCATTAAAATGACTAATTTAGCTCCAAAATTACATAATAAGCTCATAATGGCCTATTTAATAAAAAATGACCTATACTTACCTAATTATCCTCCAAAATGACATAATTAGATCCAAAAAGGCATAATTAGCTAATATAGCTCGAAGAAGAGGACAAGAGGAGAAGAAAGAGGAAAAATGAAAAGAAGGAAAAAGAAGAAGAAGAGAAGAAGAAGAGAAGAAGAAGGAGAAGGAGAAGGAGCTAGCCCTCCTTCTTCTTCTCTCCTCCTTCTTCTCCTTCTTCTTTTCTTCTTCTTCTCCTCTTCCTTCTCCTTCTCCTTCTCCTCCTCCTCCTCCTCCTTCTTTTTCTTCTCCTTCTTCTTGTCTTCTTGCTTCTTCTCTTTCTTCTTCTACGTAGCTTATTTTCCCCAACATAGACATACTTAGCTAATTGTCCTCCAAAATGACATAATTATCTTAGTTAGGTAAAAACATCATAAGAACCTTGGTTAGCTCATTAAAATGACTAATTTAGCTCCAAAATGACATAATAAGCTCATAATTGCCTATTTAATAAAAAAATGACCATTACTTACCTAATTATCCTCCAAAATGACATAATTAGCTCCAAAAAGGCATAATTAGGTAATTTAGCTCGAAGAAGAGGACAACAGGAGAAGAAAGAGGAAAATGAAAAGAATGAAGAAGAAGAAGAGAACAAGAAGAGAAGAAGAAGGAGAAGGAGAAGAAGGAGCTAGCCCTCCTTCTTCTTCTCTCCTCCTTTTCCTTCTTCTTTTCTTCTTCTTCTCCTCTTCCTTCTCCTTCTCCTTCTCCTTATCCTCCTCCTTCTTCTTTTACTTCTCCTTCTTCTTATCTTCTTGCTTCTTCTCTTTCTCTTCTTCTACGTAGCTTAGACTCATCCAACAAAGACTAAATTGGCTAATTATCCTACAAAATGACATACTTGGCTTAGTTAGGTGAAAACATCATAAGAACCTTGGTTAGCCAATTAAAATGACTAATTTAGCTCCAAAATGAAATAATAAGCTCAAAATGGCATAACAACCTTGGTTAGCTCATGAATATTATATAGTTAGCTTGGCTTCCACCTAAATGACATAATTAGCCAATTTAGCTCGAAAATGCCTTAATAATGATAGTTGGCTCCAAAATGACATATTTTACCGAAGTGAGCTCTAGAATGGCCCATACTTAGCTTGGCTTCCACCTAAATGACATAATTATCTTAGTTAGCTCCAAAATGGCCTATTTAATAAAAAAATGACCTATACTTAGCTAATTATCCTCCAAAATGACATAATTAGCTCCAAAAAGGAATAATTAGCTAATTTAGCCTGAAGAAGGGGGCAAGAGGAGAAGAAAGAGGAAAAATGAAAAGAAGGAAGAAGAAGAAGAAGAGAAGAACAAGGAAAAGGAGAAGGAGGAAGAAGAAGGAGAAGAAGGAGAAGGAGGAGAGAAGCTCCTTCTCCTTCTTCTCCTCCTTCTTGTCCTTCTTCTTGTCCTTCTTCTTTTCTTCTTCTTCTCCTCTTGCTTCTCCTTCTCCTCCTCCTTCTCCTCCTCCTCCTCCTCCTCCTTCTTCTTTTTCTTCTCCCTCTAGTTCTCTTCTTGCTTCTACTCTTTCTTCTTCTACGTAGCTTATTTTCCCCAACAAAGACATACTTAGCTAATTATCCTCCAAAATGACATAATTAGCTTAGTTAGGTAAAACCATCATAAGAACCTTGGTTAGCTCATTAAAATGACTAATTTAGCTCCAAAATGACATAATAAGGTCAAAATGGATTAATAATCATAGTTGGCTACAAAATGACATATTTTATCCAAGTTAGCTCTAAAATGACCTATACTTAGCTAAGTTCTCTCCTAAATGACATAATAATGCTATGTAGCTCCAAGATTACCTATTCCACCTAACTTAGCTATTAAATGGCCTATACTTAGCTAAGTTCTCTCTGAAAAAACCTATACTTCTCTTCTTCATCTAGTATTCTTCTTCTAACTTTCTTATTTTTCATTTTGCATATTACATTCACTTCACGGGAAGCTTGGATTATATTGATGGAATGCTTGAATATGGTTTCTTGTACCATGGCTTCATGGAAGCCTGTATTGAAACTATTGTAGTATATGGATATATATGAAACTTTGTATATGCATGGATGAAACTGGTGTAATATATGGTTTGGTACGGATGCAACTTGCATAATATGTATGTACTATGGATGAAAGTTATTTTAATATGGTTATGAGTACGGAAACAAATGTATTTCTGTCAAATATATATATATATATATATATCCTGATTATTGTGAAAATTGCTGGATATAATAGAAAATAAAATAAACACGGGCTGTTTTGAGCCTTTGCCGTTGCCCACCGACGGCAAAGGCCATAGGGCAGACGACAAAGGGGGAGGGGCTGGGTGCAAAGGTGGAGGGAGAGAGGGGCTAGGTGCCCCCTTTGACGTCGGCCTCAAACATGGCTGACGGCAAAGAGAGGAGAGCTGACGGCGAAGGTGGGAGGGAGAGAGGGGCTGGGTGCCTCCCTTTGCCGTCGGCCTCAAACATGGCTGATGACAAAGAGGGTAGGGCAGACGGCAAAGAGGAGAAGCCTGCCGTTAGCACTTGATAGTAGCGTCTGTGTATCTGCCATACCATTTTATTTGCCGTCTGCCCCCTCATGGCAAAGATTCTTTGTCGTCCGCCTTACAAAAGCATATGGCACATAACGTCCTCACCCGATATTTTTTTGCCATCTAGTTTGCCGTTAGCTGATGGACGGTAAAGCCTTTGTCGTCCGGGGTTCCCCCCTTTGCCGTCAGCCATGGCAGACGACAAATTCTCAGATTCGTGTAGTGTACTAACAAAAAACATTTTTTAGCAATTCTGTTTGCATGTGATAAGTTTAGACCTTACATCATTGATTCTAAAGTAGCTATTCACACTGATCATGTTGCTATTAAATACCTTGTGGAAACGGAAGATGCTAAACCTAGACTTATCAGGTGGGTTCTTTTATTCCAAGAATTTGAATTGCACATCGTTGATAGGAAGGGATCTCAATACCGTGTAGCTGATAACTTGTCTAGGTAGGAAAATGTTCTTGATGACCCACTTCCTATTGATGATAATTTTCCTAATGAGCAACTTGTTGTTACAAATACTTCACGTAGTACTCCTTGGTTTGCCGAGTATGCTAACTACATTGTTTCTAAATATATTCTGCCTAACTTCACCTATCAACAAAGGAAAAGTTCTTCTATGATTTACGACATTACTTCTCGGATGACCCACATCTTTATAAAGGAGTAGATGGTGTTATTAGATCTTGTATACCAAAGCATGAACATGAACAAATCCTAAGGAAGTGTCACCCCGACGCCTACGGAGGACACCATGATGGTGACAAGACTGCACACGAGGTATTACAATCCGGTTTCTATTGCCCTAATCTTATGAAATTTATATCAAACACTATGAGTACAATACAAGCTAACTGGTATTATCATCGCACTAGCAGAATTCATATATTCTTACCATGAATTTAAATCTCACCACACCTTATCTCTTCATTGCAAGAAACACTGTTTACATTTCAAGATCTTGTTCTTTACTTTGATTAGTTATTTAGTCGGCACCTTTAAATCCTCTTTCTACTATTATATTTAGTTTATCGTTTACCTTGGACAATAGTAGTATTTGTAGAAGCTCAAGTAATACATCACACAAGAACAGTGACACCTTGTGTGTGATAGAAAGGCCTGCATAAATACTCTCCTCTGCTCTTTGTTAGGACGGTTAGTCATTGTGATACTTGTGCGAAAGTGCTACACTACCCTGTTTGGTTTGCAGGTACCAATAGTAGCTGAATCAGGCATCTTCCTCGTTAAACCTCTTCCCCTTTGAGTACCTACATACTATTTTCTCACAGCTTGCTTCTTGGAGGTCACTTCTTGTAGTTTAAAGTCCTCATCATCTTCATCATAATTTATCTTCTTCCTGGACCTGGTTGCAGCATTAGGAAGACTAGGGGAACTTAATTCTCCCTCATGGTAGCTCCCCTCAGGGCTAGTACCTGCATCCAAGTTAACACTTGGTTGTCTTGACCTGTTCTGACTATCATCTAAAGCAGACATCCTAAACTCAGAACTTGTGAATTAGATATAGAAGACTGGAATGGATGAGCATCACAAAATAAAGAGGATTTTGCAAAACACTTAGATCAAAATATAGTTTTAGGTTTTTACAGTAAGCATTTCGGAGTTTCCGAGTGATAATTTTTGGAAGCACCGAGGCAACAACAACAACTTGGTCACGATGTTTCAGTCTCATCAAGCTATGTCCCAGTTGCTCCGAAGTGCACAGGGTGCTACTGAAAACCTACATCAGTGACACTGATAGGAATCTCTCGGTTTCACCGAGTTGCCCTTTGTGCTCTGTTTGAACCCACATCGTTGACACCGATATGTTTCAATCATAAATTCCGAAGTCTGTACTCATCAGGATTTTGGCAACGATAGCTATGGGGTGCAGGAGAGAGTGGGTTTGAAGAATTTTTCAAAGCCCCGTCCACCCGATACATATACCCATCAGTTGTTGGAGACACCGTGAAAAACGAATCGATGGCTCCGAGGTGCATGACTGCCAGACGCAGAGCAACTCGATGACTCTAAGAAGTTTCGATCGATGGTACCAAGGTGGTAACCTGATCGGTCCAAATACTTTTGGTGATACCGAATATGTAGGGGTTGGTCATATCGAAAAACACTTAGAAGGTTTTGGAAGTCAGCCATAGACGAATCGGTGGCTTCGAGTGATCCTCAACCACAGGGTCCGAAAATAACTTGTTCAAATTTTGTGATGAAGCATGAAAGGATTTGAGACAAGATAGAATAGATAGCTAGAGGGGGTACTTAGGCATACTCATATATCCAATTGGCAAGGAAACCAAAACCAAATAAACTACAATTGAATGTCCTTGAATGGGAAAATTATGCATACCAACATGCTCACACAAGAAGATGTCAAATGGAAATATGTCCAACATGCACATACACACTAGAATCTATAAAGCAATTGTCGATGACAAAGTCATCTATATATGAGTATATTGACTTAGGATCCAAGTGAGGACACTTTATCATATGTCATATTCATCGTTTAAGCTCTAGTGGGGTTACCATTTTTACATAATGCATTAATGTGTCCACACCATTAGAGATGCTTTAGCTCAAGTCTTAGAGCAAAGCTCCCCCTAGATGTGATATCCCCCCAAAGAGGGATTCACTAACCTAGGGTTTTTTCATTGAAGACTTTATGTAGATATTGTAGTGGTGGATGCTCATTGTTGATGAAGATCATCTAGAATTTGGATCGATCCTTGTTGTTTGATACTCTCAAAACTTACATGGCTTAGTACCACACAAGGAACAATAACAAGGATAGCCATGGACATGGACTGAAATGCTCATTTTATGATGCCCATTGATGCATTGAATATCTTGTCCCTTGCTTACCAACAAGAGGGTTTGTGACTCCTTGAACTAGTGCATAATATTAAAGTTGTTTACACAAGTTCTTGCCATTAGATGAATATGTCTAAAATTTGTTGGCGGAGTCACCCTCAAGAACTCTCTAGTTCTTCTTATTCGGAATCCACATCAATTTGATGCGAGTCCTTGGAGTTGAAGTAGCACTTGATGAACTAGAGCTTGTAGTAGCTTTGGGAACCCACTTGACCTTAGCTTTAGGTAGTCTTCAAAGGAATCAATCTCCTATTGAACCTTGTCCTTGCCTTTTAGCTTGTGATCTTGTGGTGGAAGATCATCTTGAGTTGGTGTCCCCGTGAAGAGAGTAGGGTCATACTTCTCTTGTTGAGGGATGATTACCCACAAATATAGGTGATCAATCGTAGTCCTTTCAGTAAGTAAGAGTGTTAAACCCAATGAGGAGCAGAAGGAAATGATAAGCGGTTTTTAGCAAGATATTATCTGCAAGTGTTGCAAGTAAAAATGATAGATAGTTTTGTAGCAAGATAATTTATAACAAGTGTCAAGTAACAATAGTAGCAAAGGTACAGCAAGGTATCCCAATCATTTTTGTACCAAATGACAAGCCTGAACTCTTATATAAAGCAAGCGCTCACTAGGACACAAGGGAATTTCTTTCTAGTCATGTTCATCATATTGAGTTGATTCACGTTCGCTACTTTCGTAATTTGATATGTGGGTGGACCGGTGATAAGGTGATGTTCTTACTTGAACAAACAACCAACTTATGATTACACTTTCTCGCAAGCATCCGCAACTATGAAAGAAGAATCAAGATAAATCAAACCATACCATTAAACATGTGGCACTAGTGGGGACAGGGCCTATAGTCCCGACCCGTAAGGGGCTTTAGTCCTAGTTCACCAACCGGGACAAAAGAGGCGGGACTAAAGGCCTAACCTTTAGTCCCGGCCCTGTTCCAAGCCGGGACCAAAGGTGCTCCACGTGGGCGCCTTGGAGCGCCCTCAGGGGCAGGCCCTTTAGTCCCGGGTCTTAACACGGACCGGGACTAAAGAGTTTCTGCAAATTTTTTTTATTTTAGGGTTTTAGGGTTTTAGGGTTTAGGTGTTCGGGAGATTAACCTGATGCCTCGTTTGGTGTTCGGGAATTAGTTTTCATATAATTCTAAATATACATGTTTATGCATATATATATAAGATTAACTTATCTTACAAGCGAGCATATATATACAATTATATGGAGATCTGAATTATCGGGACTAGAGCCCGTCTATTCGATTACATGGACCAGCATCAGTAATGGCCCCTAGCTACACTAAATCGTCCTTTGTCATCTATAGCTTCCGTCCTCAGAAAGGTCGCAAGCTCCTCTGCAACAGCAATCGCGCGTTGCTCTGGTAGGTACTTCTCCCTCATGGTCGTGTACTATATAAGAAGAGGAGATGAATATGAATATCAATCATGATAACAAAGAATGACGGGTAAAAATAGAGGTGTGAATGTTCATTGCTTACGTCGTATCTGTAATCCTTGTGCTCAGAGGTAAACGTGCGAATGGTCTCGCAAACATAGTATCCGCATAGATGCGTCCCCTGTGGCTACTGGTCGCACTTTACGAGAATAGAATATATATAATCAAAATAATAATCGAGCAGCATAAATGTATTGAAAATAGAAGTATATCATACTACTACTTACCTGAGCCGCTCTAAAGGTCAGCTTCTCATGCTCGATACCGGGAGTCACGCACTTGAACCGCTTCCAAACCCTGCCCGACAAGGAAAATGATTTGCTAAGTTTTTCATTAATTGATATATCATAAAAGCATCGAAAGAGACCGATAGAGCGCAAGAATGATTGAAATTACCCTTGGAGCATGTCATGCAGGCTTTGGAACTGTTCCAAGGGTCTCGATAATGGGTCGAAGGCATCAACTCTTCCCTTATCAATTTGAATGTCCAACAAAATCGAATGGTAGCTGCACATGTATATATGTGTGTGTGTGTGTGTGTGTGTGTGTCAGTAACTTATCAATTACACTTATAAGTGAATGGACACAACAGAGTAAAGACCCTCACTTGAAGTTGTATGGAAACAGTATGTGGTCACAGAAATTTTGATCTGTTAGAAATCTTAGAAGGTTTTCCTCCGTCTCCTTGGGTTTATCAGTTAGCGTCGCTATATGTATTTTATCTGGGTTAATAAACCCAATATTTAGGATGTTCCTACTTTTACATTCTAGAATCTTCATTCTGCATAATAGAGTACAAGTTACATGTAGACAATGAATTGAAATAACTAAACAAGTTATATGTAGACAACAAATTGAAAAACTTACAGACAATAGCAACTCATAAACGATTTGTCGAGGGCGTCGGCATTGTACATCTAGAAGAGTTCATCAAAGTTGATATGGATTTCTTCGGGGCGGCCGTAGTACTCCCGTGGGACACTCCCCACGATCATCATTCTCCCATTCTTTGATTCACTTAAGTACCATGTGTGCAAGTAATGCATATTTGTTGGGAGATCATCTTTGCTGACCAAAGGCGCTCCCATGACAAACTGTGGCTTAGGGGCTACCACAGCCTTGGGTAACCTGTCGTCTTGGGAAGCCAGAATGTCTTCAACCGGGATACCCCATTCATCCGCCCACTTCTTTGCTAATTCCAAATCTTGCCCCTGCACCAGAGAGGGAACATTCTCGGGTAACACCCTGAGGGGTGGGATCGACTGTTTGGCCTGTTTTCCAAGCTGAGGAACATCTGATCTTTTTTTGCTTGTAGTTGAACTTGATTTGCTCCCACTTGCACTTGCACGTGATCTGCTCTTTTTCCCTTCCTTCTGCAATGTGCGTGTATAGTCATCAGGCTTATGGTGTAAGTCATACTGTCATGGAAGGGTCGTGAAGTATTTTGCATATGCTATTTGCTTCTCGGTGTATTCCGGGCGGGGCTCGGGTTCCTTCTTTTTCATCTGTGCATCATAATGTTCCTTTGCTATCCTGGCGTTTTCCTCGTCGGTACGATCATAAGGTCTGATAGGAAGATTAGCATGAGGTACCTTTGGGAGGGGCAACAGTTTGCGCTTTGGGGAGCTCCGTTGCTTAGAACTCATCGACGGAGCGTTCTTGCTGGCACGCTTCCGCTTAGTATCCTTAGCGGGCGGCGGCGGAGACGGACGACCCAAGTCTGGCGGCGGTGATCGAGATGGACTCGTGTTGTGCTGGCCTCGTCATGTGGAGGGCTTGGAGGTGATGGAGGTGTAGGTGACTCGCGACGACTCGGAGGCGGTGTTGTCCTTGGGGCCGAGCCTGGAAGCTTGATGTAGTTCTTGTCCCATAGGATGACTCCACCCAGTACTTCTCCGAGTGTCCTCTCATCTTCGGCTCCAGCTATGTCGAGCTCCATATCATGGAACCCCGCCATGATTTCATCCACCCCGCCTTTAGCAAAGCCAGCTGGAATCTCACGGCCATGCCAGCGTGCATCAGGGCCAGAAGGTAAAGCTTGTCCGACGGCCACCTTCATGGATATGTTCTTGAATTTCTGATGGAGTTCACATGATGTTGACTCCTTGATTCCATCCACGGGGTAGCCGGGACGGCCCTCTATCATTCTTCGTGCATCATCGGGCGGGGCCTCACATTCAGCCACGCTGCTTTTCCGCTTAGATGGGGCGCCGGTAATATCGAGTGTAGGATCTTCCTGGCGCGCTACTCCTCTAACCTCATCATTCTTCTTCTGTTGCTCGTTAAGCCTGACAAGCAACTGGTTGAACTTGTCATTCTCCTCATCCTGCTGTCGCTTCTTTGCTCTCGCTCGGCTTCTGTAAGTGTCTTGGTCTCTGGCAAACGCAAGCCACCATGGGTAAGAAGGACCGAAGCCTCGCGTTCGTCCTCCATGTTCGTCATTGCCGAGGACCAGTGTGAGCAAATCTTTCTCTCTATCTGTAGTGAACTGTCTTTTTCCCTCCTTAATTTCTTTCACTATCTTTTTCCAATTCTTCCTGGGTATCCTAAGACCGTCACTACAGATGAGGTCCCCTGTTTCTTCGTCGTACGAACCATCATGCGCAAGGAACCAATTTCTTGCTCTCAATTCCCACTCATCATGGATGGGTTCAGGTATGATGCCTTTAGCTAGCAGATCTTGTTGTTTCTTATCCCACTTTGGGATGGCAGTCTCATAGCCCCCTGGCCCCAGCGTGTGGTGATATTTCTTCTTGTCGGCATTTTTCTTGTTCTTTTCTGATAATGCCTTGGCATCTTCTGACTCCTTGTACTCTTGAAATGCCTTCCAGTGATTCGCCTGCTTGGCTAGATACCCCTCGAATACTGGCACTTTCTTTGTCTTCCGATAGTTTTTCCATAGCTTCTTCTTCCAGCTACGGAACAGTTCGGCCATCTTCTTTAGAGTCCACTGCTTGACTTTGGCCCTCAGTTTTTTTGCGGCGTCTTCATTCTCACATTCTGGCAGGTTGAAATGTGACATGAGATCATTCCAAAGATTATCTTTGTACCTTTCGGCGACATAGTCACTATCGGCTGCCCCTTTGCGCTTGTTCCACTCCCGAACGCTGATCGGGACGTGATCCCTAACGAGAACTCCACATTGCTTCTTGAATGTGTCAGCAGCATTCTTAGGAAGCTTGGGTTCGCCCGTAGGCAATATCACCTCAAAGGTGTAATGCGTCCGTGCATCCAACTTTTTAGTCGGGCCTCGTTTCGTAGCTTTGCTAAATGTGGAGGCCTAAGAGGGAGAAACATTCGTCAAATGAATGTATATGTATACAATATAGAGCTATCTCCAATATTTTTCACATATTACAAGTGATTGTCGAACTTCATATGTATACCTCGCCGGACTTTATTATTTCTACACCGGCTTCTCCATCAGTGGAGCTATCACCTTCTCCGTCATTGGACCTATCTCCTGCCCCATCGGCTTCATCTTCGTGTCGGTCGACCTCCATTCCATATCCGGAGGGGTTTAGAAATGACGACGGAGATTCAGCTGGTTCAACATCGGGGCCGTCTTTGATTATATCTTCAAGAAGTTCTTCCTCTTCGAGGTTCCTGATATGTGGATCCATAGTTCTGCAGAAAACAGACATTTGATTAACTAATAAACTAACAAACTATATAAGAGGGGTAGGAAACTTCGAAGTGTCATTTTATATAGGAGGACCTTTAGTCCCGGGTCTTGGCTAGATCCTAAACTCTAAAATATGTCTAACGGATTCTCTTAACCTTTAAGGATTTAACAAAATGGTGACATTCTAGATGTGTAGAAAATGATCCTATTTTTCCTGATCTCATCTACCCTTCTATATGTCACATTGTCTAGTGTCAAAGGATTCAAGAAAGCCATGACTTCATCATTACCTAGTAGTAATAGGAGCATGATGCTATGAAGCTTTGTAAAGTTGTTTTGTAACGGAATCCCGAATAGGATAATTAGCTTTTTGGTACGCAGTTCAAAAAGAGCCATCTGAATATCACTATTTGGAAGGACTTTGTTGAACTTTGTACCAAAAAAGAATTATTCTATCAGGAACTCCGTTCCAAAACAACTTTAGTCCCGGGTCGTGGCTCCACCCGGGACTCCTAGATTTCTGCATAGTGCTCTCTACTTTTAGTATTCAAAGTAGGAGTACTTCTCCAATTTGAGCATTCAATAAGCAAAACCAAATCGTAAAATAAAGTAGTATTCAAATTAGCATGCATTCAATTATAAGCAAAACTACATCATCTCTTGTGTCCGTACATCGTCGAATATTATCACTAATACTCCTCGAATACTATCATACATATAGCATCACTAATACAGCTAGAACCGTAGCGCCCGATGGGTATCGTCGCGGGTGGTGGACACACAAAGAGAAGGAACCATCACAGGATCATAGCTCCAGTGAGATCCCTGAAGAACCTACCAGGTAAGGTCGAACCTGCCCTCCAACGCAACCATGTAGCGACGGACGTGCTCATCCTCCTCGCTGACACGGTGACGTGCCACCTCCGCGGTGTCCGGAAGCCTCGGCACCGTCACTGGCCCACGCGACCGCCACCAAACAAGGATCGGGTCAACATCGGGCTGGCTCCTCACCAACCTACGCCCCCCGGAAGGTAGCACCTCCCAATACCAGCCGGGCGGAGCCCAGTCCCGGACATGGCCCCTCTGATCAAGCAGGTGTCCTCCGCCGAGTCGACGACGAGGATGCGGGATAGGCATCGTAAAATGAACTCAAAAAATAAACTAGTTATATTAATTTTCTTGCTAAAAATAAACTAATTGTATATAAAGTAAAATAAAGTAGTTTTATTAAATCAACTAGTTCAACTATATATTGACAAAAGTTTTAAGTGTGTGTAAAAATTCGTGTATGTAAGCATCTGCAATTGTATTGTTTTAAAAAAAATAGGAGCATGATGCTATGAAGCTTTATAAAGTTGTTTTGTAACAGAATCCCGAATAGGATAATTAGCTTTTTGGTATGCAGTTCAAAAAGAGCCATCCGAATATCACTATTTGGAAGGACTTTGTTGAACTTTGTACCAAAAAAGAATTATTCTATCAGAAACTCCGTTCCAAAACAACTTTCGAGAGCTTGATAGCGCCATGCGTCTGTTACTACCAGGTAATGATGAAGCTATGGACTGACCCTAAACTAACTTACTTAAATTTACATAGCCCTAAACTAGCTAACACTAACCTAATTAACACTAATTTATGTGCTTAAGTGATTTTTGTAGTGATTTAAGTGATATTTGTAGATTGTAGATTTGTATATGCTTAAACACTAACTGTGACCTAAACTAAAAGGCCCTAAACTAACTTACAGAAATTTACATAACCCTAAACTAAAAATAACCTATTAATTAACACTAACTACCTAACCCTAATAACACAAATTTAAATAACACAAAAATAACACAAATAACCTATTTAACACTAACCTACCTACCCCTAAATTCACCAAATATTCTACAAATAACACTTAAGCATATAGAATAGCAAAATTAAGAAATAATCTAAAAAACAGTAATTAAGCATCTATATACGTAGAAATGTCTTCTTCTTCTTCTTCTTCTTCTTCTTTCTTATTTTCTTCTCCGCTTCTTCTTCTCCTATTTTTCTTCAACTTCTCTTCTTCTACTTCTCCTCTTCTTCTATTTTTCCTCTTCTTCTCCTCTCCTCCTCTTCTTATTCTCCTTTTTCTTCTTTTCTTCTCCTCCTCTTCTTATTTTCCTTTTTCCTAATCTTATTTTCTTATTTTTGTTCATCTTTCTTCTTCTTGTAACCCTAACCTAATTCTAAATATTACTAACCCTAATAATCTAGCACAAACCTAATAACAATAGGAATTAAATGACAAAAAAAATCTTCTTCTCCTCCTCTTCTTCTTCCTCTTCTTCTCCTCTTCTTCTACTCCTCCTCCTCTTCTTCTACTTCTCCTCCTCCTCTTCTTCTACTTCTCCTCCTCACCGGTAGGACGGCGGCGGTGGCGTCCCCGCCGGCGGGCGCCGGCGGCTCATCCTTCGGGTTCGGCTCCGTGAGCGTGGTCGACGACATGCTCCACGAGGGCACCGACCCGGCGTCCCGCCTCATCGGCCGCGCGCAGGGACTCACCGTCGCGGCCTCGCTCTCGGAGGGCGCCATCCAAAGGCATCCGAAGCGATGTACACCGAGGCATGGGGAGGAGGGGGCGGGGGGCTTACCGGAGTGGGAGGGGAGGGGGTCGACCGGCGGTGCTTGGAGCGGGGGGGGAGGACGGCGGGCATCGACGACGGCGAGAGCGAGGCGGAGGTCTGGCAGCCTGGCGGCGTCGATCGCGTCGTCGTCCGGTGCTTAGGCGAGAGCGAGAGGAGGAAGAAAACGAGAGGAGATGGGTTGGAAATTTCCAACTCCCGCTTATATAGGTGGAGCTTTAGTCCCGGGTCAGGGCTCGAACCGGGACTAAAGACACCCTTTAGTCCCGGGTCTAGCCACGACCCGGGGCTAAAGACCCCTTTTCGGCAGGCGAGGAGGCGGGAAACGAGGGGCTTTAGTCCCGGGTCGGGGCTCAAACTGGGACTAAGGACACCCTTTAGTCCCGGGTCTAGCCACGACCCGGGGCTAAAGACCCCTTTTCGGCAGGCGAGGACGTGGGAAACGAGGGGCTTTAGTCCCGGGTCATGGCTCCACCCGGGACTAAGGTGGTCTTTAGTCCCGGTTCGAGCCCTGAACCGGGACTAAAGACCTGGGCTGGCTCCGGTGCGACGCACGGCAACCTTTAGTCCCACCCCGCCTAGCGAGGGGCGCTGGCAGTGCTTTATAAGCAGTGTCGCGCCTTGCTCAATTGAGCTTCTCTCTATTGCAGGCCTATGGGCCTAACTCTCCTCTCGCTGCATGTTGGGCCTATTCGCCCCGCGGGCCTGCATCCTGGCCCACCTGTCGGGTAGGGTTTCTAGTCGTATGCAGGTCGTGATGGCCCAATAGGCGGCATTTTTTTTCCTTTAATAATTTTTAGTCCTAGTTTATATTTTAATTCTTTGTTATTAAATATTTTTTTTCTCTTCTATTTTAGTTTTCTATTGAGCTGATCTTTTTTTGTTTCTTTTTAGTTAATGTTTTACTTGATTCTTTCCAACAAATAAGCACTTTGATAATTTTAGTTAATTATTTTTAATTCATTCATTTTAGTTAATATTTTAGTTGATTCTTTTTAGTTGACTCTTTTTTTGTTTTCTATTAAGTATTTTAACAAAAAAAACTTTATGAAATTTCTGACTTCATTTGATATTTTTCGTGAATTTACTTATTATTTTGAGCTAGTTGACCCTGAAATTGAAAAGCACTACAAATGAACTCTAAAAATGTTGAAAGTTGGCATGGTATCATCATTTTCACCCACATAGCATGTGATAGAAAGTTGAGAGGGTTACGGCAAAAACTGGATGCACTTCGTGTACAAAACGGACAATCTCTCTCGAAATATGAGGGTTTCGGACGAGAACTCATCTGTTACAAAGGGATTTCATTTTTTGTACTTATTTGAGCTCCATACGTTTTGTGTGTTCAAAAAGCACCATTCAAAGGCACATCACAAAATTTCAACAATTTCTCACTTCATTTGGTATTTTTCGTGCATTTAATTATTTTTTTTGAGCTAGTTGACCCTAAAATTGAGAAGCACTACAAATGAAATCTGAAAATGTTGAAAGTTGGCATGGTATCATCATTTCACCCACACAGCATGTGCTAAAAAGTTGAGAGGGTTACGACAAAAACTGGATGCACTTCGTGTATAAAACGGACAATCTCTCTCGAAGTATCACGGTTTCGAACGAGAACTCATCTGTTACAAAGGGATTTCATTTTTTTGAACTTATTTCAACTACATACTTTTTGTATGTTCAAAGTGCACCATTCAAAGGCACATCACAAATTTTCAACAATTTCCGACTTCATTTGGTATTTTTCGTGCATTTACTTTTTTTAGCTAATTGATCCTGAAATTGATAAGCACAACAAATGAAATCTGAAAATGCTAAAAGTTGGCATGGTATCATCATTTCACCCACAAAGCATGTGCTATAAACTTGAGAGGGTTACGGCAAAAACTGGATGCACTTCGTGTACAACACGGACAATCTCTCTCGAAGTATGAGGGTTTCGAACGAGAACTCATCTGTTACAAAGGGATTTCATTTTTTTGAACTTATTTGAACTCCATACTTTTTGTGTGTTCGAAATGCACCATTCAAAGGCACATCACAAATTTTCAACAATTTCTGACTTCATTTGGTATTTTTCGTGCATTTACTTATTTTTCTTTGAGCTAGCTAGTTGACCCTGAAATTGAAAAGCACTAAAATGAACTCTGAAAATGTTGAAAGTTGGCATGGTATCATCATTTCACCCACATAGCATGTGCTAAAAAGTCGAGAGGGTTAAGACAAAAACTGGATGCACTTCGTGTACAAAACGGACAGTCTCTCTCGAAGTATCACGTTTCGAACGAGAACTCATCTGTTACAAAGGGATTTCATTTTTTTGTCTTTCCATACACTCCCAGGAAGCCTAGCAGGTTCACACAAAGATTCTTCGTCACGTGCATCACGTCGATTGAAGACCGGACCTCTAGGTGTTTCCAATAGGGTAGCTCCTAAAATAAAGATTTCTTTTTCCACATGGGCACGTGTCCGGTAACGTCATCTTTTGGAACAGATTGACCACCGGGACCCTTTCCAAAGATTACTATTTGATCCAAACCCTTGACCATAGCCAATAACTCATCACCAGTAGGGAGGTTAGGCTTCTTCTGGTGATCTGCCGCACCGTTGAAATGCTTGCCTTTCTTTCTTACGGTATGATTGGTCGGAAGAAATTGACGACACCCCGGGTAGACAACCTTTTCTATTGCATGTTTGAGAATTTGACAAAACTATGATAATGAAAAGTGTATGAAATTGAATAAATAATTCAAAACTATTTTCTATTTTCAAAATTAATTATTTTGACTATCCAAACTATTAACTATTTTGTTATTTTCAATTAAAACTATGTTTATTAAAAATTCTTTTTGCATATTTGAGAATTTGACAAAACTATGAAAATGAAAAGTGTTTGAAATTGAATAAATAATTCAAAACTATTTTATATTTTCCAAATTAATTATTTTGACTATCCAAACTATTAACTATTTTGTTATTTTCAATTAAAAACTATGTTTATTAAAATTCTTTTTGCACATTTGAGAATTTGACACAACTATGAAAATGAAGTGTTTGAAATTGAATAAATAATTCAAAACTATTTTTTATTTTCAAAATTAATTATTTTGACTATCCAAACTATTAACTATTTTGTTATTTTCAATTAAAAACTATGTTTATTAAAATTCTTTTTGCATATTTGAGAATTTGACAAAACTATGAAAATGAAAAGTGTTTGAAATTGAATAAATAATTCAAAACTATTTTCTATTTTCAAAATTAATTATTTTGACTATCCAAACTATTAACTATTTTTTTATTTTCAATTAAAAACTATGTTTATTGAAATTCTTTTTGCATATTTGAGAATTTGACAAAACTACGATAATGAAAAGTGTTTGAAATTGAATAAATAATTCAAAACTATTTTCTATTTTCAAAATTAATTATTTTGACTATCCAAACTATTAACTATTTTGTTCTTTTCAATTAAAAACTATGTATATTAAAATCCTTTTTGCATATTTGAGAATTTGACAAAACTATGATAATGAGAAGTGTTTGAAATTGAATAAATAATTCAAAACTAAAAGGTTTAGTACATTCCATACATGCATTACATAAAAGGTTTAATACATTATTACATTATTGCACCAATATTCCTATCTATTATTTCTGTTTTCTTCTCGGTCGTAGCCATGGAGAATCTTCATCATTCAGTAGGATGCTTGGGTCAGTTTTCACTTTGAAGGGCGGAATTTCATGAAACTTATTATAATCTACTGACATGTGTGTCTTGTCATCTACTCCCAGATGTTTCTTTTCCCTAAAAGAACTATGTGGCGTTTTGGATCATCGGACGGTATCTTCTTTTGTTGATTTCTTTTTCTCGTTTTTGTAGACATGTCCTTCACATAGAAAACCTGAGCGACATCATTGGCTAGGACAAATGGTTCGTCCATGTACGCAAGATTGTTGAGATCCCTTGTTGTCATGCCGTACTTTTGGTCTACAACTACCCCGCCTCCTGTCAGCTTCATCCATTTGCACCGAAACAAAGGGATCTTAAAAGTAGGTCAATAGTCAAGTTCCCATATCTCCTCTATGTACCCGTAATATGTTTCCAAACAGTGCCCATTCTCGTCTGTTGCATCAAAGCGGACACCACTATTTTGGTTGGTGCTCTTTTTATCTTGGGCAACCGTGTAAAATGTATTCCCATTTATCTCATACCCTTGGAAAGTACATATAGTCGAAGATGGTGGCCTGGCCAAACAGTACAGCTGATCTCCAACGGTGTCGTCATTCATGAGATGTGTCTGCAACCAACTGCCGAAAGTCTTCTCGTGTTCCCCTTTAATCCAAGAGTCAGCCTTCCCCGGGTTTTCGGAGCGTAGAATATTCTTGTGTCTCACGATATACGGAGCCACCATGGTGGAATTGTGTAGAACTGTGTAGTGTTCTTGAGAGAAAGAATGCCCGTCCATACATACTTTTGCTTTCCTTCCTAGTGTGCCTTTTCCTGTCAGCCTACCCTCATACCGAGATTCAGGAACACCAATCGGCTTAAGGTCAGGAAGAAAGTCCACACAAAACTCAATGACCTCCTCTGTTCCATAGCCCCTGGAGATGCTTCCTTCTGGCCTAGCACGGTTACGAACATATTTCTTTAAGACTCCCATGAACCTCTCGAAGGGGAACATATTGTGTAGAAACACAGGACCGAGAATTCTAATCTCTTCGACTAGGTGAACTAGGAGGTGTGTCATTATATTGAAGAAGGATGGCGGGAACAACAACTCAAAGCTGACCAGACATTGGACCACATCAATCTGTAACCCTAATAGACTTTCTCAATCGATTACCTTCTGAGAAATTGCATTGAGGAATGCACATACCTTCACAATTTCCAGGCGAACATTTTCCGGTAGAATTCCCCTCAATGCAACCGGAAGCAATTGCGTCATAAGTACGTGGCAGTCATGAGACTTTAGGTTTTGGAATTTTTTGTATTTCATATTTACGATTCCCTTTATATTCGACGAGAAGCCAGTCGGGACCTTGATACTCAAAAGGACTTCATAGAAGATTTCCTTCTCTTCCTTAGTAAGAGCGTAGCTGGCACGCCCTTGAAACTGCCCTGGATGCATGCCATCTCTTCCTTTATGACATTCCTGGTCCTCCCGTGCTTCCGGTGTATCTTTTGACTTCCCATACAAGCCCAGGAAGCCTAGAATATTCACACAGAGATTCTTCGTCAGGTGCATCACGTCGATTGCCGAGCGGACCTCATGGACTTCCCAGTAGGGTAGCTCCCAAAATATAGATTTCTTCTTCCACATGGGTACGCGCTTATCAGGGCCGTTAGGAACAGGTTGGCTGCCAGGACCCTTTCCAAAGATTACTTTTAAATCTTTGACCATATCAAATACTTCAGCACCAGTACGGATGACAGGCTTCCCCCGGGGTTCTGCCTTGCCATTGAAATGCTTGCCTTTTTTCTTTAAGGGATGCTTGGGTGGAAGAAAACGACGATTGTACGGGTACACATTCTTCCTACATTTGTCCAGATATATACTTTCTGTCTGATCCAAACAGTGCGTGCATGCATTGTATCCCTTGTTTGACTGTCCTGAAATGTTACTAAGAGCAGGCCAATCATTGATGGTTACAAAAAGCAACGCTCGAAGGTCAAATTCCTATTGTTTGTGCTCGTCCCACACACGTACACCTGGTTCGGCCCACAGCTGTAAAAGTTCATCAACTAATGGCCTTAGGTACACATCAATATCGTTGCCGGGTTGCTTTGGACCTTGGATAAGCACTGGCATCATAATGAACTTCCGCATCATGCACAACCAAGGAGGAAGGTTGTAGATACATAGAGTAACGGGTTAGGTGCTGTGACTGCAACTCTGCTCCCCAAAAGGATTCATGCCATCTGTACTCAGACCAAACCATAAGTTCCTTGAGTCACCTGCAAATCTTGGGAACTCTCTCTCGATTTTTCTCCACTGCCGACCATCAGCGGTGTGCCTCAACTTATCGTCTTTCATACGATCTTCCATGTGCCATCGCAACAACTTCGCATGATCTTTATTTCTGAACAGACGTTTCAACCGTGGTATTATAGGAGCATACCACATCACCTTGGCAGGAACCCTCTTCCTGGGTGGCTCGCCCTCAATATCACCGGGGTCATCTTTTCTGATCTTATACTGCAATGCAGTGCATACCGGGTATTTATCCATATTCTCGTACTTCTCACCGCGGTAGAGGATGCAGTCATTAGGGCATGCATGTATCTTCTGCACGTCTAATCCTATAGGGCAGACAAGCTTCTTTGCTTCGTACGTGCTGGCGGGCAATTCGTTCTTTCTTGGAAGCATCTTCTTCATCAGTACCAGCAACTTTTCAAATGACGAGTCAATCACACCGGTCTCTGCCTTCCACTTCAGCAATTCCAGTGTGCTACCCAGCTTCTTCTGCCATCTTCACAAGTTGGGTACAACAATTTGTTGTGGTCCTGTAACATCTGCTCGAACTGCAACCTCTCCTTTTCTGTGTCGCAACCTCGTCGTGCATCAGAAATGACCCGGCCAAGATCATCAGCGGGCTCATCTGGTTCCCGTTCTTCATCCTGATCTTGTTCTTCATTGTCTTCCATTGCGGTATCAGCATACTCAGGGAACATAGATCGGTATTTGTCATCATCGTTCTCTTCTTCTTCATCATCGTCTTCCATCATAACCCCTCTTTCTCCGTGCTTGGTCCAAACATTATAGCCCGACATAAAACTGGACCGAAGTAGGTGGCACTGAATGACTCTTGAGGAAGTGTAATCCTTCTCATTCCGACATTCAACACATGGACAAAACATATAGCCACCACCATGCTTGTTCGCATCGGCTGCATCTCGAGAAGAATGCACGCCTTCTCTGTAAGCGGTTGTGCGTCGATCACCGTACATCCATGGATGGCGCATCTGCGTTATACGACAGTATATCAAATACAATCACGATCCTAAAAATTAGTACCGCACGGTCTAAACGAGGAAATATAGTTGCTAACCTTTTAGAATAAGTAGAAATAAAGAGGAAGAGGTTTAAGCGTGGCTCGGGCATCTCATATCGTAGTTGTGTTCGGTGAACTGAGGCGGCATCGCTCTAACACACATTTCAACAAACACCTCTCGTGCATCCAAGAAAAATGGAGAGCTAGCAGACACCCACACTCTTCCATCCAAGAAAAATGCAAGGAAAAGGGGAGAGGGGGGCTGTGGCCAATATATATAGGCAGAGGACTTCAGTCCCGGTTTGAGACACAAACCGGGACTAAAGGTGGCGCACATGCGGGCTGCACACCGCGTAGCCATTTAGTCCCGGTTTGAGACACAAACCGGGACTAAAGGCTCCTTACGGGCCGGGACCAAAGCCTCGTGGGCGGCATTGCGATTTTGGGGCGACGTGGTCGGGCCTTTAGTCCCGGCCCAGATGGAGGCCAGGACTAAAGGGTCCAGGCCAAAGGCCCATTTTCCACTAGTGTGGGTCCAAATCAGCCCTTCGTGAAGCAACACATAAAATGGGGTTTAAGCTTGTGTCATTCTCACAAACAATCATTTACTTGTTACTCCACAATGACTTACCTCAAGCCCATAAGATGGTGAAGTGTCATGTAGTCGATGCTCACATGACACCACTAAGAGAAGTAACAATATACATATCATCAAAATATCAAATGAATACCTACTTTATATGATTAGTTATAACAAGAGTTCTCCCATGTCCTCAGGAACAATAATTACTACTCACACCTCATCAACATGTTCAAGATCAGAGGTGTAATGATAATAATCAAGGATTTGAACATAATATCTTCCACCAAATAATCCAACAAGCATCAACTACAAGATATAATCAACACACCTATTAACCCATAAGTACCAATCTGAGGTTTTGAGACAAAGATTGAATACAAGAGGTGAACTAGGGTTGGAGATGTGATTGTGCTGGTGAAGATATTGATGAAGATTGGTCCTGCTACAAAGGAGCACACGTTGGTGATGACAATGGCTTCGATTTCACCCTCCCGGAGGGAAGTTTCCCCGACAAAATCTCTCTGTCGGAGGGCAAAAGGACCTCTACCCAGGTTTCCGCCTCGAGACGGCGGCACTTAATTCCAAAAGGTTGCTTATGATTTTTTTTCTAGGTCAAAACACACCATATAGGAGAATAAGGACGTTAAGAGGTCCAGCGGGGGGGGGGGCACGAGGCATCATGGCGCGGCTAGGGGGATTTTTTTGGCACAATAGTAGATGAAGATGATGAGAACTTTAAACTACAAGAAGTGACCTCCAAGAAGCAAGTTGTGAGAAAAGAGTATGTAGGTACTCAAAAGGGGAGATGTTTAACCAGGAAGATGCCTGACTCAGCTACTATTGGTACCTACAAACCAAACAGGGTAGTCTAGCACTTTCGCAGAAGTATCACAATGAGTAACCGTCCGAACAAAGAGCAGAGAGAGTATTTATGGAGGCCTTTCTATCACACACAAGGTGTCATTGTTCTTGTGTGATGTATTACTTGAGCTTCTACAAATACTATTATTGTCCAATGTAAACGATAAACTAAATATAACAGTAGAAAGAGGATTTAAAGGTGCCTACTAAATAACTAATGAAAGTAAACAACAATATCTTGAAATGTAAATGGTGTTTCCTGCAACAAAGAGATTAGTTGTGGAGAGATTTAAATTCATGGTAAGAATATATGAATTTTGCTAGTGCGACGGTAATACTAGTTACCTTGTATTGTACTCATAGTGTTTGATATAAATTTTCTATAGCCGGTTCTCCCTAGAGCCATGAAACTCCTCAACCAAGCGTTACATTTCATTATATGATCCTCCTTCTTCTTTGCCACAGAGTCACCGTTTCCGCAATTAAGATCATCAGATTGGAACCAAGCATTAAGTTCAATGGATCATAGTTATCTCATATTATCTTCGGTTCTCATAGATATCTCCACCTTTCATGTCATAGGTGACAAAATTCCAAAACAATATGTGTCACCTATGTAGGTCTTGAGATCATGTTGCATGGGCCATTAAATTGGACAACAAGCATAGGGTTGACCATAACATAACAACATACTAAATAGATCATACTACTACGAATTCAAATGACGACATATAGGATAGGCAGATATCAATCTTACCACTTACCTACATCTCCCAGACCTAGGAGAATTATGCACACATCGTAAGAGGGGAATCAATCGCAAGAGAGAGAGAATCCATGATAACAATATCGATAATATTAAGGTGATCCACAATGATATGAAATGGTGCTCAAATACTCTCGATCTTAGAATAGATGGAGTAGATATTACAAGTTCAAATCCCTCGTAAAATAGTGAAGGAGGTGATTATGATGATGGAGATGAAAGGACTAAAAACTACGATGATCCTTGTGAGTTCTTCAGACCCTCTCTTCTTCTGTTCTGGATGGTGTGGCGGTGGCTAGGGTTCCCTTCTCCTCATGGTACCTTCATGAAAGTTGCTCGTATATATGAGGAAGAGTTGTGGACACTCCAAACGACGGCTCCAATGAGCGCGTGCAGCCGTATGGAAGGCCGTCTTTCACTCTGGAGCGCCTGTTGACAATGCCCTCTTCAGGAAAGTTGCTCCAGTAGGCTTGATTGGCAATAATCTCCTCTTGTTTCCTTCCAAATGTGATATTTCCTACCATCCAAATGGCAAAGAATATTTTCCTCTCTTTTATTGGATTAGTCTTAGAATATCTAAAGAACAATAAAATCCAATGAAACCAAATGTAAATCAATATGAAAAACAACGTAAGTTGTTGAGCCTTCAATTCCCCCAAGCTTAAGATTTGCTCGTCCTCAAGCAAACAAGAAATCAAGAGAGTGAAAATGAGCTTGGTTGAATGGAGAGAACTTTACAGTCTTGAGAAAATATCATATACATCCTCTCTTATCCTGCAAAATCATCCAAGAAAGTATTTGCAAATGAAGATTTGTACTTAAACTCCTTGCCTAACTATGTATGGTCTTATACCATTAGCTATAACTTCTCCAAGCAAATTTTCTTTCTAACCATGTGTTTAGGAAAATGAAGATTATCATCTATTAGATGGATATTCAACTTAATCACAATCATCAAAATGTATTTAGAAGGCTTGGAGATCAAAGATAGAAAAGTACTCAAGCTTTTCATTAACACCCACAATGCCTTCTAGTCCTGGTTCTCAAACACTTCTCTCAATCATTGTTCTTCGGCATTTGAAATCTCGGTGATGGGGTTATACCAAAATTCACTATTTGAAATTGTGTTTTGTTGTGGCTTAATTTCATGCTCTATGGATCAAGAATGGTTTTTTTCTCTTTTGAGCTCAGCAACCAGTGCTTTTATTCACCAATTGCACACTCCCTTGGGGAAGGTCGATTATCTACCACGCAATCCCCTAGTTCATCACGGAGTTGGAGTTATGCGAACTATCTCAACATATAACAACCTTCCATGGCCAAACTGTGGCCACTGGTGGAGGGGCCACTATAGGACGGATCTCCTACTCCATGATGTTGCTCCCATAATGAAAAGGAGGGAATGCATGTTCCCACTCAGCAGGTTAATGTTGTTGTTTCCCTCCTACCTGTTGCTGCAACTGCTGAAACTCATACTTGGGAATAAAATCTTGAGACTGCTCATATTGGACATGTGGGATAGCATGTGGTGGAAATTTGGTTGCATGCTGAGAGGCATTGCCCCAAGCATCTCAACCGTGGGCCAGACATGCTGCTGCAGCGTCCCACTCTGGAGTGGGTTCGGGTTGAGCAATGTTCCCGAAACCAGCCTTGTGGCGATACTCGTTGATCTCGTCAATAGAGAGTACCCACATATCACACGTAGAAACAGTAAATGCTTGCGGCAAGGATAAGCGAACATCAATAATGTGCGTGTTAGGTAGGGGCATTTGTAGCAATGACCTCCGTGCATGGGCCCAATGAAGTGAGTGTTGATCATAATCTTATGGTTGTATGACGTAGGACCTGGGACGTGATGCATAGCATCAAGAGTGAAGCCAAAGTGCTCGGCAAGCCGAGTCACTACGCCTCCCACAACAATAGTCCCCCTTGGCTGCTTGTGTTGCCTACCGAGGTGATGCATAATAAAACCTCCCAAGATAGGCTTGGGTGTATCCGGGGTGGAGTGACACATGGAGCACACACATGTCATAGCTTGACATAACCCCAAGATTCTCCCTACAAAAAGTAGTGTTGGCAATGAAGATCATGAAGTAGCGAATGGTGGGGTTTTGGATGCTCGATACCTTCCTACCAGAGAGGTCATGTTCATCCTTGACGAAGATGAGTACCCACGAACCCAACGCTTTAGGAACAAACGTGTCCCTAGTGTCGAGAACCCCTTGGTTCATGAAACCGAAGGCACTGTAGAACTACTCCAGTGTCATGGTGCGCTGAATTCCTCCTAGTGTGAATGAGTAGATCGGTTCGACCCTCGCGATATCGAGGGTGTGCGTGAAGGTGTAGATGAGATCCACGGAGATGTTGCAGTACATGAGGTAATGGAAGCTGATGAAAACTTCCATCCCAACTTTGTCAGCGAGCCATGCAAAGTCATTGTGAAGCCCTTGGGACTCCAAGAACACGTCACACTTGCACTTTGCGGGATTCATCCCCCAGTTGTTCACGCTTTGGGAGTCCTTGTTCACAACAACACTGACTTCATCTCCCTCATTCCGGGTACGCTTAGAGCGCGAGCCCAAGACCTTATTCATCGCGCCATCGCCTATCTCATCATTTCTACACAACAAAAACAACAATAGACAAATATAAGTTTAACATTGGGATCGAGATCTAATACTACCTAAGATCAGTTCTAACCTACTACTTTGAATACAAACGTGCAAGTTGATCGAAAATTAAAAATATTATGCATCTCATCTAGGATATGAACATAGATGAAACCACCACCATGCTGATTATTTTCCCCATGTGCGTGAGAGTTTCTGACTCATGGGCATTGATGATTTCATTGGGAAGAAGCTCAGTGACTGGATAGACGAGATGATCATACAATTTTACTCCACGGCTCACTTTTATCCAGATGGGAAGATTGTGTGGTGGACATAAGGCATGAGGTACCAATCCACATTGGATGAATGGCCTTCCCTGATAGGTTCTCCAGAAGCTGTTGAGGGAGATGTCGATGTCTACAGCAAATCCAAGAAGGACCACCACTTCATGGAAAACATGTATGCACCCATTCCAAAGGAGTATCTGAAGTCTCACAAACTAGGCTCAGTTTACTTCCACTTGGTTGAACTTCCCACTTCAAACACTATCATCACACATACATTGTTGCCCAAGTCAGGTGATGAGAAGATGGTCATAGTATATTCAGAGTGATGGATCTCACTTTGGATATGTAGGATCCAAACGGGTGTGGCACTCGTCCGAGAGGTCGTTTTTCTCTCTATTCTCACAAACGCTCCTGGTCGAATAGTCGAACGACCGCATAAGTGGGCGCTTGATATGTCTCCAACGTATCTATAATTTATGAAGTATTCATGCCATGTTTGCAATAATTTTATATGATTTTGGTATGATTTGATTAGAACTAACCCGGACTGACGCTGTTTTCAGCAGAACTACCGTGGTGTTGTTTTTGTGCAGAAATAAAAGTTCTCGGAATGAGCTAAAAATTTACAAAGAATATTTTTGGAAAATATAAAAATTACTGGTGCGCCCCCTATCTTGTGGGCCCCTCGGGCAACGCCTTGATGTGAGAACGATGCCACAAATTTCTATAAATCAAGAAACATCCAGAAAGAAACCTAGACCAGGAGTTCCGCCACCACAAGCCTCCGGAGCCACAAAAAACCAATCGAGAGCCCGTTACAGCACCCTGCCGGAGGGGGAAACCACCATCGGAGGCCATCTTCATCATCCCGGCGGTATCCATGACGAGGAGGGAGTAGTTCACCCTCGGGGCTGAGGGTATGTACCAGTAGCTATGTGTTTGATCTCTCTCTCTCATGTTCTTGAGATGGCACGATCTTGATGTATCGCGAGCTTTATTAATATAGATGAATCATATGGACTTTCTCCTCTCTATGTTCTTGTGATGAATTGAGTTTTTCCTTTGAAGTTTTCTTATCAGATTGAGTCTTTAAGGATTTGAGAACACTTGATGTATGTCTTGCAATGGGATATCTATGGTGGCAATGGCATGTTCTACTGATCCAGTGGATGTATGTTTTGGTGACCAACTTGAGGGTTCCATGACCTTGGGAATCTATGCATAGGGGTTCGCCTTGACTCTCCGGTAGAAACTTTGGGGCACTCTTTGAAGTTCTTTGTGTTTGATTGAGCATGATGAATCTGAAATTGTGTGATGCATATCGTATAATCAAGCCCATGGGTACTTGTGGTGACATTGGAGTATCTAGGTGACATTAGGGTTTTGGTTGATGTGTGTCTTAAGGTGTTATTTTAGTACGAACTCTAGGGTTGTTCGTGACACTTATAGGGATAGCTCATAAGATTGATCGGAACACATAACCTTGAGGTGGTTTCGTACCCTACAATAATTTATTTGTTAGTTCTCTGCTATTTGTGACTTTGGAGTGAACTCTTTGTCGCACAAGAGGTATTTACATATGATTCAACTATGTTAGTATTGTCGAGAGAACTTGCACTAGTGAAAGTATGAACCCTAGGCCTTGTTTCTAAGCATGGCAATACCGTTTTTGCTCACTTTTATCATTAGTTACCTTGCTCTTTTTATATTTTCAGATTACAAAAACCTACATCGACCATCCATATTACACTTGTATCACCATCTCTTCATAGTGCACCTATACAATTTACCATTGTATTGGGTGTGTTGGGGACACAAGGGACTCTTTGTTATTTGATTGCAGGGTTGCTTGAGAGAGACCATATTCATCCTATGCCTCCCAAGGATTGATAAACCTTAGGTCATCCACTTGAGGGAAACTTGCTATTGTCCTACAAAACTTCGCGCTTGGACGCTCAACACGAGTCTACAAGAAGAAGGTTGTGTAGTAGACATCAAGCTCTTTTCTAGCGTTGTTGCCGAGGAGGTGAGTGCTTGAAGGTATATCTTTAGATCTTGCAATAAAATCTTTTAGTTTCTTGTTTTTCACTAGTTTTGTTTTATAATAGAAAACTATAAAAAATGGAATTGAGGTTGCCACATATGCTTCATCTTTTCAATGTCTTTCGTGAAAATGATGGAAAGGAAAATTGTGCTCAAGTGTTAGAAGAAGAAGTTATTAAAATGTTTGGCACTAAATATTTGAGTGATGAGCATGATAGCTATATTGTTAGTATGAATTCTCTAAACATTCATGATTCTAATGATATGCAAAGCCACAAGCTTGGGGATTCCATGTTTGATGAATATAATATATTTAGTCCCCCAAGTGTCGATGAGCAAAACTATTATAATGATGGCATGTCCCTATCGATAATGATTGTTGTGATGACATGTATGCTATAAAATATAATAATAAACATGAAACTTGTAATCGTGATTTTAATTTCCAATTGGATTATGCCACTCAAACATCACATGATAGCTATTTTGTTGAGTTTGCTCCCACTACCATGAATGACTTTGCTTATGTGGAGAGTGATAAATTTTGTATGGTTATAGATCATGAAAATAATGGTGTATGTGATAGTTATATTGTTTAATTCCTTCATGATGCTACTGAAAATTATTATAAGGGAGTAACGTATGCTTGTAGGAATTGCAATAATATCAAGTTTCCTCTCTATGTGTTCAAAATTTTGAAGTTATGCTTGTTTTCCCTTCCTATGCTAGTTGATTCTTGTTCCATAAATTGTTTGTTCACAAAATCCATATGCATAAGAAGTGGGTTAGACATCAATGTGCTTGTCATGAGATTCATTATGCTCTTTTGCATGTTGTAATAATTATTCCTATGTGAGCATCATTGAAATCATCATGCCTAGCTAAAAGGCTTTAAAGAAAAGCGCTTGTTGGGAGACAACCCAACACTTTTAATTTATGTTTTTTGGTGTTTAAATGATTAATCTACTGTAGCAATCATGTTTTATGCCTTTTATTTCAATAAAGTACCAACTAAAGCCTTTTGGATAGTGTGGATGATAGTTGACTTGATTCTGTGCAAAAACATAAACATTTGCTCTTAGTCGAGGAATTTCGTAAATTCGCTGGAACGTGATTTTGATCTGAAGTTTTTACAAATGGTTTATATACAAATTTCCTGGATTTTCATAATTTTTCAGAATTTTAAGAGATAGGGAAGTAGGGTTACACTACAAATCTTCACAGACTGTTCTGTTTTTGACTAATTCTGTTTTGCATGCATAGTTTGCTTGTTTTAGTGTTCCCATAGCTTATATTCAGTGATAAAAATTATGGGAATAGTAGAATACATTACGTATCATGTGGGAACAATTATGAATCTTGTCTTGATAGTCCCTAAGTGAATGATCATTATTTATTGTACTAACCCATCACACGAAGTTCTGTTAAGTTTTGTGTGATTGAAGTTTTCAAATTTTGGGTGAGACACCAATATGAGGAGAATAAGGAGTGACAAGAACCTAATATTGGGGATGCCCAAGGCACCCCCAAGGTAATATCCAAGGAAGACTCAAGCGCCTAAGCTTGGGGATGCCCCGGAAGGCATCCCCTCTTTCGTCTTCAACGTTATCGGTATATCTTACTTGGAACTATATTTTTATTCGTTACATAATATGAGTTTTGCTTGAAACATCAGTTTATTTTGTTGTTCTTTGTTAGGTGTTATTTATAATATTGTTTTTCAGTAAAACGTTCCAAGAATTGCATTAGAATGCTTGCATTGCATGCTTTGATTGGTGCTATGTAAAAACAGAAACTGGTGGTGTAGTGTTTGAATTTTCATATTTTACTGGAACATGAAAAAATTAGGAAATTCTTACATAGTGTTTTCATATAAATTTATAGCATGTCCTAAATTTTAATAATTTTTTGAGTTACAGAAGTACACTATTTTCATAAATTGCTACACACTCTTCTGTTTGGATAGATTGATGGCATAGTTTTGTTATCTACTTATCATATAGTTTCCATAGCCTATATTGATAGGTATAAATTGTGGAAACGATAATAAATAGTAGATGATGTTTCCAATTATTATGCATCTTGTCTTGGAAGTACTTAAAGAGTAGATTTACTATTATGTGCACTAACCTATCTCACGAGTTCTTTTCAAGTTTTGTGTGGATGAAGTTTTTGAGAATAGGTGACACCGGGATACGAGAGAATTGAACAAGATACAAAAGCTCAAGCTTTGGGATGCCCAAGGCACCACAAGTAAAAATTTCAAGAACTCTCAACCATCTAAGCTTGGGGAAGCTACGCATCCCACCTCTCTTCGTCAATTATCGTTTAGCCTATGTTGAGCGTAAATTTTTATTCTTTCACAAGATGTGTACTATTCTTGGAGTGCTATTTTTATTTTGCTTGTTGTTTAAATAAAATACTCAAATCTGAAACTCTTTATTAAGAGAGAGAGAGAGAGAAAGTCCTTATGTTGCTACTTAATTGTTTGACTACTCATTGATCTTCACTTATATGTTTTGGAGTAGTTTTATCATTTACTCTCGTGCTTCGCTTATATCCTATGAGTAAATGGTTGAATGAATTGAATATCCTAAATCTGAAATAAAATATGCTTCGTATACTTATCACATGGGTAGTAATGACTTCACACATAATAAGTATGGTGGTAAAATTAATTGAAAGTTAGCAAACGCCGCATTGGTCATTTGAACAATTCATGAAAGAATATTCAAAGAAGAGAGATTCCACATATAAATATACTATCTTGGACATCTTCTATGATTGTGAATACCCGTTAATTATTTTGAAACTCGAGCAAATTAGTTGAAGTTGGACAAGGAAGGCAACGTAATGAGTTATCCTTGGGTATATTGGTATAGAAGTTATATTGTTATGGATCCTCCAAAACTTCCGCACCAAGTAGAAATACTACTTGTGCATCCAAACACCCTTAAACCCAAAGTTATTCCATATGAGTCCACCATACCTACCTATATGCGGTATTTACCTACCGTTCCAAGTAAATTTGCATGTGCCAAACTCTAAACCTTCAAATAATATTCTGTTTTGTATGCTCAAATCGCTCAGTATAGTGACTAGGGGCTGCCAGTATCTTCCATGCTAGGTGAGTTATTCTCACGATATGTGTTGATTCACTATCATTCACGAGAAAGTGGCTGGTATTCGGGATGCCCAGTCCGATGCTCAAAAAATCAAATCAAAATATAATGAAGCAAAACTCCCCAAGGATTGTTGTTTGTATGGACGGTACCCGTGGATTCGGCTCGCCGTGGAGTGTGATTGATTGGTGGAGGGGGAGTAAAAAACTTTACCATTCTGTTTGGCAACCGCCTATAATGTATCTAGCATGGAAGATACCGATATCTCTCGTTTGTTATGTTGACAATGAAAGCATAGCGCTCAAAATTATTATTCGTCTCTCTTGTAAAAGCTTGAGCTCTGGCACCTCTGCAAATCAATGCTTCCCTCTACGAAGGGCCTATCTTTTACATTCTAGTACTTACAATGCAAATCAATGACTTCACACATAATAAGTATAGGTGGTAAAATTTATTGAAAGTTAGCGAACACCACATTGGTCACTTGAACAATTCATGAAAGAAAATTGAAGGAAGAGAGATTCCACATATAAATATACTATCTTGCACATCTTGTATGATTGTGAGCTCATTAATTATTTTCAAACTCGAGTAAATTACTTAAAATTGGACAAGGAAGACAACTTAATGAGTTATGTTTGGTTATATTTGTATAGAAGTTATATTGTTATGTGTCGGGACCCCGATCCTAAGCCATAGGAATCCAGCCTGTAACACATCGCATCCCTTTGTGGTCTCACGCACGGTTAACTCCACGGCTGCAGCCTTACCTTAGCCGGGACCGTTTGTGTCTTTTGACTCACGTATGCGATAGTGTCGCTAGCATTCCAGTGTCAAAGAACCCGGATCGACATGTCTAGTCATAAACCAAAGTGGCAGTTCCGCACAAGGACAGGCATACATGACCCAACAAAGCAGGTGTCGGTCATCAACGAACGTAGACGAGTCGTAGCAAGCTACAAGGACTCCATTACGTCGCGTGACATTTCCCCAAAGGGGACAGACACAGCAGCTAAGAAGGACACGTGCCGGTCAACCAATGTGTCCGGAGCAGTAGCGAACTACCAAGGCTCGTTGGATCACAAAGGGGCATTTCCTTGTAAGGAGTGCTACTAAAGTTCACGACTAGGTATTCGAACCCCATACATATCAAGTACGACACACGTACGCATGGCATACCGATATGTATAGATACATCGATGGCATCACAACATAACCATAAACATACAAGCTTTATTTAAGAGGCTCGGAGGAGCCACACACATATTATTACACATTAAGGGTCTCACGACCCATAATAGCAGTCATACAATACAAGCCAGCGGAAGAGTTATAAACTGTCTGGGTACAGACAAAGCAACTAGAAGGCACATGGCCTGACTATACTACAGACCCGACGTAGGGCCAGATCGTAGCTGGGACACCAGCTACTCGTCGTCGTCGATGTCTACGAAGAACCCTCCATTAGGGTCATTAGCAACCTCTGCAACATTTATTAAGCAAACATGAGTACGAAGGTACTCAGCAAGACTTTAGGATGACTAACTACTCATGCAAGGTATCAAGAAGGTATTGTGGGGTTCCATGCGGAAAGCCAGCATTTGACTCGTGGCTAGACAACTTGCTTTTTGAAATTAGTTTTGACGACTTGATTTCTCGCACACGAGTCCACTAACACCACAACAATACACTATTGTGGAATCATTCCATCTCCATATGGAAATGCCGTCCACGACACTCACACTTATCTTGACAATTCTATGAGTAGCCGTTGAAGTTATCTATGAACAACATATGTCTCCAAGTAGTCCATATCCGCGGACGCGGCTATTCGAATAGATCATAACCCTGCAGGGGTGTACTTTGTCACACACGCTCCCGCCACTTATCGCCATGTGCACGTCATGCACCTCGGCAACCTTCAAGCGGAAGCCCAGCGAGGGAGTCGGCCACGACCGTTAATCACACTAGTACCTAGTCCAGGTTTATCGCCTATCTGAGAGTAACCCGTACGGAAGTCCGGCCGAGGTTTCCGCCACGGCCTCAAACGATGTGCGCAGGGTTCCCAAGCCCACCATCCGGGTGCCACTTGGTACACCGTGCCACTGCCTACCGCATCACGGTCCACCTCTCAGTACAGCACCATGCACGGCCTCCAGCATTACTATAAACACCAGAAACTACTTGCAACTCCTGGACCGAGTACTACGCGATTAATAGGCCGAGCGGGGTCATATTTCAGGGCCCAGCATGTGGTAGTATCTAGTCTTGGATTACATACACGGAACTCAGTTCCTAAGGACGGTTCCAATGAAACAACCCGCCATGTACTCCTACACAGCCTTTCATCGGTACCTTTACCAAATCAAGTTCAACACACGACCTTTGCTCACCGAACACATTCCACATTTCTGTTCATCTCCCAGATGACAGACCATACACAACTCTAAGCATAGCATGCATAGCAGGATAAGGCACATCATAGCTCAAGCAACTACCAGGTATGCTAGGTTGCAAGGTTTGGCTATTTACTGTGACAAGGTTAAGTCATGCAAAGGAAGTGGGTCCAACTATCGTGGCAAAAGCAGTTGAAGCATTTGATCCTAATGCAATAAATAGGTGCAGGAGCAAGAACATAGGTGTTATCGGGATGATCAAAAGGGTTGCTTGCCTTGTTGCTCAAAGGAGGAACGATATCCGTCGGACGGATATTCGGTGGAATCCGGGGGTGCGGAGCCTACCGAAAAGAATGGCAACATTCAATAACAATCATATGCAATCAAAATGATGCATGAGCATGGCATGAGAATGCAGTGATAGGTTATTATAATCAAGATGTTTTAGGTTTGGCGTTGATTTGAATCACATTCGAATAGCAATTCAAACGGGTATTCCCGGATACCGGTTTAATTGATTCGACCTGATGCTTAGATCAACCTGATGTTAACATGCATGAAATGTCATGTTATGATACTGGTTTACCCCTAGGGCAGTGTGTGATCATTGTATTTATAATGAAATTTGGATATTTTTGCAATTTCCATTTATAAAGTGATTAAAAGAATTGAGTTATTCCTTATTTCACAATTTAGGGTTCTGTAACTTTTTCAAACATAGCTGAGAATAGCATAATCAGAATCCTTGAATTTTTCTGATACTTTTTCATATATAAATTATTTTCATTGGAGTTACAGATTAATTTCTATGATTTTTACAATTTTTGGCCATTTCCTGAATTATTTTTATACGGGAAATTCCATTTATTGCATCAGGCTGACGTCAGCAGGTCAGCCGACCTGTGCAGGTCAAACCTGACAGGGGGGCCCCACTGGTCAGCCTCTCTGGGGCTAAACCCGCGCTGACCAGCCCCTAATTGGGGTTTGACCAGGCGTGGGGCCCTCTGTCAGCGACTCAGAGGAGGGCGATTAGGCCCTAATGGCCGGCCACGTCGACGGCCACCGGAGGGTGGTCGCCGGCGACCAGACCCGCGGCGGAGGGCTCGCCGGAGGCGACCTAGACGGCGCTGCACAGCACCAAATCGCACGCGGATGGCAGCTACAGCAAGCTCGCAAAGTGGCCGATCTGGCAGGACCATCTGGGGAGGCTAGGGTCGCCGGAAGAGGCGTCGGCGACGAGCCGGAGCGGCGGCCGAAGCTCGGGCGACGTCGGGGGCTTTGAATCAGAGGGATCCACGCTTAGCTCTTAGCTGCTACAGCATCTACGCGTCGTCCTGGAGCTGCTGGTGCTCTCGGGAGGACGAGCTGGACATGGGAGGGCTACCGGCGACGAGCGGCAGCGGCGGTGCTCGTCGGGCTCCAGTGAAACTAGGGCTAGAGGAGGGGATCGAGGGGGAAAGCTTAGGGAAAACCACCGCATGCTCACAGGGAGTGCAGAGAAGAGTTCAGACGGCTCGGGGGAGGCCTAACGGCGACGAATCGACGGGAGAGGTCCGGCGGCCGGAGGAAGAAGACGACGGCGTTGCGGGCGTTGCAGGGCGCGAGGAAGCTTCGGCTTCTGCAGGAATGACCAGGGCGACGAGGCGGAGCTAATGGCGTGCTCGCGGAGGGGATCCTATGGCCAGGGGCACGGCCAGCTCGAGCTCGAGCTCGGCTCTAATGGCGGCAGCAGGGAGAAGGAGGGGATCCGGGCGGAGGGGAGGAACCGAGGCGGGGAATGGATAGGGGAGGCTCTGTGGAGCTTATCCCCGTCGTCGCCAGCGCGAACCGGCGGCCAGGCAGGCACGCAGGTGCGTGGCCGCGCCGGAGGAGGCGGCGGCCACCTCCTGCTGCCTACTGGCGCGGGGAAGGGGACGAGCGGCGAGATGGGCTGGGCCTGGCTTGGGCGTCATGTAAGCTTTTCCCATTTTCTCTTTTTTTTGTTTTTTCTGTTTTGCTATTTATTGCTTTGCTAATTATTTCAGCTCCAAAACAAAAGGTAAAAACTAATTTTGACCTCCTGATATATTTGTTATAATATCCCTACTCATTTCCAAGACTTTCAACATTTTTGGAAAATTATAGCTTCTGAATTCAAATTTTTAAATTTGAAACCAGTGGCTTTTGCATTTATTAAAAATGCTTAAAGTGTCAAGAAAATAGTTTTCTCCAATGCTCATTTACTTTCATGATTTATCAGAAAGTTTGAACATTTCTTGAGGCCATTTTCGGTTCATTGATTTTGAACTAGTTGAAATTTCCTTTAATTGAAATGGTGGCTAGGGTTTTGAGTTTTTCCTTTGCCACTTTGTTGTTTTTGTTGAAACTTCTTAGATGCAAATGCAAAGAAGACATGAGCACAATTCTATCTTGCTTAAGGGTTAGGGATGTGACAACTCACCCCCACTCAAAAGAATCTCGTCCCGAGATTTAGAAGTCGTCGGGAATAACGCAGGATATTCGAGTCGGAGACGATCCTCTCTTTCCCAAGTTGCCTCCTTTTCAGAATGATTTGACCATTGAACTTTAAGAAACTTGAGGTTTCGACGTCGAGTGGTACGCTCAACTTGATCAAGAATATGCACGGGGTATTCTCGGTAAGAAAGGTTATCTTGGAGATCAAGCGTTTCGTGGTCCACTTCACGGATAGGATCCGAAAAGCAACGCCTGAGTTGCGAGACGTGGAAAACATCATGAACCTTGGAAAGATGCGGAGGAAGTTCCAACTGGTAGGCAACTTCTCCTCGTTTGGCAAGAATGCGAAAAGGTCCAATGTAACGAGGAGCCAACTTGCCCTTGATACCGAAACGATGGGTACCCTTCAAAGGTGTAACCCGAAGGTAAGCCTTCTCGTCAACTTCAAAGGTCACAGCCTTATGATGACAATCATATTGGCTCTTTTGACGAGACTGGGCTGTTTTCAGCTTTTCACGAATAATGCGAACCTGCTCTTCTGCATCCTGGATCATGTCCGGGCCAAAGAGTTGCCTCTCTCCGGTTTCTGACCAATTAAGAGGTGTTCGACATCTTCGTCCATAGAGAACTTCAAAAGGGGCTTTGCCCAAGCTTGATTGATAACTATTGTTATAAGCGAATTCAGCGAATGGAAGGCACTTCTCCCAATTCATACCGAACGAAATAACACAAGCTCGGAGCATATCTTCTAGGATTTGATTCACTCTTTCTACTTGACCACTTGATTGGGGATGGAAAGCAGTGCTAAAAGATAAGTGAGTCCCCATGGCATTCTGAAAACTTTCCCAGAAACGAGAAGTAAAGATACTTCCACCGTCCGAGTTAATTTCCAGGGGAACACCATGAAGAGACACTATTCTAGAGATATATAACTCTGCTAGCTGGCTAGCTGTTATACTCTCACGAACAGGAAGAAAATGAGCCACTTTGGCAAGACAGTCAATGACCACAAAGATAGCATTATTTCCTTTCTTGGTCTTGGGAAATCCGGTAATGAAATCCATGCTAACTTTATCCCATTTCCATTCAGGAATAGCTAAAGGCTGAAGGGTGCCAGCAGGCCTTTGGTGTTTTGCCTTAACTCGACGACAAACGTCGCAGTTAGCAACGAACTCAGCAATTTCTCTCTTCATCCTAGTCCACCAGAACCTCTGGCGTAGGTCCTGATACATCTTAGTACTACCAGGATGAATGGTGAGAGGGGAATCATGAGCCTCCTTAAGGATTAACTGCCTTAGATGTGGGTTCTTAGGAACCACTAAACGATTCTGGAAGAAAACCACACCTTGATCATTCATGGAAAATTCTTTAGCGTTTCCGCTAAAAATATTCTCCTTGATCCGTGATATACCCTTGTCACGCTTTTGGCCAGTTATAATTTGATCCGTAAGAGTAGGCTTCGCCACCAGGGTAGAAAGGAATCCTTGAGGAACAATATGAAGATTCAACTTCCGAAAGTCCTCATGGAGAAGTGGTTGACCTTGTTGTAGCATCAGATTGTTACAATAAGATTTACGACTTAGTGCATCGGCCATAACATTGGCCTTCCCCGGGGTGTAAGTTATCCCTAAGTCGTAATCCGAGATCAACTCAACCCACCGTCTTTGCCTGAGATTCAAATCCGGCTGGGTGAAGATATATTTCAGACTTTGGTGATCAGTGAATATTTCACAACGATTACCCAGAAGGTAATGTCGCCAGGTTTTTAGTGCATGGACCACAGCTGCAAGCTCAAGGTCATGTGTGGGATAATTATCCTCATGTGGACGCAACTGTCGAGATGCGTATGCGATCACATGACGATCTTGCATGAGAATGCAACCTAATCCTTGTCGCGAGGCGTCGCAATAGATAACAAAGTCCTTAGAAAAATCTGGTGGTAGCAACACAGGTGCGGAAGTCAGGCGTCTTTTCAGTTCCTGAAAACTATGCTCACACTGTGGTGTCCACTCGAAATTTTTATCCTTCTTGAGGAGTTCAGTCAGAGGCTTTGCAACCTTGGAGAAATTCTCGACGAAGCGGCGACAATAGCTCGCTAGCCCAAGAAAACTCCTAACTTGCTTAACCGATTCAGGTTGATTCCAATCAAGGACAGCTTGAACTCTCTCGGGATTGACAGCAATACCCTTACCAGAGATTACGTGGCCTAGATAGGTCACTTCTGGTAACCAGAATTCACATTTTGAAAATTTGGCATAAAGGCGATGCTCTCGGAGTTTCATCAATACCAGCCTTAGATGCTCGGCATGTTCTTGTTCATTCTTGGAGTAGATGAGAATATCATCGAGGTATACTACGACGAATTTATCCAAATACTCCATAAAGATTGAATTCATCAGCCGAGAGAAGGTGGCTGGGGCATTGGTTAAACCGAAGGACATGACGGTGTACTCATATTGGCCATAACGAGTAACAAAAGCCGTTTTTGGAATGTCCCCGTTCTTAATCTTGATTTGATGGTACCCCAACCTCAAATCCATTTTGGAGAAGACTGAGGATCCAGCGAGCTGATCGTACAGGTCGTTGATCCTGGGGAGCGGATACTTGTTCTTTATGGTGACCAGGTTAACTGGTCGGTAATCTACAACCATCCGGTCCGTTCTGTCTTTCTTCTTGACGAAGAGGACGGGACAAGCCCTAGGAGAAGAGCTAGGACGAATGAAACCCTTGTTCAAGGCCTCATCTAATTGCTTCTTAAGTTTGGCTAGCTCCAGGGGTGCCATCTTATATGCTCTTCTGGCTATTGGGACAGTTCCTGGAACAAGATCTATCACAAACTCTACATCTCTGTCAGGTGGAATTCCTGGCAGTTCCTCGGGAAAAACATCCGGGAAGTCACGGACTACCGGAATGTCTTCAAGTTCCGGAAGAGGGTTGGCATTTAGGGAATAGAGTTGGCATTTGGCAACTCGAGTAGAGACATTTACTATCTCACCCGAGGGATGGGTAAGTTGGACATTTCTAGAGTGAGTATCAATCTTGGCATAGTGAGCTGACAACCAGTCCATGCCCAAGATGATATTAATATCCGAAGATTTCAATGCTATCAATGAGGCTAGAAAAACTAGCCTGTCTACTAGAATTTCATTATCATAGGTTATCCTAGAGGTTTGCCATTTACTACCAGGGGTTTGGACAACCAATGGGATTGGCATATCACAAAATGACATGTTATGCAACTGTGCATAACTTTCTGAAATGAAGGAATGAGAAGACCCAGTGTCAAAGAGAACGGACGCTGGGTGATGATTAACAAGAAGCGTACCCAGCATGACGTCGGGATCCTCTGCAGCTTCTTCTGCTGACACATAGTTCACACGGCCACGTGCAGGAGTTGGCTTCACATAAAACGCTTTGCCCGACTTGGCCTGCCCGACAGACTTTCCGGGTTGCTTGGCACCCACATTCTGAGGACACTCACGGGAATAATGCCCTGGTTCTCCACACTTGTAGCATATCACCTGGTTGGCACGTGGTGCAGCATTGCTAGCTGGACCACCATAAGCTTTTGCTGGAGGGTTGGCCTGATTCGTCTGAGGCGCCACGTAGGATGGCCTCGGAGTGTATCTTGGCGGCAGAGAACTGTTTGGAACCCACAGCCTGCATTTTGGAAACGCGGAACCAGAAGACGAGCCAAAATCACGGGAGTGCTTTCTTGTGGCTTCGAAGTCAGTATGACCAGTCTCCGCACTGATCGCTTTGTTGACCAGGGCTTGAAAGCTTGCACACTCATGGAGGCGCAGGTCTCGACGGAGCTCAGGGCTCAGACCCTTACGGAATCTTGCTTGCTTCTTGGCGTCAGTAGACACCTCCTCTGTTGCATAGCGGGCGAGGTTACCGAACTCGCGGCTATAGGCATCCACAGACAACTTGCCCTGAGTGAAGGCACAGAACTCCTCTCTCTTTCTGTCCATCAGGCCCTCTGGAATATGCTGTAGACGAAAACCTGCACTGAAGTCTGCCCATGTGGCCACTGGTTCAGCGGGACGCATAGCTTCAAAATTCTCCCACCACAGATTGGCGGGTCCCTCCAGGAAATACGTCGCGAAGGTCACCTTGTCGGCTTCGGACACATTTGCCGAGCGAATCTTGTGTGAGATGCTGCATAGCCAGTCATCAGCGTCGAGGGGATCGACGGAATGATGAAACTTTGGAGGGTTCAGCTTCACAAAGTCGTTGAGGGACACTGCAACATTCCTAGGCTGTCGAGCCGTATTCTGCTCAATACGCTCTAGCAGTCGGTTGGTCTCCCTTTTGTTTCTTTTTGCCTCAAGCATCACTTCTACCAGAGAAGGTGGGTGAGGCAGGTCTTCCTGTGACGCATGACTACCCTCACCTTGCTCATGAGCAGGGGCACGGTTCAACCTGGTGAACACCATCCTGACAAACAAACTCATAGCTTAGACCAAAATCATATCAAAACTATCTATGGATTAAGAATGTACTGAGCACACGGAATGCGGAAATGAATATCCGAACAACATGGTAACAAGCAACTGCTATATATACACCATGGTTCATACACACCCTTACATAGTTCAGTACAAACTTACTCGAAGAGCAAACTACTGAAATGGTGGAACTACTCATCAGAGGCTTACAAGCTTCCTATACATTATTTATCTAAGCCTCCGGAATTTGTTTCACATTACTACCATACTACACAAGTCACGCAGGACTGTGAACATACGGCTACTACCATACTATCCTTCCGCTCATAGCTCAGGCATCCGCATAGAACATCTCATAGAGGTTACTTCCATGACCCGGAAGCTCAACCTGCGGATCAGGAAACACTCCAGCCTGAGATCCCTGGGATCCATAAGGACACGGATGTGGCCTTGGTCCCCTGACTCGTGGTAAGAGGGGTCCCCGAAGAGGTGTGACTCCTCCTATAGCTGGCCAGTCAACGTGAGCCGGAAGATGGGTCCTAACAGGGTTCAGCATCTCCATCTCTCCATACCCTGTCTGGACTACCGGTGCCAGCTGCGTCAGAGTTGTCCACAGACGTGCACGGGTAGCATAAAGCTCCATGCGGAGAGCACGAGCATCCCTATCTCTGTTCTCTAGCATCTCAACAGTGGACTGCAGAAGTGGATCCTCCATAGAAGAATCAAAATAGACTCCACTCAGGTATCCCTCTTCACCAGACTGAGAGGCCGGAACATAGCAGAACTCTGAATTCTGCAGCAATGCATGTCTCGCTCTCATGATAGTCAGCATTGAATAGGCAGCATCTTGTACTTCCATGTCAACAGTGACTCCCAACCCATAGGACCAATGGATTGGCTTCTCCGCTCCAGGGTAATCTGGAAATACCCTAACAGTGCAGATGTACTGGCTCTGGTTGAAGTCTCGGTACTGTTCCTCTACCGTGTACTCGGGGTACCAGCGGTAACCGCACACCGACATCACCCTGACCAGCATGGCCGTATGACCCGGTACATCAATGCACCTGGTCAAACGTACCACCTGACGAGAAGGACGGCCAGGCATCTGTAAATAGAGAGTAATGCAAAAAGCATTAGAGCTCTGAATGAAAAATTGGGCAGCATAACGGCTGTAAATGCTCAAAACAAATTTTGAGACAACCCAAAATGAAATAGCGTCACCACTCAACTATCAGGTTCAACTCTCTGATCATCAAACTTACTTCCTGCTTCCCAGGAATAAAAGAAACCCCATATCTTTCGTCCCGTAGTCCTATAATCTACCGATCAAAAATCCGAGCCTAGGAGAAGATGAGTAACCTAGTCCTTAATTCCCGCAGAGAAGACGAGGATGACCAGAATAGAATATCTTGAGAAGAGAACAAGAGTGTTACGTTCCCTTCCACAAACAATTCCCTTATATATAACTAAAGCAATTCTAGACTCAACTTCGACCAGTTTGGCTTCGTAATCCTACAGTCAGTCAGGCTCTGATACCAACGCTGTCGGGACCCCGATCCTAAGCCATAGGAATCCAGCCTGTAACACATCGCATCCCTTTGTGGTCTCACGCACGGTTAACTCCACGGCTGCAGCCTTACCTTAGCCGGGACCGTTTGCGTCTTTTGACTCACGTATGCGATAGTGTCGCTAGCATTCCAGTGTCAAAGAACCCGGATCGACATGTCTAGTCATAAACCAAAGTGGCAGTTCCGCACAAGGACAGGCATACATGACCCAACAAAGCAGGTGTCGGTCATCAACGAACGTAGACGAGTCGTAGCAAGCTACAAGGACTCCATTACGTCGCGTGACATTTCCCCAAAGGGGACAGACACAGCAGCTAAGAAGGACACATGCCGGTCAACCAATGTGTCCGGAGCAGTAGCGAACTACCAAGGCTCGTTGGATCACAAAGGGGCATTTCCTTGTAAGGAGTGCTACTAAAGTTCACGACTAGGTATTCGAACCCCATACATATCAAGTACGACACACGTACGCATGGCATACCGATATGTATAGATACATCGATGGCATCACAACATAACCATAAACATACAAGCTTTATTTAAGAGGCTCGGAGGAGCCACACACATATTATTACACATTAAGGGTCTCACGACCCATAATAGCAGTCATACAATACAAGCCAGCGGAAGAGTTATAAACTGTCTGGGTACAGACAGAGCAACTAGAAGGCACATGGCCTGACTATACTACAGAGCCGACGTAGGGCCAGATCGTAGCTGGGACACCAGCTACTCGTCGTCGTCGATGTCTACGAAGAACTCTCCATTAGGGTCATTAGCAACCTCTGCAACATTTATTAAGCAAACATGAGTACGAAGGTACTCAGCAAGACTTTAGGATGACTAACTACTCATGCAAGGTATCAAGAAGGTATTGTGGGGTTCCATGCGGAAAGCCAGCATTTGACTCGTGGCTAGACAACTTGCTTTTTGAAATTAGTTTTCACGACTTGATTTCTCGCACACGAGTCCACTAACACCACAACAATACACTATCGTGGAATCATTCCGTCTCCATACGGAAATGCCGTCCACGACACTCATGCTTATCTTGACAATTTTATGAGTAGCCGTTGAAGTTATGTATGAACAACATATGTCTCCAAGTAGTCCATATCCACGGACGCGGCTATTCGAATAGATCATAACCCTGCAGGGGTGTACTTCGTCACACACGCTCCCGCCACTTATCGCCATGTGCACGTCATGCACCTCGGCAACCTTCAAGCGGAAGCCCAGCGAGGGAGTCGGCCACGACCGTTAATCACACTAGTACCTAGTCCAGGTTTATCGCCTATCTGAGAGTAACCCGTACGGAAGTCCGGCCGAGGTTTCCGCCACGGCCTCAAACGATGTGCGCAGGGTTCCCAAGCCCACCATCCGGGTGCCACTTGGTACACCGTGCCACTGCCTACCGCATCACGGTCCACCTCTCAGTACAGCACCATGCACGGCCTCCAGCATTACTATAAACACCAGAAACTACTTGCAACTCCTGGACCGAGTACTACGCGATTAATAGGCCGAGCGGGGTCATATTTCAGGGCCCAGCATGTGGTAGTATCTAGTCTTGGATTACATACACGGAACTCAGTTCCTAAGGACGGTTCCAATGAAACAACCCGCCATGTACTCCTACACAGCCTTTCATCGGTACCTTTACCAAATCAAGTTCAACACACGACCTTTGCTCACCGAACACATTCCACATTTCTGTTCATCTCCCAGATGACAGACCATACACAACTCTAAGCATAGCATGCATAGCAGGATAAGGCACATCATAGCTCAAGCAACTACCAGGTATGCTAGGTTGCAAGGTTTGGCTATTTACTGTGACAAGGTTAAGTCATGCAAAGGAAGTGGGTCCAACTATCGTGGCAAAAGCAGTTGAAGCATTTGATCCTAATGCAATAAATAGGTGCAGGAGCAAGAACATAGGTGTTATCGGGATGATCAAAAGGGTTGCTTGCCTTGTTGCTCAAAGGAGGAACGATATCCGTCGGACGGATATTCGGTGGAATCCGGGGGTGCGGAGCCTACCGAAAAGAATGGCAACATTCAATAACAATCATATGCAATCAAAATGATGCATGAGCATGGCATGAGAATGCAGTGATAGGTTATTATAATCAAGATGTTTTAGGTTTGGCGTTGATTTGAATCACATTCGAATAGCAATTCAAACGGGTATTCCCGGATACCGGTTTAATTGATTCGACCTGATGCTTAGATCAACCTGATGTTAACATGCATGAAATGTCATGTTATGGTACAGGTTTACCCCTAGGGCAGTGTGTGATCATTGTATTTATAATGAAATGTGGATATTTTTGCAATTTCCATTTATAAAGTGATTAAAAGAATTGAGTTATTCCTTATTTCACAATTTAGGGTTCTGTAACTTTTTCAAACATAGCTGAGAATAGCATAATCAGAATCCTTGATTTTTTCTGATACTTTTTCATATATAAATTATTTTCATTGGAGTTACAGATTAATTTCTATGATTTTTACAATTTTTGGCAATTTCCTGAATTATTTTTATACGGGAAAGTCCATTTATTGCATCAGGCTGACGTCAGCAGGTCAGCCGACCTGTGCAGGTCAAACCTGACAGGGGGGCCCCACTGGTCAGCGTCTCTGGGGCTAAACCCGCGCTGACCAGCCCCTAATTGGGGTTTGACCAGGCGTGGGGCCCTCTGTCAGCGACTCACAGGAGGGCGATTAGGCCCTAATGGCCGGCCACATCGACGGCCACCGGAGGGTGGTCGCCGGCAACCAGACCCGCGGCGGAGGGCTCGCCGGAGGCGACCTAGACGGCGCTGCACAGCACCAAATTGCACGCGGATGGCAGCTACAGCAAGCTCGCGAAGTGGCCGATCTGGCAGGACCATCTGGGGAGGCTAGGGTCGCCGGAAGAGGCGTCGGCGACGAGCCAGAGCGGCGGCCGAAGCTCGGGCGACGTCGGGGGCTTTGAATCAGAGGGATCCACGCTTAGCTCTTAGCTGCTACGGCATCTACGCGTCGTCCTGCAGCTGCTGGTGCTCTCGGGAGGACGAGCTGGACATCGGAGGGCTACCGGCGACGAGCGGCAGCGGCGGTGCTCGTCAGGCTCCGGTGAAACTAGGGCTAGAGGAGGGGATCGAGGGGGAAAGCTTAGGGAAAACCACCGCATGCTCACAGGGAGTGCAGAGAAGAGTTCAGACGGCTCGGGGGAGGCCTGAGGGCGACGAATCGACGGGAGAGGTCCGGCGGCCGGAGGAAGAAGACGACGGCGTTGCGGGCGTTGCAGGGCGCGAGGAAGCTTCGGCTTCTGCAGGAATGACCAGGGCGACGAGGCGGAGCTAATGGCGTGCTCGCGGAGGGGATCCTATGGCCAGGGGCACGGCCATCTCGAGCTCGAGCTCGGCTCTAATGGCGGCAGCAGGGAGAAGGAGGGGATCCGGGCGGAGGGGAGGAACCGAGGCGGGGAATGGATAGGGGAGGCTCTGGGGAGCTTATCCCCGTCGTCGCTAGCGCGAACCGGCGGCCAGGCAGGCACGCAGGTGCGTGGCCGCGCCGGAGGAGGCGGCGGCCACCTCCTGCTGCCTACTGGCGCGGGGAAGGGGACGAGCGGCGAGATGGGCTGGGCTTGGCTTGGGCGTCAGGTAAGCTTTTCCCATTTTCTCTTTTTTTTGTTTTTTCTGTTTTGCTATTTATTGCTTTGCTAATTATTTCAGCTCCAAAACAAAAGGTAAAAACTAATTTTGACCTCCTGATATATTTGTTATAATATCTCTACTCATTTCCAAGACTTTCAACATTTTTGGAAAATTATAGCTTCTGATTTCAAATTTTTAAATTTGAAACCAGTGGCTTTTGCATTTATTAAAAATGCTTAAAGTGTCAAGAAAATAGTTTCCTCCAATGCTCATTTACTTTCATGATTTATCAGAAAGTTTGAACATTTCTTGAGGCCATTTTGGGTTCATTGATTTTGAACTAGTTGAAATTTCCTTTAATTGAAATGGTGGCTAGGGTTTTGAGTTTTTCCTTTGCCACTTTGTTGTTTTTGTTGAAACTTCTTAGATGGAAATGCAAAGAAGAGATGAGCACAATGCTATCTTGCTTAAGGGTTAGGGATGTGACATTATGGATCCTCCAACACGTGGTGCTTGCTTCCACCTCAGACTAGCCAAAACTCCTGCATCAAGGATAAATACTACTTGTGCATCCAAACACCCTTAAACCAGTTTTTCGATGAGAGTCCACTATACCTACCTATGGATTGAGTAAGATCCTTCAAGTAATTTGTCATCGGTGAAAAAAGCAAAAAAATTGCTCCTAAATGTGTATGATATTTTATTGTAAGGGAAAATAAGCGTTGTACGAACTTGTGATGGTAAAGAAATAAAAGTGACGGACTGTATAATAAAGGTTGCTATCACAAAGGGCAATACAATGTGATGTTCCTTTGCATTAAGGGTTTGCACATCCAAAAACAAAAAGCACGTGACAACATCTGCTTCCCTCTGTAAAGGGCCTATCTTTTACTTTCTATCACTTACCTTTATGCAAGAGTCATGGTGATCTTCACCACTTCCTATATTTCTCCTTTTTCTCTTGGCAAGCGTCATGTGTTGGGGAATGATCTAGACATATATATCCACACAAATTTATTTGATCATGAATTAATATTGTTGACAATTATCTATATGATAAATAAGTTGGGAGGTGAAACATTAAGCCCCTATCTTTCTCTGTGTTCGATGGATGCTATTTGTTCTAAAAATATGCTTTCAGTGTTAGCAATCAAGGAAGACTATATGATAGTTGAGTATGTGGAATTTGCTAAATCAAAAGCTCTTACAAAGACCCTTCCTGAAAATAAGATGAATTGCAATTGTTCGATGACTAGGATTATGGTTTGTTAGTTTTCAAGAAACTTTTTGGTCTATACTTTAACATGTGAATAGCTGGTTACTTGATCATGAGAAGTTCTATGAGATGAGCTACTGTTTATGGTTTATATTGATGCTAGAAAAAGTGATTGGAAGTATCATTGATCAAACTTGTGCACTTGCTAGCATTCACACTTCATAAATTATTTCTTTTATCATTTACCTACTCAAGGAAGAGCAGGACTTAAGCTTGGGGATGCTGATACGTCTCCAACGTATCTATAATTTATGAAGTATTCATGCCATGTTTATAATAATTTTATTTGATTTTGGTATGATTTGATTAGAACTAATCCGGACTGACGTTGTTTTCAGCAAAACTACCGTGGTGTTGTTTTTGTGCAGAAATAAAAGTTCTCGGAATGAGCTGGAAATTTTTCGGAGAATATTTTTGGAAAATACAAAAAATACTGGCAAAAGAATCAATCGGAGGGGGTCCACCACCTAGCCACAAGCCAGGGGCGCGCCCCCTGTCTTGTGGGCCCCTCGGGCACTGCGTTGACGTGAGACCGACGCAAAAAATTCCTATAAATCAAGAAACCTCCAGAAAGAAACCAAGATCGGGAGTTCTGTCGCCCCAAGCCTCTAGAACCACGAAAAACCAATCGGGAGCCCATTGAGGTGGTCTCCATGACGAGGAGGGAGTAGTTCACCCTCGGGGCTGAGGGTATGTACCAGTAGCTATGTGTTTGATCTCTCTCTCTCTCGTGTTGTTGAGATGGCACGATCTTGATGTATTGCGAGCTTTATTAATATAGATGAATCATATGGAGTTTTCCTCTCTCTATGTTCTTGTGATGAATTGAGTTTCCCTTTGAAGTTTTTTTTATCGGATTGAGTCTTTAAGGATTTGAGAACACTTGATGTATGTCTTGCGATGGGATGTCCGTGATGACAATAGGATGTTCTATTTATCCACTTGATGTATGTTTTGGTGATTGAAAACCCACAAGTATAGAGGATAAATTGTAGCCTTTCTCAATAAGTAAGAGTGTCGAACCCAACGAGGAGCTAAAGGTAGAACACATATTCCCTCAAGTTCTATCGACCACCGATACAACTCTACGACGCTTAAAGTTCGCTTTACCTAGAACAAGTATGAAACTAGGAGTACATTGTAGGTGTGATAGGATGGGTTTGCAAGAAAATAAAGAACACCTAAATAAAAACTAGGGGTTGATTAGATAAAGTGTAAGTGCATCTAGTGCCCCTTAGTGATTTTGGTGGTTTGATGACTTGTAGGTTAAGAAACTGATATGTTTGTGAGTGTACACGGGCTCTATAAGTCGCTGACGAGTTTAAGTTATTTGATGAATACCGACCCCTAAAAATGTATGTCTTCGGGTGAAGACTTTGGTCATTTCTTGAAGACTTTGATCGTGAAGAAATCGATATTCCTCATGAAGATATTGAAGATGAGGAATTCGGTGTGTCCCGAAGAAAATACTCTCAAGACTTTGAAGCTTGAAGAATTACTATTTTTGTTTCATTTTTGTTTATACTAGTCATAGGAACACCATACTGTTAAAGGGGTCGAGGTAAAACTATGGAAAAAAATTCCACATGATGCTCAACCCAAACCTACACCTACCAAATCCTCAGAGTGAGGAACATGAGAGACATGAGGACTTTCACAGTTGAAAGTTCCGACCGTTGCCGCGCTATGTGCCACCTGTCCCAAATCTTATCCACCCAACGGTCATATCATTAAGGGCATTTATGTCAAATCATGCCGGGATGATCCCAGGCTATAAATAGCCGCCCCCACAACCACTAGCTGGTTGGCTTCTCCGAGAGAAACTGACACTAGTCATTTAGAGCAACACAAATTCCTCAGAGCCTTTGAGCGAAAATCATCAAGTGAGGAAATACCCCAAACACCCAAACTCAAACCAAAACCCAAGTGATTGAGCATCACTAAAGAAGTTATTCATCCGAGAGAACTTGAATTATTCATCACCTATGTAACCTGTACTTGTGACATGTGTAAACTGATTCTCTGAATTCACGTTGAGTACTTTGTTGTAGACGTTTTCGCACTTCTAACTTAGTACTATTTCCGTTGCACTCAGTTCATAACTAAGGATTTTCCTCACGAGGATTTTCCTTAGTGATGAAATTGTAAAAATCGCCAATTCACCCCCCTCTAGTCGATATAACGCACTTTCAATTGCTATCAGAGCAAGGTACTCCCTTGTTCAGTGTGATTTTGGTTTAACCACCTGTAGTTTTAGTTATGTCGACTGCAGGATGTCCTACCTTCCAAGGAAAGGACTTCCCCTACTCGAAGACCAAATGCAAATGCATCTTCAAGCAATTGACAATGATCTCTCGTAAATTGTGTAAAATGGCATTCCATCCATCACTGCTACTGTCTTTGCCACTGATGTGAAGAAGTTCAAGCAACTTGACTCGCAAGCGAAGAATATCATCTGTGGTCACGAGAGCAAACATCAGTATGGCAGAGTCAGCGCTTTGGGATCTACTAAGCTTATCTGGGATAGGTTGTCCAAAGTCAACAAGGGAATCTCAACACAGCGTGACTCTCGTGTCGATCTTCTTCGCAATCTCTTCAACCGTTTCAAGAGGCTTGATAATGAAAGTTGCCAAGACACCTTTGATCGCCTCACTGACTTCTCAAATGAATTGCAAGCTCTGGGAGCCAGAGACATCACTGACCAAGAAGTTGTGAAGAAACTGCTACGATCACTTGATCAATCATTTTACACACTGGTTCTGATGATCCAAGAGCGAAGAGACTACAAGATGCTCGATCCTGTTGATATACTTGAAGACTCAATACTCATGAATTACAATAAGAAGGAAAGAGAGATATGTATGGACCAAGCTATTCAAGACCTCGTGCGCTGAAGGCTAAGGCTGTTTCCTCATCTGAAGAAGAAGAATCTGATTGCAGTCTTGGTGACTCTGAAGAACTTAGACAGGAACTTGCTATGCTCGTAAGGAAATTCCAAAAGTTCACAAAGCGTGGCCAGTTTGTAAAATCTTCACGAAAAGATATGAGGAAATCAGAATCTTCATCTGAGGACTACAAGAAAAGAACCTGTCACAAATGCAAGAAATTTGGTCACTACATTGTTGATTGTCCTTGCTGGCTGAAAGAATCAAGGAAGAAGAAACACAAGGATGAAATTTCTGATGACTCAAAGAAAAAGAAGAAATCTTCAAAATCCTCATCTTCAAAGTCCTCATCGCACAAGAAGACCGGTTTCAGAAAGGCTCGGGCACTCGTTGGCAAGGAAATGGATTATGAAGAAGAATCTGAGGAATTGATGAAGGGGAAGGTTCTGAAGTGGAGTCAGACTCTGGTGTGGCAAGTATTGCACTTGCTACCACATTCGTCAGCAAGTCAATCTTCAACCTTGAAGAAAATGACAACATCAACAACGATGATGAATATGCTGACGACTTTTCTCCCACCTATTGCTTCATGGAAAAAGGTTCAAAGGTACCAAACCACACTTCCTCCTCTGATTCTAGTGAATGTGAACCTTATGATTATCAAAAACCCAGCTACTATAAACTTGCCAACATTGCTAGTAAGCAACAAAGTGCTATTGAAAAGCTTCAGAAACTGCTAGGCAAAAGCGATGATCTATTGAATGATGAAATGAATCATACTCAAGTCCTCACTGAAGATATTCAAACTCTTCAGTCTAGATTTGGTAGTCTTCAAGATCGCTATGGCACACTCTTGGCTGATCATGAGAAACTTTCCTATGAATTTCTTCAAAGGAAGTTTGATCTTGAGAAGTTAAGAATGTCCCATGATGATCTTCGAATGGAAAATGATTCATTGCTTGCTCAACAGATCAGTACCTCTCAGGAAGAATTCATTCCACCATGTCTGAAATGCATTGAGCGTGAAACTGCTAATTCTTCACCTGAAACCTCAAATGCTTCTATCGCTACAAATTCATCAATTGTTCATGTGGTATCAAATTCTTCACTTGAGGAAACCACAAATGCTACTAACGAAAATGCATGATTGGAGGAATTGTATGTGACAGGCATATACAAAAGTCTCAAAGGGCATCAAACCTTTTGCGATGTGCTCAAAAAGCAGATTCTGAATAGGAGCCTGAGGAAAGAGGGCATTGCCTTCGAGAGGAAACTGAATGTTGATGGATCATACTGGAAACCTGAGCAGTACCCCAAATCCTCGTGGGTTGATGCTAAAGGCCCTACCATTGATCCATCCACTCTAACAAGCTTTGAATGTGAAATGTCCTATTCCTCTGATGAGTCATTTGACTCCAATTATAAACTCCTGAAAAATAAATCTGGTGAAGTATTTGCTCAATATGTTGGAACTAACTGCATGAATGGACCTCCCGTGAGGAAAATCTGGGTCCCCAAAAGTTGCTTGGAAAATCTTCATGTGAATGTCCTCATGACACCACCAGTGAACAACCAGAACCCCAAATCAAATTCCTCAGGTGGACCAAAGTCTTCACGAGGATCAAATTCCTCAAATGGTCAAAATTATGCTCATACACACACTAATGCTTCTGATGTGCAGGGAAACTACAAGGGGCATGAATATGAGCATTATTCCTCAAATCTTTAAGACCTCAAAGAATTTCTCTGCCTATTCATTTGAGTACTCTAACCCCCTACTGTGAAAAAGAAGTGCATTAGCTTCAATGCCTCTATTTTCATATGGTGCTCGCAGGATGATGAACTCTTTGCCACCCCTTAATATGTGGGTGGTGAAGAAATCAAACTAATTACTTTTGCAGGTCAGCTCTCTAGATGAAAGTCATCATCTGAAGAATTTCCTGGAGACGTGAGGAAATTGCTTGATTGGACGCAAGCTAAAACATGATGAAATGATCTAACATTTCTTACATCCTCAAATTTATAGTTTGTGATGAAATTCAAGTCTTATGAAATTGATACCATATTCTTCAAACCCGAAGCATATGAGATGGTAAGATGTACTAATTCATGTGCAGGATAACAAACCCAAGAACACAGAGTGGGTTCTTGACAGTGGATGTACAAATCACATGACTAGTGACAAATCTTATTGATGAATATACCACAGACTCCATCGCCACTGAAGAAAATCACTTACGCTGATAAAGGTAAAAGCAAGGTATTGGGACTTGGTAAAGTGGCTATCTCTAAGGATCGGCACATGGACAAAGTCATGCTTGTCGAATCCCTTGGGTTTAACCGCATGTCAGTCTCAATGCTTCGTGATCTCGATATGATTGTCATACTTGGAAAATATAGATGTGTAGTCATCATGGAATCTAACAAATCCAAAGTCTTCGAAGGCTTTAGGAGAGGAGACTTGTACATTGTTCACTTTTCTACAGGTCCTCAACCAGCCACATGTTCACTAGGAAAAACCTCAGGAGGCTGGCTATGGCATCGATGACTTGGTCATGCAGGCATGAGGAATTTGCACACATTGACGAAGAAGAAGCATGTCATTGGCATCGAATCCGTCAGATTACTCAAGGACCATCTGTGCGGTGCTTGTGAATGTGGAAAAATGACCAGATCCAAACACCCCTCAAAGACTATCATGACTACTACTCGTCCATTTGAATTGCTTCACATGGATCTGTTTGGATCTACTCATTATGCTACTCTAACAAATGCAACATCTCTATATGACTTTGTCATCGTTGATGACTATTCTCACTATACTTGGATACACATCATTGCTTACAAAAATGAAGTGCAGGAAGTCTTCAGACAATTTTCCTCAAGGGCCTCACCAAACTTCGATGTCGAGATCAAACACATCAGGACTGATAATGGGACATAATTCAAAAATATTGGTCTTGATGATTATCTTGATGATCTTGGTATTACTCACGAATTGTCTACTCCTTATACTCCTCAACAGAATGGCGTTGTTGAACGCAAGAACAGGACTCTGGTTGAAATGGCATGGACTATGCTTGAAGAATATCAGACTCCTCGTCGCTTTTGGCCTGAAGCAATCAACACTACTTGCCACATCATCAACAGGGTATATCTTCACAAATTCCTCAAGAAAACCTCATATGAACTCCTCACTGACAAGAAACCCAATGTAAGTTATTTCAAAGTCTTCGGTGCAAGATGCTGGATTAGAGATCCTCACCATAGCTCGAAGTTTGCACCTAAAGCACATGAGGGTTTTATGCTTGGTTACGGAAAGGACTTGCACACCTACAGAGTATTCAACACCTATCACAACAAGGTTATTGAAACTGTAGATGTGCGGTTCGATGAAACTAATGGCTCGCAAAGAGAGCAACTTCCTCATGTGCCGGATAAATTGACTCGTGAGGAAGCTATTAAGCACAAGGCTACTGAAGATATCATTCCTACTGAGGAAAAATCCCTTGTTGAAGAAATCATCCCCAATATTGATGAAATTCAAGAAGGTGCACCTGAGGAAAATGCTACAGATCAAATTCCTCAACCCAACCAAAGCCTTCAACCATCTCATCCACGGATAGCAAATGAAGTGGAACTTGACAAAATCATCGATGAAATCAATGCGCCAGATCCTGTCACTCACTCAAAAGCTTCACATTTAGTTGACTTTTGTGGGCATCCGCTTTTGTGTCTATCACAGAACCCTCAAAAGTTTCTCGATTTAAGACATGCAAGATGAACTTCTCCAGTTCAAGCTAAATGACATATGGGAACTCCTTAAAAGACCAGATCCTCGCAAACACAATATTATCGGCACCAAGTGGATCTACCGAAGCAAGCAAGATGAGGATGGTCAGGTTTTGAGGAACAAGGCACGACTTGTAGCCCAAGGCTACACACAAGTTGAAGGAATTGACTTAGATGAAACTTTTGCACCAGTTGCTAGACTTGAAGCTATTCGAATATTGCTTGCTTATGCTAACCATCACAATACTACTCTATATTAAATGGATGTGAAAAGTGCATTCCTCAATGGTAAGCTTGAGGAAGAAGTATATCTTGCTCAGCCCCTAGGTTTTGAAGACCCGAAGCATCCTGACAAAGTCTTCAGACTCAAAAAGTCACTCTATGGCCTCAAGAAAGCACCTCGGGCATGGTATGATACATTGAAGGAATTCCCCATGAAGAAAGGATTCAAACCCGGTTCACTTGATCCTACTATTTTCACAAAATCCTATGACAATGGACTATTCGTGTGCTAAATATATGTCGACGACATTATTTTTTGTTGTACTGAAAAACGTTACAGTGATGAATTAGCCTACATGATGGGTGAAGAATATCAAGTGTCCATGATGGGGAAGCTGAAATTCTTCTTAGGTCTGCAAATTCGTCAACAACGTAGTGGTATCTTCATCTCTCAAGATAAATACCTCAAGGATGTCCTGAAGAAATTCGGCATGCATGAATGTAAAGGCGTCAAGATTCCTATGGCTACCAACGGCCACCTCTGCACTGATGAAAATGGTATAGATTTCGATCAGCAGGTATATCGCTCTATGATAGGCTATTTATTGTACCTATGTGCATCTAGGCCAGATATTATGCTTAGTGTTTGCATGTGTGCACGTTTCCAAGGAAACCCAAAGGAATCACACCATAAGGCTATGAAACATATTCTTCGATATCTAGCTCACACACCAACACTAGGATTATGGTACCCCAAGGGCTCAAATCTTCACCTCGTTGGATATCCTGATTCTGATTATGCCTGTTACCGTTTGGATCGCAAGTCAACATCAGGCACATGTCATTTCCTTGGATGATCCTTAGTCTGCTGGTCCTCAAAGAAGCAGAACTGTGTATCTCTCTCCACTTCCAAAGCTGAATACATTGTTGCTGGATCTTGCTGTGCACAACTGCTATGGATGAAGCAAACTCTCAGAGATTACAACATCAACATGAAGAATATGCCTCTCTACTGCGACAATGAGAGTGCAATCAAGATCGCCTACAGTCCTGTGCAACACTCGAAGACCAAGCACATCCATATTCATCATCATTTTCTTCGTGACCATGTACTCAAGGGCAATATCATCATCGACCATGTGAAGACTGATGGCCAGCTAGCAGATATCTTCACAAAGCCCTTGGATGAGAGAAGGTTTTGCAAGTTGCGGTGTGAGCTAAATATCCTAGAATCTTCAAATGTTATGTAAACATGCACACATCCTAACACTTATGCAAAATTGATGACTTAGATGTGCAACACATGAAGTAACAATTTTATTCAATCAATGAAGAATACCACTCTAAGTGTGAAGAAATTAATGAAGAATTTGGTTCTCAGGGCTCTACAACAATTGTACGCAGCGCCTGAATCATCATTATTATACGGTGGGTCAAGCCACTACCAAACCTTGACATTCTTAAAAAAGGAAATTCTTCAAAGTTGAAATTCTTCAAATCCGAGACTTTTCACAAATTCCTCAAAATTTTCAAATTCTTCGAAATTTCCTGTGATGATCTTCATTGACTATATATTACATAATGAGATTTCAATGTCCTCAATAGCAGTCACTTATTGCTAAGTCTTCAATTTGGTATTTCTTCTAAGTGAAAGTGATCGGACCCGTCTCACCTTCATGCTAAGCTCAACCAAGTCTATTCTCAATTCTTCATATGTGTTTTGTTTGACACTTGTTCAAAGTCCTCACTGAGTCATTGTCAGCTGATGACTTTGTAACCAAATCCTCAGAATTCAAAAAAAATACCATTGCCACTGTAACTGCACCCACTACTCACGATAGGATAACCACGATCTCCACTATCTACACCGCTTCGTATGTGGGTAGCATGTCTCATGCGGAGACGAAAGGGCAGGGGCAGTTTCATCCGAAGAATTTGCTTCACACCATTTTCACTTGAGCTATAAATAGCCCCTTACCCCTTTCAGTCAAAAACTCTTCTCTCCCTCTCTTCTTCTCTGCTCGAGCTCAAAACCTAGCGCCGCCGCTAGCATCCTCGTCGCCGGTGAGGAACAACTTCACTGCCTCGACCTCGTTGATGCCGGACTAACACCGATTGCGGCTCATCTTCCTCCGCCGCCGCCGTGGTTGTCTTCAGTCGCCAAGTTAGGGCATTGAACAACTTCTGTTTTTACTTCCCCAGTTCATCGTGTTCTTCATACATTGTAATTAAAATCCTATTTTACTGTGCCTGTTGATCCATTTATTCTCTTTAGATTCGTGAAATCAGTTTTTCCTGAGAAAACCTTTCAGTTGTGCACACCCATGTCTAGAACACTTGATGAATTTCACTAAGCCCCTAAATTCTTCATGAGATTCTTCAATTGTGTAAATTTTCGAATCTGCACAACTCTGGAACCCAAGATCAGAATGCTTAGTCAAATTCCTCAACACACTCGTGAAATTCCTCAACTTAAGTCATTATTCAATTTCCTCAAATCTGAGAACGCTTATGACTTCTCCAAACTCTTCGCACCTATACTCTGTTCACAGGTTCAAAACGTCAGCTGATGAATCACTAGGTTCTCCTCAACTTAACTCATTTGCAGTATTTCTTGAAGAAACATTACTTGTGTCCTCAGATTCCTCAAGAATACAAATTCCTCAGCAAAAACCTCAACTGAAGAAAATGGAGGAAGACAACAAACAGAAGGGTGGAAAGAAGCTAGAGCAGAACACTGCTTTTGAAATCCGAGAGGAAATATATGCTTATTACTGCACGCGAGATGAAGAAATTCATGGGAAAGAGACCACTGCAAAACACAAGATCAGGCTTCAAAAGATTGAATGTAGATGGGCCAAAGAGTGGAAAGAATATCGGTATGTCTTTCCAAAGTATGCCAAGAAGTCTGCTCTCAAACCTCATTGCAAAAGATTGCCTCAGGGAGAACAACAAATTGCAGACCCCTCCAGTGTAGCTACAATTGAAGACTATCGTGAGGAAAAAGACAAGTATTTTTCTAAGCTTTAGAAAAAGGCAAAAGTTGTTGTAACAAAGTTTAATGAGGATTCTGCTGCTGGAGCTGCTGCTACCACCTCCTCTGCTGCTGAGGCTTCTGCTACAAAACAACCTCAGAATAAGGTCCTGATGAAGAAACGAGGTCTCAAGTCACAACCCTCAACAGCATTATCAAAAGAGAAAATTCCTCAAAAAGAAGCAACAACGTCTACCAAGTCCTCAACAGCAGCAAAATCTTCACCTCCTATGTAGTCATAGCTCAGGCAGCATCAAACAGGAAATCACAATTCCTGGGTACCATCTGCCTGAGGCTCAGCTCTCAAATCTTCAGGTGGCATGCTGAAGACAAAGATGACTGCTGGAAGAGGAACAAGGCCCAGCCAAAGCAATATTGTTAATATACCTTTTGCATCAGAAGGAAGTGAGGAATATGATGATGAAATTCTTCAAGCCATCATCACGAACAAACAAGAAAGGGTTGCACAAGCTACTGGCAACACCATTCCCCTTGTGCTGGATCCAAAAGTAGTGCTGAACTTCATCAATCTTTTGTATGAGATCCAAACACACCAATTGATGATTTGAAATTCCACCTTGACTCAGTCACATGGTTACTTCATTCATCAATGAAGCAAAGTGGAAGGATCAGCAAGCCAAACAAGCTCGGGATGTAAAGCTTAAAAAGGAGAAGTACTTGAATCCTTAACTTGACACCTGAGAAACTTGTTTCTACTCAGGCAGAGCTGAAAACCCTCACCAATACACAATTCTTCATCCAGACCGAAAGGGTGTCAAAGTGAGGTTTCTCAAGGCCCCAACTAAAGCAATTGATGATTACAACAGCAGGGTTGCAGCCCCAAGCACCCAACAAATCCCCAGCCCAGCTACATTGTACAACTGGCTGGTTCTGATGAAGATGAAGAACCAGCTGTTGATTGAACTACACAGAATATTCCTGCTGAAGAATCTACCAGGCCTGAAACTGCTAATGCAAGGCCCAATGAAAATGCTCCTTCACCAATGTCTTCAAAGGTGAAGAAAATGAGTCTACCGTCTGCATCACACGCGAAGAAGACAAAAGCTGCTGAGAAGAAAGCCAAAAAGAGAAAGACATCAACACCTTCAAAGTCTTCAGTAGCAAAACGCCTGATGACTCCGCCTACTACATCATCATCTCCAGTGGATGTAACTCCCCTCATCGATGCACCATCATACATGATTGTACCATTTGGTGAATAGCACATCATTCCAGAACAGGATGAGGAAATGGATGACAATCGCTCTACTGCATCCACACCGATAGATGAGGAAATTCAAGTGATCAAATTCCTCAAGTCTCAACGCCTCCTCCTCAAAACCCTGCTCAAGAAAAAGGAGGTTGATGTGGACATTGGTTGCACCACACCTCTCATCCGTGATGAATTGTGAGAAAAGGCTCACCCAAACTCGCAAGTGACCACTCAAATTCCAATAACTCATGCATCTCCTTCAGCTACAGAAATTCTGACTCGCTCTAAAGAGAAGAGCTCACGTGTAAAATCAGCACCAGACCAAGAATCGGTGCATCAGCTGAAGAAACTAAAAAGGAAACTATTGTACCAAAAACTGCATCTGCTCCTTCGGCACAGCAAATTCCTCAAACTGAAGAACAAGTCCCTGATGAAAATGCCTCAGCACAGGATAAAGATACAACTGCTGAAACTCCAATTGTGGTTGCAAATCCTGAAACTACAATTGTGGTGGCCAGAAATCCTCAAGATGATGAAATTCAACAACAAAATTTTCAACCAAAGCCTCATTAGCCCTACTCGAAGAGGCCAAAGTTTATGAAAGCGGACTTCTATGATGAACATCATTTCTTCACTGGAGAAAATCCTTACGATAAGCTTCTTATCAGGCACAGAAAGTTCTGGACCAGAACTCAACTCAATTACTATGCTGCTGTGCTTTGTGGGAAAAGGAAGATATTTCATCACACACACATTCCTCATTGTGATATGGAGGAAATTCGTTGATTCACCCCAGTACTGAGTGTTCTTCATGAAGCAGGGCTACTGCCATTTTGCACAGATATCGGTGACTGGAATACAGGTGTCATTCTTTAGTTCTATGCCAAACTGCATTTCTCAGGTGACCCCAAAAACATCAACTCTTGGGTCTTAGACTGCATGACTCAGCACACTCACTTCAAATTTCCAGCCACAGAATTGCTTCGAATTCTACCAATCTCTATTCCTTGAGACGAAGCAATTAACCTATATGATGAAAGAGAGTTGCCAAATCAGCTAATGGAGGTCCTCATGAAGCCTTTAGCTCCGGGTCAACCTCCAAGGACTAGATTCCTGGTGAAGGAATTGAAGTATGTGCCCAGAACTGTCTACAGAATATTGGCATATTCCATCGCACCTATCAAAGGTCATGATGAGGAGGAAGATGTTGTTGGAAACATGAAGAACATCCTATTCAACGTCATTCATGGAATCAAAATGAACCTTCATGAATTCTTCTTGAGGACTTTGGCCAACAATGCCTTGTCGCCATTTGAGATGAAGATTTATGTGCCTTGGATCATGAGATTCATCAGGAACAGATCCGTCGTCACCTATCAAGCTGACTATCAGAATCACCTCGGCTATCTGCCTCCTCTCAAAGTCCTCAAGAAATCTTTTGAACTAGTTGAGTACAAAGGCAACTCAGTGATTGATAAAGGAAATCGGCCACTAGACGGTCAATTTCGTCAGGTTGCATCCTACTCCTCATATGATGACACTACCACACAAAAATCGGATGGCAGACAAGACCTCCAAGTCCAACTGCCCCACGGGTGATGACTAACACAGAGCTTCTCCTCAGTCTTCATTAGAAAGTCGATCACAACCATAAGTGGGTGAAACGCCAGTTTGGCTCTACTATGAAAACTCTCAATGACATGCAAAATGTTGTGAAGAAAAATCACTATTATCTTCATGAGGTATTTGATCGCACTTGGGCCATACTGTCTCACCTGAAGACTCCTGAGGAACTCAAAGAACTAGAATTCACTCAAGACTTTGATTGGTCATGGCCACCAGAAATTCAAGAATATTCCAGTTCCTGACCTGGTGGACAACTCCTATTCTTCATTCTGCACTGCTGATTCAGATGAAGAACCTGCTGATTCAACACAGAAGTGAAGTTCTTCATGGGTGTTAGTCCTCAGTTTCGTCCCTTTTCGTCACTTGATGACAAACGGGGAGAAATGTGAGAGTCAGTCTTCAAGCGGGTTAAATTTATGGGCGTATAATCGTTATTAAGTTACAAACACTTCGTTCTTCTGAAGTTTTTGATGTAGTGAGTTGTAACTTAAGCCCGATGGTGTTCTGGCACTTTTGAAAGTTTTTCCTCGCATGCTTATTCCTCAAGTTAATGAATGCATGCATGCTGAAATTCGTCAGACACCATTTTTCATCATGCATTACAAATTCCTTATACTATATGTCAAATGCATGCACGAGTTACAAGATATAGGGGGAGATCTCCAATATATAAATCATCAATGTGCATTTGTTGGTCAACGCAAATTCCTCAAAACATGCACATCTTCATGGGGAGTTTCTCCCTATCTTTCCTTCAAAATCCTCAATCCATGTACTTACATTTCATATTCTTATCCCCGTTGAAAACTTAACCCATTTGTCATCAACCACCAAAAAGGGGGAGATTGTAAGTGCATCTAGTGCCCCTTAGTGATTTTGGTGGTTTGAAGACTTATAGGTTAAGGGACTGATATGTTTGTGAGTGTACACATGCTCTATAAGTCACTGAGGAGTTTGAGTTATTCGATGAATATTGACCCCTAAAAATGTATGTATTCGGGTGAAGACTTTGGCCATTTCTTGAAGACTTTGATTGCGAAGAAATTGAGAAGAAATTGATATTCCTCATGAAGATATTGAAGATGAGGGATTTGGTGTGTCCCGAAGAAAATACTTTGAAGACTTTGAAGCTTGAAGAAATACTCTTTATGTTTCATTTTTCTTTATACTAGGGTCATAGGAACACCGCACTATTAAAGGGGGTCGAGGTAAAACTATGGAAAGAAATTTCTTATGATGCTCAACCCAAACCTACACCTACCAAATCCTCAAAGTGAGAAACATCAGAGACATGAGGAATTTCGCAGTTGAAAGTTCCGACCATTGTCGCGCTATGCGCCACCTATCCCAAATCTTATCCACCCAACGGTCATATCATTAAGGGCATTTATGTCAATCATCTTGGGATGCTCCGAGGCTATAAATAGCCGCCCCCACAACCACTAGTTGGTTGGATGCTCTGAGAGAAGCTGACACTAGTCATTTAGAGCAACCCAAATTCCTCAGAGCCTTTGAGAGAAAATCATCAAGTGAGGAAATACCCCCAAACACCCAAACCCAAACCAAAACCCAAGTGATTGAGCATCACTGAAGAAGTTATTCATGTGTGGAACCGACACTTGATACCTTTGAGGACTGTGCATCCTCTAGACGGCTAGGCGACATGGTCTAGAGCATCTAGCAGTCAATTGTGGATCGCCGGTTGACCGAGTTTGTGAGGGTTTGGAAGTCTGCCCTGAAGACTTACCACGAGTGTTGGGCAAGGACTTTGTGTCCTTAGCTCAAGGAGAATACGGTAGGGACTGTGTGTCCCGGGACTATGTGCCCTTTGGTTTCAATACCAAGCCGCTCCAAACGAGACGTACAACTGTAACAGCAGTTGGATTTGGGTCATCAACAACTATCTTCATCGAGCTACTAGTTCTATTTCCTCAACTCTCTAATTTCCTCAATTGCATGTTGAAGACTTTCATTTGTATTGTTTGAAGAATTTGACTGAAGATTTTCTCTGAATTCCTCAAGTCAAATTCTTCACTTGAGTTATTCTTCACCTATGTAACCTGTACTTGTGACCTGCGTAAACCGATTCTCTGAAATCACATTGAGTACTTTGTTGTAGACGTGTTTGCACTTCTAACTTAGTAGTATTTCTGCTACACTCAGTTCATAACTGAGGATTTTCCTCACTAGGATTTTCCTCAGTGATGAAATTGTAAAAATCGCCTATTCACACCCCCTCTTGTCGATATAACGCACTTTCATAAAAAACAACTAAGTTAGTCTTAGTAGAGATCTTTTTGCTAAAAGAAGGTTATTTATCCCTAGGCAATCAATAACTAGACGGGTAATCATTATTGTAATTTTATATGAGGGAGAGGCATAAGCTAACATACTTTCTCTACTTGCATCATATGCACTTATGATTGGAACTCTACCAAGCATCTGCAACTACTAAATATCATTAAGGTAAAACCCAACCATAGCATTATAAGGTATCAAGTCCTCTTTACTCCCATATGCAACAACCCACCTACTCGGGTTTATGCTTCTGTCACTCAAGCAACCCACCATGGGAAATTCCTGAACACATTGCAACACCCTATAGCGGGGATCCCTCATGCTTGCGCAACACGGAGAGCACCATAGGAGAGCGCCAATAATAAAACATGCAACTTAAACCAATCAAGATCATCAATCAACCCATAGGACAAAACGGATCTGCTCAAACATCATAGGATAGCCATACATCATTCGGAAATAATATATAGCATTGAGCACCATGTTTAAGTAGAGATTACAGCAGTGAGAAGTGGTGTTGAACCGCTGCATAGTGGGGTAGAGGGTTGGTGATGACGGCGGTGGAGTTGTTGGTGTGGATCGTCGTCATGATGATGGCCCCGGCGGTGTTCCGGTGCTACCGGGGGAGAGGGGGAGAGAGCCCCCCTCCTTCTTCTTCTTCCTTGCCCTCCTCTTAGATGGAGGAGGGTTTCCCCTCGGATACTTGGCATCCATAGCGGCGGAGGGGCGAGAGCCCCTCAGAGATTAGATCTCCCGCTCTGTTTCTTTCTATTTATGTGTTCCAGATTATGGCTTTTCACCGTTTATTATATTCCCGGAAATCCGTAACTCTGATTGGGCTGACATTTTAACACGCTTTTTATTCGGATATTAGCTTTCTTTCGGTGAAAGATGGGCATCAACTACCTTATGGGGTGACCACAAGCCACCGTGGCATGCCCTACCCCTAGGTCACGCCCCTATGGCTTGTGGCCCCTCGGGACTGCCTTCTCTTGATTCCACTTCCCAAAATTCACATATATTCCAAAAAAAATCTCCGTAAGTTTTTATCTCATTTGGACTTTGTTTGATAAGGATTTTCTGCGAAACAAAAAACATGCAACAAACAGGAACTAGCACTAGGCACTGGATCAATATGTTAGTCCCAAAAATAGTATAAAAAGTTTCCAGAAGTATATGAAAGTTGTCGAATATTGGCATGAAACAATCAAAAATTATAGATATGACGGAGACGTATCAGCATCCCCAAGCTTAATTCATGCTCGTCCTCGAGTAGGTAAATGATAAAAAAGATAATTTTTTATGTGGAATTCTACCTAGCATAATCTTGATCATATAATCTAAGCATGGTATGAATATTAAGACACGAGTGATTCAAAGAAGTAGTCTATCATTTGACATTAAGACAATAATAATTCAAGCATACTAATAAAGCAATCATGTCTTCTCAAAATATCATGGCGAAAAGAAAGTTATCCCTACAAAATCATATAATCTGGCTATGCTCCATCTTCATCACACAAAGTATTAAATCATGCACAACCCCGGTTTTAGCCAGGCAATTGTTTCATACTTTAGTATTCTCAAACTTTTTCAACTTTCACGCAATAAATGAGCGTGAGCCATGGGTATAGCATTATAGGTGGAATAGAATATGGTGGAGGTTGTGGAGAAGACAAAAAGAAGGAGATAGTCTCACATCAACTAGGCGTATCAACGGGCTATGGAGATGCCCATCAATAGATATCAATGTGAGTGAGTAGGGATTGCCATGCAACGAATGCACTAGAGCTATAAGTGTATGAAACCTCAAAAAGAAACTAATTGGGTATGCATCCAACTCGCTTGCTCATGAAGACCTAGGGCAATTTGAGGAAGCCCATCATTGGAATATACAAGCCAAGTTCTATAATGAAAATTTCCCACTAGTATATGAAAGTGACAATATAGGAGATTCTCTATCATTAAGATCATGGTGCTACTTTGAAGCACAAGTGTGGAAAAAGGAATAGTAGCATTACCCCTTCTCTCTTTTATCTCATTTTTTTATTATTATTTTCTTCTTTTTTGGTAGGCTTCTTTGGTCTCTTTTTTTATTATTATTTGGGATTCTTTGGCCTCTTTTATTTTTCATAAAGTCCGGAGACTCATCCCAACTTGTGAGAGAATCATAGCTTCCATCATCCTTTCCTCACATGGGACAATGCTCTAATAATGACGATCATCACACTTTTATTTACTTACAACTCAACAACTAAAACTCGATGCTAGAACAAAAGATGACTCTATATGAATGCCTCCGGCAGTGTACCAAGATGTGCAATGATCTAGCGTAGCAATGACATAAAAAACATGAAAACATCATGCTAGCTATATTAGGATCATGCAAAGCAATATGCAATGATGGTGCATGTCATAATAAATGAAACGGTGGAAGTTGCATGGCAATATATCTCAGAATGGCTATGGAAATGCCATAATATGTAGGTATGGTCGCTGTTTTGAGGAAGGTCGGTTTAATGCACCGGCGAAAGTTGTGCGGTACTAGACATGCTAGCAAATGTGGAAGGGTGAGAGTGTGTATAATCCATGGACTCGACATTAGTCATCAAGAAATCACATACGTATTGCAAAAAATTATTAGTCATCGAAACAAGGTACTACGCGCATGCTCCTAGGGGAAGGGTTGGTAGGAGTTAACCATCGCGCGATCCCGACCTCCACACAAAGGATGACAATCAATAAATAAATCATGCTCCGACTTCTTCACATAACGGTTCACCATACGTGCATGCTACGGGAATCACAAACTTTAACACAAATATTTCTACCAATCCACAATTACTCACTAGCATGACTCTAATATCACCATCTTTATATCACAAAACTATTGCAAGGAAACAAACATATCATATTCAGTGATCTACAAGTTTTATGTAGGACTTTATGACTAACCATGTGAATGACCAACTCGTGTTAACTCTCTAAATAGATATAAGTGAAGCATGAGAGTTTAACTCTTTCTACAAAAGATATGCCCATGTTGTAACAAATAAAAGTGAAGCAAAAGAGCATTCTACAAATGGCGGTTTTCTATGTGTAGAGAAACAGGCAATCCAAACTTCAAATGATATAAGTGAAGCACATGAAGCATAAAGCCATACTCAAAAGATATAAGTGAGGTGCAAAGAGACTTCTATAAATCAACCAAGGAGTTTCTCATACCATCATGGTGCATTATTAGAAGAACAATAAAAAGCACACGACGCTCCAAGATTTACGCATATCATGTGACGAATAAAAATATAGCTCCAAGTGAAATTACTAATGGTTGTTAGAAGAAAGAGGGGATGCCTTCCGGGGCATCCCCAAGCTTAGTTGCTTGGGATTCCTTGAATATTAAATTGGGTGCAACAGGCATCCCCAAGCTTAGTCTCTTTCCACTCCTTATTCCTTCATCCATCGTGATCTCGCCCAAAACTTGAAAACTTCAATAACACAAAACTTAACAAAACCCTCGTGAGATCCGTTAGTAATAATAAAGAAAATTACAACTTTAAGTATTGTTTCCAACCAATTCATATTTTGTTTTTGCATTGTATCTACTGCAATATAACTTTTCCATGGCTTATACCACCGACACAATCGATAGTTTCATCAAAACGAGCAAAACAATGCATCGAAAATCAGGGAATCTCTCAAAAACAGGACAATCTGTAGTAATCTGTACATTAACCATACTTCTCTAAGTCTAAAAATTATTAACAATTAGGAAGAAATAAAAAAATTGCATAGAAGTATTTTTTACAAATTTCAGAAACTTTTGACATTCCAATAAAAAAGGAAAATTCACACACTACAGCCAAAGTTTGTATTTTTGCAATGCACACACCAAACAAGCAATCGAATCATCCTAAAGGAAAATATTGACACATTATTTTTATAATACAATGGATTTATACAAGGGGATGATTATTTTTGTTGAAAAGTTTTTTGTAGTTAAGATTCACAAGGTTTCCATAGGCATGAACAAAGTTGAAGGCATGCTCCCATTTTAACAATGCTCGTCTCTCTCACTTTCACTTTTATTTTTGAAAAAGTTTTAGGTTCCCCTCATTATTTTTTTGTTTTTTAAACTATATAAAACCACACAACATAATAAAATTACTCTCTAAAACTTCCGGGTTGTCTCCCTGGCAGCGCTTTCTTTAAAGCCATTAAGCTAGGGATAAAGTGCTCAAGTAATTGATCCACCCGGATCCCAAGGTACATCAAAGCCAATTTTAATTAACAATAATTTGAAATTTAGTAGGGCGCACAAAGTAACATATATCACACAACATTAAAATCTAACTCTCTTCATATGCATCGGCATGTCATAAAAGAACAATTCATGCACACAAAGTAAAGTCCAATGCATAGTACAAACAATTTCTTGCAATTTTATCGAAGGTGGAGATGTAGTTCCTCTCTCATAATAATTGCAAGTAGGAGCAGCAAGCACATGCATATTATATCTATCAAAATCATCATGTGTAATAGTAAATGGCAACCCATATATATAATCCTTAATAAGTGCAAACTTCCCCACTATTGTGTAGTTGGGAGAATTCAAAAAGATAATATGACTATCATGTGTGGGTGCAATAGCAACAATTTAATTCTTAACATAAGCAACTATAGCAAGTTCATCTCCATAATCATCATTCATATCGGCATCATGACCACAAGCATAGCAAGCATCAAGTTCACCAAAAAAGGGATATTTCAAACGAATCAAAGGGATCATAGCAATTATCATAGCATTCATCCTTCGGTAAGCACGAAGGGAAATTAAACAATGTATGAGTTGAAGAGTTACTCTCATTAGAAGATGGGCACGGGTAGCTAATCCGCTCTTCCTCCTTTTGTTCTTCGCTCTCCTCCTCATCTTTTTCATCCAATGAGCTCATAGTGTCATCAATTTCTTCTTCCATAGATTCCTGCAAAAATATTAGTCTCTTCTTAGATAGCGGAGACTTTCTCAATAAATCGACCAATATGAGCATTATATTCATAATTGTCATAACAATAATGACGCATAGCCAAATTTTGAGATCGGTAAACAGCATCATCATAAACTTCATACTTTTCAAACAAAGCTTCAATTTCATAAGCACCCTTAAAAAGCAACAAACTCTTCTATTTGTTCCACATCATAGTAATAATATATACCATTAGCATAAGAAGCCAAGGTTTCATATTATCATTAAATCTACATGAAAAGGGAAGGTTTTTAGCCTTTATCCTAGAGCAACAAGTAATATCATATCTCAAGCATAGATTCCAAGCATACCATTTCAACATATGAATTTGATCCCATAAAAATTTCCCTTTTTGAATAAAGCCATAATCCCTAAAGTATTCACGTTGATCCAACGTGTCTCCCATTATATAATAGAATGGGGTTTTCTCAGGATTATTAATGTAGTGCATAATATCTTCCACATAATGAGCATCGAGGGTTTTAGGAGGTTCCCCATCTCCATGAGTAGAAAGTACACCTAATTGTTTTGGTATTTCGTGTTCCATATCCATAACTAAAGATAGAGAACAACTTAAACAGCAAATAAAATCTAATTAGTGATAAAACAAACAAGCACACATGAGAATATTCACCCCACGCTATTGCTCCCCGACAACGGCTCCAGAAAAAGGTCTTGATAACCCACAAGTATAGGGGATCAATTGTAGCCTTTCTCAATAAGTAAGAGTGTCGAACCCAACGAGGAGCTAAAGGTAGATCAAATATTCCCTCAAGTTCTATCGACCACCGGTACAACTCTACGCACGCTTAACGTTCTCTTTGCCTAGAACAAGTATGAAACTAGAAGTACTTCGTAGGTGTGATAGGATATGTTTGCAATAAAATAAAGAATACGTACATAAAAACTAGGGGCTACTTATATAATGAAACAACTAAGTTAGTCTTGGTAGAGATATTTTTGTCACAAGAAGGTTATTTGTGCCTAGGCAATCGATAACTAGACCGGTAATCATTATTGCAATTTTATATGAGGGGAGGCATAAGCTAACATACTTTCTCTACTTGAATCATCTGCACTTATGATTGGAACTCTAGCAAGCATCCGCAACTACTAAAGATCATTAAGGTAAAACCCAACCATAGCATTATAAGGTATCAAGTCCTCTTTACTCCCATATGCAACAACCCACCTACTCGGATTTATGCTTCTCTCACTCAAGCAACCCACCATAGGCAAATCATGAACACAATGCAACACCCTACAGCGGGGATCCCTCACACTTGTGCGACACGGAGAGCACCATGGCATAGCGCCAATAATAAAACATGCAACTCAAACCAATCATGACCATCAATCAACCCATAGGACAAAACGGATCTACTGAAACATCATGGGATAGCCATACATCATTGGGAAATAATATATAGCGTTGAGCACCATGTTTAAGTCGATATTACAGCGGTGAGAAGAGGTGTTGAACCGCTGCATAGAAGGGGAGAGTTGGTGATGACGACGCGAAGTTGTAGGTGTAGATCGTCGTCACGATGATGGCCCTGGCGGTGTTTCGGTACCACCGAGAGAGAGGGAGGAGAACCCCCCTCCTTATTATTCTTCCTTGGCCTCCCCTTAGATGGGAGGAGGGTTTCCCCTCTAGTCCTTGGCCTTCATGGCGGCGGAAGGGCGAGAGCCCCTCCAAGATTGGATCTCTCTATGTTTCTTTGTGTTTCTGCGTTCCAGATTCTGGCTTTTCACCATTTCTTATATTCTCGGAGATCCGTAAGTCCTATTGGGATAAACTTTTTAACACGATTTTCATCCGGATATTAGCTTTCTTGCGGCAAAAGAAGGGCATCAACCACCTTACGGGGTGACCACAAGCCACCCTAGCGCACCCTATCCCCTCGGTCGCGCCCCTGTGGCTTTTGGGTCCGTCGGGCACCGCCTTCTGTTGATTCCACTTCCCAAAATTCACATATATTCCAAAACAATCTATGTAAGTTTTTATCCCGTTTGGACTTCGTTTGATATGGATTTTCTGTGACACAAAAAACAATCAACAAACAAGAACAGGAACTCGGCAATAGATCAATATGTTTGTCCCAAAAATAGTATAAAAAGTTGCCAAAAGTGTATTGTCGGGACCCCGATCCTAAGCCATAGGAATCCAGCCTGTAACACATCACATCTCTTTGCAGTCTCACGCACGGTTATCCCCATGGCTGCAGCCTTACCTTAGCCGGGACCGTTTGCGCCTTTTGACTCGCGTATGCAATTGTGTCGATAGCATTCCGATGTCAAAGAACCCGGATCGACATGTCTAGTTATAAACCCAAGTGGCAGCTCCATACAGGGACATGCATACATGACCCAGCAAAGGAGGTGTCGGTCAACAACTAGTGTAGACGAGTCGTAGCAAGCTACAAGGACTCCATTACATCGCGTGACATTTCCCCAAAGGGACAGACACAGCAGCTAAGAAGGACGCATGTCGGTCAACCAATGTGTCCGGAGCAGTAGCGAACTACCATGGCTCAGTGGAATCACAAAGGGGCATTTCCCTGTAAGGAGTGATACTAAGGCATACGACTAGGTATTCGAACCCCATGCATATCAAGTACAACACACGTACGCATGGCATACCAATATGCATAGATACATCGATGGCATCACAACATAATCATAATCATACGACTTTATTTAGAGGGCTCAGAAGAGCCTCACACATAATATTACACATATAGGGGTCTCACGACCCATCATCACAAGTCATTCAAACAAGTCTGACAAGCCACCGGAAGATTAAAACTGTCTGAGTATAGATAGATGGAAAGGTAAAAGGCACATGCCCTGACTATCTACAGACCCAACCTAGGGCCAGATCGTAGATGGGACACCAGCTACTCATCGTCGTCAACATCTAGATAGAACCCACCATTAGGGTCATTAACATCCTCTGCAACAATTTATTAAGCAAACGTGAGTACAGAAGTACTGAGCAAGACTTTAGGACAATCTATCTACTCATGCAATGTATCAACAACAAGTTGTGGGGTTTCATGCAGAAAGCCAGCATTAGACTCTTGGCTAGACAAACTTACATTTTCAAATAGCTTTGACAACTTTGTTTTCTCGCACACGATTCCACTAACACCACAACAATACTCCATCGTGGAATCATTTCGTCTCCCTACGGAAATGCCATCCACGACACTCACACTTATCTTGACATTTTTATGAGTAGCCATTATAGTTGTCTATGAACAACATATGTTTCCAAGTAGTCCATATCCGCGGACGCGGCTATTCGAATAGATCATAACCCTGCAGGGGTGTACTTCTTCACACACGCTCTCGCCACTTATCGCCATGTGCACTTCATGCACCTCGGCAGCCTTCAAGCGGAAGCCCAGCGAGGGAGTCGGCCACGACAGTTAACCATGCTAATACCTAGTCTAGGTCTATCGCCTATCTGAGGATAACCCGCACGGAAGTCCGGCCGAGGTTTCCGCCACGGCCCCAAACAATGTGTGTGGGGTTCCCAAGCCCACCATCCGGGTGCCACTTGGTACACCGTGCCACTGCCTACCGCATCATAGCCCACCTCTAAGGTCAGCGCTACGCACGGCCTCCAGCATGACTATAAACACCAGAAATTACTTGCAACTCCTGGACCGAATACTAAGTGATTAATAAGTCAAGCAGGGTCATATTTCAAGGCCCAGCATGTGGTAGTATCTTGTCTTGGATTACATACACGAAACTCAGTTCCTAAGGACGGTTCCAATGAAACAACCCGCCATGTACTCCTACATAGCCTTTCACTGGTACCTTTACCAAATCAGGTTCAACACACAATCTTTATTAACTGAACACATTCTCACGATACTGTTCATCACCCAGATGACAGACCTTACACAACTCTAAGCATAGCATGCATAGCAAGATAAGACACATCATGGCTCAAGTATCTACCAGGTATGCTAGGTTGCAAGGTTCGGCTATTTACTGTGACAAGGACAGGTCATGCAAAGGAAGCGGGTCCAATTAACGTGGTAAAAGCATTGAAAGCATTTTGACCTAATGCAATAAGTAAGAGCAGGAGCGAGAACATGGGATTTATCGGGATGATCAAAATGGTTGCTTGCCCTGTTGCTCAGCAGAGGGGTGATATCCATCAGTCGGATAATCAGATGTATCCGGAGGGGTAGAGCCTACCGAAATAATAACAATCAATCAATATCAAACATATGCAACAAGATGATGCATAAAATGCAGGGTAGCATGGTTTGAGGTGACTAACAAAACCCTTTGGGTGATCTTGATTTGAAATCATAATTTAGATATCATTTGAATTAAAATTTATCAAATTCCTTTAATTGATTTGACCTGATGTTGTTTCATAACTTTGTTTTTCATGTATGAAAGTAGCACCATTGTGTTCATTGAATTTTTCTGATCCATTTGCATATATTATTTGTCTGATTTGGAGTTATATTCCATTTTCTATGAATTTCCAAAGTTTTGCAATTATTCTGGAATTATATTAAAATCAGAATTATATTTATTGCATCAGCATGACATCAGCAGGTCCAACTAGCCGTTGAAAGTAAAACCTGACCAGTGGGACCCACTGGTCAGTGACTCTGTCCAGTTTTTACTTTAGGTTTGACTTAATTACCTAATTAACAGGGTTGGACCCACATGTCAGTGTCTGTTTAAGTTAATTAAATAAGTTATTTTTATTTTTATTAACTTAATTAGACAAGGGTTGGCCCCACCTGTCATAGGCTCAGGGGGGTTGAACCCACCGGCGACAAGGTCGATCTCGCTGGCGGTGAGCCTCCGGCAGCACCAGAGACGGCGGAGGGCATCGGAAACGCGTCTCTGATGACCAAATGCACGGCAGAGGCCACAGGGAGAACGGCCACTCGACGGTGCACACGATGGAACAAACCCCAAGGGCTGGGGTGGCCGGAATCGACTTCGGCGACGAGCTTGGCGGCGGCCGAAGCTCAGCCATCGTCGAGGTCATCGAAACATAGGGCATTTCACGCGGGGCTGGGCTCCTAGAGCATCTACGCGATGAGCTGGAACCATTGCAGGCCTCGGGTGGACCAACCGGTCACCGTAGGGCCACCGGCGACGAGCTACCGCGGTGGTCCTTGTAGGGCTCCGGTGAAACTAGGCCTAGAGCTCGAAATCGAGAGGGGAAACAAGGGGGAAAGCACCCTGAGCTCACAGGGAGTGCAGCAGCGTCGAAAGCGGGCTCGGGGATGGCCTGAGGAGGGAAAACGGCGGTGGTGATCGTCGACGATCCAAGGAAGAAGACGATGGAGATCCGGCGATGCAAGGCTTGGGGGCTTCTTTCCTTTGGCAGAGACGACCAGCTCGACGAGGCGGAGCAAACAGCACACTCGGGGGCGGGGGAGGACAGCCGGAGTGATGGCTAGCTCGAGCTCGAGCTCGCGGTCATCGCAGCCGAGGAAGAGAGAGAGGAGAGAGCATGAATGAGGAGGGGAAAGAGGTGGGAATGGATCCCGGGAGACTTATCCTCCCTCTCCAGTGCATCGGGGGGAAGCAGGCGTGCATGTAGGTGTGTGGGCACGCCAGGAGGAGCGGCGGCCACCTCCTGCTCCGACTGGCGAAGGAGGAAGATGACAGGCGTGGAGGTTGGCTGGCCTGAGGTAAGCGTTAGATAGGGTTTTTCCATTTTTCTTTCTTTCTAGTTTATGTTTATTCTTCTGACATTTGTTTCTATTTTAATTTTGACTTAGAACTATTTCAGAAATAGTTTGAAAAATACTAGTGTTAGTTGGAATATTTCCAACCACACATAAAGTTTTCAACAATTTTGGAAACTTTGAATTATTTGAAAACAAATACATAATTGATTTCAATGACTTTCAAATTTAAAATAAAATTCCAAAACATTTTGAAAATATGTTTCACCCCTGATATCTTGTTTTCAACATTTATCAGAAAAGATGAACTTTTCTAATGGCCATTTTGGATTCATTGATTTTGGCAATAGTTGAATTGTTTTTGAATAAGGGGTGCCTAGGGTTTTGCTTTGGTTTTCTTTGCTTCGCTTTTGGATTTCATTTCATTTTCTTGGATGCAAAGAAAGAAGACATGAGCACAACTTGCTAAACCCTAATAGGGATCAGGGATGTGACATGTATGAAAGTTGTAGAATATTGGCATGAAACAATCAAAAATTATAGATATGACGGAGACGTACCAGTGATCAACTTGAGGGTTCTGTGACCTTGGGAATCTATGCATAGGGGTTGGCACATGTTTTTGTCTTGTCTCTCTGGTAGTAACTTTGGGACACTCTTTGAAGTTCTTTGTGTTGGATTGAACATGATGAATCTGAAATTGTGTGATGTATATCATATAATCAAGTCCATGGGTACTTGTGGTGACATTGTAGTATCTAGGTGACATTAGGGTTTTGGTTGATGTGTGTCTTAAGGTGTTATTTAAGTACAAACTCTAGGGATGTTTGTGACACTTATAGGGATAGCTCATATGATTGATCGGAAAAGATAACTTTGAGGTGGTTTCATACCCTACAATAATTTCTTCATTAGTTCTATGATATATGTGACTTTGGAGTGAACTCTTTGTCGCACGAGAGGTATTTACATATGATTCAACTATGTTAGTATTGTTGAGAGAACTTGCACTAGTGAAAGTATGAATCCTAGGACTTGTTTCTAAGCATTGCAATACCGTTTGTGCTCACTTTTATCATTAATTACCTTGCTCTTTTTATATTTTCAGATTACAAATACCTGTATCTACCATCCATATTACACTTGTATCACCGTCTCTTCGCCGAACTAGTGCACCTATACAATTTACCATTGTATTGGGTGTGTTGGGGACACAAGAGACTCTTTGTCATTTGATTGCAGGGTTGCTTGAGAGAGACCATCTTCAACCTACGCCTCCCACGGATTGATAAACCTTAGGTCATCCACTTGAGGTAAACTTGTAATTGTCCTACAGAACTCTGCGCTTGGAGGCCCAACACGAGTCTACAAGAAGAAGGTTGTGTAGTAGACATCAGCACTCGCCCTAGTTCAGAAGGTTGTCTTCAAATCTGTAAGTTATGGATGATTTCGGTGATAGTGGAATACGACCGTGCAAATGGGCACAAGCGGTTGTATGAAACACCGTCAAACTCTATGTTTCTTCTTTGTGTTTCATGTGAAGTTCCATGCGACCGCGCATACGGGGGACAGTGCCCGTATGAAGTGTCGTTAGTCTTTCTGCTGCTTCCCTCTTTTGTTTCTTTTTATGATTCCTCTTCTCAACACTTCTTATTCAACAAAAAAGGTTAAAACAACTTCTTCTAGGGAGTTTCATCAGTTCATCCTACAAGAGCAAAATATTGACTAAAGCAAAGATAAAACTTTACCGAAAGTAAAGAGATAATGGGTTGCATCCCATAAAGCGCTAGTTTTTAGTTTGCTTAGATGAACCTCTTACCTCGGTATTTTGTCAAGTATCAGGTGGTCCTGGATTTTCTCTGCTCACCGTACATAATCGTTTAGGCGGTGGCACATACTTCACCTTTACTCCTAGCTTCTTCAAGAAGTACTTGACTATTTCTTCTTCACATATTCTAAAGGTTACCTTCCCTTTCGAGCAATCTAATGATGCACCTGCAATATTCAAAAATGGTCTACCAAGAATAATTGATACTTTTACAGCCTCGAGTGTGTCAAGAATAAAAAAATCAGTAGGTATGACATGCTCGTCCAATCTCAATGGAATGTTCCCAGCCATTCCCAATGGCTTCTTTGTAGACTTGTCTGCCATGTGCAGAGTTATACCTATAGTTGTACATTCTGCTAAATTCAACTTGTGATAAAGAGTCATAGGCATGACACTTGCCCCTGCTCCTACATCACAAAGAGCATTATTTATATCAAGATTACCAATAGAACAAGCTATTGTCGGTATACCTGGGTCTCCCAATTTCTCTGGTATCTTCTTATCAAACGTATACTCCATTATCATAGCAATGTGTTCCTTTTAGAGTCATACTCCTTTTATTATTCACAACATCACACATGAACTTAGCAAAACTAGGAATATTTAACATATCAGTCACACGCATTGACATTTTAAGGTCAGCTATAGCTTACAAAAAAAGAGTATAATGCATCATTTGAAGGTGGTCTTATAGCCTTGGGACAAGGGGGAGTTTTCTTAATTTTACCTTTATCTCTCTCCTTATCCCTACCTTTATCTTTGTTTTTTGGTGCTTGACCTCTAACCTTCTTGGTTGAATCAGGTGATTGTTTATTTCTTTCCATCCTAGGTTCTTCCTCTTCTTCTGCTTCTAGAGTTTCTTCATCATTGTTATTATCATCAGTTGTTTCTGCATCAAAGTCAACTTGTTTTTTAACTTCCGCTTCATTTCCCTGAGTATCTTGCTAGACATGTTCTTCAAGTTCTTCTTCACCAAAGAGCAATTTATATTCTCTTGGGTTTGGCTTTGTCTCTATATTCTCATTTGTTCTTGCTCTCTTTCATACCATTTCAGGCCCTTGGGGTCCTGCGTTCTTTTACCACTACGAGTAGATATTTCCTTAGTAGAAACATGATTATCTAATTGAGCAAGAATCAAAGCTTGAGTCTTAGAGATTTGAATACACTTAGTCTCTATCATACAATAGTGTTTATCAAGATTATTTACCGCTTGACTTAACACATCTTGCTCTCGTGACAGATATGCTATTACATTTAGTTATGATAGATAGATCTTTGAAAGTCTCCGTTGAAGTTATCTTGATGGAATTTAAACTTATTGATCATATCTTGAAGCTCATCTTCCCGAGGTAAATACCGAATATATCCCCTTTTTCATTGATAACTTGTTCAACAGGCTTACCTTTCTCTTGAGTTACCTTCTTGAATTCTTCCATACCTTCAATATGGTATACATTTCTAGTTTGTTTGATAGGTTCTTCAATATTCCATTTCTCGTGTGCGATGCAATCTTCTCAATATGTTCTCTCCCTTATTCTAGGGTCAATGACATAAATTTTCCACATGTACTTAGATCAAGAATGGATTTTGATATATCATTAATTTCAATATAAAATATATGTAGTATAACATATTTAGCATAACCATAATTAGGACATAAGGTTAAAAGTTTGGAGTATCTCTCCCAAGATTTATATAGTGTTTCATCGTGTTCTTGGACAAATGAAGTGCGGTTTCTTCTAAATTTGGTAATCTTTAATCTTGGAAAAATTTAACCATAAACTTTTCAGCACACATAATCCAGTTGGTTATACTGTCTTGAGGAAATCGATTATACCACTTCTCAGCATCATCCTTTTGAGAAAACATGAAGAGTCTTAATAGCTCAAATTCTTGTGAAACATCTTTTAACTTAAATGTTACACATAAAGTGTCAAACATCATCAAATGTTCTTGAGGATCTTCCTCTTCAGTTCCTGCAAAAGCATGGTTTCTTACCTCTGCAATAAGATCACGGTCAATCGAATACTCTTGAGCAAAATTAGTAGTATAAATTATATGAAATCTACAAACAAGTACTAGAGCACAGTGATCCCTAATAGTCTTCTTGGTCTTGTGAGTAATCGTCATTTCTGCACAAAAAAAGTGTTAACCTCCAATGCAGCACTAGTTTTGTATTTTTCTATTAATGAAGCTTTTTGCCCTCAGGAAAACGAGTAATGTCATCTGGTAAATACGTTCTCACTGAATGAGTAAACCCCCTGTGTGTTACATGGAGCATCTACAATAAGAATACCTGCAAAAACAGTTACGAAACAAATACTCTGCGCTTAGCTCCCCCGCAACGGCGCCAGAAAATGCCTTGGTACCTATAGATCAAACAGGGTAGTGTAACACTTTCGCAGAAGTATCCCAATGAGTAATCATCCCAACAAAGAGTGGAGGGGAGTATTTATGGAGGTGTTTGTGTCACACACAAGGTGTCATAGTTCTTGTATGAGGTACTGCTTGAGCTTCTGCAAATACTATTACTGTCCAGGGTAAACGATGAACTAAATATGATAGTAGAAATCCGATTTAAAGATGCCTACTAAATAACTAATGAAACTAAATAACAAGAGCCTAAAAAGTAAAAGGTATTTCCTGTAGTGAAGAGATTAGGTGCGGAGAGATTTTAGTTCATGGTAAGAATATATGAATTGTGCGTTGCGGCGATAATAATAGTTACCTTATATTGTACTCATAGTGTTTGACATAAATTTTATCGAGGCGGTTCTCCCTAGAGTCATGAAACTCCTCCTCTCGGGGTTACACTTCATTCTATGTTCCTGCTTCTCCATTGCCACAGAGTGGTCATTTCTGCAATGAAGGTCATAAAACCAGAACCAAGCATTAAGTTCAATGGATACCACTATCTCATATTGTCTTAGGTTCTCATAGATATCTCCACCTGTCATGTCACAGGTCACAAAATTCCCGAACAATATGTTTTACCTATGTAGATATTGGTAGCATGTTTCGTGCGCCCTTAAATTGGACAACACGCATAGGGTTCACCATAGCATAACAACATATTAAATAGATCATACTACTACGAATTCAAATGGTGACATATAGGATACGCACATATCAGTCTTAGCACTTACCAACATCTCCCACACCTAGGGGAATTACTCACACATCATAAGAGGGCAATCAATCGCAAGGAAGAGAAAAACCATGAAAACCATATCGATAATATTGAGGGGGTCCACAGTGAGATGAAATGGTGCTCAAATAGTCTTGATCTCAGATGAGATGGAGTAGAGATTACAAGTTCCAACCCCTCATAAAATAGTGAAGGAGGTGATGATGATGGAGATAAAAACTACGATGATTTTCTTGAGTTCTTCATATCCTCTCTTCTCCTGTTCTGGATGGTGTGGTGGCGGTTAGGGTTATCTTCTCCTCGTGATCCCTTCATGGAAGTTGCTTGTATAGACGAGAAGGGGATGTGGGCACTACAAACGATTGCTCAAATTAGTGTGTGTGATCATATGGAAGGTCGTCCTTCATTGTGATGCGTCTATTGATAATGCTCTCTTTTGGAAAGTTGCACCAATTGGCTTGATTTGCAGCAACCTCCTTTGCTTTCCTTCCAAATATGACATTTCCTGTCATCCATAGGACAAAGTAGGTTTTCCTCTCTTATGTTGATGAGCATTAAAAATATCCGAAGAATAATAAAAATCCAATGAAACTAAATGAAAATCACTATGAAAAATTGTGTAATTTCTCGAGCCATCAGCTATCAAGAAGGGTACTATCTCACATTAGATAACCCAGGAGGATCAAGGAGAACTAAGACTTCGGCTAAGAAGGCATGCAAGCAGAGAGAGAGAGAGAGAGAGAGAGGAAGAGGACCATACTTGTTGTAAGGCCTACTTCTATGTATATGGATCCAGAAGAGGAAGAGGATCAAGAATCTGTTGCTAACCCTCCTCGTGCCAAGCAACAAAAGTTAATCGGAGATGTAATACCTAAGAAGACCTCCACCAAAACCAATATTGATGCTTCCCCCAAGCCTAAGGGGAGGACAACCATAGATGTGCCGGCAGCTCGGAAGAACAAGACCCCGGTGCCTGAGAGATATTATATTGATGATGATAATGATGCCACAGTGATCAAGACACTAAGATCAAAGTTGTCAAAATGCAATGAAGCATACCAAGTTGTTGAGAACATGAAGGAGAGGAAGGACCAAGGGTTGAGGAAATGAACAGTTGTTGATCCCTATTCCCTTAAGAGGAAGATTGTCGTGGGTTATCATTTCCACGCCATGGAGCATCAAGACTTCTATGAAACCGTGCTCCTTGACAAGAGCCCACAGTCAGTGACATGAGATATGTGGACTAGAAGTACATATATGACCATCCTAATCATTTTCCCCATGTGCATGAGAGTTTCAGACTCATGGACATTGATGACTTCAATGGGAACAAGGTAACTAACTCGATAGACAAACTGGTCATGCAATTTTACTCCACTACCCACTTCTATCCCGATGGAAATATTGTGTGGAGGACAGAAGGCCTCGGGTACCAATCAACACAGGATGAATGGCCTACCCTGATAGGTTCTCTAGAAGTTGTTGAGGGAGATGTGGATGTCTACAACAAATCCTAGAAGGACCACAACTCCATGGGAACATGTATGCACCCATTCCAAAGGAATATCTCAAGTCACACAAACTAGGCTGAGTTTACTTCCACTTGGCAAGACTTCCCACTTCCAACAGTATCATGACTGATACATTGTTACCCAAGTCATGTGATGAGAAGATGGTCATAGGCTACTCAATCGACATGTTGCACTTGGTTGATCAGAACACATATTTAGAGTGATGGATCTCATTGTGGATATGTGGGATCCAAATTAAGTCTAAAGGGGGTGATTAAACTACTAGACCAAATAAAAAACTTAACCTTTTTCCCAATTTTCTCAGTTAACAAGTTTTAGCAATTTTACCAAGTCTAGCATACCCTACACATGCAGATCTATGATTATAGTAGCAAAAAGTAAAGGCATGCAAGTGTAAGTAGAGCGTAGGGATAGGAAGATCAAACGCAATGAAGTGGTTCTGGTAGGTGGTGCTATGGTACGTCCACGTTTATGGAGACTTCAACCCACGGAGGGTAACGGCTCTGCGAGTCCACGAAGGGCTCCACCCACAAAGGGTCCACGAAAAAGCTATATTTTCTATTCCACCATGGCTTACGTCCACGAAGGACTAGCCTCACTCGGGGTAGATCTTCAGGAAGTAGGCGATCTCCTTCCCTTACAGACTTCTCGGTTCAACTCCACACGATTTGAAGGCTCCCAAGTGATAACTAAATAATCTAGGAGACACCACTCTCCAAAAGGTAATATATGTGGTATGGATGATGAACTCCTTGCTCTGGTGCTTCAAAAGAAGTTCTCCTCAACACTCAGGCACTCTCTCACAGAATGGCTTGGTAGAAGAGATTGATTGGAAAGCAACTAGGGGAGGCTAGAAATCACGATTCATATGGTTGGAGTGGAAGATTTTGATATCAACACATGAGTAGGTGGTTCTCTCATGGAAAAAGAATGGTGGAAGTGTTTGCTTGTTCTCAGTTCTCTCTCTCTCTAAATGAGAGCGAGGTGGAGGGGTTATATATAGCCATCTCCAAAAATCCAAACGTTACAACATTATTGCCCAACTCGGTGTAACTGAAGTAAAAACGCGGTTGCACCAACTAGTGCAAAATATCCTAACTTATGGGCTCTCGATGAGACTTATATATAGCATTTCGGTAAGTCCAATTTGGTTGGCCTAGGAAGTTCCTCACTTCGGTGACACCGATTTGCGAAACTCGGAAAATTCGATTTTTAGCAAATTGATACAAGAAGGTTAGTCACTACTTTAATGTTGTACCGAAGCGAAACTTGGTTGCACCAATTTTCAAGGGTTTGGCTTGGGACCCATCTAAGAAAACTCAGTGTGGCTGATATGTTGAAAGTTGGTGGCACCGATTTTGACTTTAGAGTTTTTGACATAATATTTTGTGGGAGAAATGTTGAGGCTTTTGGTGGCTAATCACTAAGAACTTGGAGCAACCAGATCATCATAGATACATCATCCCTTTTAATATTATTGGCTTTCCTATTGACTCAAATGTGATTTCTCACATAAATATAATATGTAGAGTCCTGAAGCTTTTGCCAATTGACATATCATGCATGTAGGGAATCTCCTCACAATCCTAGCCGATCCATTCATTAAAATTTTCCTGAAATATACTTGGTAGATTCATTAGTCTAATGATAAAACATATCTTGTTATTAATTACGTAAACCACCTAGAGAGAAGTTGTGCTTTCAGGATACCATCTAGAGGACAGTTGTCGACCAGAAGAGATCATGTGGATACGCTCCTTAGATGCAAATGCTTATCAACTCTAAAGTTGGTAGCAAGGTTTATCGGCTTTATTGTGTGCATATGCCGCTTTAGCGTGAGTTTGAGGATAAAACAGTGATGGTGGATTCTTCCCATCCTACTTCAGCTACAGCACATGCGGAGATTGGGGCAGACGCTGCTAGAGTTGCCAATGCTCTCGTGCTTAAGACTAAGTATGATCAGATGAATATCTTGTTCGAGCTACTCAAAGGATTGAGCAAGGCCTAGTTAACCTCGTGAAAAATCAAGAGAGCCTTGAGCATATTATGGAAACCAAGTTTATTTCTTTGGATGTCAAGTTCATCGAGCTCACTCCCATAGTTGAGATTCTCAAGCAGGAGGTAGATGTAGTCGCTCTGGACTCTGATTATGATGGAAGTACTCTTCCCACAACTACTTAGTTTACGATGAAGTCCAAATCATCTGCAATGCCAGCACCAGAGACGAGACCTTCAATGTCTACACCAACTGCTACCACCACAGTTCTACCTTCTGCTCCTCCAGTATCCACTCCACTGGCCCAGCAGACGTCGGTAGAAACATTCGTCGGCACACTTCTCTCCACTCAATCGATGACCATCTAAGTAGCAAGTCAAAGAACTTCTTCGCTGCGTGAGGACATCCTGCCCAGAGTGACATTTAGCTATGTATTATTCAAACTTTTTGGTAACTTGTTGCCAAAGTGGGAGAATTTGTATATATCATAGGGATTCGAGAGAGAGTGTCCTGTTCTTGTTTTTGCTTCTCTTGGATGTTCTTGATACATTTCATTTCATTTTGACATTCTCATGGTTGATACTATGTTGTGTTTGATCATACACTTTATCACTTCGTGTTATGATTGCGTATCCATATGCTATATATTATGATCTTTCACTTGTATGCTTGGTGATGTGTGCATTGTAGTCCATTCATATCATATTATGCGCTCCACCAAGATGTATGTGACATGGAAGAGTGACCCATGATCCTAATCGATTGTGCATTGGCATTCAAACGCAAATTCAAAATAATGCACAAATTTAGGGGGAACCCTTGCTTATCACATACTTCTCAAAGAGACGATATCATTCATTGATTATATCCATTGTCGAAGCTTTGATCTATATGTTGTCATCAATTACCAAAAACGGGAAGATTGAAAGTGCATTTAATCCCTTGGTGGTTTTGGTAATTAATAACAACATATATGTCAATGAACTAACATTTCTCTCAAGTACATTTTAGAGAATTTCAATGATTAGCATGGCTTGGATATGTGATGCGGAACCCTTATGATGTAAAGGAAACATATTGGCAAAAGTTTTAAGACTCTACATCTTGCTTTAAGTGATCTTGATCGCATTGAGTCCATAAGAAAGCCAATACTATTAAAAGGGGATGAGGTATTGATGATGATCTGGTTGCTCAAGTTCTTAGAGATTTTACACCAAAAATCCCCAACCACATTCTCACATATTTTTTGTCCAAAACCCTAAAGCAAAATCGGTTCCATCGAAGTTTTCATTTCGGTGCCACCGAGTCACCTACGATAGATCCCCTAAGCCAAACCTTAACTACTCGGTGCCACCAAGACTGTGTTCGGTGCAACCAAAAAGCAGTGACCAACTTCGTGGAGTCGATTGTATTAATCTCGGAATCTCCGAGATGAAATAATTGAAACCTCTCAGTCGTTGGGGTTGCTCAAGGTGAAATGAATCGGTCTCTCCGAGTTGTTTGTTTTTGTCCAATATAGAAGTAAAAGGCTGCAACCTTTTGCACTAGTCGTTATCACTCGGATTTATCTTCAGTGCCACAGAGTTGGAAAATAATGTTGTAACAATTGGTTTTTTGTGAAGATTATATATACCCCTTCACCAACACCTTCTCTTTAAGAGAGCCCTCGGAACAAACCTACACTTTCACCATTCATTTTCTTAGAGAGAACCATCTACTTATGTGTTGAGATCAAGGGATTCCACTCCAACCAATAGATCCTTGATTTCTAGCCTCCTCAAGTTGCTTTCGACCCAATCATCCTTTTCTACCAAGACAAGTCCTATGAGAGAGTGATTGAGTATTGATGAGACTGTATTTGGAAGCACAAGAGCAAGGAGTTCATCATCAACACAACATATGTTACCTTTTGGAGAGTGGTGTCTCCTAGATTGGTTAGGTCTTGCTTGAGAGCCTCCAAATCATGTGAAGTTGAACCAAGAACATTGTAAGGGCAAGGAGATCGCCTACTTCGTGAAGATTTACCCGAGTGAGGGTAGTCCTTCATGGTCGTAAGCCACGATGGCATAGACAAGGTTGATTTTTTGTGCACCCTTCATGGGCGGAGCCCTCCCTGGACTCGCGCAGTCGTTACCCTCCATGGGTTGAAGTCTTCATCAACATGGCGTATGATAACACCAGCTATCGGAACCACATTAAAAATCTTGATGTCTTCATTGCGTTTGATCTCTCCTATCCCTCCTTTACACTCACTTGCAATGTCTTTACTTTCCGCCACACAACTCATAGGCTTGCATATGTAGGGTGTGCTAGACTTGGTAAAATCGCTAAAACTTGCCTACCGATAAAATTGCAAAAATGTTAACTTTTAGTTTGGTCAAGTAGTCTAATCACACCTCCTTATTTATACATACTTACAATCCTACAACGGATGAAGGCTACAACCTTGTAACCTTCCTTGATCACGGCTACCGCTTCTATCGTGGCATCTTCCATCGTGCGGTGACGTGGAGGCGCTCGACCCCCACGATTGATTCAACCTCTTGAAGTGCATCGTCCTGGACCCACTCGAATTAATGGAAGATCTTCACCCAGAAAGGGTCCACAAGGAGGGTCAGAATGTTCACATGGCTCAAATGTGGTCAGCATAGAAGAACATAGTGGGTGGGGCTAGAATAGGAAGATGGTTGACTGTGGTTGTGCTACAAGGAGGAGAGTGTTGGTTTTATATAGTCGTAGTCTGACGAGAAAAGGGCCAAGAAAAGGGTGCACTCTAATGAAATTGGGCGAGGAACGGCATGCAAAGGTGCAAAAGGCACAGGCAGGAGAAACACGCGGTGATGGTCTTTAAGGTCACTTTCTCGATGAAAATCGTGCATGCACGAGTCATACAAATGATTATTTCATAGGCAAGAGAGAGGGGGAATAAAATGGTTGGAGTTTCGCTCCTGTGTAGATGGTGGGATATACAGTCCACTCCATATCAACGACCCAACCTCCATATCAATGCACACTCAAAAACTTTGTCGGACAAGGGCAATATGACACACTCCATTCGAGCCATTTTTAGACCACTAACTTCGTATGGCGATCGGAACGAATATGCTAGAAGTGCTCTTATAATTATCAAATGCAATCTTTTCTCCAAAATTATTTTATTATCATCAAAATATCATGTAAATTGTGGACTAACTATTAGAACATTTATGACTAATTCTTATACTTACTAAATAAAATCTTTTCTACACATTCATATTATTAACAAAATAGCATGTAGAAAACCACAAGGTGATTGGATGGTTAACGCATCATAATTTATTTTGGTGTCTTATTAATGTGAATTATTCTTTCAAACAAAGGTGGAGTATTCTTTCGAAGGAAGGTGGCATTTCCATGAGTCATAGTGATGACTTCGTCATCCTCAAAGCTCTACATTTTTGACCCGGACTTCCATAAGTGTTGTATGCACATGTGATGGTGTGCATGTGTTGTGATCGATTTTTTTCAAAAAAAAGGTTGAGTATTCTTTCAAAGGAAGTTGGCATTCCCATGAGGCGTACTGATGACTTCATCATCCTCAAAGCTCTACATTTTTGACCTGGACTTCCATAAGCGTTGTATGCACATGTGATGGTGTGCACGTGTTGTGATCGATGTTTATAAAAAAAACTAGTAAATCACGGACTAACTACTACTCCCTTCATTCCTAAATATAAGTCGCCTTAAATATTTTAATATGAATTACATAAAAAGTAAAATAAGTGAATCTACATCTAAAACATGTTTATATACGTTTGTCAAAAACCAGAGGTGTTGATGGTTTTACGGCGGGATTCTACCAACGACATTGGGATGTAGTCGGGGAAGATCTCACTTCAGCAGTCTTGGGTTTTTTGAATGGGATTGAGCTACCCTTGGGTCTTGGTGATATAGCGATTGCACTAGTTCCCAAGGTGCGTAACCCCCAAAAGATCTCACAATAGAGATCGCTTGCTCTATGCTCTGTATTATATAAAATTGCAGTAAAAGTCGCTGCCAAAAAAGCTCGGCTTATCTTTGATGAGGTCATAGGAGAGGAACAAAGTTATTTTGTACTTGTTAGATTAATCAAAAACAATGTATTAGTTGCTTATGAAAATATTCACGCTATCAGGATAAGGAGGAAGGGCAAGAATTATTGTTATGTGGTGAAATTAGATATGCCCAGAGCCTATGACCGAATCGAATGGCACTACCTCAAGGCAATTTTGGCAAGGCTAGGCTTTGGAGATCACTTCATCAGATTGGTTATGAAATGTGTATCCTCTGTGAGATTCACGAACAAAGTTAATGGAGAGCTACTGCGTTACTTTAGTCCTACCAGGGGACTAAGACAAGGTGATCCGTGCTCGCCTTACCTCTTTCTTGTATGTGCACAAGGTCTAACATCTCTTCTAAATAATTATGGCAGGGCCTACATTGACAAAGGTACTCGAGTGAGAGTTCATGCACCATGGGTTAACCGCCTACTATTTGTTGATGACAGTCTTATCTTCATGAGTGCAAAATCATAAAGTGTTGAATGGCACAATGACATTCTTCGGATTTATGAGAAATGCTTGGGTCAAGCTATGAACCAAGAGAAAAGTTTGATCTTCTTCATTGCAAACATAGGTCAGCCCTTAAGAGAGATGTTGAGATCTTCTCTTAGGATTCTGCTAGAAGCGTTTTCAGAACGCTACCTTGGGCTTCCTACTTCCATTGGAAGAATCACCAGCTGCACATTCTCTGAAATTATTGAACGGGTCTGCGGCAAAATATGTGGTTGGTCAAAAGAAACTTAGCCTACGCAGGATGAAAAGTGTTGTTGAAATCTATTGCCAAGGCTATACCAACATACAACATGAGTTGTTTCTTGTTGACAAAGAAGGTGTGCAAAAATATTACCTCACCAATGGCTAGATATTGGTGGGGAAGTTCTATCGACAAGAGATCACTGCATTGGCTTTCATGGAAGAAATTGATCGAGCCGAAGATCAAAGGCGGTATGGGTTTCAGGGACCTTGAACAATTTAATCTTGCTATGCTTGGTAATCAAGGATGGCAGTTGTTAACACATTCCAACAATTTATGTACAGGTGTACTGAAAAGAAAGTACTACCCACATACTAATTTTCTGCACGCAATGATCACCACTCGGGCTTCTTCTACCTGGAGAGCAATAGTGGCGGGCAGGAAAGTTCTGGTGGCGGGACTGATTTGAATAATTGGAGACGGCTCCTCCATCTCGATTTGGACAGATCAGTGGATTCCCAATACAACGATGATGAAACCCATGGGCCGGATTGGTGACACACCGTTGGACCGGGTTTCAGATTTGATTGATGCTTATATAGGAAATTGCAATGTGGATCTGGTGCGACAAAATTTTCTTCACCCAAACGCGGAGGCGATCTTAAATATCCCTTTGAACCCGGCTGGGGGATATACTTTGGCATGGTCTTTTGAAAAGTTAGGTCAATATATTGTTAAATCAGTGCATCGTTCTCTCATGACTCGAAATGAGCTTAGTACTCTAGAGGAAGGGATGATCATCGATACTTCATTTCAAACAACCAGTTATGGACTCCACTTTCGAAACTACATGTTGTACCTAAGGTCTGAGTGTTGTCATGGAGATTTCTTCGTGGCATCCTATCAAACTCGATGACCCTAAAGTACCGACATATTAAACCTCGCGGGCTCTGTGGCATTTACCACGCGATGGATGAGACTCTTATGCATGCGCTCATCTTTTGTACCCATGCTAAGAAGTTTTCGATTGTCGCCAAAGACAGGTTCGAGCTGAACTTGCCTAAGCTGTGATTACGGACTTGGGCGTGTGACATTTTGCTGGATCAACAATTCTCTACGGATGCCAGATGCAAGATCATAACCATCATGCATGCCATTTGGTGACCTCGCAATAGATGGATTCATGACAAGGACAGGTATGACCCGGTTATTGCCATCAAATGGGTAGACAAAACGCTATCACTCCTCGAGCTTCTAGTACGACGAGTGAGCTCTACTTCTGAAAGCACAATTGCTCACTAAGGTCGTTTTGGTAATTAATAACAACATATGTGTCATTAACTAATGATCTTATCTACGTATATTTCAGAAAAGTTCAAAGATGATTTGGATAAAGGATTGTGAGGAGATACCCTTTTGATGCAAGGAAAGGAATAGGATTGGCCAAGATTCAAGCTACAAGACTCTACTATATTTGTGAGAAATCACATTTGAGTCCATAGCAAAGCCAATACTATTAAAAGGGGGTGAGGTATCTATGATGAATTGGTTGCTCAAGTGCTTAGATATAGCCACCAAAATTACTCATCCATTCTCCCACAAAATAGTCTCTCCAAAGCCTAAGCATCAAAATCGGTGCCACCAATATTATCCACTCGGCCCTACCGACTTTTCCACACACAGAACCTATACCAAACCCCTAGAATCTCAGTACCACCAACTTCCACTTCGGTGCCATTGAAAATTAGTGACCAACTTTCTGGTCTCTCGTTTTCAAGAATTGGAATTTCTGAGTCTTGGAACCGGTCTCATCGAGATTTAGAAACTAGCCTAGGTCAACATATGAGTACCACCGAGATTCCTATATCGGTCTCACCGAGAATTCGAGAGTTGCCACATTTTCTACAAATTGGTGCCAACGAGATTCACTTTGGTTTCACCGAGTTGGGAAATAATGGTGTAACGGTTGGATTTTCGGAGATGCCTATATATACCCATCAACCACCTCTCATTCGCAGAGGAAGCACTCAAAACACATATACACTTGCCATGTCTATATTTCTGAGAGAGGGCCACCTACTCATGTGTGGAGATCAATATATTCCAATCCATCCATTTTAAACTTGATCTCTAGCCTCTCCAAGTTGCTTTCCACCCAATCAATCTCGTCTACCCATTCCAAATTTGTAAGAGAGTGACTGAGTGTTGAAGAGACTATCTTTTGAATCACAAGAGCAATGAGTTCATCATTCTACCACATCTATTACCTTTTGGAGGGTGGTGCCTCCTAGATTGGTTAGGTGTCTCTTGGGAGCCTCCTACCTCGTGTTGTGGAGTTGAACCAAGAAGTTTGTAAGGGCAAGGAGATCGCCTACTTTGCGAAGATCTACCCCGAGTGAGGCTAGTCCTTCGTGGACATAAGCCATGGTGGAATAGAAAAGGTTGCTTCTTCATGGATCCTCCATGAGATGACCCCTCCGTGGACTCGCCCGACTGTTATCCTCCATGGGTTGAAGTCCCCACTAACGTGGACGTACGATAGCACCACCTATCGGAACCATGCCAAAAATCGTCGTGTCAACCTTTCTGTTTTATCTTCCTATACCTTCCCTCTACTTACATTTGAATATCATTACTTTCCGATGCAATACTCTTAGATATGCATATGTAGGGTGTGCTTGACTACTTACAGCTGCTAAAACTAGCCCACAACTAAAATTGGGAAAAGGCTAAGTTTTTATTCTGTTAAGTAGTCTAATCACCCCCCCCCATCTAGACATACTTCAGACCCTACAAGTGGTATTAGAGATTTGGTCTCCATTTCATTGGTTTCACAACCTAGGAGAGTATGGCGTCTAGTGAGGGAAATTACCACCATAGAGGTCCATATTTTGATGTACAAGCTTTGCTAGTTGGAAGCATAAGATGAAAATACATATTCTTGGTCATTACACCTTCATTTGGGTTGTTGTTCATGTCGGATTGCAATGTGATTTCTTCGGCGATGGAAAGGGACTAGATCATGAAGCGACTGTGAAAGAATTGAAGATGTTGCAATACAACTCTCAAGAATTTGATATTCTATCCAACTGCCTATGCCCTCAAGAATTCAAAAAACCAGCCGTCTTGAGAATGCCAAGGAAATTTGGGACACTTTGATTGATATGCACGAAGGTACCGAATCCGTCAACGAATCTAAATTGGATGTGCTACAAAGTTAGCTTGGCAAGTTCAAGATGAAGGATGGTGTAGGAGTCGCTGAGATGTACTCTAGGCTAGCTCTCATCACAAATGAGATTGTCGCCTTGGGAAGCAAAGAGATGACCGAAAAATTCATCATCAAGAAGATACTTAGAGCCTTGGATGGGAAGTACGACATCGTGTGCACATTGATCCAAATCATGCCAAACTACAAGGATCTCAAGCCAACGGAAGTCATTGGAAGGATTGTCGCTCATGAAATGTCACTCAAGGACAAAGAAGAGTTGCACAACAAGTCAAGTGTTGCTTACAAAGCTTAAAGTGATGCTCCCGCTACTTGAAATGACAACCTTGTCACCAATGAATAGATAAGCCTCATGGTCAAGAAATTCAACAAGTTCTACAAGAGTAGAGGTAAAGAGAGAAGCTCTAGCTCAAGATATGAAGAGAAGTGTTCATCTACTCGTGACAGAAACTTCTACAATTGTGGAAAGCCCGTTCACTACTCCAATGAGTGCTCGGCTCCCCACAAACAAAGAGAAGAGACACCTAGAAGACGAATCTCAAGAGAATAGTCACCTCAAAGAGAGACAAGGAGTAGAGAAGATCGTTATGAACGAAGACCCTCCCGGATAAGTAAGGAATTGGAGAGGAAGGACAAGTACACCAAGAGCCACTCAATAAGAAGACATCAAGCTCATTTTGGTGAATGGGTATCCATCTCCGAGTCCGACAACCAATCCGAGAGAAGCTACCACTCCAACTCCGACTATAGTCAAGATGAAGGTGTTGCCAGTCTTGCACTCATACCCTCCAACTCATGTGACATATTTGCTTCACCAAATGAATTGATTGGAATCTTCTTCATGGAAAAAGGCCCCAAGGTATCACACCCCGGGTACTTTAACTTTAATAGTGATGAGGATGACTTGCTAGGATAAGATGACTTGCTCTTTGATAAAACTTGTGTTAAAAATGAAAATTAACTTGATGGTAATCATGTAGTCAAGATAAGTCGTATGATGATGATAAGAAAGATATTGAACGACTAAATAAACAATTAAACACTCTTAAGTTAGCCCATGAATCTACTCTAGAAGATCATAGAGTGGTTGCAAGAACTCATGAGAAGCTACACTTCGATAAGCTAAATTTAGAACAAGAGCATGAGTTTCTAAAAGAAATCAATGATGATCTTCGAAAGAAGAGTTCTTATTATCTAGACAAATGATTACCATTGTCTACTTTTGTTCCACAAGTTAAACCCAAGCATGCTAGTAACAAAGGCAAGAAAGTTTCTTCATATAGTAACAACAATACTAATGTTAAATCAAATGATGATGTTGCTAGTAGCTCTCTTGATTCCACTAATGATTATCTTAGCCAAGTTACACTTGAGGAAGAAAACGATTTATTGAAACTAATTATAGAGAGTTGTGTCTTCAAGAGTCTTGTCGGAAGTAAGCAATTCGAGGAAATTGTACACTAGAAGAAGCAAGGTGTTAGCTACTTCAATGCCAACGAAGTTGAATGGGAAGAAGGTCAATACCCCATCCCGAAGCTTGTTCCCCACAAGGAGAAGTATGATCCTGCTCTCCCCAAGGGAACAAACTCTCAAGATGACCTTCCACCACAAGACCAGAAGGGCAAGGTCAAGCTCTAAGAGGAGATTGACTCATTTGAGGAAGAACCCCAAGCCATGGTCAAGTGGATTCCCAAGGCCACTACTAGCTCTACTTCATCTAGTGTTACCACAACTCCAAGGATCCTCATCAAATTGATGTGGGTCCCCAAGAATAAGAACTAGACAAGTTCTTGAGGGGTGACTCCGCCAATGAAGTTCAATCTTATTCATTTTGGCAAGAACTATATGCAATCAACTCCAACCATATGCTTTTGTTCAAGGAGTCACACATTCCCTCAAAGGTAAGCAAGGGACAAGGTAATTAATGTATCAATGGACATCATCTCACATGTACTTCACTCCATGTCCATAGATATCCTTGTATTTGTTCCTTGTGTTTGGGACTAACCCATCTACGTGAGAAGGATAAGAAACAACAACGATTGCTCCCAACTCAAGATGATCTTCATCAACAATGAGCATCCACCATTACTACACCTACATGAAGTATTCTACAACAAAACCCAAGGTTAGCCTATCCCTCTTAGGGGCGATATCACATCAAGGGGGAGATTTACTCTAAGACTTGAGTATAAGCATCTCTTAAGGTGTGAAAACATTGAAAGCTTTATTTTTAAAAAGTGGCACCCCCACTTGTTCTTAAACAATGAGTATGACCTATGATAAAGTATTATTGCTTGGCTCCTAAGTCAATATACTCATATATAGATGAATTTGTCATTGCCAAAGTGCTTGGTAGATACTAGAGTGGTTGTGCATGCTTGCCATGTTTTATTTGATATATTAATGTGCGAGCATGTTGGTACGCATATTTTTTCTCATTCGAGGATATCCAATTGTTGCTATTTGCCTTTTCATTTTTTTTGGCCAATTGGATATACAAGAATGCCTAAGTACCCCTCTCTAGCTATCTATGCTTTCTCATCTCAAATTATATTCATGCTACATCACAAAATTTGAGCAAGCACTTTAGGGACACTCTGTGTGAGGAGCACTCGGGGGTCCGTCTCGACAAGAGCTGACTTCCAAAACCTCCCATGCGCAACTCGGTGTGACCAACTCCAAATCTCGTTCCCATCAAAGCACTAAGGTTGATATGGTTTTATGATCTCGATACCACCAACTTGTAAAGCTCGCCCTCACCGAGCTTCACTCTCACCTAACAGGTATGGAACATGGTGGCACCGAAATTTCCAAATCAGTGTCACTGACAGCACGTATATATATGTATATGTGTGTGTGTGTGTGTGTGTGTGTGTGTCCAGCGGACCTTACTTCTGAAATTCAATTTTCAAATGTCACCCATGCAACCTCCGTGCTATTGTGCCCTCGCCTGTAGGACATTGTCATTCATCTCCTGTGCGCCCTCGCTGCATGAATCCTCGACGTCGGTAGCAATCTCTCCCGCCGACGCCATCGAAGGATATCTTCACTGAGAGTAGGGTAAAGATCTTGCCCCTCTTTGCTCTCCCTAGTCTGATCCTTGCGCAAATATGTTAAGTCCATCTACAATCCATGTTTGCAATGCTCCTATCTAGAAGAAATCTCCATTAGAGTAGAGAACAAGAGGTTTTTAGGTTTAATCGTCCGCAGACTGAATCTGAGTGTCACCAAGTAAGAAAAATCAGTCTCACTAGTTTATGTTTTAGGGCTACAAAGAACAATCTCGGTGAAACCGAGATGCTCTTTTAGGTGAAACCGAAAAGGCTACCAACTTTCTGTTAAGGAGGTTGTTTGTCTCGGTGGTTAGAAATTCTTGACTCGGTGGACCCAAAATCCTTTTTGTAGAAATTTAAACTTAAGACTCTAAGTCCAAAAAAAAAAAAACTTCTTTGTTTTGTGATGCTCATCCACTCCCGCTCTTCTACATCTATTCACGGGGTCGGCTTGTTCGATTGGTTTCTTGTCATTAAGTCCGGTTCAAAGGATGGCCAGAATGATGAGATGATCATGCAATTCTACTTCACTACACACTTTTATCCACACGGTACGATTGTATGGATGACTGAAGGTCACAGGTATGAGTCAACTGTGGAGGAGTGGGCTACAATCATAGGTGCCCAAAAGGCCCAAGAGGGTGACTTGGATGTGTACTCTGGGCCACAAATAAATCACAACACTAGGGCTAATATGTACAATCCAGTGCCCCACTAGTACTTGAATACACACAAGCTTGGTTCCGTCTCTTTCAGGCAAACTAGGATACCCACTACAAACACCATTATGAGGTACACCATGATTCCAAAATCGGGAGAAGATAAGATGATCAGACGGTATTCCATCAACATGTTGCATCACGTTGACACCCACACAAGGATTAGCGTGATGGATCTGATAGTTGATACAGTTAGGAGGATAGCTGCTCATCAGAAGAGATCATGTGGATATGCTCCGTACATTCAGTTGCTCATCAATGCCAACATTGGGAAGCATGCATATCAACTTGATCGTCCACACCTATCACTTTTGCCAGAGTTCGAAGACAACGAGGTGGTGATGGACCCAAGCCATCCCACTCAGCTACATCTCGTCCACAAGCATAGGCAGCCAGAGCAGCTCTAGCACCATAGCTGAGAACCAGAGAGGAGAAAATGTCATTTCTTGTCAGCACCATCCATGGGATGGAGAAAAATAATTCTGAATTTTTGTTGAACTCGAAGAGCCTTGATAGGATCGTGGAGACTAAATTCCATGACCTGGATATCAAAGTAATGGAGGTGGCTACCACTCTTGAGCAGCTAAAGCAGGAAGTTGATGCAGTGCACATACCTCACTCCAGAAGTGATGATGATGATGATTCGTCTCTTCCTACCACTACTCAGTTCAGGACTTAGACTAGATCTGCAGCTATGCCAGTTCCAGAAGCTATACCATCTTCATCAGCGTAAGCATGAGCGCCTTCAGCTCCTTCAGCTCCACCAGCTCCTGCTCCTCGAGTCTCAACACCTCCACCTCATAGAACATCCACTGAAGCCTTCGACGATGCTCTCTTGTCGACTCCATCAACTCCTAGCAGAGGAGATCGATCCCAGAGTGATGCTTAGCTCTAGACCTTTGAACTTTTTGGTAACTTGTTGATAAAGGGGGAGAAATGTATAGATCATTTGGGTTTCGAGAGACAGAGAGAGAGTTTTGTGAGTTTTTCCTTTTATTGCTCTCTTTTGGTTTTTCAAAACATTTGGTCTTTTGAATATCTTAAACTTCATTGTGTTTGATCATATGCTTTGGTTGTTGATGGTACTATGTTATATCTTTGAGCTATCTACATGATGAACATTCACTCATTTGTTTGTTGTTATGTGCATTACTATTCACTCATATAATTTATGTGCACCACCAAGATGTATGTGACATGGAAGATTAACCCATGACCCTAATCGATTGTGCATTTGCATTCAAACGCAAATTTAAAATAATGCACAAATTTAGGGGAGATCTTGCTTTTCACATACTTCTCATAGCGACGATGCTAATCATTGACTATATCTTTTGTCGAAGCTTTGATCCATATGTTGTCATCAATTACCAAAAGGGGGGAGGTTGAACCACAATTGCTCCCTAAGGTGGTTTTGGTAATTAATAACAACATATATCTCATTGAACTAATGATCTTATCTAAGTATATTTCAGAAAAATTTAAAGATGCATTGGCTAAAGCATTGTGAGGAGATACCCATTTGATGCAAGGAAATGAATAGGATTGGCCAAGCTTCAAGCTACAAGACTCCAAGGAAAGGAATAGTAGTAGCCAAGCTTCAAGCTACAAGACTCTATATTTTATATTTGTGAGAAATCACATTTGAGTCCATAGGAAAGCCAATACTATTAAAAGGGGGTGAGGTATCTATGATGAATTGGTTGCTCAAGTGCTTAGAGATAGCCACCAAAAATACTCAACCATTCTCCCACAACATTCTCTCTCCAAAGCCAAAATAGCAAAATTGGTGCCACCAATATTTTCCACTCGGACCTACCGATTTTTCCATAGGCAGAACCTATGCCAAACCTAGAATATCGGTACCACCAACTTCCACTTCGGTGCCACCAAAAATCGGTGACCAACTTTCTAGTTGTCGTTTTCATGAATCGGTCTCATCGAGATTTGGAAACTGGCCTAGGTCACCATATCAGTACCACCGAGATTCCTATATCGGTCTCACCAAGAATTCTAAATTTGCCACATTTTGTGCAAATCGGTGCCACCGAGATTCACTTTGGTTTCACCGAGTTGGGAAATAATGGTGTAACGGTTGGATTATCAGAGATGCCTATATATAACTATCCACCACCTCTCGTTCAGAGAGGAAGCACCCAAAACACACATACACTTGCCATATACATATTTCCGAGAGAGAGCCACCTACTCATGTGTTGAGATCAAGATATTCCAATCCATCCATTTTAAACTTGATCTCTAGCCTCCCCAAGTTGCTTTCCACCCAATCAATCTCTTCTACTCATGCCAAATCTGTGAAAGAGTGATTGAGTGTTGAGGAGACTATCTTTTGAAGCACAAGAGCAAGGAGTTCATACCTTTTGGTGGGTGGTGCCTCGTAGATTGGTTAGGTGTAGCTTGGGAGCCTCCTACTTCATGTTGTGGAGTTGTACCAAGAAGTTTGTAAGGGCAAGGAGATCGCCTACTTCGTGAAGATCTACCCCAACTGAGGCTAGTCCTTCGTGAACGTAAGCCATGGTGGAATAGACAAGGTTTCTTCTTTGTGGACCCTCCGTGGGTTGAGCCCTCCGTGGACTCGCACGACAGTTGTCGGCGTTCTGGGAACGGGGGTACCCAGACCTGTCTGCCTGTGGCCCAGGGCTGGCCCACTTCATCAAGCAAACACGATCGGGCACTACGCCACTCAAAGCAAGGCCCTCGCGAGGACGAGCAACACCAAGACCTGCAGGGGGCCTCCTCAGGACCCCTCCGGAGCGGTGGAGATTCCGAGGCGAGACCCGGCCTCGGGAGTCAAGGATGACGTGGGGAAAGGACACATGAGCAGTGGATTGCAGGACGGTGTAGTTCCCCTTTCATGCAAAGGAGGGAAGGAAGTACGTGGGTTCCCAAGGCATCTTCCAAAGGCTTCCATTCTGGTGCAACAAGGCCATCGCCGCCCGCCAGCAAGACGGACGTCACCCCTGGACCTGTCCATGCGGCGTTGGCAACTGCAAAGACCACCTTTGGACAGGGGGAGCACGTTCCCCTGTTCCCCTTCAAAATTGTCCATTGTGGGATTCCTTCCCGCCCTTGCGATAAGGGAAGAGAACCCGGGCCGCCGCTATATAGAGAGGATAGATTGCTTCATAGAGGAGGGCCGGACGCGATTCATTCATTCACACACCCACACCACTCGAAGGCCATTCAGCCTCCAGAGGCCCTCGAACACTGAACTATTTCATCCACCAACCTCCACGAGAGGCAATCCACCAAAGGAGGAGTAGGGTATTACGCTTCTCAGCGGCCCGAACTTGGGTAAACTGTCGTGTCATGTGTCTCCCTCACCATCGAGTTAGTTCTTTGCCATCCACAGCGAGTAGCAAGTTAGGTGAGGCGAGCCCGAGAGACATCTTCGTACACGCCCCTGAGTTCGAATCTTTAGGGTTTTGCGGAGCCCGAAATCCGACATTTGGCGCGCCAGGTAGGGGGCGTGTCGAGGTTTCCTCCAAGCTCCGCTTTCACCAAGCTTCGCCGCTCCGATGGCTGACGCTCTCCAGGCTCGCGCCGAGCGCCGCGCCAAACGTGTTGCTCAGACGGCGCTCGTGGGCCCTGCCGGCGCGTGCCGGTCACCATCACCCATGGCGAACGCCGCCACGGGCCCCGACGCTCAAGAACAGCAATTTTCCTCCCAACCAGTTACCAAGCAGGCCGACGGCCACACCGCCACTCCGTCGCTCGTCCGGGCTTCCGGGTCGGCATCACGTGCCCGGCCGGAGATGTAGCATGGCCGGCACGGGCTTGCCATGGCCACCGAGCTGCTCCGTTACTGGCCCGCCCCGGACCGCCCCAACGACTGGCTCCAGCTAGTCGCCGCTGCCGGTGACTCCACGGCATTCTCCTGCTCGCTTCGACCCCAACTATCACTGGCGAACGACGAGGAGCCAGATGCGCCACCCCCACCTCTGTGGCATGGCGCACACCCCGAGCCCAGGCAGGAAGAGAGTCCCCGTGATCGGCCTTGCGAACCCAGGGCAGGGTCGAGAGATGAAGCAAGTTGTCAAGTGGTTCCTCGGCCGCACACCGACGCGCACGGGCTCCCAGCACTACAAGTCTTGCGCCGTGAGCGAGACCCGCTCGAAGCAGACCCAGTGGAGCACCAGGACCAGGTCACCCCGCGCCCGCTGCACCTGTCGGATCGGTGGGGTGCCTCGCCATCATTCCTGAGCTCTACCCAACTGCGTGGCCCCGCAAGTTCAAGCCCGATCTACCCCCGCGGCCCTAGACCCGGTCGAGTTCCTGCAACTCTACACGTTGAGTATCATGGCGGCAGGAGGGGAGATCCTACACAAGTTCATACAGCGCTTCACGGTCATGAGCCTAAAGATCCCCAATGCAACGGACGAGGCCGTCATCTCGGCCTTCTCTGACGGAGTCACTGACCTCAAGATGAAGGAGGAGCTCGCCATGAGTGATGAAATGAGCACGGCACTGGAAATGTTCAACCTGGCAAACAAGTGTGCTAGGGTCGAAGAAGGTCGCCTATCGCTCCTCGGACCTCAGGCGGTGGAACGAGAAGAGAAGAAGATCAAGGCCAAGGAGGCGAAGTGCAAGGCTCCGGTGGTGCTCGCAGCCGAGCCTAAGGCGAAGTACGACCGAGGGGGAGAGCGTCCGTCAGTAGGGGCCAACGTGCGTCTTCCACGGCACCAGCAGCCATGATACCTCCGAGTGCCACGAGCTTCGACTGGTCCATGACGAGCACTTTAGCAGGCGCCCCAGATGGGGAGACAGAGCCCCCACGTGTGGCGGTGGTCGCAGTGGGGGCCGCTCGGATGACCGGGAGCCACGTTGCGTGAACAGCCTCAGGATGACCATTGGCGCGACCAGCCTCAGGAGGACCGCTGGCGCGACGATCCTTAGGAGGGGCAACGACGTGATTGGCCTCGTGAGATTCACCCTCGTGAGGCTGGACTGCCTCCGCCACCTAGAAGGAGGGATGAAGACACGCGGGATGATGGGGCTGGGGGCTTTCATGAGGTCAGGGCGATGGCCTCCATCTTGGACGGCGCCCAGACCCCGGCCTCGAACTGCACCTTCAAGCAGTTCGCCCAGGAGGTGAATGCCGCTCTCCCGAAGCCTGAAGCTATGCGCCCCCTCAACTGGTCCTAGACCACCATCACCTTCGACCAAAGTGATCATCTCAGGTGCTCGTTCATGGCCGGCAAGCTCCCCATGATGTGCACCCTGACCATCAGCAACATCCTCGTCACCAAGACCCTTATTGACAGTGGAGCGAGGCTCAATGTCCTCTCGGTCGAGACCTTCGAAACACTCCAGCTGCTGTATGAACAGCTCATGCCGACCAAGCCCTTCTCAAGAGTCACCGAAGGGTCCATCTGGCAGGTGCGCCTGCCAGTCACCTTCGGCGAGCGCAAGAACTACCACACCGAGAGATCATTGTCTTCGACGTCACGCACATCCACCTGCCGTACAACGCGATCCTTGGGTACCCGGCTCTCGCCAAGTTCATGGCAGTGACCCACCATGGCAACAACGTCCTCAAGATGGCAGGGAGCGGCGGTGCCATCACCATCGCCCGCGATGAGAAGGATGTCGTTTGTACACTCGAGCGCGCCTACCGCCCCGCGGCGGCGAACGCTCAGACGACAAAGAACACGAGCTACCTCGCGAGGACCCATGCAAGAAGAAGAAGCATCTCCTCCCCCATCGAGCGCCATGGGACTTCGGGCTCTGTGTCGGGGACAGGGTCTTGCCTCCCATCATGTAGGAAGGCACGCTCGACGTGCCCCTTGGGTTAGGACTGGGGGCTCCCATCGAGGAGGTTCCCGACCAGACCAGTGAGGCGAGGGTGGCGCTCGAGCACAACCCGAGGGCGCACTCCGATGCGCGTGAGTCCGTCATCAGAGCGATCCAAGAACTTTGAGAGGCCCAGGCTGTGCGAGGCGGGGGCTGCCCTGCATCACCAATCGCAGTCACCATTGTCGGCATGGTCGATCAGCCCCGCATCTGCGTCAACGCTCTCGAAATCGACAGAGCCGCATCCCAAGGCCCCTTCTGGCCCGCACGAGCTGACCATCGCTGGGTGTGCCCGAGCGCCGGCACCCTCATGCCCTTCGGGCTGGGGAACGCGACTGCCACATGTCGGCGGCTCCAGCAGGCCATGCTCGTGCCTTGCTTGCTGGGGCGTGGTGAGGAAGAGGAAGAGATGCTCAGGCCAAGCGAAGGTCCCAAGCCTCGGGAGACGACGAATCTGTGAGGGTCGCAATCGCGGAAGCAGGAGATCGGGCGACGACGGCGCCCTCGGCACTTCAGCGGCATGGCCGCCAGGTGACTTTTTATTGGCTGCTGCGAGGTAACTTTTTGGCTCACTCCATCCGAGGTCGCCCACAGGGCCATGAGGCCTCAAGGAGTTCAGGGCACTCCGCAGCCGCCACTTTCATTTACCCATCCTTCAGTTGTTTCTGTCGCACCCACTTCGAACCCTAACGTTCTACCTTGCTTGCATCTTTGGGCAGTCAGCTTCCCGCTTGGGGGCTCCAGTCGAAGCTTATCGTTGCACGCCTCCTGAATCAGCGGACACCCAGCCTCACTCCCAAAGAAGAAGAAGTCAGTAGGGTTTACCCAGATTCTGCGTTTCACAGTTTCTTAAATTCCCGGAGATCCGTAACTCCGATTGGGCTGAAATTTTAACACGATTTTTTTCCGGATATTATCTTTCTTGCGGAGAAAGAAGGGCTCCAACCGCCTTAAGGAGAGGCCACAAGCCTGCCAGCCGCCGATGTTCCTCCTGGTGGCGGGTACAGGGCTTGTGGGCCCTCCGTGCATCGCCTCGCGTTGATTCTGCTTCCCAAAAATCATAAATATTCCAAAAAAAATCCCCGTAAGTTTTTATTACATTTGGACTTCGTTTGGTATGGATATTCTGCGAAACAAAAAACATTCAACAAATAGGAACTTTGAAAAGGGTCGAGATGGACCTAGAGGGGGTGAATAGGTACAAATCCAAATTTTAATAATTACTTAGCAATTTTAGGCAAAAGTGTGGAATAAGAGTGTAAGCCTAATAATTGCTACGACAAGGAGTAAGCTATTTAGAGTGAAGTAAGACAAGCGGTAAACAATAATCAAATACAAGTACGTAATAAGGATTAACACAAGTAGAGAGTTAGGGTTAGGAATAACCGAAACTCCAAGAGAGACAAGGATGTATCCCGATGTTCACTTCCTTGGAGGGAAGCTACGTCACCGTTAGAGGGGCGGATGTTACCACGAAGGCACACCAACGCCACGAAGGCTCGCCCTATTCTCCCTTTGAGATAACTCCACGAAGGCGTTTCTCAACCACTAGTGGTAAGCCTTGAGGTGGCTTCCAAACCTTCACAAACTTTCCAGGGGATATCACAATGGTTTGATTCCTCTCCGAAGACTCCTACCGCCTAGGAGTATCCAACCTCCAAGAGTAACAAGATCACGGGGATTGCTCAAAACTTGCTCAAATCATAAATCACTTTGGTGGAAAGGAGGAGAGGGGGACGATCTATCTTTTGATTGGAACAACACTCAAAGGGACTCACAAATGCTCTTGGGATCTAGGATTTGGTGTAGACAAGAGTGAGTGAGAGGAAAGGAGTTCTTGGGTGTATTCTAGCTGTGTTGAACACCCTTTCACGAGGTGGGAGAAGAGTATATATAGTGGGGAGAGAAATACAGCCGTTGGGACACTTTAAGTCACACAGGGTCCGGACGTCCGACAGTTGCCGGAAGTCCGGGCGTCCACGAGGGGTCGGATGTCCGACAGGGGTCTGTCGTCCGAGGCATGTAGATATGACTGAAACTGTTTTGAATTGAACAGCGACCGGATGTCCGGAGAGGACCGGAAATCCGAGTTATACGACTCAACTTCTTCTGGTGGTAGGTTCCAGATCTCCGAAGGGTGTCGGACGTCCGGCCCTCGGACGTCCGGAGGGAGCCGGAAATCCGAGTTATAGAACTCAACTTCTACTCGTACAGGGTTCCGGATTTCCGGGGCTGGTCGGACGTCCGGCCCTCGGATGTCCGGGAGCCGGATTTCCGAGTTATATGACTCACAAACTTCTGGTGAAGGGCTGCGGATTTCCGAAGCCTGCCGGTCGTCCGGCCCTCGGACGTCCGGAGGGAGCCGGATGTCCGAGGCTATAGACCTGTTATGATATAAGAACAGAGTGGAGAATATGTGGTATTTGGAATGACAGTAAAGATGTGGTATGAGCAAGTTCATCGCAAAACCTGTGATCCCCTCTTAATAGTGCGGGTTCCCTATACTCAATATCAGTAAACTCAAAAGACTAGTCTACATCATCTTTTCTTAATCCCGAGCCTTCTCGAAATATAAATCCCCAATCTTCTCCGACAACCTTTGGCACATAATTCTCAATCTACTAAAGTACTTGCCATCCTGAGATACACTGAACAAATAGGATTAGTTTCCTATGTATGTGTTGTCATTAACACCAAAAGACGATTAGGGGCATAGCATGCACTTTCAAACTGGCACTGGGCACTAGATCAATATGTTAGTCCCAAAAATAGTATAAAAAGTTACCAAAAGTATATGAAAGTTGTAGAATATTGGCATGAAACAATCAAAAATTATAGATACGACGGAGACGTGTCATAGCCCCTCCCCCCTTTGGGCCGTCCTGGTTTCCGGTCGGTACACTAGCAGTGGAGGTATGCATAGGGCGGGCCCTGCGGACACAGAGTATCACAGCAAACATGAAAGAAATGAGGCGAAGAGAACATTCATGCAGTCAGTCAGTTATTACAAGCCTTAACAAGTTCTTGAAAATGCAAATGAGTTTTACGCCTCCACGAGGCATGATGTGCATTGCAGGGAAACAACAGGGGGAAGAAATTAGTAAGAACCGCCGCCGCCAGTCGCTCCATCTTCAGGGGGCTTGTCGTCGGCATCAGTGGCGTCGTCTTCCCCGCCGTCGGCTTCAGCAGCATCCGAAGATGCGGGAACTGCGATGCTGGCGAACCTCTTCACGACGCCTCCACAGGGCCCCTCACCACCTCCGCAGCGCTGTCGTGGTCCTCAGTGGGGACCGGCGGGATCACAGAGTCGAAGTCAAACCCCGTCTCACGAAGAAGAAGGTGACTAAAGACGCGTGTCGCGGCCTCAGAAAAGAGGTCGCGTCACTCACTGTCCAAGACCTCGTCCACCTGGATGACGGCGTCCTCCAACGCCACGTCGAGCTCCGCCACGACCCTCGTGAAGCCATCCTCTGGGGTGGCTAGAGGCTCGTCGAACCCGCCCCGGCATAGGGTGTGGAGCGCCGTGCGAAGCCTGAGCTCAACATCAGGGAAGCCGACCATCTCCATGGCCTTCTTCTTCTCGTCCGCGGTGAGGGCTTCCTCCTTGGCATCAAGAAGGGCCTTCTTCAAGGCGATCTCCCTCTCCTGCTTGTCCAAGCGCGCCTGCTTCGCGCCCAAGCGAGTTTCCTCCTGGGACAGCTTTTCCTCCTGGGTGGCGAGCTTGGTCTTGCAGGCCTCGAGCTCTTCCTCCCGCAGGTGAAGCTTGGCTTGCTCCTCTTAGAAGGCCTTCAGGCGTGCCTCCACCTCGTCGCAGCGTTTGGCAGCTGCTGCGGGCCCATTCATCGCCTCCTCGCGTGCAGCACGAGCGGATTCGGCTTCCTTCAGCGCCTCCTCACGTGCGGCGCAAACGGCCTTGGCCTCCTACTCTCCCTTCGCCATCACGACCGCAACCTAGCCCAGGGGCAGCGAAGGCCTTGTTCAGAACGTCCTGGGTGAATACCAAAGTCCTCAGGATCTCCTCCTGAGGAGCCTCTAGTGTTGTCGCGGGCGGTGCCATCGGGGAGGCATCCTCACGAGGGGCAGGGTGCTCCGGAGGTTACTCGGAGGTTGCGAGCATCGGCACGTGTCACGCCCAAGATGCGATCCTATCCTCAATTTGGCACGAAGGCCTCGTCAGGGATAGAAGCGCATCTCATCGTGTCGCAAGAATGGACATCATTACAAATACATTTACTGAAAAGAAGATATATATATATATATATATAGAATCGGCTTACACTCGCCACAAGCTACATCAAAGTCACAGCAGTACATTACATATTCATGAAGAGTAAGAGCAGGGTCCGACTACGGACGAAAACAAACGACAAAAGAAGAACGACGTCCATCCTTGCTATCCCAGGCTGCCGGCGTGGAACCCATGCTAGATCGATGATGGAGAGGAAGAAGAAGCAACTCCAAATGAACAATCAACGCGCTCGCGTCAAGTAACCTTTACCTGTACCTGCAACTGGTGTTGTAGTAATCTGTGAGCCACAGGGGACTCAGCAATCTCATTTCCAAAGGTATCAAGACTAGCAAAGCTTAATAGGTGAGGCATGGTTAAGTGGTGAGGTTGCAGCAGTGGCTAAGCATATATTTGGTGGCTAAAATTACGAGTACAAGAAATAAGAGGGGGATGAATTACGCATAATGGACATGAACTACTGATGATCAACTGAATGATCCTGAACACCTACCTACGTCAGACATAACCCCACCGTGTCCTCGATCGGAGAAGGAACTCATGAACGAGACAGTCACGGTTACGCACACAACTGGCATATTTTAATTAATTAACTTCAAGTTATCTAGAACCAGCGTTAAACAAAGTTTCCACGTTGCCACATAACCGCGGGCATGGCTTTCCGAAAAGATTTAACCCTGCAGGGGTGCTCCAACTAGTCCATCACAAATTACCACAAGCCGCATAGAAATCCTCAATCACGAAGCTCACGATCTCGTTGGATTCCCTAGTGAAAAACATCAACTCTGAGATTACCCAAAGAATCACCGGAATCCCGATGCACAAGATATCTCGTCAAAGGTAAAACTAATCCAGCAAGACCGCCCGACGTGTTGACGATCCCGATAGGAGCCGCGTATCTCGTTCTCAGGACACGACAGATGAGCTAGACGTCGGGATCACTAAACCTCTGGGTGACCAGAGGGGCGCCGGACATCGCTCATGTGGGACCAACACTCATGAGGAGCACTGGCCCGGGGGTTGATTAAATTACTCCACGGGTGCCGGTGGGTCCCTATGCATTATTATTAGGTTATTAGGCAAATGTAGTACCAAAGTTGGGCCTTGCCAGACCAGCTTTAATCTAAAACGAATTATCAAGGGGGTCCCCATAACAACCCCGAACATGTTAGGAGCGCTCAAATATGGAACATAACACCGGTAGCCGAAACTAAGGGGGCAAAGGTGGAACAAAACACCAGGCTAGAAAGGCCGAGCCTTCCACCTTTTACCAAGTATATAGGTGCATTAAATTAAATAGCATTAATAGGGTGATATAACAAGGAACCCATGCTTTCACATGGAAGCAAGTGCACCTGCAACTAGCAACGCTAACACAAGCTTAAGTAGGCAGTAACATAGCCAAACAGTGGTTTGCTAGGTCGAACAGGTTGAAGGTTTCATGGCATTGTTGAGAGGCTGATATTTAACATGTGGTAGGCAACGAGACATAAACGGTAGAAACGGTAAAACTAGCATGGCAATGATAGTAATGGTATCTAGGGAAATGTTCATCTTGCCTGAGATCCCGCTTGGAAGAAGAATGACTCCGTGAAGCAGACGAACCGACGTAGTTGAACGGGTCCTCACAATCCGACATGCTTGCGGAACTCTATCGAGACGAAGCAAACCGAAAACAAGAATCAACACACGATATTCACCACACGATGCACAACACATATGATGCATGAATAGCTAATGCAAGGCATGACAATCACAACAATCAAACACTACACATTAAGTGAAGCTCAATATGCAACGAGTTGCATATTGACGAAACTCCACATTTGATTTACTTAGTTCACTTCCGTTTAGGTACAAGACAATATTAAAATGTTGTTAACATGGCAAGGGGTGAAGCACAAATTAATCTACCTATCTAGGCATTTTAAATGAGGTCGGAAATGACATATAGCATCTCCGATATGACCTCATACGTTAAATTCTAATTTTGTCCAGATTTTTCCTCATCACATTTTATATTTGTTAAACAGCAAAACAAAGTGGTTCACGTGATGCATGTCTCCGTTCTAGTCCATTTACATATATAGCTCATCTTCAATGGGGTTACGGTATAAAAGATACGAGCAACACAAAACATAATATGGATGCAACATGCATGCAAAACAAAATACACAGATGAATATAAAAGAGAGGCCATGGGAATTTGATCCCTCGACCTCCAAGATTCAAACCAAAGTGCTAACCAACTAGGCTAGATACTGGTAATGACAAGTGGTCAGTGTCTCATGGGCACACAAAAATAAATAAATAGATAAAACCCCAGCAAAAACAGTGTGTAGTCTAGGATTTGAACCTTAGACCTCATACATAAGCCCACACCTAGATAACCATCTAGTCTACAATAGAACGTTGTCAATAGATAAGTTTGGGCCAATATAATCAATCCATCGGGGTGATGGCCTCCTGGACAGGGAGTGGGATGACAACCACTCGGATACTAATATGCTGGTGAATAAATCTAGTGCCCATGCTATATAACCTATCCAAACCAAAACGGATCTGGCCAAAAAAAAAATCTAAGTTCCCGTCACGAACGGGCTTGCTCATAGCAAGGGAAACAGAGGCCTTAGCCATGGCGATTCAGAGGTGGGCGAGGGAGGCCATGAAGGAGGGCGACATTGGGTACCTGCTGGTCGGGAACGGCGGGGACAGGGTCCCGGGATGGAGGCGCCTGGTCCAGCTCCGGTCAGCCATGGATGGCCAACCCGTGCACCTGTAGATAGAATGGAGAACGAGGCGTGAGGGAGAGAAGAGAGAACAGGAGGAGTAGGGGAAGAAGGAAAAACAGGGAAGAAGGAAGCATGGCGTGACGGATCTGGACGAGGGGTTCCATTCCCGCCAACAAGGTGGCTTGCACGATGGGACGGCTCGGCTCGGAGAAACTCCAGTTGTGGAGAATCTCCATGGGGCGGCTCGGCTGCTCCTGCAGGAGCTGCTGCTGCAAGACATAGAGAGAGATGAGACAAGGGAGAGAGATGGGAGGAAGGAGAGCATGGCATGGGGATCGGGGTCGAACCAGGTAGGTGTCGGCGGCGGCCTCGGGATGCTCCGGCGAGGCGTGCTCCGGCAAGGGGCTAGGGCGGCACGGCTGGAGGAGCTACTGGTTTCGGGCACGAGCTGCTGGGGCGAACGAAGGAGCTGGTGCGGGGCGCTGGTGGTTGTCCTGGATCGAATGGGAGAGGACATGGGGATCGGGCAGAGCTGCTCGATCGCTAGGGCTAGCGGGGGTAGGTGGGCCTTGGGCCGACTGGGCTAGGATTAGGATAGGCTTTGATCTAGATTTGCATAAAAAACACTATTATCAAGATGGTCTAATCGGCCCTCCGATCTAAATCAAACGGTTGCGTAAAAATAGACTAGGGGTCCTATTGAAAAACAAATGATGATTTGCAGGAAAAGCGGGGTTGATTCGGATCCAACGTCACGACCGCCCAGTTCGGGTTCCGGGAGGTCTTCACGCTAGGTTGCGGCAAGCTCGGAGCATTGTGTAGAGGGGCTAGGTAGAGATGAGAGGGAAAACAGACAGCGCGGCAACGCGATTTGAAACACTGACAAACGTCCGACGGTAGACCGAATACGGTGCCGCTACGGTCGACCGTTCGGGCACCAGACGGACTCCGATTGCGACGAAATTCGACAGGCGGCCTAGCTATAACTAATTACAACCGCATGCCTAGTGTCACCCCGATCAGAGAAAGTTTTCTACACACTTTTAAAAACAAGATTCAAACGTTACCACGGGCGCGTGCGAGTGCGGTCGGGCTCAGAACGGACAACGACGAGAACCGGCAACTGACAACTGATGCGAGTTTTGAAAACTGGCGGCAACGGAGATGCCGATGCAATGCTGATGATGCGCATGATTCGATGATGATGCGACAAATAAAATAAGCCACACGAAGAAAATGGAAATAAAGGGGAATCTTCTGGGGCGTCGGCATCGGGCTGTCACAGCACGTTAGTGGATTGAGATGCCTCGAGGGCCTGCCCCTCGGGCAGCGGCCCCGTCGTGACCGCCTCAGTACGCTTCGGGGGCTCGGAAGACTCCGCGACCAAGGCATGAGAGGTCGCCTCGCGAGTCTCCCCTTCCTCTCCAGCACGCGGTGACGCGGCGGGAAGTGTCGGCGGAGTGTCAGGGGTCGCCTTAGACTTAACGCACGACTTCTTCTTCTTCGCCCTCGGCAGGGCAGCGTCCCTGGACATCAGGCAAAAAGGGAATCAGCCATGCGTAGACGATGGACGTGCGGGGCGTGCCAAGGCGAGTCACTTACTCTCCGACGTCGACACATATCCTCTTCCTCTTCACCCTGACAACGGCATGGGCGATAGGCCCTCCCATGGAGGGAGGCGAGCCCAGCGCCTTGAGCTTGCCGCCGGCGGAGATAGGATGCGCCAAGGGCGACTTAGCCCCGTGCTTCCCGGAGGCGAGCACGCACGCGGACTGCGTGGCGTGCGGGACCGACGCGGATCCCCTGGAGATCCTGGACGAGCGCGGGGAGATCGTCGCGCAGACCTCGCCGGTGACATCATCATCTTCAAGCTCACGCAGAAGAGCGGCCTGTGACGGGAGAGGTGAGCTCGCGGGGCAGTCGTTGATGGTCTTCTCTTAGTCCTCCCCACCGTAGGTGTCGTCCGACAACACCTCAACCGGGCTAGAGCCCTCGGGCGGGATGAGCCCCCGCTCATCGAAGACAGGCAGCGCGCAGATCAGGTTGGCCCAGTCGTCGAGGCGGTAGAGCGGAACCAGAGCCTCGGGCAGGTCACCTGGGTCACCGCCCAACAGGGTCGCCACGACCCTGTTCAGCCCCTCAGTAGGAAGGTCTGGGGACCGGAGCCTGAGCTTGTCGTCACCAATCTGGTAGCCCCACAGGGGCGTGGAATGTGCTTGAAGGGGCACCATGCGCTACGCCAGGAATTCCTTCACTATCATCCCACCGGTCAGCCTCTTGGCGCTGATGTCGCGGGAAAAGCGCTCGAGGATGGGCACGGCCCGAGGGTCGGAGAGCTTCACTGAGCTCCACGCAGAAGTCTTCTCCGGCAGGCCCTTCGGCTCCTCCAGCCGGGGGTTGGCACCCTTCAAGCTCATGAGAACCCAACGATGCGTGAAGTATTCCACCTTCTTCCCGGCCTTCAGGAGCAAATTGCCGCTCTGAGCCGCCACAAAGGAGACGCACGCCGACAGATGGGCGCCGTCGTGCAGGCGCAGACTGAAGAAATGCGGAAGAGGGCTACTGAAGGCCGCACGCCCACGAAGGCCTCGCAGTAAGACGGACAGAAGCAAGATGGAGTTGGGCTGGAGATGAAGGGCTTGGATCCCATACTGATTTAGGATGGCGGTGAAGAACGAAGAGAAAGGCGGCACAAGCCAGGCGAGGACGCTATGGAGGAAGAAGGGGTATACCGCCTTCGACATGGGCCGCTTCGCTATGGCGCCGGGCCAGATCAGGGTCCTCCCGTGCTCGTTGGACTCAGCCGCTGTCCATGGGAGCACGGCAGCAAGATCTACATCTTTGGAGAGGGCACACTTCAGGAGCGGAGGAGCCCGGGCAGGACCTTGCGCCTTTGGCTTGTGCTTGCCGGCGGGCGCCATCGCTAAACCAACAAGGGAGCGGCGCGGCGCTGGATCTGGGAGACACCGGTTGGAGTTGGAGAGCGAGTGCGGGAGGAAGGAAAGCAATAATGGACTGACGCAACAAGTCGGACTCCTGATAACTCGAGCGAAGACAAAAGACAAAACCCGACATCAGCCACGTGACGCGCACCAGACCTGGCACACATGCGTTAAGGGCCCGTGGCGCTTCAGGATGCCCTCAAGGCTTCATCGGGAAGCCAGCCCAGGCGCGTCGTGGGCCCATGGGCTACTGTCGGTGTTCTGGGAATGGGGGTAGCTAGACTTTTCTGCGTGTGGCCCAGGGCTGGCCCACTTCATCAAGCAAACACGATCGGGCGCGGTGCCACTGAAGGCAAGGCCCTGATACGTCTCTGTCGTATCTACTTTTCCAAACTCTTTTGCCCTTGTTTTGGACTCTAATTATCATGATTTGGATGGAACTAACCCGGACTAGCGCTGTTTTCAGCAGAATTGCCATGGTGTTGTTTTTGCGCAGAAATAAAAGTTCTCGGAATGACCTGGAAATTTATGAGGACTTTTTGTAGAATATATAAAAAATACTGGCGCAAGAATCAATCGGAGGGGTGGAGCGAGGAGCCCACAAGCCCACCAAGCGTGGGCTCCCCCTGTCCGCGCCTAGCAGGCTTGTGGGGCCCTGAGGACTCCGGCGCCTCCAACTCCAGCTCTATTTAGTCCCTTTCGTCCGGAAAAAATCAAGGAGGAGAGTTCATCGCGTTTTACGATATGGAGGCGCCGCCACCACATGTTCTTCCTCTGGAGGGCAGATCTAGAGTCCGTTCTGGGCTCCGGAGAGGGGAGATCGTCGCCATCGTCATCACCAACCTTCGTTCATCGCCAATTCCATGATGCTCTTCACCGTTTGTGAGTAATCTCATCATAGGCTTGCTGGACGGTGATGGGTTGGATGAGATCTATCATGTAATCGAGTTAGTTTTGATGGGGATTGATCCCTAGTATCCACTATGTTCTGAGGTTGATGTTGCTACTACTTTGCCATGCCTAATGCTTGTCACTAGGGCCCGAGTGCCATGATTTCAGATCTGAACCTATTATGTTCTCGTCAATATATGCGTGTTATAGATCCTATCTTGCAAGTTGTAGTCACCTACTATGTGTTATGAACCAACAACCCCAGAGTGACAATAGCCGAAACCACTTCCGGAGATGACAATAGTATGAGGAGTTAATGTATTCACTAAGTGCTAATGCTATGTTCCAGTTCTCTATTAAAAGAAGATTCTTAATATCCCGTAGTTTCCATTAGGACCCTGCTGCCACGGGAGGGACGGACAATAGATGTCATACAAGTTCTTTTCCCTAAGCACGTATGACTACATACGGAATACATGCCTACATTAGATTGACGAACTGGAGCTAGATACATATCTCTCTGTGTTATAATTTTTGCATGATGAATATCATTCGGCATAATTATCCATCACCGATCCAATGCCTACGAGTTTTTCCTACTGGTCCTTGCTACGTTACTTTGCCACTACTGCTCTCACTGTTGCTACTGTTACTCTGTTGCTACTGTTGTTACTGCTGCTACTGTTACTGCTACTGTTGTCACTATTGCTACTGGTTACCATTGCTACTGTTGCTATCACACTACTCTGCTACTGATACTTTGCTGCAGATACTAAGTCTTTCAGGTGTCGTTGAATTGACAACTCAACTGCTAATACTCGAGAATATTCTTTGGCTTCCCCTTGTGTCGAATCAACAAATTTGGGTTGAATACTCTACCCTCAAAAACTGTTGCGATCTCCTATACTTGTGGGTTATTAAGACTATTTTCTGGCGCCGTTGCCGGGGAGGCATAGCTCTATTCTCTGAGTCACTTGGGATTTATGTCTGCTGATCACTATGAGGAATCCGAAAGATCCAAAAACTAAAGTCTTGCCCTCAACTACGAGGACAGGTAAGGAACTGCCATCTAGCTCTACACTTGATTCACCTTCAGTTATGAGTAAGTTTGCGACACCACCTCGTGCTAGAAATTTTGATGTGTCGCATGTGCTTGATGATGCTACTTCTGTTGTCCATGATGCTTGTGATGATGCTTTGCTTGATACTGCTTTGCCACTGGGTGCATTCCTTGATGCACAAATTGCTAGAGTTGCTGCTAGATGTGATGATACTTCTGAAACTACTAAAATTATTGAAGTAGAACCTGCTATTTCACCTGTTAGAACTAGCTCTCCTAGATATGAATTGCCTGATATGCCTAAGGGTTATGTTATGGAGGGAGAGATAGCTGAGGACTTTCTTGCTTGTAAGGATAGCTATGATGTTGAGAAGTTACTGCGTAAGTGGAAAGAAAAATCTTAGAACGCTAGGATGAAATACGACCCAAAGTTTGCTACTTCGCCTATCTTTGTGACCGATAAGGATTATGAATTCTCTGTCGACCCTGAGTTAATCACTCTAGTCGAATCTGACCCTTTTCATGGTTATGAGTCTGAAACGGTTGTAGCCCATCTTACTAAGCTGCACGATATATCCACCCTATTCACAAGTGAGGAAAAGATCCGCCACTACTATATCCTTAAGATGTTCCCTTTCTCGCTAAAGGATGATGCTAAGACTTGGTTCACTTAACTTGCTCCTGGTTGTGTGTGTAGTCCCCAAGATATGATCTACTACTTCTTTGAGAAATATTTCCCTGCCCGTAAGAAGCAAGCTGCCTTGGAGGAAATATACAACTTTGCGCAAGTTGAAGAAGAGAGTCTCTCACAAGCTTGGGGGAGGCTCGTCCAGCTACTGAATGCTTTGCCCGATCACCCTCTTGAGAAGAATGAAATACTTGATATCTTCTATAATGGACTAACCGATGCTTCGAAGGACCACCTAGATAGTTGTGCCGGTTGTGTTTTTAGGGAACGAACTGTGGAACAAGCTGAGATCCTATTGAATAATATCTTGTGCAATGAGAATGCTTGGACTATTCCCGAACCACCTCCGAAGCCAACTCCTAAGAAAATAGGTATCATATTCCTTAGTCCTCAAGATATGCAAGAAGCTAAGAAATCTATGAAAGAGAAAGGCATTAAATCTGAAGATGTCAAAAATCTACCACCTATCGAAGAGATCCATGGTCTTGATAACCCGATACAGGTAGTAGAGGTAAATTCTCTTCGTAGATTCAATAAGAGTGATATTCCTTTTGAGAAACCTGCTAGCTTATGCCTGGATGAATTTGATAACTTTGTTGCCAAACAACAAAGTTTCAATGATTATGTTAGCAGACAATTGGAACAAAATGCTCGTATGCTTAGTCATTTAAGTGCTTGTGTGGACAGAAATGTCAATGATCTTAAGCTGTTGAGTAAACATGCCTCTATGGTTACTACTCAAGTAGAACAAGTACTTAAGGCTCAAAATGACTTGCTCAATGAGTTGAATGACAATTTTGTCAGAGTTATCACTAGAGGCGGTAGGATGACCCAGGAACCTTTGTATTTTGAGGGTCATCCTAAGAGAATTGAACAAGATTCTCAAGGAGTTAGCACCGAGGCACCTAGTCATCCTAGGAAGAAAAAGAAAGATGATAGGAACTTGCAGGCTAGCAACCCCATTGTTGTTACACCTGAGAATCCAAACGATGTCTCTCTTTCTGATGCCGAAACACAATCTGGTGATGAACATGAGCCTAATGATAATATCGATAGTGATGTTCACGTTGATGCTCAACCTAGCAATGATAAGGATGTGGAGATTGAACCTGTTGATCTTGATAACCCACAGCCTAAGAATAGGAGATATGATAAGAACGACTTCATTGCTAGGAAGCATGGTAAAGAAAGGGAACCATGGGTTCAGAAACCCATGCCCTTTCCTCCCAAACCATCCAAGAAAAGGTATGATGAGGATTTTGAGCGATTTGTTGAAATGATTAGACCTGTCTTTCTGCAAAGGCGTTTGACACATATGCTCAAAATGTCTCCCCATGCCAAGTACATGAAAGATATTGTGACTAATAAGAGGAGGATACCTGAGGTTGAGATTTCCACCATGCTCGCTGATTATACCTTCAAGGGTGGAACTCCTAAGAAACTAGGTGATCCCGGAGTGCCCACTATACCTTGCTCCATTAAAGGAAACACCGTTAGAACTGCTTTATGAGACCTAGGAGCCGGTGTTAGTGTTATGCCTCTCTCTCTTTATCATAGACTTGAACTGGATAAGTTGGCACCAACTGAAATCTCTCTGCAAATGGCCGACAAATCAACTGCTTTCCCTATCGGCATTTGTAAGGATGTTCTTGTTGTGGTTGCTAACGTTACTATCTTAACGGACTTTGTTATCCTGGATATTCCCGAGGATGATGCCATGGTGGTCATCCTTTGAAGACCCTTTTTAAACACTGCAGGGGTTGTTATTGATTGCAACAAAGGCAATGTCACTTTCCATGTCAATGGTAATGAGCATACGGTGCACTTTCGAAAGAAACAATATCGAGTACATTGCATCAATGCTATTGAAAAAACTTCATCGATTCTTATTGGGAGCTTTGAATGCCCTATACCTACTGTTAAGATGAAGTATGATTTGCTTGTTGGGGATATGCACATCCCCATTGAGGTAACCTAGTGACTATTCGAAAATTCTCCGTTCTTTTTTATGCGATTCGAAAAAGTTTGTCAAGGAGACTTGATCAACCTCATTGGCGGATTTCTTTCGATGACCATGAGACGGATGAATCAAGGAGTCACAACCCTCTGCTCCAAGTTTTTACCTTCATTTGCTTAGAAGAAAAATGATAGATTTAGCTTTAGTTTTTCCTGTTTTCTGCATTTTGCGTCTCGTAGAAAAGTGTCCTGAAAATAAAAGTTCTCCGAATGTCCTGAAAATCAAGTATGATTTTTTCTGGAATTTTTGAAAATTTCTAAGACGCAGAGCTAGTCAGGGGGATGCACCAGTGGGCCACAAGCCTTGGAGGCGCGGGCACCCCCCTGGCCGCGCCTACCAGGCTTGTGGGGCCCACGTGTCCCCCCTCCACTTATTCCAGCTCCCATCTCCTTCTCCTACCTCTAGAAAAAATCATCCCACAGCTCAAACTCGTGTTCTTGCTGCGATTTTCGATCTCCTTGTGCAAAGCCCCATTCACCAAACTGTTTTGGGGAAATTGCTCCTTGGTATGTGACTCCTCCATTGGTCCAATTAGTTTTTGCTCTAGTGCCTTATTCGTTGCGTATTTTTGCTGCTTTGGTGACCCTGTTCTTGAGCTTTGCATGCTAATTTTAGCTGGTCCCAAGTAGTTTTGATGCGTGATATGGCCTCTAGGCACTTGTAGGAGTAGTTGCTATGAGTTTGGTTGAGCCTTGTTCACTTTTCCTTTGAGTCACTAAAAAATTCAGAAAAGGAAGATGTTCAGGAGAAACTATCATGGTGGTTCCTCAAGCAAGAGGGGTCCCCGTCTCGCGATTCGGGAACCTGATCCTTACCAACCAAGGAACGCACAGGTACAACCATGTGAATGGCCTTCTGATGAATTCATGATTGATGCAGGTTTCAAAGACGAGTTTGATACACTAGTTCACAATGTTGGACTTGAAGAATTCATCTCCGATAAATGTGAACAGTATACTACTCTCACTGCCTCTTTTGTTCGTAGACTCAAATTTTCAGCTGGCCGTGACACATTTGTACTGTTTGATCTCTGTGACAAATCGTATACCATGGATGTAGAGGATTTCAATAGAATTTGCAAGATACCTGATTGGGGTAGTCTCAATGATCCTCCTAAATCTTCGGTTAGAGATTTTTTTTCTCTAGTATAACTGTTGGAGAAACTAGAGATATTACGCAGGCTACCATGGGGAGCATTCATTTTCCTGCCTTGCATTACTTTGCCCTCTTAATAGGTAGATGCATTAACGGCAAGATCGAGCATTGTCACCTCTGCGCACCTGACCTTAGTATTCTCAAGAGCGCAGTAACGGGTGATAGAAGTTTCCACATGGGAGCTATAGTAGCAAGGAGGCTGAATAATAATGCTAATGAAGGGGATTTCTTTGGTGGGATCTATGCCACTCGCATAGCAATTTTTCTTGGAATACCCATCCGCGAAGGAGATCCCCCGCTCCATACAGCTTTCCTTGATCGCGCCGCTATGACACGCTATCAGCTCCTTAAGAGGGGTAATAAATCCCTCCTATACCGGTTAATATTTAACTGTCAGCGTGTTTTCCATATTACCCTTCCTGCTCCTACCTTCTTTGACTTTCACGTAAAACGAAGATATTACATAACCAGAGAAGAGGCAGAGGAGTATGAGAGGGAGGCAAAGGATGCTCGCCTCCGTGAGGCTGCTATTCAGGCGGTAGCTGCAGCGCTCCCGTACAACCCCCATTATGATTTTGGGTATCGCCCGGACCATCCATGGGAGTAAACCAACTCAGGCCAAAAGCCTAAGTTTGGGGGAGTACGTGTTTCTCACCGACTTTATATTCTTGCTCACACTTTCACTTTGTTAGTCGGTGTTCACACTTTGCCACTGTATCATCCATGCTAGTTTATTTCTTTTACTCGCTTTCTTCTCGTGTGTTTTTATAGTTTGAGAAAACCCAAAAATATTTCTCGTTCTTCTTTTGCTTGTTGGGAGCTTTCCCGTGTAAATAGTTTTATTTTTCTTTGGGTCAAGGTAGAAGACCATGGTTACAATGTTTAGTGGCTCTCGCATGCATATATGTTTATCTGTCAAAGAGTCATATTACTTTGTCTTCTCCTTTGTGTTTGCTTGCAGATTCCAGCTTAGTCCAATGCACGAGCACTCTTATTATTGTTCACATCGTTCGATCGTGCAAGTGAAAGGCAATAATGACGATATATGATGAAGTGACTGAGTCTGGAAAAGCTGGTATGAACTCGATCTATTTTGTTTTTGTAAATATGACTAGTTCATCGTTTCTGATTCAGCTTTGTTGTGAGAGAAACATGTTTGCAATGATAACTTAGAGATCATAGTTTCTGATGCCATGCTTAATTAGTTAGGAGCTTATAATGGTCTCCTTGGATGCCAACATGAATTTTGTGATGATTATGATGTAGTGTGATAGGATGGTATCCTCCTTTGAATGATTCAAGTGGCTTGACTTGTCACATGTTCACGCATGTAGTTCAAACAAAATCAGTCTCTATGATATTCATGTTCATGGTGATTTATGTCCTACTCATGCTTGCACTCAATGTTGGTTAATCTCAATGCATTTTGATGACTGTTGTCGCTCTCTAGTTGGTCGCTTCCTAGTCTTTTGCTAGCATTCACTTGTACTAAGCGGGAATACTGCTTGTGCATCTACTTCCATAAACCCAAAGTTGTTCCATAAGAGTCCACCATACCTACCTATATGTGGTATCTACCTGTCGTTCCAAGTAAATTTGCATGTGTCACTCTCTAAACCTTCAAGAAATAATCTGTTTTGCATGCCCGAACGCTCATGTGGTGACAAGGGGCGATCAGTATCTACCATGATAGGCGTGTTATCCTCGATATGTGTTTATTCACTATCACTCACGAGAAAAGGGACCGGTAATTGGAATGCTCAGCTCCATGCTCAAATCGAATAGATAATTGCAAACAAAACTCCCCTAGGATTGTTGTTGGTATGGACGGCACTCGAGTATTCGGCTAGTCGTGGAGTGTGATTGATCGATGGTGGGGGAGTCAAAACTTTGCTTTTCTGTTTGGGAACCGCCTATAGTATGTGTAGCATGGAAGATGGTGAAAACTCTTGGTCATTGCGTTGACGATGAAAGCATGCCACCCAAAATTATTTATCTCCGTTTTAAAAGCTTGAGCTCTGGCACCTCTGCAAATCAATGCTTCCCTCTGTGAAGCGTCTATCTATTTATGTTTCTGTTGAGTCATCCTCTTCTTTCAAAAGGCACCAATTAGAGAGCACCTCTGTCATTTTTGTGCTTTGCTTTTAATTGTTATTGAGTATGACTGTGACTGGATCTTCTTTGCCATGAATTATAATGTTCAGTCAGCCCTTGGTCTTTGAAGGTGCTCTGCATTTATGTTTTGCGGTCTCACAAAGAGCTAGCGAGATACCATCTGTTCATGTTGCTTCATGATTTTTTGATTGAAGTATTGATGTTTCAGACTTATTATTATTGCTCGCTAGTTGATTATGCCATTGATATGAGTTTACCATGAGACCTAGATGTCATTTGCTTATGTGGTTAGCTTATGATCTTGCTGAAATTCTGGATATGAGTTAGACATAATTGCAACAACAAGATCAAACAGAGTTCGTAAAAGTTTTTCTTTTGTCTCTTTCAGTTTGTCAACTGAATTGCTTGAGAACAAGCAATGCCTTAAGCTTGGGGGAGTTGATACGTCTCCGTCGTATCTACTTTTCCAAACTCTTTTGCCCTTGTTTTGGACTCTAATTTGCATGATTTGGATGGAACTGGCCTGGACTAACGTTGTTTTTAGCAGAAGTTCCATGGTGTTGTTTTTGCATAGAAATAAAAGTTCTCGAAATGACCTGGAAATTTACGAGGATTTTTTGTGGAATATATAAAAAATACTGGCGCAAGAATCAACCGGAGGGGTGGAGCGAGGAGCCCACAAGCCCACCAGGCGCCCCGCCCCCCTGGCCGCGTCTAGCAGGCTTGTGGGGCCCTCAGGGATCCGCCACCTCCAACTCCAGCTCTATTTAGTCCCTTTCGTCCAAAAAAAATCAAGGAGAAGAGTTCATCGCTTTTTACGATACGGAGGCGCCACCACCACCTGTTCTTCCTCTCGAGGGCAGATCTAGAGTCCGTTCTGGGCTCCGGAGAGGGGAGATCGTCGCCATCGTCATCACCAACCTTCGTTCATCGCCAATTCCATGATGCTCTTCACCGTTTGTGAGTAATATCATCATAGGCTTGCTGGACGGTGATGGGTTGGATGAGATCTATCATGTAATCGAGTTAGTTTTGATGGGGATTGATCCCTAGTATCCACTATGTTCTGAGGTTGATATTGCTACTACTTTGCCATGCCTAATGCTTGTCACTAGGGCCCGAGTGCCATGATTTCAGATCTGAACCTATTATGTTCTCGTCAATATATGCGTGTTATAGATCCTATCTTGCAAGTTGTAGTCACCTACTATGTGTTATGAACCAACAACCCCAGAGTGACAATAGCCGAAACCACTTCCGGAGATGACAATAGTATGAGGAGTTAATGTATTCACTAAGTGCTAATGCTATGATCCGGTTCTCTATTAAGAGAAGAACCTTAATATCCCGTAGTTTCCATTAGGAGCCCGTTGCCACGGGAGGGATGGACAATAGATGTCATACAAGTTCTTTTCCCTAAGCACGTATGACTACATACGGAATACATGCCTACATTAGATTGACGAACTGGAGCTAGATACATATCTCTCCGTGTTATAATTTTTGCATGATGAATATCATTCGGCATAATTATCCATCACCGATCCAATGCCTACGAGTTTTTCCTACTGGTCCTTGCTACGTTACTTTGCCGCTACTGCTCTCACTGTTGCTACTGTTGTTACTGATGCTACTGTTACTGCTACTGCTGTCACTATTGCTACTGGTTACCATTGCTACTGTTGCTATCACACTACTCTGCTACTGATACTTTGCTGCAGATACTAAGTCTTTCAGGTGTGGTTGAATTGACAACTCAACTGCTAATACTCGAGAATATTCGTTGGCTTTCCCTTGTGTCGAATCAACAAATTTGGGTTGAATACTCTATCCTCGAAAACTATTGCGATCCCCTATACTTGTGGGTTATCAGGCCCTCGCGAGGGCTCGAGCCTCGCAAGGAGGAGCAGCACCAAGACCCACAGGGGGGCTCCTCACGACTCCTCCGGAGCGGCGGAGATTCCGAGGCGAGACCCGGCCTCAGGAGTCAAGGATGACGCGGGGAAAGGACAGGCGAGCAGCGAATTGCAGGACGGTGCAGTTCCCCTCATGCAAAGGAGGGAAGGACGTACGCGGGTTCCCAAGGCATCTTCGAAAGGTTTCCATTCTGGTGCAACATGGCCATCGCCGCCCGCCAGCAAGACGGACGTCACCCTGGACCTGTCCCTGCGGCGCTGGTAGCCGCTTTGCACGCGAAGACCACCTTTGGACAGGGGGAGCACGTTCCCCTGTTCCCCTTCAAAATTGGCCATTGTGGGATCCCTTCCCGCCCTTGCAATAAGGAAAGAGGACCCAGGTCGTCGCTATATATAGAGGATAGGTTGCTTCGTAGAGGAAGGTCGGGCGCGATTCATTCATTCACACACTCACACCACTCGAAGGCCATTCAGCCTCTGGAGGCCCTCGAACACTGTACTAGTTCATCCACCAACCTCCACAAGAGGCAATCCACCAAAGCAGGAGTAGGGTATTACGCTTCTCAGCGGCCCGAACCTGATAAACCGCCGTGTCCTGTGTTTCCCTCACCATCGAGTGAGTTATTTGCCATCCACGGCGAGTAGCGAGTTAGGTGAGCCGAGCCCGAGAGAGATCTTCGTACACGCCCGTGAGTTTGAATCTTTAGGGTTTTGCGGAGTCCGAAATCCGGCAACTGTTACCTTCCGTGGGTTGAAGTCTCCACTAACGTGGACATACGATAGCACCACCTATCGGAACCACGCCAAAATCGTTGTTTCAACCTTTGCGTTTGATCTTTCTATCCCTTCCTTCTATTTACATTTGCATGCCATTACTTTTCGCTGCAATACTTTTATATATGTATGTGTACGGTGTGCTTGACTAATTACAAATGCTAAAATTGGCTCACACCTAAAATTAAAAAAAATGTTAAGTTTTTATTTGGTCAAGTAGTCTAATCACCCCCACCCCCCTAGACGTACATCCGATCCTACAACTTCAGAACAACATTGGCGGCCACCAGAGCCGGGATGGATTACTATCAACACCGATGGATCAGTTTTTCCATATGCTCTTTCAGCAGGATCAGGAGGGGTAGCGAGGTGCCTCGCACCTCACGTTCTTGGGAGCCTGGTGCAAACCACACATGGAGTCTCGGATCCTTATGTCTCCGAGCTGCTGGCTTTACGGGAGGGAGTGGTTTTCGCTCAGCTCCCAGGATACTCACATGTGATAATTCAGGTTGATTTTTTCGCTCAGCTCCCGGGATACTCACATGTGATAATTCAGGTTGATTGTTTGGAGTTGATGGACCTCTCGAATTCGCGCACCACCACAAGATCAATTGCGACTCCTATCTTAAGAGAATTGAAAGCTATTATACCTAGTTTTGTTTCTTTCTCAGTTGGACATGTTAGTAGGGAACTTAACGTTTCGGTTCATACGTGTGCACAGCGTGCTTGCTCACTAGATGTGACAGAAAGCTGGCTTGATCAAAGCCCCGAATTCCTTACGAGTTGCCTGCGGCTGACCGTAACCGGCTATTGTTTCGTTAAATAAAGTTTTAAATTCGTTGCAAAAAACAAATGCCACTATACATTTGTATGTAATTTATACTAAACTTTCTGAAAAAACTTATATTTAGAAACAAATGGGGTAGAATATTTAGTGCCGTTGTAACACGAAGATTCTCCAATGTTATGGAAGTGACACCAACAAACACGGTATTGCTACCTGGAGAACGTTTGTCAAGAACATACACATGGCATTTCAAATGAGACTTTGATGTCTTTTTTAATTACATAGAGCAAAGATGAAAATCGTTCAAAACGCCAACCGTTCCTCGCAAATGTTCGTTAGATATGATGGTCCAACAAATAAGTATACTTCCCGCAAAAAGAAATATAAGTATATAACTACATACCCGCATGTATATTCACCGTATGCAACAATGAACATCCCATTATGGCGTATGCACCCATCACCGAGTGCCTGAGTTGATCTCCATAAGTATGGATGGCGTGCAACGATACCGACAGCCAGACCAAAAGGGCAGAACAAATCCGAACCAGTACTAGATCGTATACAGAACTAGTAAAAATAATGTTACCATCCACATCACTCAATTGAACCAACCAACATTGGCAACCGCACCTCAATCTTACTAAAATTCAAAAAGACAGGGGTTCATACACACAATGTTGACAAAGTAAACCTTGTAAAACCACGGCACAGAAATACTGATAATATCCATACAAAAAAAAAACCTGACCTGATACTAGCTCACTTAAAGAAGGGAGCTTCTGCCTGTCACATACGCACACATACTATCTGTTGTACAGTGTATATATATCACAATATGTAAAATGGTAGTAGTGAGTTGTCGAGACATCCAGCATCATTCATTCCTCGAAGCAGTCCTCGATACGCTTCAAGCCTGTGCAAACAAACGAAGAAGATATGGAGTCAGTCGAAGGAGATCATAGCAAAAGGCACAAAGTATTGGTGCACCATGCTATGCTACTTGTTAAGGTACAGCATAGAACATAGGAGGCTTGTTTAACTTCATTATGTGCCTAATTTAAGCACCGATGCAACAAACTCCATTTAGTAGCTATCATAAATAGCAGGAGAAATGTGTTGTAGTTTGTTCATTTCATCACAGCTGCTAAGGGCCATAACATTTAAGCAAGTGCAGCTGTCTACAGAAGCATTCAGCATAGTACAAACAAGATATGCAATCAAGAAATGACCACTGGAGGCTCATATATATACCTTGTTGGCAATGTTGTTGGAGAGCCAGTCAAGTCCCTCGTACAACCCTTCACCAGATGTCGCGCAAGTGCTCTGAATGTACCTGCACCACAGGAAATAATTTATTTTAGCACTAGCATGTGCTCCTTACGAATCCAAAAAGGCAAACAGAGACAGCAATAACCATTTTAGACATGATAAATTGCGTAGCAGACAGATGGACTTACATTTAGTTAAAGATATATTCAAGACCATGGGGGTACACCTTATGTAATTAATAGAAATATGTATTGCTACCAACTTCGTTTTGGAGATATGCACTGACTATATGTACCTTCAAATAAGCCTTATTATGAATTAAAGTTCTCAATTACAACTATCTTCAGTATCGAGAAACAGCAGAACACCAGGGAAATTTTGACCAAACTATTAGAAGGTCAGGAGCTTCTGAACTACGTATATATATGAAGTTCCTTACCAGTGCCGCTGGCGCAGAGAGTGCAGGCCAAGCTTGTCAGTGATTTCAGCCGCATTCATCGCATTAGGAAGATCTTGTTTGTTCGCAAATACAAGCAACACAGCGTCACGCAGCTCATCCTATATCATGGAAATGTCTTCGTTAATTATGGTTTGTTGAATATAGAAGGGAAACAAATTCTAAAATTTCAACAAGTGAATTCTCAATAAAGAGGACTGAACAAAGAAGAAAATGGATAGTGCTTCACAGTTGAGCTATCATCACGTATTTATTGATTATTGAACCAAAACATCATATTACCATATAGGGACACCCAGACAGGTATTTGCAGATTAGGTAAATTCACAACACCTACAACAACACTAGTGCATTACCTCATTCAGCATCCTGTGGAGCTCGTCTCTAGCCTCAACAACACGTTCCCTATCATTGCTGTCGACGACAAAAATGAGGCCCTGCGTATTCTGGAAGTAGTGCCTCCACAGGGGCCTGATCTGTTTTAACACAGAAAACGATAAAAGAGTAAGCCTAAAGCACCAGACTAAAGCTTGTGACAACATAAGCTTAACAACATCAATGTAAAACCGGATCCGATTTTCTTCCGCCCCAAGGGGAAGGAACGGTTTCACAAAGGGACGACATGATTTCCTAGTCTTACACAATTAGCTAATCATGAGTAGATGTTCTTACCTTGTCTTGGCCCCCCACATCCCAAACAGTGAAGCTGATGTTCTTGTATTCAACAGTTTCGACATTAAAACCTGCAAAATTCCAAAATACTCGAATGTTACTAATTGAAGTGCGATCTACCAGGTAGTAACTGGCGATCCCTATTTTGTTTAAGATCTAATCAGAGTGAGATCAAATCCTACCAGCAGATTTTGCTACGTAATGTTTTTTACATTCACATTACAGCAGGTTTACAGAAGAAAAAAACATGACAGTAGCAGTGTTCTCCTGATATGACTTAAGTTCGCTTCTATGTCAACAACAATATGTTAAGCAGCATCTTCCTACATTTGAGACATGACCCAGAGTGGAAGCAAAGAATGCAGAAAGCAGCTTACCGATGGTTGGGATGGTGGTGACGATCTCTCCGAGCTTGAGCTTGTAGAGGATGGTGGTCTTACCAGCGGCATCGAGACCAACCATGAGAATCCTCATCTCCTTCTTGGCGAAGAGGCGGCTGAACAGCTTGGTGAACGTGAGCCCCATCTCTGCTCCTGCAACACAACAAAGGGAGAAGCTTACGCCAAGACGCAGAGATCTATACAGATCCACTTTGATCTCCCCACACACACACGCCTACGCCAAGGAACTCAAGCACGGCCAACAGAATTCAGCAGGAATGGATGCAGTCCCTCCCAACCAATAGATCCGCAAAATTCTCAACCCCTCGCCTCGCCGATCTGGGCAGGATCGGATCGGATTCGTGAAACGGAGAGCCAAAGGAAACGAACAGATTCGCCAAAACTAGCGTGGAAGCCACGGGAGGGGAACCATTCCACCTCGAACTCCGTGGGGACGACGAGCGGATCCGCGTGATCCACCAAACAAAACGCGGCGCGCATCGACGGAATCGGCAGGACCGATCAGATCCGCGGGCTACGAGGCGGAATTAGGGCAAGGGGGGTAAAGTGTAAGGCGGCGGCGCTCACCGGGGTGGTGGAGACGGAGGCTCTCGGGGTCTCGGCGCTCCCGGGCGTGCTCCGCCTGATCTCGGGGGAGACGGGCGTGGGAGTTGGAGCCTGGGAACCGCACGGAAGATGAAGATGGCTGTCGTGCAGTGCGGTGCGGTGGAGAGACCGGGCGGCCCGATGGCGGGGCTATATAGAAGGGCGCGAGGCCCATTCTCACGTGGCCTTTACACCGCGCCCAGTCGCACGCAGCCCGCACCGCATGGGCACCTTCCTCCGGTGCTTCCACTGGCGTGCGGGCCTCGTCGGCTCCACTATTTTGCTCGTATACGATTCGATATTCTGGTATATGAGTAAGATTCAATTCAAGCATTGCAGATTTTCTGAAAGTCGAATCGATCGATTAGGTCTTAGCTTCGTTTGGCGTAGCAGATTTGCAGGTGTATGGTAATCTAGCCTTTCTCGACCCACTTCAGGATACCGCTTCTCTTGATTTATTCTAGGTTCTTTTTTCTTTTTCCTTTTTTTTTTGCTAAGATATTCTAGGTTCTTTGATGCCTTGGCCGGTCTGAAATTTTGTAGGTCCAGCCTCTCACAGATGCTCGTAGATATGGGGTCTATGTGTGTGTATGCACGTGTCACCATTTGTATTGTGTTTCTTAAGAAAAGAACTTGATCGTAGCATCAAACATTAGGAACCGATTTTTACCCTTTTGTCGGTGCATGAGAACCCATAAAATTCACCCCTGGCCAATCCTTCCTTAGTGTTAATTCGATGTTGTGATGTGGTGGTTCATCCTCCCTTATCATTGATGGGTGTTCCAAGACAAGCTTTGGGGAATAAGGGGGAGGAGGTTCCGGCGAACAATATGTGTCTGGTCGTTACGTGGATTTAGGCACTACCACTTTCAATGTGCTTCATCCCATCAGATCTCTTCATACATAGAGAGTGGATATTGTAGTGATTTCAACGAGATTCTACATGTCTACTCAAGAGACTTAGCCCCTGCTCCGATCTCCTTCATCTTCTCATTGGGAATGTTAATGAAGACAATGCGAGGGGCAGTGGATTGTTGTCTATAGTTTTCGGTCCTAAGGATGCGATTGGTCTTACTATGTTTTCTAGGAACTTCTTTGTGTGTTGGGAACAACATCCCACATCTGACGTTGTCGATGTATATTGCCAGGGCCGGCCATGTCATATCAGGGACCCTATGCAAAACAAAAGAGAGGGGGGCCATGCACATAAAATATGTACTGAAATAGTCAATCATGCATTATTTTTATTGTAAAGTCAATATAGATAATACTTTGTTGATTACAGATTATGACACACACTCTCACTATATGATCCCAACACTGCAAAAGATGAAATGCAAATTACATAAGGAAACTTCTTCTAGCATTTTGAGAAGCAAAGTCATTGATAATTTCCTCCGTATCAATCTTGTCCAAAAAATCCTTCTCAATGCAGATTGTAGCAAGTCCATTCAACCTTTCCTGTGACATAGTCAATCTCAAATAATTTTTGAGCAACTTCAATTTTGAAAAGCTCCTTTCAACTGAAGCAACCGTCACAGGTATTGTAAATAAAATTCGATAAGCAATTGAAATGTTTGGGAAACAATCTATATCTGTAGCAAATTCAAATATTTCAATAGCACACATTTCATTATCTGGTAGGGTCAATTGTACCATTCTTAGTTCAGAAAAGAAGTCATCTAACTCAACATCAGATGACCCTCATGAGAAAAAGTGGTAGCAAGTTTAATGCAACATCTTCTTAGCTCAACATCATCAAGTGACTTCAAATTTTTTGAGCGAAGAAGAAACCCAAATATATTTTTAAACACATGAAGATCATCAAATCTTTTTTTCAATGACATGTTTGCCGTGTCGACCATAGCAAAAAAGAAATTAACTTGAAAAAATTTCTCAGCTTCTAGAATTGCTTCATCATAATCATTGTCAAGCTCATCAAATTGCCTTTTTCTAGTGACACGACGTTTTTATAGGAAATGACGGTTCTATATTCAATTCAGTTGCAAGGCCTTTGGCAATATTTAGACTTGATGCAGATCCTTCATCCCTCTACTTGTCAAGATATTTCATTATTCCGTCAATTTGTTGTAAGGTAGGGTGGCATAAGAACCTGCTTGCTGCCGAATGGACTGCTCGTCTACTCCGATCCAGGCCTGCTCCGATCTCCCCGCGAACGAAGTCCCCTTCACAGCTACATGAGCAGCTTGGGCGTGACATAGAAAGGGAATCAAGCCTGCAGGAGGGGGAAAACAGAAGGAGAGTCAATCAAAGGAAATTGTATGGGTATATAAAGGGGAATTCTACTAACCGTTGGAAACAAAGTAGGATTTCGTTGGGAATCCACCTAATAAGGCACGATCGTCCTATAATTGATCCAAACGGTTGGAAATTGCATGGGAGATTGGATCCGGTCGCCATTAACGGGAGCTTAAGATTGAGGAAAACGAAAGACGCGGAGAGAATAACGAAGCGTCGTGTTGCCGCCGTGGGTGTCGGTCGAGGCGTTGCGCTGTTGGCTGCTGCCCTTGATCGCCGATTGGGCCTTTGCTAATGGGCTAATTACTAGAGAATAACAAGTAGACAGTTAGCCACTAATACACACACCTATCGGCTGAGGGCCCCCTGATCCTTGGGGGGCCAGTGCGGCCGCACTTGTGGCACATGCACAAGGCCGGCCCTGTATATTGCACTACTCATATCCTCGATTTAGAAGAAAGTCTCAACCTTCATGGACGTGGAGTTTCTTAGCTCGAGCTCGTGTGAGCTCGTGTGAATAATAAAATCTACAAAATAGGGAAAATAACAAAAATAATTGGCAACAAACATTGATGTGTGTTTCACATGCATGCAGATTTTTGCGACGAAATCATATTCAAAACGTGTTTCAAATAGTCTTTTTACAGCATCTTGTTTTGCCTACACCTTCATGAATGTGATTCCATCGCACAAAATTGCGTGCATGTAAAACAATGTCAATATTCATTGACAAAATCTCAGATTTCTTGAATTTATTTTGTACTTTTTTGGATTTTATAGCTCATCTAAGCTCACATGACTCGAGTTAAGAAGAGGACTTTCACATCCTTCCTTTGACCGCTTCGGTGATCTTCATAGTTCGCTGGTATGTTCTACCAGTGGCATATCCTATATAGCTGATCTCCACTATACTTCCAGCTCTCTACATGCACACATTTCATCTCATCACACATGTCCTCCCATCAAAGGTCCACCACAATATGCATGGAGAAAACTTCTCTTGCCAATTTTTTGTCTCAACATGCATGGAGAAAGTTTTCCACACTACTTCTATTTACTAGATGATGTCCCGCGCGTTGCTGGAAGAACATTGCTAAAAACGAAAAAATAGTTGTTATAAAAAATATAAAACTAACGGAAAGCGAATGTAACGTGAAAAACAATAAAATACAAAGCATATAAAAAGAGAATGGAAATTATAATTACAATGTAATTTCTAACAAAATATGGAGGGTGAACTCTAATGCAAAGAACTACTTAAGACTAATATGCATGAATTGATGATGTGACACCATTGCATGTGTAGAGTAATGAAAAGATGTTATTTATGTCTTACATGCATTCTTGCTTATGTGTCATGCTTGCATGGCTAGAAAAATTAGGCAGAGTTGTAGCTATTTAGGAATAGATGAATTTCTAACAAAATATGAAGGATGAACTCTAATGCAAAAAACTACTTAAGACTAATATGCATGAATTGATGATGTGACACCCTTGCATGCATAGAGTAATGAAAAGATGTTATTTATGTCTTGCATGCATACTTGCTTATGTGTCATCAGGCCCGGTCCTGGAGGGGGGCGAACGCCCCCCCCCCCCCTCGTCGGCAAACAAGCGGCCCCCGTTTATGGTTGCTTGCACTACTGGGCCTGAGACAAAGTTAGCGCACACGTGCGATCAGGAGGCCGGCATGTTTCCCTAACAAAATGAAAAAGGAGGCCAACACGTTGGATCGACGCCTAGGTCTGGTGATCTGGGGCCGTCACATTTCCCTCTAGTTGTGGCGGCGTGTGTACCGGCGAAGATCTCAACCATCTCATCTCCACCAGGCCGCTCATATCTAGAGGCCAAGTCGCAAGGGTAGGTTCCGACATTTCCACCGGCGATAGGATGACCCCCACACAGTCTACTTGCTGTACGAGGAGTCACGTTTTGGATAGACGACAACCATGTCGCCGTCGAAACGTACCTCGTCACTAACGCTTCCTTCCTCCTTCTCCGGTACCAGGCAACCCATCTCGTTTCCCCTTCTCAAAAAGCCCATCTCGCTACGGTAGCTTTGAAGACTGCTATTTCTATATGGTGTTCAATTAGCGATCCAATTGGATTGATGGTGAAACAAATTCTCAACGTTGATACTGATTTTCTATAACTTCTCACAACTTTGGGGCTATGATTTTCATAAGTGTACATCTTACTATATATATTTATGAAGATTTCTCCATTCTAAATATATATAATGGCCACGAACAAAGGAATTATAGCCATCTGATTTATAATTCTCCCCATTTGTCAGACTTCTTCATCTTGTGTTCTATAGTATGTCAAGGGAATTGTTAGAGATTGTCCTAGTAGGCCATGAACTAGTTTATAATATTCTTCGTTATTTAAAGCAAGTTCATGGCAGCGACACCATGCATTTTTAGGCATTTCAATGGTAATGCAGTTCCAGCCTTGCACTCATGGATGAAATTTGACTTATATACTCAAGCTTCATATTACATAGTATAAAATGCATTAGCTTCAACTGTCTATATGCATTTGTTTGATGTAATTTTTTTGCAGGTACTTTGGCGGATATCTCAACTTCTTGTCCTCCCAATGCATGAAGCTTTACTTGGAGGTATGTAAATATTAAATTTACAATACGTCTCATTGTGCTATAATTACTTATCATGAACTAATATATAAACATGATATATAAACTTATTTGGGTACCCGTGTTCTAGTGCCGCTCCAGGTCCTTAAAATCTCAGGACCGGCCCTGTGTGTCATGCTTGCATGGTTAGAAAAAATAGATAGTGAGTTGTAGCTATTTAAGAATAGATTATTTCAATATGTGTCCACTCATGCCACCTCATCAACCATGGAAAATAATATTTTCATCATATTATGCTACTTTGTTTTTGGCCTTGCGGGTATGCTATTATATTGAATAAATGTTTTCAATTATACAATGATTAACTATTTACATATATTACCGAAACATAAGATGTTTTTGTAGGCTTATAAAAATGTCTTATATTTAAATACGGAGGGTGTATTGATTTAAATATATGTTCACACAATCAAACATCATTGAAATATAGCAACCTATTCCTGCAGCTATGCATAGGGTATCATCTACTCCAGAAAAATAGTGCATAAAAATGAGGACCTGTATAACCAGTGGCAACTCGCAAGTCGCAAAATGGAAGAGTAATAGAGCCAGCCTCGACAAGAAGCTACTTCATGCTCAAGCATGCTTGTGCCTTTTCCATTCGACGTATTTATCTACTACGTACTACTCTTCTAGTAATACAGTATCCTACGTACAGTTGGCTCCGTGCGTTGGCGATTCAGAATGTTTCAGAGTAACTTGGGACACGAGAGCAACCAACCAAATAAACAAGAGCGCCTCCAACCGCACGCATCATTCTTGCTTGGAACCGAAGGATCTACCCTCTGTCGGCAGTGAGAGCGCCAACCAAACTATGCTATTGAGTTCTTCTCGTTGGCAAGATCACTCGGAGTAGAATTGCAGGTCCAATAAAACACCCCGGTATTTGAATTGGCAGTTTGAGTTTTCCATTCAAACGTGTCGAGAGGACAATTGGTTTGCTTAGGATTGGGTTCCTTAGAACATCTACAGCCAAGCGCTTCCGGTCTCAAACATTCGGGCAGGCCATCCGGTCACTCATTGGTCACGAAATTTCAATCCAGTCGGACGTCTCAAACGGCCTCAAATGTTTGGACTGACCGACACTCTTCATATCCAGTTTAAATATGGGGCGAATAAGAAGATGTCCAGACACGCCCGGGCACGTGCGTCTGGCCCGCGTAGGCCCGCGTCGACCCCATATATATTTGTTCTCATCCGCTCACCGGACCAAACCGTAGACATTTCATTCCACTCTCCTCTACTCTCATGTGTCATCCAAGCTCACCTCTGACAATCTTCGGGCTTCTCCGACGTGACGGGCAGCGGATACGAGTCCTTCACCTCCAGATCCGTCGACGAGGAGCTCATCCCACGCGACACCGAGAAGGAGATGGCCGTCCGGCTTGCGCTTCCCTGATCCCGGGAGGCCGCGACCCGACGATAGCGCTCAGACTCGTAAAGTCGAGAATCCGTTGTGTCGGCACAACCGGTGCTTGGATCCGGCGTCGCTGCCTCCCCGGAGACGGTGCGGAACGTCTGGCATCCGAACATCATGGCGGACGCACAACCCCTCCATTGGCGCACCGATGACGCACCATGGGCGTCCGCGGACACTAACATGACGCGGCGTGCACGCTGTGCGGGGCAACGGGTGCGGGAGGCGGCGGAGGCCCTCGCAATGGTGGACGTTGGAGAGGCGGAGTCATACTCTTCGACGCACCATGTGATGCATGGGTGTGGGCGCCTCAATCGCGTCGTGGTGGACGTCGGCTTTTCCCAGAAAGGATCCGTCATCGAACTCGCGTCCACCAGAACCGTCTGGGTTACGAGCTCCGACGAGGAAGAGTAGGGCTTGAGAGACGACGGGCGCTCGACTCCCATGAGCCGGCTAGTGTCCCATGTCGTACTCTACCTCGCCGGCGATTGGACCGACGCTACGAGGGACGTAGCCAGCCATCGGACATGGGCACGGCGGAGCCGGACGAGCTCCGCTTAAAGATCGTTTTACGTTGCATGTAATAGTATGGATTTGAGGTTTCTAATTTGAGGTATGCGATTATAGAATTCATTATTTGAGGTGTGAATGATCAGTGTCCGCGGACGCGTCCGAACGCTTCCATGGGCGTTTGAGGGATGGGATTAGCCAAGTCCTCATGTAGATGCTCTTAGAGCATCTCTAGTAGACCCCTTATATCGTGCCAAACTGCAAAATAACCGTTAATTTACAACTTTGGATGGAAAAATCTGCCCGAATAGACACCTTGAACGCTTTCGACCCTTAATTTTTTTTAGGGATGCTACTTGTAAACCGCGTTGGGATTTTCCCCGAAAAGGAGGAGAGATGCGGCATGGTAGAGATAAGTATTTCCTCAGTAAGAACAAAGGTTATCGAATAAGTAGGAGGACCATACAAATGTACGTCTTCAGCACCTACACACAAAAGAACACGCACATCCACCCAACACGGGCAAGAGGGTTGTCAAGCCCCCATGCAAGTGATAAGTAATGATAGACATATAATATAAATATAAAATAACAATAACAATAATAAAAGGCAGCAATATTTTTGGTGTTTTAAATATATTTGCAAAGACCCGGGGGTTATAGTTTTCGCTAGTGGCATCTCTCTTGAAGATAGCATAGGTGGGTAAACAAACTATTGTTGGGCAATTGATAGAAAATTGCATAGTTATGTAGTATTTATTCACGGCAATGATCGCACATATAAGCATCACATCCATAAGCAAGTAGACCGAATCATGTCTACATCTATTACTATTACTCCATTCATCAACCGCTCTCCACTATGCATCTAGAGTATTAAATAAAAACACAATAATGTTTGGGGCAAAGTGACTGATACGTCTCCAACGTATCTATAATTTTTTAGTGTTTCATGTTGTTGTATTATCATTCTTGGATGTTTTCCAATCATTTTATAGAAACTTTATATCATTTTTAGGACTAACCTATTGACATAGTGCCGAGTCCAGTTGCTGTTTTTTGCTTCTTTTTTCCTTCGTAGAAAATTAATATCAGATGAAGTCCGAATGCCCCGAAACTTTTGAGAGATTTTTTGGACTAGAAGGAAACGTGAGAACCAAGGAAGCTCGTCAGGGGAGGCCCAGGTGGCCCACTAGGCACCAGGGCGCGCCTGGTGGGTAGTGGAGGCCTCGGGCACCTCCTCCACCGCCTCTTGACTCCATAAATACCCAGATATTCCAGAAACCTTAGAGGAGTCGACGACAAATCATTTCAGTTGCCGCAAGTTCCAGAAGCCACGAGATCTAATCTAGAACCCTTTCCGGTACCCTCTCGGAGGGGAACACGATCATAGAGGGGTTCATCATCCTCATTGGTGCTCCTCCGGTCATGCGTGAGTAGTTCATATCAGACCTATGGGTCCATAGATAGTAGCTAGATGGCTTTCTCACTCGTTTTGCTTCTGAACACAATGGTCTGTTGAAGATCTATTTGATGTAACTCTTTCTTTTGCGATGTGTTTGTTGGGATTCGATGAACTATGAGTTTATGATCAAATCTATGAAATTATATCCATTCTTGATTATTATAGACTTGTGTTTATTCTTCAATATTTAGGTTTTGTTTAGCGAACTTGATCTTTTTATATTTCAATGGGGAGAGGTGCTTTGTGATGGGTTCGATCTTGCGGTGCTCAATCTCAGTGACATAAGGAGACATGACACACATGTATCGTTGCTATTAAGGATAAAATGATGGGGTCTATTCCTACATGAATAGATCTTGTCTACATCGTATCATCGTTCTTAAAGCATTAATCCATTTCTCCATGAACTTAATACACTAGATGAATGCTCGTAGCAGTCGATGTGTGGAGTAATAGTAGTAGATGTAGGCAGGAGTCGGTCTACTTATCCTGGACGTGATGCCTATATACATGATCATTGTCTTGGATATCGTCATAATTATTCGCTCTTCTATCAATTTCCCAACAGTAAATTTTCTACCCACCGTATGCTATTTTCTCAAGAGAAGCCACTAGTGAAACCTACGACCCCCACGTCTATTTCTCATCATCTATTTTCAAGATCTATTTTGCTATTCGCGTTTCAATTTATTTTCTATTTTATTTTCAGATCTATATTATCAAAAATCTGAAAATACCTTGTTGTGTTTTATTTGCATATATCAATCTATCTATTTACCGTTTTATCCTACCGAGGAGGGATTGACAACCCCTAAACATGTTGGGTTGCGAGGATTTGTTATTTGTGTGCATGTACTTCTTACATAATCTTGTGGATCTTCCTACTTGTTCGATACCTTGGTTCCAAACTGAGGGAATTCTTCTCTTCGCTGTGCTACATCAGCCTTTACACTTGGAGGGAAAAACTAATGCATCAGCAACACCAAGCAAGCTTTGCGGCGCCGTTGCCAGGGAAGATCAAGTCAAGATCTATCAGGTTCCCACACATAACCTCTCATCTCATTGGAATTACATTATTTTCCATTTGCCTCCCATTTTCCTCTCCCCACTTCACAAAATAATTGCCTTTTTATTTTCCTTCCTTCCGTTTGCCATTTTCTTGCCGGATCTCTTGTTTGTTTGTGTTCTTGTTTGCATAGTCACGATGACTCAAGAAAACACTAAGTTGTGTTATTTTTCCAATACCAATAATAATGATTTTATTAGCACTCCAATTGCTCCTCCCGCCACTAGTGCAGAGTCTTATGATATTAATGCCACTTTGTTGAACCTTGTTATGAAAGATCAATTTTTCAATACTCCTAATGAGGATGCCGCATCCCATATAAAAACTTTCGTAGAATTGTGTGATATGCAAAAGAATAAATATGTGGACAATTATCGATCGTGCTAAAATTTGGTTTTCTTTTTTGCCACAAAATAGTATGGATTCGTGGAACAAGTACAAAAATGCTTTTATCACGAAGTATTTTCCTCTAGCGAAAATTATTTCTCTTAGAATTCAAATTTCGAATTTTAAACAACTTGAGCATGAGCATGTTGCCTAATCTTGGGAAAGGATGAAATTGATGATAAGAAATTGCCCATCTCATGGTTTGGATTTGTGTTCGATCTTACAAAGTTTTATGCGGGATTGAATTTTGGTACTTTTATGGAAATTACTTGGGGTGATGGTACTAAATTGCTTGATAATATTATGGATAATTATTCACAATGGAATATTAAAAGAGCTCCTACTAGTAAAAAATAATTCTGTTGAAGAAATTGATGCTTTGAGTGATAAAGTTGACGCTCTTCTAAAATTGGTTGCTAGTAAACATGCTCCTATTAATCCTAATGACGACTTTGCCTACTTTGATTGAGAAAAATAATGATTCCGTAAAAGTGAATTTTGTCTCTCGAAACAACTTTAATAACAATGCTTATAGAGGCAAATTTACTCCTAGGTCGTATCCTAGAAGTTCTTCAAATAATTATGGTAATTATCATAATAATAATAATAACAGAAATAATTTGCTACGATGGTGGTAGCTACAAACGGACCAAATTTCTATCTCCAATTATTTTGGTAAATCATATTGTACTTTGAAAAATAATTATATAATGAAAATATCATTACGTTGGACCAGTCGAGCAAGCAAACAAGCAATTATGCCAAAAAGACAAGCAAAAAGGTCGAGAGAAGTGAGAAACGTCATTTCTACACAACAAAAAGTCACTTTTTCAAAAAGGTAAATAAAATAGACAAAGTTAAGTGGGAAAAGGTCATTTCTATACAACAAACATGCACTTGTGCCAATGCCATGGAAACCCGACAACGCATATATTTAAAAAGGCACTTATGCCAGAGGGGGTGTAGCTACCACCATGCATAGGAAATCGCCTCTCATAATAATAATAGGATGCCCTTTGATCTTTAGAATAATTTTAAGGAATTTATCAATGCACAATTTTTTTTTCAATACTACGATAGAAGAAAAGTTCAATAATATTGATGATATGTCTAGAAGCATTGATAGAATTTCGCCATGATGTAGAAAATCTCAAGAATAAAAATTTTCCTAAGGTTGATATTAATGAATCCATTAAAGCTTTATATGCTCCTATAGATGAAAGTAAGAAAAAGAACCGCTATGGTTAGAGCTAAAAGAGAATTTTTAGAAAGAGCGTTTCCTGGTTGCTTTCATAAAAATGATGAAGAGATTAAAATGATTGCTCTTTGATTGAGTGTATTTATTTGTTGAAATTTATGATAAATTCACCCAATTCCTATGAACCAAAGTAAAGCTTTCACTAAACATATTTCGAAAGCGGTAATAAAAACTTTGGAAGAAAAGTTAGAATTAGAGATTTCAATTCCTAGAAAATTATATGCTGAATGGGAACCTACCCTTAAAATCAAGATCAAAAATTTGAGTGCTATATTTTATGTGATTTGGGTGCTAGTGTTTCCACAATTCCGAAACCTCTTTGTGATATGCTTGGTCTTACCAATATTGAAGAATGTTCTCTCAATTTGCCCTTAGCGGATTCTACTATTAAAAAGCCTGTGGGGAGAATTAATGATGTTCTTATTCTTACAAATAGAAATTATGTGCCCATATATTTTATTATTCTTGATATTGATTACAATCCGTCTTGTCCAATAATTCTCGGTAGACCGTTTTTACGTATTATAGGAGTCGTGATTGATATGAAAGAAGGGAATATTAAATTTCAGTTTCCACTAAAAAAGGGTAAGGAACACTTCCCTAGAACTAATATTAAATTACCATATGAATCAATCATGAGGTAAACCTATGTAGCAACCAACAATGATGACAATACTTGAATCTATGCTTTATGCCTATCTAGGGGCGTAAAACGATAACACCTCTTGGGAGGCAACCCAATGAATAAAAATTTTATTTCTATTTTTCTTTCTATTCTTGAGTGTTTTCACAATTATTATACTGTTATGATTGTGTTTTTCATGTTTTTAATTAGTGTTTGTGCCAAGTAAAGCCTTTAGGATCATGTTGGGTGATAGTTGCTTTGATCTTGTTGGAAAACACAAACTTTTGCATCCAGTAGCAGAATTATAAAAAATCACATATGAGACTAAAGTGCCTGAATTTTTTACACCAGATTGATATATAAATTTGCTACACTATCCTAATTTTTCAGAATTGTTTGAGTTACAAAAGTATGAGTCTTTACAGAGTATTCTGTTTTTGACAGATTGTGTTTTCTTTGCGTTGTGTGCTTATTTTGATGAATCTATGGATTGTATCGAGGGGTATAAGCCATGGTAAAGTAATAATGCAGTAGGTATAATGCAAAAACAATATTTTAATGTATTTTCAACAGTACTTAAAGCAAAGATTGGTTTTCTTATACTAACAGATCTCACGAAGGTTTTGTTGAGTTTTGTGTGATTGAAGTTTTCAAGTTTTGGATGAGATCACGATGGATGAAGGAATAAGGAGTGACAAAATCCTAAGCTTGGGGATTCCCCATGGCACCCCAAGGTAATATCCAAATGGTACCAAGCAACTAAGCTTGGGGATGCCCTGGAAGGCATCCGCTCTTTCCTCTAACGACCATCGGTAATTTTACCTGGAGCTATATTTTTATTCATCACATATCGTGAGTTTTGCTTGGAGCATCTTGTATTATATGAGTATTTGCCTTCTTTGATTGCTAGTTTGTCATAATAATCCTTACTGGGCACACCTATTTGAGAGAGCCTAATTATGCTATGATTTGTTAGAATCGCTCTTTATGCTTCACTTAAAAAAATTTTAGAGCCATGGAATTGTTCTAGTACTTCACTGATAGAGGGAGGGTGTCCTGATCTTTCGATGAGATGGTGGATATCGATTTGGTGGAGACGACTTTTACGATCCGACTACAAACGTGCACGACGTTGCGCCTTAGCAATCGCTAAACTAACTCCAAAAGGTTATTGACCATGCCGGAGCACGATTAACCTGACCACAAAGGTCTCTTCCTGCAAGCAATCGGAGAATAAAGCAAGAATATGATAAAAGCAATCTTAATATTGCGAATATATATGAATTATTGATAACGATGGGGATCCGAAAGCGGCCTTGGTTTGATCGTTGGACACAAACGAAGTACACGAAGTTGCAATGGCTAACTTTTGACTAAACAAATCCCAAGCAAAAAGCTACTAGGTTGATCTACTTATATAGGAGCAAGGGGTGGCGGACAAGGAGGTGGGAAGACGCCCCAAGGTAGCCTAAAACTAACCCTAGGTCGTACAAGGCCTATGGGCCCAAGTGGAGGTGATGCAACAACTTGCAACAACTTGATGTCATATTGTTTCGTTAATATCTCCATGCTCCGAACAAATTTTAATGTGATTCCAATTGGTGTGGAACATAAATAAAATATACTTTCCAACAAAAGAAGAATCACCCAATTAGGAGTCTGTATGAAAACTATATTGGCGTATCGAGACATGTATGTATGTGTAGTCCGAATCTGAGTCCAGAACATGAGACTTGGACTTTATCTTCTCTTGGGCTAAAAGTGATGTGACATAACTTATTGAACAACACATAATCATTCCCTATGATGTGAGAGGACTTCTTGAACAATACCTAACCATTTCCTCTTCCTTTATCTTCACATGTGGTTTGTGCAAGCGTTCGACAATTGTGCATTTAGGTATGGAATAAAAATAGGTGAAGTATTTTTGTTTCGGATAACAAAAATAAATTATTGTATAATTATTATAAGAAATCACCTCACAAATATGCAAGTATCAAATATTTTTGGTCGTATCCAAGGTTGCCATGTCCTCATCATCCTCCCCTTCTTGAAAACAAAGGCGTCCTCGACGTTGCTTAATCTAAAATATGGCCAACAAAAGAGACAAAGCATACATATTGTATATGTATATGTCATCCATTTTTATTTCCCTTGTCTTTTGCACATATGACACATGTATAGATGAGTACATTCATATGTTATAAAATATAAAGCCAAAATATTATCACAACAAGTAGAAGACATGAAAATATTGCAACTCAGTTTGCACATATAAGTAAAGTCCTTATTCATATCAAAACATTGACAATGTTCATCATTAAACCATCCTAACATCAGTGAATACACTTTCATTGTTTCAAATTTACATGCTACAACATGCTTAAATAAACAAACATGCAACAAGTCATTTGACATAGAATCATCACCAAGATTATAGGTCATATCAAAATGATTAAACATTGGCACAATTATTTAAAAAAATATTTGATGCAAATTTGATTCATTCTCTGATTCACATGGTTCTTTCTCATCAATAGTTAATTCAATGGAATCACTCAACATTGTTGATATTGTAGTAATTTGATCACATGGCAAAGTCAAATCATGAATATAGTCCTCTAAAATAGGTGGTGTGGCGAAAGTAATGGGTGGCTCATCAGAGTGTACATTGCAATTGACAAGGCATTCATCATACTCATGTGGAGGTGGAAGATAAGTACCTTTGTCATTAACTCTCATGATCAACTCAAATGATGTAGGCACTATCGATGGTAACGTGTCACATGGTGAAGGTGATGTAGCCCTCACAAAAATTGATATGGTTGTCATCGTACGCCCAGTAGTTGAAGGAACAACCATATCTACTCTTGGAATATGCACCTTGCGCTCGTTCTCCTTGTGGGCAACACGTTGTTTTATTTCCTGTTTAACTTTGCAAGCAAGACGAAACAAACAATCCATAGGATAACACTTTTCATGAATTATTATCTCGTGAATATCACGGTTTAATCCTCCCCAAAATCTATCCGTAAAATCTTCTTCACTTTCTTCTAATGAGGAATGCGACAAGGTCATTTGTAAATCATCATAATATTTTGTTACGGTGTCACTACCTTGTTTTAAATGTTGTAACTTTTTAATCATGTCACGAGTATAATAAGCAGGAATGAATGTGTGTCTCATGGCAAGTTTAAAATTATCCCAAGTAGTAGGTATATAATCAGGGTGTAACCGGCAATATCCGCTCCACCAAACTGAAGCATAACCAGTGAAAGAACTAACTGTGACCTTAACTTTATTATGTTCAACAAAATTATGGAAGAAAATATATCATTTATTTTGAACTCCCATTCAATATATAAATCAGGTCTAAAACGGCCATTAAATGATGGTATAGAAAGATTAACCACATGATGTTTATTTGTATCTCTCTGCACCTCTCGTAACAGTTGTTGTGGTGGCACGTCTCCCACGATCAAAGAAGCCCATGAACTAATAACTCTGGATCTTGTCATGATTGTACAAACAAGAACAAAAAATCCAAGAATATTGTTCCTATGAACTACTAGGATGTGGTGGTAAAACACTCATAGTAAAGCAAATATCAATGTCTTACAAATTCTTATCATGCAGCAGGTGGTGACCGGAAACCGATGGTGTCAATATCTTCTAAGCTTGAGTAAAGCGATTACCAGGTAAATGTATGTATACACGGTGTAGAAATATGTAGAGCTAGGAAGGCTTAATATATGGTAGTGAAAGATTAGCAATAATCAATTCAGAGATGCAATGTTGAATAAACGCTCAACGACGATACTATGTTGGTCCTAGGCTAGACCATACTAGAGACGCGAGCCTATAAAACTAAAGGAGTCACGGCATACCACAAGTATCAGCAACGGATGATATGAAGTAGCTCTAAATAGCAAGATATAAGTGAAGATCACAATGGCAGTAAACATAATGATGATAAATGACCGCTAAGCATGACATACCAAACTCTCTCTACAACTTTCCTCTTGAATTAATAAGTTAAATTTCTGATATATTTTATCAAGATTTCTACTGACCCAAGCTTCTCAATGCACAAAGAATCACTCAATTCCGATTTGGTATGAGGAGTCAAAAAATCCGGGAACGAACCTGGAAAATATTGACAAACTGTGTTCGTGACCTTCGGAGGGCAAAACGTTCTATTTAGAAGCCGATTTTTAGGTGAAAATAATGAAATAGCTTGATGAACTATTTAGATGCGGCTCGTCGATAGCTCAAATTTGAGTACTTGTTGAGCCAAAACAGAGTTCGTACGAGGAAGATACACCTGTTTTACTGAACACTGCACAAAAGAGTTTCCAATCCAAATTCAGATACGAGATTGAGTCTAGATAGATTCGATTTTTTTCTCTTTTCTCCTTTTTTCTCTCACTTTTTTGTACCTTTTTACCTTCTCTCCAACAATCAGATAAGTTGCAGATTGGATCAAGCAGAGATGCGAACGACCTCAAGTGTGATAATGACAATGACCGATGGGAACTGGTAGTGACGATTGATGGATGATGGTGGGCGACAACGAAAGGGATAACAATCAGCGGTGGTGTAAGGGCATTCTCCTGCTTAAGTGTTTTGGTGAGGATGACAACTCACTATGTTATCTAACCGGGTGTGAAGTATGCAGGTATCATTTGTTAGACACAAGACGGTTAGGTATTCCCTCCAATCGGAAAAGATCGAGACGTGTTCTCTACGTGTTTATTCTCTTTGGTCGTAGGGATACCGTACTATTAAGAGGGAATCCGCACTGAAAGTCTATGGGTGAATCAATTATTCTCACAGTTTGCTGCACCCATCATGTTCCATCGCATCATTGAGAGAGGAGCCCCTATTTTTCTAATTGAGCAGTTTTACCGCTGCTATGGGCGGTTGTACCGGCCGTGCACCGATCCACAACAGGTCACGGCTCTGTTTCACTGTGGTTGTTGGGCAGTGGTGGTCCGGTTGTACTGCTATATTAATTATAACCGGTATTGCCGATGTTCCAAGCGGTTGTACCGCTTGCACGCCCAACGGTCGTGGCTGGTGACACCTCTAGACCAACTTTCTGTTTTGGCACGGTTGTAGGGCGGTGGTTGACCAGTTATTCCACTAATATAGGAACACCAGTTGTACCGGCCCAACGACCGGTTGTACCATCCTGTGCAAAATAGTTGTAACGGTTAGAAATCTAGGGGGACTATATAAGGAGGGTTTTCTTCTTCCTCCCTCTTATCTCTTACCTCTCTCTCTCCTCCATTGATGCACTGAATCTTCCTTGCCCGATCTCTCTCCCTAGCCATTCAAACTTGTTGTCTTGCTAGGGATTGAAGGAGTAGACCTAGATCTACACTTCCACCAAAGGAACATTGATCCCCCCAAGTTCTTGTGTGGATTTTGTTACTCTTGGGTGTTTGAGCACCCTAGATGGAAGAGGTCACCTCGGAGCCACATTTCATTGTGTTGAAGCTCCCCGGTTTTGTTGGGAGCCTCCAATTAAGTTGTGGAGACAACCCCAAGCTTGTTGTAAAGGTCCGGTTGCTACCTTTAAGGGCACCACTTAGTGGAATCACGACACTTTGCATTGTGTGAGGGTGTGAGGAGAATACGGTGGCCTTAGTGGCATCTTGGGGAGCATTGTTCCTCCACACCTCTCCAACAGAGACGTACTTCCCCTCAAAGGGAAGGAACTTCTCGAACACATCCTCGTATTCATCGATTCCACTTGTGGTTATTTCTTACCTTTACTTGTATTTACTCTTTGCTTATTATTGTTGTTGTTAGGATCATATAGGTTGCTCACCTAGTTGCATATCTAGACAACTATTTGTTGCTAAACCTAATTTGTTTAAAGAAAAGCTTAAAATTTGTTAGTTGCCTATTCACACCCCCTCTAGTCAACCATATCGATCTTTTTCGGTGGTGTGACCAATGTGAATAAAACTCGGAACTCTAAAGGAACTAGACACTAAGACTACCAACTCAACATGCCGATGCAACCGATCATTGAACTATGTAAGCACTGAAAAGATAATTGCAAAGGCTAAGACACGCTTGGACAAAGGATGAATAGATCTAACTTCTTTTGTGTGGATTTTTCTTGGGCAATAGGTAAGAAAAATAAATATAATACAGGGATAACTGCAAATTCTCACAGAGCTACCTAAAAACTGATACCACTTGATGTGATGGTTGCCTGTTATTTCGATGAGAGTGGGGATAACTATCGATTTGGGTGGATTTTGACTTTAACAATCCGGCTATATCGCCCCCGACGATACCCCTCAACAACCGCTAAACCAATCTCCGATGGTTATTGACCTTGCCATAGGCACGATCAACCTGACCACGTAGGTCTCTTCCTACAAGCAATCAAAGAACAAGCAAGAATATGATAAAAGCAATCTGAAAATGCGAATATATATGAAGTATTGATAAGGATGGGGATCTTAAAGCGGTCTAGTTCTGGTCGTTGGACACAAACGAAGTACACGAAGTTGCAAAGGCTAACTCTTGATTAAACAAATCCCAAGCAAAAAAGCTACTAGGTTGATCTACTTATATAGGAGCAAGGGGTGGCAGCCAGGTAGGTGGGAGGACGTCCCAAGGCAGCCTAAAACTAACCCTAGGTCGTACAAGGCCTATGGGCCCAGGTGGACGTGATGCAACACCTTTGGACTTGTACTTTGACTCAGATTCTGGTGCAACGTCAGATTGTTTCATCAATATCTCCACGCTCCGAACGAATTTTAAGGTGATTCCAATTGGTCTAGAACATACATAAAATCTATTTTCCAACAAAAAAAAGAAACAACAATTCAGAGTGTGTATGAAAATATTGTTGACGTTTCGAGACTGGTATGTGTGTGCAATCTGAATCTGAGTCTAGAACGTGAGAGCCTTGGATTTTGTCTTCTCTTGGCTAAAAGTGACGTGAGAGAACTTCTTGAACAACACATAATCATTTCCTTTGATGTGAGAGGACTTCTTGAACAACACCTAACCATTTCCTCTTCCTTCACACGTGGTTCGTGCAAGCGTTCGACAATTCTGCATTTGGCATGGAATAAAAATAGGTGAAGTATTTTTGTTCTGGATAACATAAATAAATTATTTCATAATTATTATAAGAAATCACCTCACAAATATGTAAATATGAAATATTTCTGGTCGTATCCAACGTAGCCATATCCTCATCATTCACTTATATCTTTTTGAGCGCGGTGGTGCTGTTATTTTGAAGAAATATGCTCTCGTGCTTTGATACGTCTCCAACGTATCAATAATTTTTGATTGTTCCATGCTATTATATTATCAACTTGGGATGTCTTGCATGCATTTATATGCCATTTTGTATCATTTTTGGGGCTAACCTATTAACTCACTGCCTAGTGCCAGTTTTTGTTTTTCCCGTGTTTTTGACCTTTTTCAGAAAAGAATATTAAACGGAGTCCAAACGGAATAAAACCTGCGGGATGATTTTTTTCATAACAGAAGATATGCAGAGGACTTGAGAACTAAGGCAGGAGACCTCGTGGGAGGCCACAAGCCCCCTAGGCGCGCCCTAGGGGGGCGCCTGGCAGGCTTGTGGGCCCCACGTGCCTCCTTTGCCCTACTTCTTTCGCCTATAAATTCCCAAAAATCCCAAAACCTCCAAAGAGAGCCACAAAAATACTTTTCCGCCGCCGCAAGCTTCTGTCTCCGCAAGATCCCATTTGGGGACCGTTCTAGTGCCCTACCGGAGGGGGATTCGGACACGGAGGGCTTCTTCATCAATGCTACCTCTTGAGCTTGCGTTGGTTTTTCCCTTGAAGAGGAAAGGGTGATGCAGCACAGTAGCAGTAAGTATTTCCCTCAGTTTTGAGAACCAAGGTATCAATCCAGTAGGAGTATCAAGATGAAGCACCGATGTACCTGCGCAAAAACAACAAACTTGCACCCAACACTACAAAGGGGTTGTCAATCCCTTCACGATTGATTGCAAGGTGAGATCTGAAGGCGGAAAGTGCAACAAAGTAAAAGTGTAGGGCTGAAAATATGATGTGAAGTAGACCCGGGGGGCCATAGTGTTCACTAGAGGCTTCTCTCAAGATAGCAAATATTACGGTGGGTGAACGAATTACTGTCGAGCAATTGATAGAACCGCGCAAAGTCATGACGACATCTAAGGCAATGATCATACATATAGGCATCACGTCCGAGACAAGTAGACCGATACTTTCTGCATCTACTACTATTACTCCACACGTCGACCGCTATCCAGCATGCATCTAGTGTATTGAGTTCATGACGAATAGAGTAACGCCTTAAGCAAGATGACATGATGTAGAGGGATAAATGCATGCAATAGATATAAACCCCATCTTTTTACCCTTGATGGCAACAACACGATGCATGCCTCACTACCCCTTCTGTCACTGGGTGAGGTCACCGCACGGTATGAACCCAAAACCAAGCACTTCTCCCATTGCAAGAATCATAGATCAAGTTGGCCAAACAAAACCCACAACTCGAAGAGAATTACAAGGATATGAAATCATGCATATAAGAGATCAGAAGAAACTCAAATAAGATTCATAGATAATCTGATCATAAATTCACAATTCATCAGATCTCGACAAACACCGCAAAAGAAGATTACATCAGATAGATCTCCATGAAGATCATGGAGAACTTTGTATTGAAGATCCAAGCGAGAGAAGAAGCCATCTAGCTACTAGCTATGGACCCGAAGATCTATGGTGAACTACTCACGCATAATCAGAGAGGCAATGGTGTTGATGAAGAATCCCTCCGTATCCGAATCCCCCCTCTGAAAGGGCACCAGAACGTGCCCCAGATGGGATCTTGCGGAGACAGAAGCTTGCGGCGACAGAAAATTATTTTTGTGTATCTCTCCCGTGGCTTTGGATTTTTCAGGGATTTATAGGCGGAAGAAGTAGGGCAGACGAGCCACACGGGGCCCACGGTAGGAGGTCTCGTGAGAGGTCACGAGCCCCCTAGGCGCGCCCTAGGGGGCGCCTAGCAGGCTCGTGGGCCCCCCTTGCCTCCTCTGCCCTACCTCTTTCACCTATAAATTCCCAAAAATCCCGAAACCTCGAGAGAGAGCCACGAAAATACTTTTCCGCCGCTGCAAGCTTCTGTCTCCGCAAGATCCCATCCGGGGACCGTTCTGGAGACCTGCCGGAGGGGGATTCGGACACGGAGGGCTTCTTCATCAACACCATTGCCTCTCCAATGATGCGTGAGTAGTTCACCACAGACCTTCGGGTCCATAGCTAGTAGCTAGATGGCTTGTTCTCTCTCTTGGATCTTCAATACAAAGTTCTCCATGATCTTCATGGAGATCTATCCGATGTAACTTTCTTTTGCGGTGTGTTTGTCGAGAACCGATGAATTGTGGATTTATGATCAGATTATCTATGAATATTATTTGAGTCTCCTCTGATTTCTTATATGCATGATTTCGTATCTTTGTAATTCTCTTCGAGTTATGGGTTTCGTTTGGCCAACTTGATCTTGGGATGGTTTCGTATCTTTGTAATTCTTGCAATGGGAGAAGTGCTTGGTTTTGGGTTCATACCGTGCGGTGTCCTCACCTAGTGACAGAAGGGGTAGCGAGGCATGCATCATGTTGTTTCCATCAAGGGTAAAAAGATGGGGTTTATATCATATTGCATGAACTTATCCCTCTACATCATGTCATCTTGCTTAAATCGTTACTCCATTTGTTATGAACTTAATACACTAGATGCATGCTGGATAGCGGTCGATGTGTGGAGTAATAGTAGTAGATGCAATAAGTATCGGTCTACTTGTTTCGGACGTGATGCCTATATGTATGATCATTGCCTTAGATATCGTCATGACTTTGCGCGATTCTATCAATTGCTCGACAGTAATTCGTTCACCCACCATAATACTTGTTGTCATGAGAGAAGCCTCTAGTGAACACTATGGCCCACGAGTCTATTTTACACATCATATCTTCAGATCTACATACAAAAATACCAAAATACCTTGCTGCACTTTTATTACGTTTTACCTTTTATCACCTTCAGATTTCACCTTGCAAGTAATCGTGAAGGGATTGACAACCCCTTTATCGCGTTGGGTGCAAGTTTGTTTGCTTTGGCGCAGGTTCATTGGTGCCTCATCTTGATACTCCTACTGGATTGATACCTTGGTTCTCAAACTGAGGGAAATACTTATCTCTACTTTGCTGCATCACCCTTTCCTCTTCAAGAGAAAAACCAACGCAAGCTCAAGAAGTAGCATGCTTCACTTATATTATTTTGAGAGTTAGTAGAAACTTTGAAGAAATCCTCACTTTCTTCACTTATATTATTTTGAGAGTTGAAAATTTTAAAGAAACTTGTACTCTCGTTCTTCACTTATATTTGCTTGAGAGATTGTTATTAGCAATGGCAATTTGCTTTAAATGAAATCGGTCCCAGAGTGATAGATATCCAAGGGAGATATAAAAAAACTTTCATGAAGATCTTTGGATGTTAAACTTGATTCTTTCCAATAGTTTTGCGATATGAAGATAGTGATATGTGAGTTGTGTTGATGAGTAATTATGCTTTAGTAAGAATATTGGTCTTAAGGTTTGTGATTCCCTATGCATGCACATTAATTCAATAATTATGCTATGAAATTACATCCTACTTGTGTTGCATTATTCGGTGTTAGTTATGTTTAATGTTCGCTTATGATGGTTTTTGTTCCATGGTTGGGCGCTTCTCAATCTATTTGCTAGCCTTCACTTGTACTAAGCGGGAATGTTGCTTGTGCATCCAAATCCTAAACCCAAAGTTGTGTCAAATGAGCACACCATGTCTACCTATATGTGGTATTTCAACGTCATTCTAAGTAAATCTGTATGTGCCAACTCTAATATTCAAAATAAACTTCTATTTTATGTGCCCATACCGCTCATGAAGCGGCAAGGGATGACCGACATCTTCCATGTTAAATAGGTTATTATCAATATGAGTGTTTATTCACTTGTAATTGCACGAGAGTATGGCGGTAATAGGGATAAACCGTCCCGATATGCAAAGAAAAATTATTTTATGTTGTCAAATGATAAATTCCTTGGAAAGTGTTGGTATGGACGGTACCCATGGATGCGGCTAGCCGTGGAGTGTGAAAGAATGGTGAAAAAAGAAATAAACTTTATTTTCAGTTTGGGAACCGCCTATGATTTGTTTAGCATGGAAGATATTGGGAACTCTTAGTCGTTTTCGTTGACAGAAAAAGCATGCCACCCAAAATATTTTATCTCTCATTTTTTGCTTTGAGCTGTGGCACCGCTATGAATCTCGGTTTCCCTCTACGAAGGGCCTATCTATTTACTTTATGCAATTTTTATTTTAGTCTCTATCTTCTCTTATAAAGCACCAACTACAGAACACTGTTATCATACTTGAGCATTGGATGTAGCTAATATTTGGGTTGTTGCATGAATGGATCAATGGTGGAGCATGGTGGGCTAGGGATATCATTCTTTAGCGTTGATATTTTGAAAGACTTGGTTGCTTGTTGATATGCTTGAGTATTAAAGTTTTCATGTCAAATTATAGACTATTGCTTTGAATCATCTACAAGTCCATATGTCCATGCTATAAAAAAAAGAATATGATGAACATGTTCGGCAACATTCCACATCAAAAACTCTGTTTTTATCATTTACCTACTCGAGGACGACCATGAATTAAGTTTGGGGATGCTGATATGTCTCCAACGTATCTATAATTTTTGATTGTTCTATGTTGTTATATTATCATTCTTGGATGTTTTACAATCATTTTGTAGCAACTTTATATCATTTTTGAGACTAACCATAGTGCCCAGTGCGAGTTGCTGTTTTTGCTTGTTTTTTCCTTCACATAAAAACAATATAAAATGGAGTCCAGATGGCACGAAACTTTTTGGAGATTTTTGGGACCACAAGGAAACGTGAGAACCAAGGAAGCTCTCCAGGGAAGGCCCAGGTGGCCCACTAGGTACCAAGACGCGCCCTGGGCCCCTAGCACGCCGTGGTGGGTAGTGGGGGCCTCGGGCACCTTCTCCATTGCCTCTTGAGTCCATAAATACCCACATATTCCAAAAACCCTAGAGGAGTCGATGAAAAATCGTTTCACCGTAGCAAGTTCTAGAAGCCACGAGATCCAATCTAGAGCCCTCTTCGGCACCGTGCTGGAGGGGAACACAGCCACGGAGGGGTTCATCATCATCATTGGTGCTCCTCCAATGATGAGTGAGTAGTTCATATCAGACCTACGGGTCCGTATGCAGTAGCTAGATGGCTTTCTCTCTCATTTTGCTTCTCAATACAATGGTCTCTTGGAGATCTATTTGATGTAACTCTTTCTTTTGCGGTGTGCTTGTTGGGATCCAATGAAATGTGAGTTTATGATCAAATCTATGAAATTATGTCCATTCTTGATTATTATAGCCTCTTATTTCTTCTCCGATATTTGGTTTTGTTTGTCGAACTTGATCTTTTTATCTTGCAATGGGAAGAGGTGCTTTGTGATGGGTTCGATCTTGCGGTGCTCAATCTGAGTGACAGCAGGAGACATGACATGCATGTATTGTTGTTATTAAGGATAAAATTATGGGGTCTATTCCTACATGAATAGATCTTGTCTACATCATGTCCTCATTCTTAAAGCATTACTCTGTTTCTCCATGAACTTAATACGCTAGAAGCATGCTGGATAGCGGTCGATGTGTGGAGTAACAGTAGTACATGCAGACAGGAGTCGGTATACTTGTCTTGGACGTGATGCCTAAATACATGATCATTATCTTGGGTATCGTCATAATTATTCGCTCTTCTATCACTTGCCCATCAGTAATTGTTTTACCCACCGTATGCTATTTTCTCGAGAGAAGCCACTAGTGAAACGTACGACCCCCGGGTCTATTTCTCATCATCTATTTGCAAGATTTATTTTGCTATTCACATTTCCAATTTATTTTCCCTTTTATTTTCATATTTATATTATCAAAAACCCAAAAATACCTTGTTGTGTTTTATTTGATATTACTTTATTTGCATCTATCATTATATCTATTTGCCGTTTTATCTTACATGCGAGGGATTGACAACCCCTACACGTGTTGGGTTACAAGTATTTGTTGTTTGTGTGCAGGTACTGCTTACATAGTCTTGTGGATCTTCCTACTGGTTCGCAACCGAGGGAATTCTTTTCGTCGCTGTGCTACATCATCCTTTACACTTGGAGGGAAAAAACAACGCATCAGCAACACCAAGCAGTGACATGATGTATACAAAGTAAACTCAACTAATATAAATGAACCCCATCATTTTACCCTAAATGGCGACTATACAATACATATAATGTCCATTTATGTCATTGGGATTGAGCACCGCAAGATTGAACCCATTACAATGCACCACTCCTGCTAAAGATAAAACAATCTAGTTGGCCAAACTGAACTGATAGATCGGAGATCATTAAGAAGCTATCATTATCATGTGTATCAGAATTCAGAGACGACTCAAACACTTTTCATGAATAACATGAACATAAACCCATAATTCATCGGATCCCAACAAACACACAACAAAGAGGATTACATAGGGTATATCACCGCGACAATCGCGATGATATTTGCATTGAAGAACATAGAGAGAGATGACCATCTAGGTACTAACTACGGACCCCTAGGTCTGCGGTAGACTACTCACACATCACCATGGGAGCAGCAAAGTTTGTGTAGAGGCCCTCCATGATTGATCCCCCTCTGGCAGGGCACCGGAAGAGAGCTCCAGATGGGATCATGGCGGAACAGAAGCTTGCGGCGGTGAAAAAAGTATTTCGGGTGGATCTTCGGTATTTTCACAATATATTAGAATTTATAGGAGTTAAATTAGGCCATGATACCGAGGGAGGTGTTCCCAAGCCATCACAACGCGACCACCCCCCTGAGCGCGCCTAGTTGGCTTGGGAGCACACCATGTGACCTCCAGTCTCCCTTCAAAACTTCCAGGTCTTATTTTGTCCAAAAAATCACCAAAAAGTTTTGTTGCATTTGGACTCCGTTTGATACGGATTTCCTGAAAAGCCAAAAACACACAGAAAACAACAACTCACACTGTGCACTAGATTAATAGGTTAGTTCTCAAAAATGATATAAAACAACAAATAAATGCATATAGCATCCAAGATTGATAATACTCCCTCCATTTACTTATACAAGGTCACCATGAAATATACATTTTGCATATATACAAGGTCACCAACAATAATCGAGGCAAAGATTAATGATATTTTCTCGTACTAGCAACTTATTTAATTATTCATGCATGCAGTTATAATGAAAATCAATTACATCTTTCACTCAGTTTTCTTGCATGCATGTGGTGTATTAATGATCCTAGTAAATGAAAAGAAAAGTAAGCACTGAAAGCATGTATTAACTTTTACCTTGGTACCTGTAATATGAATTTGTGGCCTTGTATAAAAAATGGAGGGAGTAAATAGCATGGAACAATCAGAAATTACCCTGATACGTCTCCAACGTCTCCATAATTTATGAGGTATTGATTCCAATATTATACAACTTTAATATACTTTTGGCAAAATTTTATATTATTTTTGGGACTAACTTACTTATCCAGTGCCAAGTGTAAGTTCATGTTTTTGTGTGTTTTTTGATTCACAGAAAATCCATATCAAATGAAGTCCAAATGTGATAAAAATTTACGGAGATTTTTTTTGAAATATATGTGAATTTTGCAAAGAATAATCAATGCAACATGGTGCCTGAGGGGCCCACAAGCCAACAGGGTGCGGCCACGGGGTGGGCATGCCCTCATAGCTTGTGGCCACCCCTTAAATCGGTTGGGCCCTTCTTTCGCCACAAGAAATATAATTTTCCGATAAAAATCCTCACAAAATTTCATCCCAATCGGAGTTATGGATCTCTGGATATTTAAGAAATGGTGAAGGGCGAGAAAACAACAGCGAAAATAGGAGAGAAACACAGAGAGATCCAATCTCGAAGGGGCTCTCACCACTCGAGGAGCCATGGAGGCCAAGGAGGGGAGAATCTCTCCCCATCTAGGGAGAGGCCGTGGAGGAAGAATCCTAAGGGGGTATACACTCTACCCCTCTCCCGGTGGCGCCAGAGTGCCTTCGAGGGAACCATCGCTGCGGTGATCGTCTTCATCAACATCACCGTCTTCATCACCTTCCTCATCTCTTTTCAGTGGTCCACTGATACATATCCAACGTATCTATAATTATTATTGTTCCATGCTAATATATTATCATTCTAGAATACTTTTCGGGTATTTATGTACCATTTTTATATTATTCGTTAGCACTAACCTATTGACCCAGTGCCCGAGGCCAGTTGTTGTTTTATCCGCATTTTCACTTTGCAGTTTTTCCATACCAAATGAGGTCCAATATCCCTGAAACTTTTTGGTGGTTTTTTCTGGACCAAAAGAAGACCAACGAGCATCCGAAAAAGGTTGGAGGCCTCACGAGGGGCCCACAAGCCAATAGGGCGCGTCCTCGGGGGGCGCCTTGATGGCTTGTGCCTCCCTCGTGGCCCTCCCGACTCCGTTCTTTGGCAATAACTCTGCATTAACGGACAAATTTGTCCACATTTTGTTTGGGACCTCTTGGTTCGCCACCTAATGTTATCTCGTCAATGTTGTACTTTGTGCCCTCGGCCAACTTGTTGGCCGGGCCTCGTACTGCCGTGCTTGTAGACGATTTGCTCGATCCAGAGGGCTAAAAGAAGAGATTCAATTAATACATCTAATGATCACCACACGCCAAATATATACCTCGTCGGACTTTGTTGATTCGAGAAAAACTTCTTCGTCATAATTGTCTGGTTCCCCTTCGTATCTTGGTTGTTCTTCCTCAGTTCCCTCACCGGATGGGTTAAGATGTTGTGAGCCATGATCTAGTTCTTCATTCTCTTGGTTTTCGGAGTACATTATGTCGTACAGGACATACTGTTGATCATGGTCTCTATCTCTACCGTCCATAGCTTAACTAATTGAGAACAAAGATAAAACAATTTAGTATCCACTTTAGCTAGCAAGATCATCATATATATAATATCACCAATACATCGAATAATCCACTTAATTAATGCATCATCGAATTAATATTATCGAATATAATCTCTAATACATCTCTCGAATATTATCACTAATACATCTCTCTATTAATATTATCAAACCGATCACTCAAAGAGCTGTCGATGTACTAAGGCGCGGGTGATGACGAGTTGATGTATATACTTCTCGCCCCTCGTTGGATACCCAAAGTGGAAGGTGGAGATGTAGTCAGCAGCAAATTTCCCTTACACGGAGACTTTAAGGTTTATCGAACCAAGAGGACTCCTAGGCTCAACAAGTAGGTGTCTTCCACCCTGGCGCTAGCAGAAGATGTGGACCTCCACACACAATAAATAACTTTGCTCCCAACGAGTACAGAGAGGTTGTCAATCTCTCCGGTCTTGTAGTTTGCGAAGGATCAAAACACAAGTGGGAAGGTAATAGTGATTGCAACGGAAAAGTAAAGAAAGCGATAAATGATGGAGGTGTAAACAATGATGGTGATATGGACCGGAGTCACATGACATTCACTAGTGATGTCTCTCTCCCAAAAGACGATAAACAACTATGCTAGGGTAAACAAATCACAGTTGGGAAATAGACAGAATTATGATCGCACCGCAATGCTAATTATGCTCCTTGATAGTTAGAGGTTCAATTGTAATGGGGAGTACGCCAGACCGTTTATTCATCAGCATCTACTTACTAATCATCCACCTTGAGATATCTATCCACAACATCTCTCCGGTATTAAGTTGCAAGCCCCACCCAAAGGGTAAACTCAAAGCAACGGACAACTGCATTAACGAACTATGCGTAAGGTAAACAATCCTTGCAACCGTGGTCACAATCACCGTTGTTTTCTCCCTGGTGATAACAAGCACATCCCCTAGTCTCATGTTTCTGTCACTCAAGCTAGACATCGAGGGGCCTGAACCTACAATGAGCAGCTCCCTATTGGAGTTACGATCTACCACTTGGCCAAAGTAATAAAAATCAACAGAGAACATGCATGAATCACTAAGGAACATAATATAAAAGGATAAACAAATATATAACTCATAAAAATCTGAACATAATCTCATAATCCATCGGATTCTAACAAACCGAGCATAGCAATAGAAAGAGAATTACATAGATGCTTTGAACATGTAGGGCAGCTCACAAGGACTAACAATTAAAGCACAAGATTGGACAGAAGACATCACATGGCTACTGGTCATGGACTCATGGTCCAAGGGGAACTACTCACAGCACATCCGGGAAGCGTCCATGGTGGTGGAGAAGCTCCCTGAGGTCAATCCTCCCTCCGACAGGGTGCCGGGAAGAGGTCTCCTAACGCTCCCGATCTTGGAAGCGATGCAGCGGCGGAACGATGGAGAAAATTGCGATTATAGAAAGTCTGCGATGGTTTCCTCTCGGGACTCTAAATATAGGCCAAAGGAGGGCACCAGAGGAGGTGGGACCCACCCAGGCGACCTCCTGGCGCGGCCTAGGGCCTGGCCACGCCAGCAGGCCACCTGGGAGGCCCCAGGCCCCCCTTTGGCCCCCTTCGGTGATACTGAAGCTTCTGTTTCGCTGATTTTTTATATATTTTTTCTTGATTTTTTTGGGCTTCAAAAAATTGGGTAAAAGCCCGTGCAAAATAGACATCAGCAGACAGAAACTGGCACTGGGTGCACTGAGTTAGTAGGTTAGTCCAAATATTTGTAAAATGATATAAAAGTAGCAAAACATATAACAATGTCACCCAAAAGATCATGGAACAAGCAGAAATTATAGATACGTTTGGGACGTATCAACATCCCCAAGCTTAATTTCTGCTCGTCCTCGAGTAGGTAAATGATAACACAATAATTTCTCTGGTGAAATGCTAACACAAATATAAGAATTTCAATGTAAAGCAAGTGAGATATGTAATTCAAGTCAAAACAATAACAAGCAAGAGTCTATATCTAGTATTGAATTTAGCAAAGTAAGAAGATAAAAGTGCAAGAGCTCTCGCTGTCCGTGACTCGAATGTCTCCAAATGGTGTTTGCGTGCAAGAAGTGGGAGATGGGTTGAGATCATAAAATAGTGTTTAATTGAGAACTCAATCTACTAAAATTTCACACTTGGTCTCCTTTGGAATCTTATTTTGACTCATCCCCAAACCACTTGTCACGCACAAGTCAAAATGATCCTCTCCTTTTCGATTTTGAGCACTCATGCAATGGAAGGGCGTAAGCAAGATATGTTGGCACTTAGGATGGCAAATAGAATAATGATGGGGAAGGAAGACAAAAATGGTGTGAAAGGCTCACATCAATGAGGACAGCCATAGGCGAGAGAAAGCCAAATGATAGATATGATGTGAGGAGTAGGGATTGCCATGTAATGGATGCACATATGAGCTAAGGTAAGCTCTCCAATGGAACTAGTGGGGGTGCATCCAACTTGTTTGCTCATGAAGACCTATAGCTCTTTTGAGGAGGCTCATCATAGGAATATGTAAACCAAGTTCTATAGTGCAAGGATACCCACATAATTATGCATGAATGATAATCTCTATGTAGCACAAATATAGCAATGGAGTACGAGTGTGGATCTTTCTAAGGAATAGTAATGTTGCCCCCTTCTCTCTTTTTATTTCTTTTTATTTCCATTTCTCTTTTTTTGTGGCCTCTTTGGCTCCTTCTTTTTATCTCTCATTTGTCCTCTTTGGGATCTTTTGTTTTCTCCACTTTGGGATCTTTTCCTCTCTTAAGGGCAACACTCTATGTTTTACATGAATAAAAAGTAAAATCATCACACTTTATAAGAAGTACTCAACATAAAGACAAGTGAAAACTATCATGATGTATGCAAATGTATGCCTCTGCTAGTGTAGCAGGATATGCCATGATACTAGCGCGTCATGTAGCAGTAATAAGGGCAAGGCCCAACCAGCATGCGCTCTATGATCAAGCAAAAGCATGTATGACATGAAGATCAAGTCATGAGATGGTGGATGTTGCATGGCAATGTATCTCAGAAAGGCTATGGAAATGCCTTAATAGGTAGGTATGGTGGCTGTTTTGAGGAAAGATATAATGAGGCTTATGTATGACAGAGCGTATCATGCCATGGGTTTGGATGCACCGGCGGAGTTTGCACCAACTCTCAATGTGAGAAAGGGCAATGCACGGTACCGAAGAGGCTAGCAAAATATGGATGGTGGAAGTGCCAACAATTGAATACTCACATTAGTCCGAAGAACTCATACACTTATTATCGATAACTCTCTATCTAGTTAGGAGATTCACAAAGAGACAAGTACCCGGAGGAGGAGTGTTTCGGGGTTTGGTTATCCTTGCACATCCTCGACTCATGGTAACGTGAAGGTACTCTATATATTCCAACCCCTCCAGAGGTTAGCGATCAATTTAGTAGCTAGAGTTCTCAACTAATTTTTAATTTTTGAAAAACACACGGATTTTCCAAAATACGACACCTATCACTAATAGGCTCAAGATCTTGGCACCAATAGTCCAAACATTACTCAAATTAATACCTCAAAACTATTGCAAGTTATTATTATACTTAAATATCAACCTCAGTTACCTACTCATGCAAGACACACAACTGAGTGCAATGAGCCAACTCTCTAAACAAAATAAGCATGATAACTAAAGAGAGTTCCAAAATCAACCTAAATAACAGCTCTTAAAAAGATAAGCATGAAAGCTAAGAGCTAAGCATGACAGTAGCTACGAAAGGATGAAGAACAACAAAAAGATAAGCATGAAAACCTATGTTGTGTTCTAGAGTGGAATGAAGCATGTATCTCTCCCAAACAAGGTAGGCTAGGTTCCGACTTGTTATGAAAAGCAAGCAAAACTAAAACAAACTAAAAATCAAATAGCGGGACGCTCCAAGCATAGCACATATCATATGAAGTGATAAAAATATAGCATGGAGATGGACGACCTGACGATTGTTGATAGAGAAGGGGATGCACGGGGGCATCCCCAAGCTTAGACGCTTGAGTCTCCTTTGAATATTTCTTGGGGTGCATGGGGGCATCCCCAAGCTTGAGCGCTTGACACTCCTTTATCTTCTTTCATCATCTCTCCCATCGCATACTTGAAAACTCCCTTCATACGAAACTCATCATAAGCTGATTAGAGTGGTTAGTACCCTTAATAAAATAATTCAATACCTGCTGGAAATAAAGATTTTCATGAAAATCTACTGATTCTCATGAATGCCAAAAGATTTTCACAAATAAAAAAGCAAGCTTAGGATTCGCAAAACAATGAAAACACAAAACATGGCAGAATCTGTGAAAAACAGAACAACATGTAGTAAATAATTTATTCGATGTACTTCTGCAACTCAAATAAAAATAGTCAGAACATATTCCAGAAAGGAAATTATATAAAGCATGCTGTCAAAAAAATTAGATCAAAAATATGATATGATGATTTTTGGCGATTTTTTCCGTTAAGCACACATAATCTGTTTCTGGACAGCTATGTCACAATTTTTGAACTTTCTTGCAATCGGAGGCTATAACTTGGCACAAAGCTTAAAAATAAAGGTACAATGATATTGCTACAGTAGTAACACACATCAAGACCACTAAAACAGAAAGTAAAAACATATTGGGTTTCCTCCCAACAAGCGCTTTCTTTTATGCCTTTGAGCTAGGCATAATGCAAGAAGATCGAGTTGTATCAATTGAACCATCATCAAGATCATCAAAGAGCTCTTCAATAATACAACTAGTCTTAAGAGGACTTTCAAACAGAGACTTAGTGGCAACACTTCTAGGAGCAAAAGCAAAGGTAGTAAGACCAATTGGAATTTCCTTTCTAATTCTATTTAAGAGAGGTATCTCTTCCAAGGTCTTCACAGTTTCAACACCCTTAGAAATAGGTATACTTGTTTTGGGTTGAGGAACCTTAGGGACGTTAACGAACCTAGGTCCCTTCCTTGCGGGGCTTTGTACCTTCTTAGTCTTGATGGAGGATAGAGTAGTTCCTAAAGTTTAAAAAATATCCTCGATCTTATCAATCCTAGAAGGATCCACATCATGGGACTTAAGGGTCTCCAAAATTTTGTAAATTTTGTTCATGGAGCTATCAAGTCTATTTGAGTTCCCTTGAATCCTACGATCTACTTAGTTATTTTACTCATGCTTGGCATCTCTAGTTCTATTTTCTCAAGTTTACTCATGACATGAGATAAAGTGATATCATCCTTTATGTCAACAATAGGTGGGATTCCGACAAGATTTTCCATAACGTTAAGAGCCTCCCCAACGGGAGCTTCCAACAAATTCCCTCCTATTGCTGTGTCTAGAACAAACCTATGCCAAGAATTAATACCAACATAAAATTTCTAAGCAAAATAGTGGTGGATTGCTTCTTGGTGGCTCTATCTTGAGAATTTTTAATTCTATACCAAGCATCTTTCAAACTTTCTCCAACCCTTTGTTTGAGGGTGAGAATCTCTCCTTCGGGTGCAACACTAGAGGCAAAGGATTTAGGCATACTGACAAACCAAAGTAACTATTTTTTTTTGTGATTTTTGGTATAAGACTCTAAAGAAAAAACTAAAAAGAAAATTAACAAGACTAAAAAGCAAAGGTAAAAGATAGTGTGCAACTCCCCTACCTTGAAGACTGGAGTCCCTGGCAACGGCGCCAGAAATTCGCTTGATGACGAGTTGATATATATACTTCTCGCCCCTCGTTGGATACCCAAAGTGGCAGGTGGAGATGTAGTCAGCCGCAAATTTCTCTTACACAGAGATTGTAAGGTTTATCGAACCAGGAGGACTCCTAGGCTCAACAAGTAGGTGTCTTCCACCCTGGCGCTAGCAGAAGATGTGGACGTGCACACACAACAAATAACTTTGCTTCCAACGAGTACAGAGAGGTTGTCGATCTCTCCGGCCTTGTAGTTTGCAAAGGATCAAAACACAAGCGGGAAGGTAATAGTGATTGCATTGGAAAAGTAAAGAAAGCGGTAAATGATGGAGGTGTAAACAATTATGGTGATATGGACCGGAGTCACATGAAGTTCACTTGTGATGTCTCTCTCCCAAAAGACGATAAACAACTATGCTAGGGTAAACAAATCACAGTTGGGCAATTGACAGAATTATGATCGCACCGCAATGCTAATTACGCCCCTTGATAGTTAGAGGTTCAATAGTAATGGGTAGTACGCCAAGACAAGTAGACTGTTTATTCATCAGCATCTACTTACTAATCATCCACATTGAGATATCTATCCAGAACATCTCTCTCATATTAAGTTGCGAGCCCCACCCAAAGTGTAAACTCAAAGCAACAGACAACTGCATTGACGAACTATGTGTAAGGTAAACAATCCTTGCAACCGTGATCACAAGCACCATTGTTTACTACCTGGTGGCAACAAGCACATCCCCTAGTCTCATGTTTATGTCACTCAAGCTAGACATCGAGGGCCCTGATCCCACAACCATGCATAATGCTCCCTCTTGGAGTTAGGATCTACCACTTGGCCAAAGCAATAAAAAGCAACGGAGAACATGCATGAATCACTAAGGAACATAATATAAAAGGATAAACAAATATATAACTCATAACAATCTAAACATAACCTCATAATCCATCGGATCCCAACAAACCGGACATAGTAATAGCAAGAGAATTACATAGATGCCTTGAGCATGTAGGGTAGCTCACAAGGACTAACCATTGAAGCATAAGATTGGAGAGAAGACATCACATAGATACTGGTCATGGACTCATGGTCCAAGGGGAACTACTCACGACACATCCGAGAAGCGTCCATGGTGGTGGAGAAGCTCCAGGAGGTCAATCCTCCCTCCGGCAGGGTGCCGGGAAGAGGTCTCCTAACGCTCCCGATCTTGGAAGCGTTGCGGCAGCGGAATGATGGAGAAGTTCTCGATTCAAGAAAGTTTGTGAGGGTTTCCTCTTGGGACTCTAAATATAGGCCAAAGGAGGGCATTAGAGGAGGTGGGACCCACCCAGGCGACCTCCTGGCGCGACCTAGGGCCTGGCCACGCTAGCAGGCCGCCTGGGAGACCTGTGGCCCCCCTTCAGTGATCCGAAAGCTTCTGTTTCGCTGATTTTTTATATATTTTTTCTGGATTTTTTTGGGATTCAGGAAATTGGGTAAAAGCCCGTGCAAAATAGACATTGGCAGACAGAACTGGCACTGGGTGTACTGAGTTAGTAGGTTAGTCCAAATATGTGTAAATCATATAAAAGTGTAGCAAAACATATAACAATGTCACCCAAAAGATCATGGAACAAGCAGAAATTATAGATACGTTCAGGGCGTATCAACATCCCCAAGCTTAATTTCTGCTCGTCCTCGAGTAGATAAAAGATAACGCAATAATTTCTTAAGTGACATGCTAACACACATATAAGACTTTCAAAGTAAAACAAGTGAGATATGTAAGTCAAGTCAAGACAATAACAAGCAAGAGTCTATCTCTAGTATTGAATTTAGCAAACTAAGAACATAAAGGTGCAAGAGCTCTCGCTGTTCGTGACTCGGATGTCTCCAAATGGTGTTTGCGTACAAGAAGTGGGAGATGGGTTGAGATCATAAAATTATTTTTAATTGAGAACTCAATCTACAAAAATTTCACACTTGGTCTCCTTCAGAATATTATTTTGACTCATCCCCAGACCACTTGTCAGGCACAAGTCAAAATGATCCTCTCCCTTTCTATTTTGAGCAATCATGCAATGGATGAGCGTAAGCAAGATATGTTGGCACTTAGGATGGCAAATAGAATAATGATGGGGAAGGAAGAAAAAAAAGGTGTGAAAGGCTCACATCAATGAGGATAACCATAGGCGAGAGAAAGCCAAATGATAGATATGATGTGAGGAGTAGGGATTGCCATGTAACGGATGCACATATGATCTAAGGTAAGCTCTCCAATGGAACTAGCGGGGGGGGCATCCAACTTGTTTGCTCATGAAGACCTAGAGCTCTTTGAGGAGGCTCATCATTGGAATATGCAAACCAAGTTCTATAGTGTAAGGATCCCCACATAGTTATGCATGAATGGTAATCTCTTTGTAGTACAAATATAGCAATGGAGTACGTGTGTGGATCTTTCAAAGGAATAGTAGTGTTGCCCCTTCTCTCTTATTTATTTATTTATTTATTTCCATTTCTCTTTTTTTGTGGCCTCTTTGGCTCTTTCTTTTTATCTCTCATTTGTCCTCTTTGGGATCTTTTGTTTTGTCCACTTTGGGATCTTTTCCTCTCTTAAGGGCAACACTCTATGTTTTACATGAATAAAAAGAAAAATCATCACACTTTATAAGAAGTACTCAACATAAAGACAAGTGAAAACTATCATGATGTATGCAAATGTATGCCTCTGCCAGTGTAGCGGGATATGCCATGATACTAGCGCGTCATGTAGCAGTAATTGTTATATTTGTGTCGAATATTATGTACGCAAGGGGTTACGTGGACTTGGAGTTGTAATTGGTGTGGAGAGGTACGAGTCGTGTAGGAGTCGGACACGTTGTATCCTAGGCCTCTTATATATCGAGGGGCACCACACGTTGTAACCCATGACGATCGGATAGCAATAGGTATGCGGGGAAGCCGGCGACTTGTGCCGGTGCCCGGACGGCCGGTGTTGCGGTATCTTGGGGAGGAGCGCCCGTAGTCATGCCCCGGGGATGTAGCCATATCGGTGAACCTCGTTAACAAATATCGTGCCTCGGTGTGTCGTCTATGATCTTGCATTAGCGTTTTATTCTAACAAGTGGTATCATGAGCAAGGTTACGAGAAGGCTATGCGGAAGATCATCTGGAGATATGAGGATCATGTTCGACGGGTGCCAGGGAATGTCCGATTGGTGCAAGGTGGAGCACGGCGGCGATCGCGGATGCGGTCGGTGGTGTCGGACACTTCGGGCAGGAGGCCTGGACCGTTCGATGAGCTGCGGTCGGTAAGGATCGGCTAGACGTGGCGATCGGACCGGCGTAGTGGCTGTTGAAGACGTTGCGGAGGCGACGGATTCGGCTCGCGATCAGACTGGCGACCAGACATGGGGACGGCCGGATAGATTGGAGTGTGAGAGCATCAAGATGATGCGCTCGGTGTTGTACTAAGGCGGCGGCGCGGCACTGCAGACGGATTGTGTCGGCAACGCGGGTGGCCAAGGTACGACACGGTTCGTGCACGGATGTTGCGCGAGGTGACGACTGTTGCAGCAGAGTTGACGTACGGCGAGTACGTGTGACATGGCTGCACAGATCGCTGACGAGAATCAAGAAATAGGGACCAGGAAGGCGAGCAGTCGTCGAGATTAGCGGCTAGTTTCCTAAGATGCACGGATCGATAGAAGGAAGGTCAAGGACTTCGTACGCGAGGCGGACGCTGGGAGGCGTGTGGCAATCGGTCTCGGCAGCGCGACGCGCAAGGCAAAGGAAGCTCACGTTGGTTTGGTCTCTACGTGCGGCAGGCTATCTACGCCGGGCTGGGTGGCGTGCGGCAGTAGGTTTCATTGGATAAGCTGCAGTGCACAACGAAAGGATAAAATCATGCTGAGGAAGGAGCCCGAAGGATTAGCATGCAGGGATCCTTTTTTACACGAAGGTGAACGTGCATGGTCTAGGGGATGTCTGCTGGTTATGAGTCCGTGCATGCAGGGATCCTTTTACACGAAGAGACGTGTGCATGCATGAGTCCGTGCCAACTTGGTTTGGCAAGACCTGTCATGTCATGAACGATTTGGATTGTTTTTCGTGTACGAGAGGAAAAGGCCTTTGGTGAACCGGTGGTAATAAAAGGACTGGGACGACGGGGCAACAATCGCACGCCAGAAAAAGTCTGTAGATTTGGAAAAGGTGAAGCAGTTGATTTTGTAGCGAGGCTTCACTCTGAAGGGCGGACAAGGAGTTTGTGCGGGTCAGTTTTCTTGGTAGATCATGGAGTACGGTGTGGCTTCAGACGAGGAATTTGGGATCGGAGATCTTCTTCGTGAGGAAGTCGCAGAGGCAAGCAAGGGCGGTCAGACCGGCGGCAACAGGTCGGTTAGATCGCGGCTCGGCATGGCGCCGGGGTTCACCAGATTTGAGGTGGAGAAATTCGATGGCACGGGTAACTTCGGTCTATGGCAGACAAGAGTCAAGGATCTTCTGGCGCAGCAGGGAATCTTGAAGGGTTTGCAGGAGCCGAAGCCGGCCAAGGTTGACGATGATACATGGGAGGATATGCAAGTGCGGGCAGCCGCCAACATACGGTTGTGCCTTGCAGACCAGGTCATGTATCATGTCATGGATGAAGATTCTCCTAAGGGAATTTGGGACAAGTTGGCAAGTCGTTATATGTCCAAGTCAGCGATCAATAAGCTGTATTTGAAGCAGAAATTCTATGGGCTGAAGATGCAGGAGGGGTCGGATCTTGTGGAGCATGTGAACGCCTTTAATCAGTTGGTCACGGATCTAGCACGGCTGGATGTGAAGATTGAGGACGAGGACAAGGCACTACTTCTTCTTGTTTCGTTGCCACCGTCATATGAGCATTTGGTCATTACGTTGACACATGGAAAGACAACCATCAATAATGAGGAAATCACGGCAGCATTGCTTGGACATGAGTTGAGGAAGCAAAAGAATGCTGCTGAAAGGGATAGTACTCAAGGTTTGGGGTTGACAGTTAAAGGTAATCATCTCAGAAAGGGACAAGAGGCGGAGAAGAAAAAGAAGAAAAAGGTGCAGTGCTACAAGTGCAAGGAATGGGGACATATAAAGAGGGAATGCCCAGAACTGAAGGGTGAGGCTAGTGCTAACCTGTCTACTAATGGTGGTGACTCAGACAGCAGTAGTGATGCTCTCGTAGTATCAGATAGACGGTCAACTAAAACTGAAGCGTGGATGTTGGATTCGGCTTGCTCTTTTCATGCGACGCCCAACAGGGAGTGGTTCTCTTCGTACAAATCTGGTGAGTTTGGTTTCGCCTATGTGGGCGATAACACTGGTTATCGTGTTGTTGGAATAGGTGACGTCAAAATCAAGATGTTTGACGGGGTTGAGCGGATGCTTCGGGGAGTCAGGTATGTGCCAGGGCTAAGGAGGAATCTAGTTTCGCTTGGTGTTCTTCATGATGGTGGTATGGAATTGCGTTGTGATCGGGATAAGAAGACCATGGAAATCATAGAAGATGGGATGACCGTGATGATAGGAGAGAGGACGGCTTCGCATCTTTACAAGTTGCAAGGGAGCACTATTGCAGGTGGAGTCATGAAGAGTGGAGCTGCAGGAGTAGCAGTGGAGTCTCAGGGTGGCGGCGGGTTAGACCCGTCGGGTAGGTCTAAGTAAGCTACAAAGAAGACAACTCAAGTCCGGAGTACATGGAGGCTTGATGCATGGACGACTTCTAGGTGGTGGAGAATATTCGCCAAGGTGGAGTTTGTTATATTTGTGTCGAATATTATGTACGCAAGGGGTTACGTGGACTTGGAGTTGTAATTGGTGTGGAGAGGTACGAGTCGTGTAGGAGTCGGACACGTTGTATCCTAGGCCTCTTATATATCGAGGGGCACCACACGTTGTAACCCATGACGATCAGATAGCAATAGGCATGCGGGGAAGCCGGCGACTTGTGCCGGCGCCCGGACGGCCGGTGTTGCGGTATCTTGGGGAGGAACGCCCGTAGTCATGCCCCGGGGATGTAGCCATATCGGTGAACCTCGTTAACAAATATCGTGCCTCGGTGTGTCGTCTATGATCTTGCATTAGCGTTTTATTCTAACAGTAATAAGGGCAATGCCCAACTAGCATGTGCTCTATGATCAAGCAAAACCATGTATGACATGAATATCAAGTCATGAGATTGTGGATGTTGCATGGCAATGTATCTCAGAAAGGCTATGGAAATGCCTTAATAGGTAGGTATGGTGGCTGTTTTGAGGAAATATATAATGAGGCTTATGTATGACACAACGTATCATGTCATGGGTTTGGATGCACCATCGGAGTTTGCAGCAACTCTCAATGTGAGAAAGGGCTATGCACGGTACCGAAGAGGCTAGCAAAATATGGATGGTGGAAATGCCAACAATCGAATACTCACATTAGTCCGAAGAACTCATACACTTATTATCGGTAACTCTCTATCTAGTTAGGAGATTCACAAAGAGACAAGTACCCCGAGGAGGAGTGTTTGGGGGTTTGGTTATTGATGTCCCACAAACGTATGGGATCGCAACAGTTTTCGAGGGTAGAGTATTCAACCCAAATTTGTTGGTTCGCACAACGGGAAGCGAAAGAATATTCTCAACTATTAGCAGCTGAATGTGTCAGATTCAACCACGCCTGAAAGATTAGTGTCTGCAAGCAAAGTATCAGTAGCAAAGTAGTATGATAGCAACGGTGCCAGAAACGATCTGTTGACACGGCAGACTATTCCCAACTGTTGTATCAATGGCGCCAGCACGTTGACGGGGGATTATTCTTGAGAAGAATGCTTCCCCGGCTACGACTCCAGAAAAGTCTTGCAACAAGTAACAGAAAAGTAGCAAGGAACAGCAGCAGCAGCAGCAGCAAAGTAACATGTAACAGCAGTAGCAAAGTGGCCCAATCCCTTTTTTAGCAAGGGACAAGCCTAGACAAAGTAACGTAGCGAGAACCAGTAGTAAAAGACTCGTAGGCAGTGGATCGGTGATGGATGAGTGTGACGGATGTGATTCATCATGTTACAGCTACAATACGGAGAGATATGTAACTAGCTCCCGTTCGTCAATCTAATGTAGGCATGTATTCCGTATGTAGTCATACGTGCTTAGGGAAAAGAACTTGCATGACATCTATTGTCCATCCCTCCCGTGGCAGCGGGGTCCTAATGGAAACTACAGGATATTAAGGTTCTCCTTTTAATAAAGAACCGGACAAACACATTAACACGCGGTGAATACATGAACTACTCATACCATGGTCATCTCCGGGAGTGGTTCCAGCTATTGTCACTCCGGGGTTGCCGGGTCATAACACATAGTAGGTGACTACAACTTGCAAGATAGGATATAAAACACACATATATTGGCGGCAACATAATAGGTTAAGATCTGAAATCATGGCACTCGGGCCCTAGTGACAAGCATTAAGCATAGCCAAGTAGTAGCAACATCAATCTAGAACATAGTGGATACTAGGGATCAATCCCCGTCAAGAACTAACTCGATTACACGATAGATCTCATCCAACTCATCACCGTCCAGCAAGCCTACGATGAGATTACTCACGGACGATGAAGAGCATCATGGAATTGTCGATGGAGAAAGGTTGATGATGACGATGCGACGATTTCCCCTCTCCGGAACCCGAAACAGACTCCAGATCTGCCCTCCAGATGAAGAACAGGATGTGGCGGCGCCTCCGTATCGCAAAACGCGATGAAACTTTCTCTCTAATTTTTTTCCAGGCAAGACGGAATAAACAGAGCTGAGTTTGGGGGCGGTGGTGCCACGTGGGCCCCACAAGCCTGCACGATGCATCCTAGGGGGGAGGCCGCGGCCTGTGGGCTTGTGGCCCACTCACATGCTCATACGTGTCAAACGTATCTATAATTTTTGATGGTTTCACGCTGTTATCTTGTCAACTTTCGATGTTTTATATACCTTTTATATGTTTTTTGGGACTAACTTATTAATTCAGTGCCAAGTGCCAGTTCCTATTTTTCTGTGTTTTTGACTCTTTTCAGATTTAATTTTGGAACAAAGTCCAAACGGAATAAAATACCCGAAATAAATTTTTCCAGAACAGAAGAAGATCGGGAGGCTCGAGGGCCAAGGCAGGGGCCCCACAGGGAGCCCACAAGCCTTGTTGCCGCGGGCAGGGGCCCCGCGGCAACCAGGCTTGTGGCCTCCCTGGCGCTCCCCTGTCCTAGCTCTTTGGCCTATAGATTCCCTAAAATCCCAGAAAAAATCAGGGCATCCACGAAAACACTTTTCCGCCGCCGCAAGCTTCCGTTTCCGCGTGATCTCATCTGGAGACCCTTCCCGGTGCCCTGCCGGAGGGTACTTTGGAGTTGTAGGGCTTCTACATCAACATCATGGCCTCTCCATTGACTCGTGAGTAGTCCACTTCATACCTACGGGTCCGCAGTTAGTAGCTAGATGGCTTCTTCTCTCTCTTGGATCTTAAATACAAAGTTCTCCATGATCTTCATGAAGATCTATCCGATGTAATCCTCTTTGGCGGTGTGTTTGTCGAGATCCGATGAATTGTGGATTTGTGATCATATTATCTATGAATTATATTTGAGTCTTTGCTGATTTCTTATATGCATGATTTGATATCCTTGTAAGTCTCTCCGAGTCTTGGGTTTTGTTTGGCCAACCAGATCTATGATTCTTGCAATGGGAGAAGTGCTTGGTTTTGGGTTCATACCGTGTGGTGACCTTTTCCAGTGACAGAAGGCGCAGCAAGGCACGCATCATGTTGTTGCCGTCAAGGGTAACAAGATGGGCTTTTATCGTAGATATGAGATTGTCCATCTACATCATGTCATCTTGCTTAAGGCGTTACTCTGTTCTTTTGGACTTAATACACTAGATGCATGCTGGATAGCGGTCGACGTGTGGAGTAATAGTAGTAGATGCAGAAAGTATCGGTCTACTTATTTTGGACGTGATGCCTATAGATATAATCATTGCCTTAGATAATGTCACGACTTTGTGCGGTTCTATCAATTGCTCGACATCAATTCATTCACCCACCGTCTACTTGCTTTCATGAGAGAAGCCACTAGTGAACACTACGGCCCTCGGGTCTATTCACAACTATCGTCTCCACTTTCACTTTTTTACTTTGCTTTGTTTACTTTGTTGCTTTCAGTTCTCACTTTGCAAACAATCTATAAGGAATTGACAACCCCTTCATAGCATTGGGTGCAAGCTCTTTGTGTTTGTGCAGGTACTTATGACTTGAACGCTCCTCCTACTTGATTGATACCTTGGTTCTCAAACTGAGGGAAATACTTACCGCCGCTGTGCTACATCACCCTTTCCTCTTCAAGGGAACACCAACGCAAGGCTCCAAGGCCGCGGGGAAATCCTTTGCATATTTGCCAAGGAAGTCCCTATAGGCGTAGCCGTAGCAGCAGGATTCCTGGCGCCGTTGCCAGGGAAGGTCTATTGTCGCAGTAGCACACGCCCCCTCCGATGGATCTCTGCGCAGGTATTTTTCTTTTATTCCAGAAAAAATCTCCATAGATTTTCAGGACATTCCGAGAACTTCTATTTCTGCACAAAAACAACACCATGGCAATTTTGCTGAAAACAACGTCAGTCCGGGTTAGTTCCATTCAAATCATGCAAATTAGAGTCCAAAACAAGGGCAAAAAAGTTCAGAAAAGTAGATACGGCGGAGATGTATCAACTCCCCCAAGCTTAAAGCCTTGCTTGTCCTCAAGCAACTGAGTTGACAAACTGAAAGAGACAAAAGAAAAACCTTGATGAACTCTGTTTGATCTTGTTGTTGCAACTATGTCTAACTCATAACCAGAATTTCAGCAAGATCACAAGCAAACCAGAAAAGCAAATGACATCTAGGTCTCACGGTAAACTCATATCAATGGCATAATCAACTAGCGAGCAAATAATAATAAGCCTCAAATGTCAACACTTCAATCAAAACAACATGAAGCAGTACAAATAGATGGTATCTCGCTAGCTCTTTCTGAGACCGCAAAACATAAATGCAGAGCACCCTCAAAGACCAAGGGCTGACTAAACATTGTAATTCAAGGCAATGAAGATCCAGAAATAGTCATACTCAACACAGTTAAAAGCAAAGCATAAAAATGACAGAGGTGCTCTCTAATTGGTGCTTTTGTAAGAGGAGGATGACTCAATAGGAACATAAATAGACATGCCCTTCGCAGAGGGAAGCATTGATTTGCAGAGGTGTCAGAGCTCAAGCTTTGAAAACAGAGATAATACTTTTGGGTGGCATGCTTTCATTGTCAACGCAATGACCAAGAGTTCTCAATATCTTCCATGCTACACATGCTATAGGCGGTTCCCAAACAGAAAAGTAAAGTTTTGAATCCCCCACCAACTATCAATCACACTCCACGACTAGTCGAATCCTCGGGTACCGTCCATACCAACATCAATCCTGGGGGAGTTTTGTTTGCAATTATCTTTTCGATTTGAGCATGGAACTGGGAATTCCAATTACCGGCCCCTTTCTCGTGAATGATAGTGAATAAACACATATCAAGGATAACACGCCTAGCATGGAAGATACCAATAGCCCCCTGTCACCACATAAGCGGTTCGGGCATACAAAACAGATTATTTCTTGAAGATTTAGAGAGTGGCACATGCAAATTTACTTGGAACGGCAGGTAGATACCGCACATAGGTAGGTATGGTGGACTCATATGGCACAACTTTGGGTTTATGGGGGTGGATGCACAAGCAGTATTCCCGCTTAGTACAAGTGAAGGCTAGCAAAAGACTGGGAAGCGACCAACTAGAGAGCGACAACAGTCATCAAAATGCATTGAGATTAACTAACATTGAGCGCAAGCATGAGTAGGACATAAATCACCATGAACATAAACATCATAGAGGCTATGTTGATTTTGTCTCAACTACATGCGTGAACATGCCCCAAGTCTAGCCACTTGAAACATTCAAAGGAGGATACCATCCTATCATACTACATCATAGTCATCTCAACATTCATGTTGGCAACCAAGACAAACCATTATAAGCTCCTAGCTAAATAAGCATGGCATAAGCAACTATGATCTCTAAGTTGTCATTGCAAACATGTTTCTCTCGCAACAAAGCTGAATCAGGCATGATGAGCTAGTCATATTTACAAAAACAAAATAGATCGAGTTCATACCAGCTTTTCCAGGCTCAGTCACTTCATCATATATCGTCATTATTGTCGTTCACTTGCACGATCGAACGATGTGAATAATAATAAGTGTGCTCGTGCATTGGACTACGCTGGAATCTTCAGGAAAACACAAAGGAGAAGACAAAGTAATATGGCTCTTTGAAAGCTAAATAGGTATGCATGCAAGAGCCACTAAACATTGTAACCATGGTCTTCTACCTGGACCCAAAGAAAAAGAAACTATTTACACGGGAAAGCTCCAAACAAGCAAAAGAAGAAAAAGAAAATCTTTTTGGGTTTTCTCAAACTAGACAGACACACTAAACGAAAACGAGAAAAGGAAAGTAAACTAGCATGGATGATATAGTGGCAAAGTGTGAACACCGGCTAACAAAGTGAAAGCATAAGCAAGAATGTAAAGTCGGTGAGAACACGTACTCCCCCAAGCTTAGGCTTTTGGCCTAACTTGGTCTACTCCCAAGGATGGTCCTCGTGAAACCCAAATCATAATCGGGGTTATACGGGAGCGCTGCAGCCACTGCCTGAATAGCTGCCTTATGGAGACGAGCAGCCTTTGCCTCCCTCTCATACTCCTCTGCCTCTCCTCTGGTTATGTAATATCTCCGTTTTACCTGAAAGTCAAAGAAAGCAGGAGCAGGAAGGGTAATATGGAAAACATGCTGCCGGTTAAATATCAAACGGTATAGGAGGGATTCGTCATCCCTCTCAAGGAACTGGTAGCGTGTCAAAGCGACGCGATCAAGGAAAGTTGTATGGAGCGGGGGATCTCCTTCGCGGATGGGTACTCCAAGAAAATTTGCTATGCGAGTGGCATAGATGCCACGAAAGAAATCCCCTTCAATAGTATTCTTATTCAGCCTCCTTGCTATAATAGCTCCCATGTTGAAGCTTTTGTCACCCATCACTGCGCTCTTAAGGATACTAAGGTCGGGTGCCCAGAGGTGACAGTGCTCAATCTTGCCATTAATGCATCTGCCTATGAAGAGGGCAAAGTAATGCAAGGCAGGAAAATGAATACTCCCCATGGTAGCTTGCGTAATATCTCTAGTTTCTCCAACCGTAATACCAGCGCAAAAATCTCTAACCGAAGATTTAGGAGGATCATTGAGGTTACCCCAAATAGGTATTTTGCAAATTCTACTGAAATCCTCTAAATCCATGGTATACGATTTATCATAGAGATCAAACAGTACCGACAGCTCATGGCCAGCTGAAAATTTGAATCAACGAACAAAAGAGGCAGTGAGAGCAACATACTGTTCACATTTATCGAAGATGAATTCTTCGATTCAGAAGTTGCGAACAAATGCATCAAACTCATCTTTGTAACCCGCCTCAATCATAAATTCATGAGAAGGCCATTCACATGGTTGTACCTGCGCCTCCCTAGGTTGGTAAGGATCAGGCTCCCGAATCGCAAGACGGGGACCTCTCTTGCTTGAGGAACCACCATGAAAGTTTCTCCTGAACATCTCCCTTTTCTGAAATTTTTAGTGACCCAAAGGAAAGGTGAACAAGGTTCAACTAAACATGTAGCAACTACTCCCACAAGTGCCTGGGGACCATATTACGCATCAAAACTACTTGGGACCAGCTAGAATCAGCATGCAAATCTCAAGAACATGGTCACCAAGGCAGCAAAAATACGCGGAGTATAAGGCACTAGAGAAAAAACTAATTGGACCAATGGAGGAGTCACTTACCAAGGAGTAATTTCCCCAAAACAGTTCGGAGAACGGTGATTTGAGCAAAGAGATCGAAAATCCCAGCAAGAGGAGCAAGAACACGGGTTTGAGCTGCGAAACGATTTTTTCTGGAGGTAGGAGAAGCGGATGAGAGCAAGAATGAGTGCAGGGGGTGCCTGTGTGCCCCACAAGCCTGGGTGGCGCGGCCAGGGGGGTGCCCACGCCCCTAGGGCTTGTGGCCACTGGTGTGGCCCCCAGACAGACTCTTTGTCCCAGTATTTTTCAAAATTCCAGAAAAAATCATACTTGATTTTCACAACGTTCGAAGAACTTTTATTTTCGGGGTACTTTTCCACCGGACGCTAAAACAGAAAACAGGGAAAACTAAACTAAACCTATCATTTTTCTTCTAAGCAACCAAATGTGAAAGCTTGGAACAGAGTTTTGTGACTCCTCGATTCATCCATCTCATGGTCATCGAAAGAAATCCGTCAATGGGGTTAATCAAATCCCCTCGACAAAACTTTCTAGAATCGCAAAAGAGAATGGAGAATTCTCGAATAGTCACTAAGTCACCTCAATGGGGATGTGTATCTCCCCAACAAGCAAATCATACTTCATCTTGACACGAGGAATAGGGCATTCAAAGCTCCCAATAAGAACCGATGAAGTTTTTTCGATAGCATTGATGCAATGTACTCGATATTGTTTCTTCGAAAAGTGAACCGTATGCTCATTACCATTGACATGGTAAGTGACATTGCCTTTGTTGCAATATATAACAACCCCTGTAGTGTCTAAAAATGGTCTTCCGAGGATGACACTCATGGCATCGTCCTCAGGAATATCCAAGATAACAAAGTGTGTTAAGATAGTGGTGTTAGCAACCACAACAGGCACATCCTCGCAAATGCCGATAGGGAAAGCGATTGATTTGTCGGCCATTTGCAGAGAGATTTCAGTGGGTGTCAAGTTATCCAGTTCAAGTCTACGATAGAGAGAGAGAGGCATAACACTAACACTGGCTCCAAGGTCGCACAACGCAGTTCTAACGTAGTTGCCTTTAATGGAGCAAGGTATAGTGGGCACACCGGGATCACCCAGTTTCTTAGGAGTTCCACCCTTGAAAGTGTAATTAGCAAGCATGGTGGAGATCTCAACCTCAGGTATCCTCCTCTTATTAGTCACGATATCTTTCATGTACTTAGCATACGGAGACATTTTGAGCATATCTGTCAAACGCATTTGCAGAAAGACAGGTCTGATCATCTCAAAGAAGCGCTCAAGATCTTCATCATCCTTTTTCTTCGATGGTTTGGGAGGAAAGGGCATGGGTCTCTGAACCCATGGTTCCCTTTCTTTACCATCCTTCCTAGAAGCGAAGTCATTCTTATCGTATCTTCTATTCTTAGGCTGTGGGTTATCAAGATCAACAGGTTCAATCTCCACATCCTTATCATTGCTAGGTTGAGCATCAACATGAACATCACTATTGATATTATCATTAGGCTCATGTTCATCACCAGATTGTGTTTCAGCATCAGAGACAGAGGCATCGTTTGGACTCTCAGGTCTAGCAGCAACAGGGTTGCTAGCGTGCAATTTCCTATCATCTTTCTTCTTCTTTCTAGGATGACTAGGTGCATCAGTGCTAACTCCTTGAGAATCTTGTTCAACTCTCTTCGGATGACCCTCAGGATACAGAGGTTCCTGAGTCATTCTACCACCTCTACTGACGACTCTAACGGAATTGTCATTCAACTCATTGAGCAAGTCATTCTGAGCTTTAAGTACTTGTTCTACCTGAGTAGTAACCATAGAGGCATGTTTACTCAGAAGTTTAAGATCATTTACATTTCTGTCCACACAAGCACTGAAATGACTAAGCATACGAGCATTCTTTTCCAATTGTCTGCTAACATAATCATTGAAACTCTATTGTTTGGCAACGAAGTTATCAAATTCATCCATGCATAAGCTAGCAGGTTTATCAAAAGGAATATCACTCTCATCAAACCTACGCAGAGAATTCACTTCTACTACCTGTATCGGGTTATCGAGACCATGGATCTCTTCGATAGGTGGTAGATTTTTGACATCTTCAGATTTAATGCCTTCCTCTCGCATAGATTTCTTGTCTTCTTGCATATGTTCAGGACTAAGGAATAGAATACCTCTTTCCTTTGGAGTTGGCTTAGGAAGTGTTCGGGAATAGTCCAAGCATTCTCATTGCACAAGATGTTATTTAGTAGAATCTCAGCTTGTTCTACGATTCGTTCCCTAAAAACACAACCGGCACAACTATCTAGGTGGTCTTGGGAAGCATCGGCAATTCCATTATAGAAGCTATCAAGTATTTCATTCTTCTCAAGAGGGTGATCAGGCAAAGCATTCAGTAGCTCGATGAGCCTCCCCCAAGCTTGTGGGAGACTCTCTTCTTCAGCTTGAGCAAAGTTGTATATTTCCTGCAAGGCAGCTTTCTTCTTATGGGCAGGGAAATATTTTTTAGAGAAGTAGTAGACCATATCCTGGGGGCTACGCACACAACCAGGAGCAAGAGAAGTGAACCAGGTCTTAGCATCATCCTTTAGCGAGAAAGGAAACAGCTTGAGCATATAGTAGTGGCAGATCTTTTCCTCACTAGTGAATAGGGTGGCTATATCGTGCAGTTTGGTAAGATGGGCTACAACCGTTTCAGACTCATAACCGTGAAAAGGATCAGATTCGACCAAAGTGATTAACTAAGGGTCGACAGAGAATTCATAATCCTTATCGGTCACAAAGATAGGCGAAGTGGCAAACTTCGGGTCGTATTTCATCCTATTGTACAGATATTTTTCTTTCCACTTGCGCAGAAGTTTCTCAACATCATAGCTATCCTTACACGCAAGAAAATCCTCAGCTATGTCTCCCTCCATAACATAGCGCGTATCAGGCATAACACGCAATTCAGGCATAGTAGCAGGTTCTACTTCAATAGTATCAGCAGTTTCAGAAGTATCATCACATCTAGTAGCAACTCTAGCAATATGTGCATCAAGGAATGCACCAAATGGCAAAGCAGTATCAGGCATAGCATCATCAGGCATAGTATCAAGCATAGCATCATCAGGCATAGTATCAAGCATAGCATCATCAGGCACATGCGACATATCAAGATTTCTAGCAGGAGGCGAAGTCGCAAACTTACTCAAAACCAAAGGTGAATCAAGTGCAGAGCTAGATGGCAATTCCTTACCTCTCCTCGTAGTGGAAGGTAGGATTTTAGTTCTTGGATCTTTCGGATTCCTCATAGTGATCAGCAGACATCAATCCCATGTGACTCAGAGAATATAGCTGTGCTTCCCTGGCAACGGCGCCAGAAAAAGCCTTGATGTCCTACAAGCGTATGGGATCGCAGCAGTTTTCGAGGGTAGAGTATTCAACCCAAATTTGTTGGTTCGCACGACGGGAAGCGAAAGAATATTCTCAAGTATTAGCAGCTGAATGTGTCAGATTCAACCACACCTGAAAGATTAGTGTCTGCAAGCAAATTATCAGTAGCAAAGTAGTATGATAGCAACGGTGCCAGAAACGATCAGTTGACATGGCAGTCTATTCCTAACTATTGTATCATTGGCGCCAACACGTTGACGGGGGATTATTCTTGAGAAGAATGCTTCCCCGATACGGCTCCAGAAAAGTCTTGCAACAAGTAACAGAGAAGTAGCAAGGAACAGAAGTAGCAGCAGCAGCAAAGTAACAAGTAACAACAGTAGCAAAGTGACCCAATCCCTTTTTTAGCAAGGGACAAGCCTAGACAAAGTAACGTAGCGAGAACCAGTAGTAGAAGACTCGTAGGCAGTGGATCGGTGATGGATGAGTGTGACGGATGTGATTCATCATGTAACAACTATAACACGGAGAGATATGTAACTAGCGCCCGTTCGTCAATCTAATGTAGGCATGTATTCCGTATGTAGTCATACGTGCTTAGGGAAAAGAACTTGCATGACATCTATTGTCCATCCCTCCCGTGGCAGCGGGGTCCTAATGGAAACTACGGGATATGAACGTTCTCCTTTTAATAAAGAACCGGACCAACGCATTAACACGCGGTGAATACATGAACTACTCATACTATGGTCATCTCCGGGAGTGGTTCCGGCTATTGTCACTCCGGGGTTGCCGGGTCATAACACATAGTAGGTGACTACAACTTGCAAGATAGGATCTAAAACACACATATATTGGCGGCAACATAATAGGTTCAGATCTGAAATCATGGCACTCGGGCCCTAGTGAGAAGCATTAAGCATAGCCATTAGTAGCAACATCAATCTAGAACATAGTGGATACTAGGGATCAATCCCCGTCAAGAACTAACTCGATTACATGATAGATCTCATCCAACTCATCACCGTCCAGCAAGCCTACGATGAGATTACTCACGAATGATGAAGAGCATCATGGAATTGTCGATGGAGAAAAGTTGATGATGACGATCGCGACGATTTCCCCTCTCCAGAGCCCGAAACGGACTCCAGATCTGCCCTCGAGATGAAGAACAGGATGTGGCGGTGCCTCCGTATCGCAAAACGCGATGAAACCTTCTCTCTGATTTTTTCCGGGCGAGACGGAATAAATAGAGCTGAGTTTGGGGGGGTGGTGCCACGTGGGCCACACAAGCCTGCACGGCGCAGCCTAGGGGGTGGCCGCGGCCTGTGGGCTTGTGGCCCACTGGCACGCCCCCTCCGGTGGATCTTTGCGCGGGTATTTTCCTTTTATTCAAGAAAAATCTCCGTAAATTTTCAGGACATTCCGAGAACTATTATTTCTGCACAAAAATAAGACCATGGCAATTTTGCTGAAAACAGCGTCAGTCCGAGTTAGTTCCATTCAAATCATGCAAATTAGAGTCCAAAACAAGGGCAAAAGAGTTCGGAAAAGTAGATACGACAGAGACGTATCAGTTATCCTTGCGCATCTACTTACTAATCATCCACCTTGAGATATCTATCCAGAACATCTCTCTAGTATTAAGTTGCGAGCCCCACCCAAAGTGTAAACTCAAAGCAACGGACAACTGCATTAACGAATTATGCGTAAGGTAAACAATCCTTGCAACCGTGGTCACAAGAACCGTTGTTTTCTCCCTGGTGGCAACAAGCACACCCCCTAGTCTCATGTTTCTATCACTCAAGCTAGACATCGAGGGGACTGAACCCACAATCATGCATAACGCTCCCTGTTGGAGTTATGATCTACCACTTGGCCAAAGCAATAAAAAGCAACGGAGAACATGCATGAATCACTAAGGAACATAATATAAAAGGATAAACAAATATATAACTCATAACGATATGAACATAAACTCATAATTCATCGGATCACAACAAACCGAGCATAGCAATAGCAAGAGAATTACATAGATGCCTTGATCATGTAGGGAAGCTCACAAGGACTAACCATTGAAGCACAAGATTGGAGAGAAGACATCACATAGCTACTGGTCATGGACTCATGGTCATAGGGGAACTACTCACGGCACATCCGGGAAGCGTCCATGGTGGTGGAGAAGCTCCCGAAGGTCAATCCTCCCTCCGGCAGGGTGCCGGGAAGAGGTCTCCTCACGCTCCCGATCTTGGAAGCGCTGCGGCAGCAGAACGATGGAGAAATTCGCAATTCCACAAAGTCTGTGAGGGTTTCCTCTCGGGACTCTAAATATAGGCCAAAGGAGGGCACCAGAGGAGGTAGGACCCACCAAGGTGACCTCCTGGCGCGGCCTAGGGCCTGGCCGCGCCAGCAGGCCGCCTGGGAGGCCCCTGGTCCCCCCACTGCCCCGCCCCCCTTCAGTGATCCGGAAGCTTCTGTTTCGCTGATTTATATATATATATATTTTTTGGATTTTTTCGGGCTTCGAAAAATTGGGTAAAAGCCCGTGCAAAATAGACATGAGCAGACAGAAACTGGCACTGGGTGCACTGAGTTAGTAGGTTAGTCCAAATATGTGTAAAATGATATAAAAGTGTAGCAAAACATATAAAAGTGTCACCCAAAAGATCATGGAACAAGCAGAAATTGTAGATACGTTAGGGACTTATCAGGGGGCGATGGACACCCAAAGCGAAGGAACGATCATAGGATCATAGCTCGGGTGAGATCTCTGAAGAACCTACAATGCATTGGAGAACATGACGTCCAACGCCTCCATGTAGCGACAGATGTGCTCGTCCTCGTCCCTGACAAGGTGGCGTACCTTCTCCTCGGGGGTCGGCTGCCTTTGCACCAAAAGTGGCCTACGCGACCGCCACCAAAGAAGCTCCGGGTCGATGACGGGAGCCCGATTCCTCAGCAAGATGCATGCCATGGAAGGTAGCGCCTCCCAGTGCCAGCCTAATGGAGCGTAGTCCCAGACATGGTGCTTCTCAAGCTGGTTGTAGCCACTGAGTCGACGATGAGGATGCGGGTCGGGCATCATCGACATCGAGAACAAACTCTACAACTATTTAAATTCCTACTATTTAATAAACTTTATCATCCAATTCAAACATAACGAAATGTGTGAATAGTACTATTCAAAATGGCTGAAGAATTAACATTGCAAATTAATCCCCTTAATAAATGAAACTTACTCAAATCAAGAAATTGTAAGATTCATGGAAAGATAATTACACACATCTTCCTATATGAAATGGGTACAAACAAATACAGAACTAATCACATTGCTAAATTCCTATATGAAATGAGCAAGTGCATAATGATCATCGTAGCAAAGCAACCATTCTTTGGAGATCTTTCAAAGACATACTTGGAATTTCCAAACCCGCAACAAGTTCATTTCATTTGGACAGTGTGGTGCATAGACTGTTGGGGATCGTAGTAATTTAAAAAAATCCTACGCCTCAGACTGGGCGTTCGGGTATTTTGGTTATTTCGGTTCGGCTTATGGGTAATTCGGGTTTTCAAAAATGGGAATCGAATTTTTTTCTGCCAAAAAAAGAACCGAACCCAAATTACCCAAAATTTCAGTTTGGGTAATTCGGTCTCGGGACCCCGATACTAAGCCATAGGAATCCAGCTTGTAACACATCACATCTCTTTGCGGTCTCACGCACGGTTATCCCCACGGCTGCAACCTTACCTTAGCCGGGACCGTTTGCGCCTTTTGACTTGCGTATGCAATTGTGTCGCTAGCAATCCAATGTCAAAGAACCCGGATCGACATGTCTAGTCATAAACTCAAGCGGCAGTTCCGTACAGGGACATGCATACATGACCCAGCAAAGCAGGTGTCGGTCATCAGCGAATGTAGACGAGTCGTAGCAAGCTACAAGGACTCCATTACAACGCCTGACATTTCCCAAAGGGACAGACACAACAGCTAAGAAGAACACATGCCGGTCAACCAATGTGTCCGGAGCAGTAGCGAACTACCATGGCTCGATGGAATCACAAAGGGGCATTTCCCCGTAAGGAGTGCTACTAAGGCATACGACTAGGTATTCGAACCCCATACATATCAAGTACAACACACGTACGCATGGCATACCGATATGCATAGATACATCGATGGCATCACAACATAACTATAAACATACAAACTTTATTTAGAAGGCTCGGAAGAGCCTCACACATAATATTACACAGATAGGGGTCTCACGACCCATCATCACAATTCATACACACGAGTCTTACAAGCCAGCGGAAGATTAAAACTGTCTGACTACACAGAGATGGAAAGATAAAGGCACATGGCATGACTGTCTACAGACCCAACCTAGGGCCAAACCGTAGCTGGGACACCAGCTACTCGTCATCGTCAACGTCTAGATAGAACCCTCCATTAGGGTCATTAACAACCTCTGCAACAAATTATTAAGCAAACGTGAGTACAGAAGTACTCAGCAAGACTTTAGTATAATCTATCTACTCATGCAATGTATCAACAAGGAGTTGTGGGGTTTCATGCGGGAAGCCAGCATTTGACTCTTGGCTAGACAACTTACATTTTCAAATAACTTTGACAACTTTGATTTCTCGCACACGAGTCCACTAACACCACAACAATACTCCATCATGGAATCATTCCGTCACCCTACGGAAATGCCATCCCCGACACTCACACTTATCTTGACAATTTTATGAGTAGCCATTATAGTTATCTATGAACAACATATGTTTCCAAGTAGTCCATATCCGCGGACGCGGCTATTCGAATAGTTCATAACCCTGCAGGGGTGTACTCCTTCACACACGCTCTCACCACTTATCGCTATGTGCAAGTCATGCACCTCGGCAACCTTCAAGCGGAAGCACAGCGAGGGAGTCGGCCGCGACCGTTAACCACTCTAATACCTAGTCCAGGTTTATCGCCTATCTGAGGGTAACCCGCACGGAAGTCCGGCCGCGGTTTCCGCCACGGCCCCAAACGATGTGCGCAGGGTTCCCAAGCCCACCATCCGGGTGCCACTTGGTACACCGTGCCACTATCTACCGCATCATAGTCCACCTCTAAGGTCAGCACTACGCACGACCTCCAGCATGACTATAAACACCAGAAACTACTTGCAACTCCAGGACCGAGTACTAAGCTATTAATAAGTCAAGAGGGTCAATTAAGTATCCCAATGTGTGGTAGTATCTAGTCTTGGATTACATACACGGAACTCAGTTCCTAAGGACGGTTCCAATGAAACAACCCGCCATGTACTCCTACATAGCCTTTCACCAGTACCTTTACCAAATCAGGTGCAACACACAACCTATAGTAACTAAACACATTCTCACGATCCTTTTCATCACCCAGATGATAGACCATACACAACTCTAAGCATAGCATGCATACCAGGATAAGGAACATCATGGCTCAAGCATCTACCAGGTATGCTAGGTTGCAAGGTTCAGCTATTTACTGTGACAAGGACAGGTCATGCAAAGAAAGTGGGTTCAACTAACGTGGTAAAAGCATTGAAAACATTTTGATCTAATGCAATAAGTAAGAGCAAGAGCGAGAACATGGGATTTATCGGGATGATCAAAATGGTTGCTTTGCCTTTTTGCTCAGCAGAGGGGTGATATCCGTCAATCGGATAATCAGATGTATCCGGAGGGGCGGAGCCTACCGGAATAACAACAATCAATCAATATCAAACATATGCAACAAAATGATGCATGAAATGCAATGTAGCATGGTTTGAGATGACTAACATAACCTTTTGGGTGATCTTGATTTGAAATCATAATTCAAATATCATTTGAATTATAATTTAGCAAATTCTTTTAATTGATTTGACCTGATGTTGTTTCATAACTTTGTTTTTCATGCATGAAAGTAGCACCATTGGATTCCTTAAATTTTTCTGATCATTTTACATATATTATTTGTCAAATTTGGAGTTATATTCAATTTTCTATGAATTTCCAAACTTTTGGACTTATTCTGGAATTGTTTTTAAACAAAAAAGGTTTTATTGCATCAGCATGACATCAGCAGGTCAATCTGGCCGTTGAAAGTCAAACCTGACCAGTGGGACCCACTGGTCAGTGACTCTGGCCAGGTTTTAGTTAAATTTAAACTTAATTAGGTATTTAATAGGGCTGGACCCACATGTCAGTGATTGTTTAGGTTTTTAATTAATTAATTATTTTATTAACCTAAACTTAATTAGCCAGGGGCTGGCCCCACATGTCAGCTGCACACAGAGGCTCAGATCCACCGGCGGTGAGGTGGAACTAGCCGACGGTGAGCTGCGGCGACCACAGGGACGACGGAGAGCTTCGGGAATTCGATTCCCGCAACCATTTGCACAACAGAGAGCACCAAACGAACCAACACTCAGCCGCAGTTCCATTTTTGCAAAGAACCGAGGCAAAGATGGTCGGAGATGACGCCGGCGACGAGCTGGACGGCTGCCGGAGCTCGGTCTATGTCGGGATCGATGAAACCGAAGGCAAAACAAGCGGGGCTTAGATCCTAGAGCACCTACGCAACATGCTGAAGATTTTGCTGGCCTCAACCTGACTAGCCGTTCACCGGAGAGCTACTAGCGACGAGCTCCCGTGATGGATCTCGTCGGGCTCCGGTGGGATCGGGTGAAAGAGGAAGGAATCGAGGGGGAAAACTTGGGGGAAAGATTCCTGAGCTCACGAGGAGTGCAGAGGCGACCAAAGTGGGCCCGGGGATGGCCTGAGGAGGGAGAACGACGGCGGTGAGCTCCGGTGACCCGAGGAGGAAGATGACGGCGTCACGGTGTTTCAAAGCTTCTCGGCGTTGAGCGACTGGCTTAGGAGCTTCAGGGAGCTTCGACGGAGCTGTTGCGCGGATCAGGAGAGAAGAAGAGAGGCTGGAGCGACTGCAAGCTCGAACTCGAGCTCGCGGTCATGGAGGCCGAGAGGGGGAGAGAGCAGGGGCGAATGGAGAGGGGGGGAGCTCGGGGATGGAGCGCGGGGATCTTATCCCTCCCCTCCAGCGCATCAGGGCGAGGCAGGCGAGCACACAGCATCAGGCCACCTCCTGCTCCGACTGGCAGGAGGTAGACGACAGGGGAAGGTGTGCTGGGCCAAGGTGAGCACTAGATAGTGTTTTTGCATTTTTTTTTTCTTCCTTCAGTTTCTGTTTATTCTTTCTGACATTTGTTTTTATTTATTTTTGGCTCTAAGACCAATTAAAAAATAGTTTGAAATATACTCGGGTGTTAGTTGGAATATTCCCAACTACACATGAAGTTTTCAGCATTTTTGAAAACTTAATATTTTTGAAACGAGATATAAAGTTGAATTCAGTGATTTACTGATTTAAAATAAAATGCCAAAAGTAGTTTGAATATAAGTTTCACCCCTGATGTCTTGTTTTCTACATTTATCAGAAAATGTGAACTTTTATGATGGCAATAGTTGGATTTCTTTTGAACAAAGAGCGGCTAGGGTTTTGCTTTGGATTTCACCACTTCTTTTGAGTTTATTTCCATTTCTTGAATGCAAATAGAGAAGACATGAGCACAAGTTGCTAAACCCTAAGTAGGGAATTCCAGGGATGTGGCAACTCACCCCCACTCAAAGGAATCTCGTCCCGACATTTAGAAGTCGTCGGGAATAACGTGGGATACTCAAGTCGAAGACGATCCTCTCTTTCCCTTGTTGCCTCCTTTTCGGAATGATTTGACCATTGAACTTTAAGAAACTTGAGGTTTCGACGTCGAGTGGTATGCTCAGCTTGATCAAGAATACGCACACGGTATTCTCGGTATGAAAGGTTATCTTGGAGATCAAGCGTTTCGTGGTGCACTTCGCGTATAGGATCCTAAAAGCAACACCTGAGTTGCGAGACGTGGAATACATCATGAACCTTGGAAAGATGCAGAGGAAGTTCCAATTGGTAGGCAACTTCTCCTCGTTTGGAAAAATGAGGAAAGGACCAATGTAACGAGGAGCCAACTTGCCCTTGATACCGAATGATGGGTACCCTTCAAAGGTGTAACCCGAAGGTAAGCCTTCTCGTCAACTTCAAAGGTCACAGCCTTATGATGACGATCATATTGGCTCTTTTGACGAGACTGGGCTGTTTTCGACTTTTCACGAATAATGCGAACTTGCTCTTCTGCATCCTGGATCATATCCGGACCAAAGAGTTGCCTCTCTCCGGTTTCTGACTAATTAAGAGGTGTTCGACATCTTCGTCCATAGAGAACTTCAAAAGGAGCTTTCCCCAAGCTTGATTGATAACTATTGTTATAGGCAAATTCCATGAATGGAAGGCACTTCTCCCAATTCATACCGAACGATATAACACCAGCTCAGAGCATATCTTCTAGGACTTGATTCACTCTTTCTACTTGACCACTTAATTGAGGATGGAAAGCAGTGGTAAAAGATAAGTGAGTCCCCATGGCATTCTGAAAACTCTCCCAGAAGCGAGAAGTAAAGATACTTCCACGGTCCGAGTTAATCTCCAGAGGAACACCATGAAGAGACACTATTTGAGAGATATATAACTCTGCTAGCTGGCTAGCTGTTATACTCTCACGAACTGGAAGAAAATTAGCTACTTTGGAAAGACGGTCGATGACCACAAAGATAGCATTATTTCCTTTCTTGGTCTTGGGAAATCCGGTGATGAAATTCATACTGACTTTATCCCATTTCCATTCAGGAATAGCTAAAGGTTGAAGGGTGCCAGCAGGCCTTTGATGTTCTGCCTTAACTCGACGACAAACGTCACAGTTAGCAACGAACTCAGCAATTCCTCTCTTCATCCTAGTCCACCAAAACCTCTGGCATAGGTCCTGATACATCTTAGTACTACCAGGATGAATGCTGAGAGGAGAATCATGAGCCTCCTTAAGGATCAATTGCCGCAGACGTTTGCTCTTAGGAACCACTAGACGATTCTGAAAGAACACAACACCTTGCTCATTGATAGAGAAATCCCTAGCATTTCCGCTAGCAATATTCTCCTTGATCCGGGATATACCCTTATCATATGCGTGCACGGCTATGATTTGATCCCTAAGAGTAGGCTTCGCCACCAGGGTAGAAAGGAATCCTTGAGTAACAATGCGAAGATTTAACTTCCGAAATTCATCATAGAGATGTGGTTGACCTCGTTGTAGCATCAGGTTGTTACAGTAAGACTTATGACTTAGTGCATCAGCCATAACATTGGCCTTCCCCGGGGTGTAAGTTATTCCTAAGTCGTAATCTGTGATCAACTCAACCCAACGTCTTTGTCCAAGATTCAAATCCGGCTGGGTGAAGATATATTTCAGACTTTGGTGATCAGTGAATATTTCGCAACAATTACCAAGAAGGTAATGTCGCCAGGTTTTAAGTGCATGGAGTACTGCTGCAAGCTCAAGATCATGTGTGGGATAATTATCCTCATGTGGACGCAACTGTCGAGATGCGTATGCAATCAGATGACGATCCTGCATGAGAATGCAACCTAATCCTTGTCGCGAGGCGTCGTAGTAGATAACAAGTCCTTAGAGAAATCTGGTGGTAGCAACACAGGTGCGGAAGTCAGGCGTCTTTTCAGTTCCTGAAAACTATGTTCACACGATGGTGTCCACTCGAACTTTTTATCTTTCTTGAGGAGTTCAGTTAGAGGCTTTGCAACCTTGGAGAAATTCTCGACAAAGCGGCGACAATAGCTCGCTAAACCAAGAAAACTCCTAACTTGCTTAACCGATTCAGGTTGAGTCCAATCAAGGACAGCTTGAACTCTCTCGGGATTGAGAGCAATACCCTTACCACAGATTACGTGACCTAGATAGGTCACTTCTGGTAACCAAAATTCACATTTTGAAAACTTGGCATAAAGGCGATGCTCTCGAAGTTTCATCAATACCAGCCTTAGATGCTCAGCATGTTCTTGTTCGTTCTTCGAGTAGATGAGAATATCATCGAGGTATACTACGACAAATTTATCCAAATACTCCATGAAGATTGAATTCATCAAGCGAGAGAAGGTGGTTGGGGCATTGGTTAAACCAAAGGACATGACGGTGTACTCGTATTGGCCATAACGACTGACAAAAGCCGTTTTTGGAATGTCCCCGTTCTTGATCTTGATTTGATGGTAACCCAACCTCAAATCATTTTGGAGAAGACTGAGGATCCAGCGAGCTGATCATACAGGTCGTTGATCCTGGGGAGCGGATACTTGTTCTTTATGGTGACCAGATTAACTGGTCGATAATCTACAACCATCCGATCCGTTCCGTCTTTCTTCTTGACGAAGAGGACAGGACAAGCCCAAGGAGAAGAGCTAGGATGAATGAAACCTTTATTCAAGGCCTCATCTAATTGCTTCTTAAGTTCGGCTAGCTCCAGGGGTGCCATCTTATAAGGTCTTCTGGCTATTGGGACAGTTCCCGGAACAAGGTCTATCACAAACTCTACATCCCTGTCAGGTGGAATTCCTCGCAGTTCTTCTGGAAAAACATCCGAAAAGTCACGGACTATCGGAATGTCTTCAAGTTCTGTAAGAGGGTTGGCATTAAGGGAATAGAGTTGGCATTTGGCAAGTCGAGTAGAGACATTGACTATCTCACCCGAGGGATGGGTAAGCTGAACATTTCTAGAATGAGTATCAATCTTGGCATAATTAGCTGACATCCAGTCCATACCCAAGATGATATTGATATCCGAAGATTTCAGGCCTATCAAAGATGCTAGAAAAACTAGCCTGTCTACTAGAATTTCATTGTCATAGGTTATCCTGGTGGTTTGCCACTTACTACCAGGGGTTTGGACAACCAATGGGATTGGCATAACACAGAAAGACATGTTATGCAACTGTGCATAACTTTCTGAAATGAAGGAATGAGATGACCCAGTGTCAAAAAGAACAGACGCTGGGTGATGATTAACAAGGAGCGTACCCAGTATAACGTCGGGATCCTCTGTAGCTTCTTCTGCTGAAACATAGTTCACACGGCCACGTGCAGGAGTTGGCTTCACATAGTAAGCTTTGCCCGACTTGCCTTGCCCAACGGACTTTCCGGGTTGCTTGGCACTCATATTCTGAGGACACTCTCGGGAATAGTGCCCTGGTTCTCCACACTTGTAACAGATCACCTGATTGGCACGTGGTGCAGCATTGCTAGTTGGACCACCATAGGTTTTTGCTGGAGGGTTGGTCTGATTCGCCTGAGGCGCCACATAGGATGGCCTCGGGGTATATCTTGGTGGTAGAGAACTATTTGGAACCCACAGCCTGCGTTTTGGGAATGCTGAACTAGATGACGAGCCAGAGTCACGGGAGTGCTTCCTTGTGGCTTCATAGTCGGTATGACCAGTCTCGGCACTGATCGCCTTGTTGACAAGAGCTTGAAAGCTTGTACATTCGTGGAGGCGCAAATCATGACGAAGTTCACGGCTCAGACCCTTGTGGAATCTTTCTTGCTTCTTGGCGTCAGTTGACACCTCTTCAGTTGCATAGCGGGCGAGGTTACCGAACTCACGGCTATAGGCATCCACGGTCAATTTTCCCTGGGTGAATGCACAGAACTCCTCTCTCTTTCTATCCATCAGACCCTCTGGAATATGGTGCAGACGGAAGGCTGCACTAAAGTCTGCCCATGTGGCTACTGGTCCGGCAGGACGCATAGCTTCAAAATTTTCCCACCACAGGTTGGCGGGTCCTTCCAGAAAGTACGTCCCAAAGGTCACCTTGTCAGCCTCAGAAACATTTGCAGAGCGAATCTTGCGCGATATACTGCACAACCAGTCATCAGCGTCGAGGGGGTCGACGGAGTGATGGAACTTCGGAGGATTCAGCTTCACAAAGTCATTGAGGGACACTGCATCATTCCTTGGCTGATGAGCCGTATTTTGCTCAATACGCTCTAGCAGACGGTTGGTCTCCCTTTGTTTCTTTCTGCCTCAAGCATAACTTCCGCCAGAGAGGGGGGTGAGGCAGTTCCTCCTGCGATGCTTGACTACCCTCTCCCTGCTCATGAGCAGGGGCACGGTTCAACCTGGTGAACACCATCCTGACAAACAAACTCACAGCTTAGACCAATATCAACATCAATAATAACTATGGATTAAGAATGCACTGAACACATGGATGCGGAAATGAACATCCGAACAACATGGTAACAAGCAACTGCTATATATACACCATGGTTCATACACACCATTACATAGTTCAGTACAACCTTAACCAAAGAGCAAACTACTGAAAAGATGACACAACTCATCAGAGGCTTTCCAAGCTTCCTATACATTATTTATCTATGCCTCCGGAATTCATCTCTCGACATAAGCATACTCCACAAGACACACAGGACTGTGGAAGTATAACTACTACCATACTATCCTTCCACTCACGGGTTCACGCATCCGCATAGAACATCTCATAAAGGTTGCCTCCATGGCCTGGGAGCTCAACCTGCGGATCAGGAAATACTCGAGCCTGAGACCCCTGGGAACCGTAAGGACACGGATGTGGCCTTGGTACCCTGACTCGTGGTAGTAGAGGTCCCCGAAGAGGGGTGACTCCTCCTATAGCAGGCCAGTCAACATGAGCCGGAAGATGGGTCCTAACACGATTCAGCATCTCCATATCTCCATACCCTGTCTAGACTACACGTGCCAGCTGCGTCAAAGCCGTCCATAGACGGGCACGTGTAGCATAGAGCTCCATACGAAGGGCACGAGCATCCCTGTCTCTATTCTGTAGCATCTCAGCGGTGGACTGCAGCAGCGGATCCTCCATAGAGGAATCAAAGTAGACCCCACTGAGGTATCCTTCTTCTCCTGGCTGAGAGGCAGGAACATAGCAGAACTCTGAATTCTGCAACAGTGCATGTCTAGCCCTCATGATGGTAAGCATTGAATAGGAAGCATCTTGTACTGCCTGTAGGTAGCCCCCTTTCCAACTCCTTGGCCGAAGTTGAGTCTAGTGTTTGAAAAACTTTACTAACACTGATGTCGTGGCTTACGGGCCCACATCTCAATTGGGTGGTATTAGTATCTTTTACTCCTTTCCTATACTCTAGGCTCTACTTTCTCTTCTCTTTCGGGTCAAAGATTTTACTAACTCTAACATTAGGTTCTCGAATCACATCAATCCGGAGCGCTGGACTATCTACTCTTTTTCTCCTGAATATGTATTACACACACTGTCATTGACATCCGTCAATCTTATTTTCAGATACGTCCCGCAAGACAGCACGTGTGCCTGACACAGGCCACTGAGACGACTGGGTTCCCGGCCATTTTGGTCGATCTCCTGACCAGGCTGGGATATCGCTGGTACCCCGAGTACACTGTGTTCGAGGATTTCCGCGAGTACAACCAGTACCAGTACCAGGCTGAGGTTCGCATCTTCGACCAGAGGGGCGGCGAGACCCTCGAGCGCCACTTGTTCTGTGGTATTGGAGTGTCGGTCGAGATGGCCGTCCATGATGCGGCCTACATCGCCATCACCCGTCTCCGTGGAGCGTACCCTCACCTGGAGGAGAGCCCTTTCAGATACATCCCGCATGCTCCTGCTGGGGATGAGACTGGGTCTGATCTCACTGCCTACGCTTCTGACGTTCGGGAGCGCAGCGACCGTTCCTACGTCGCTGTCTGCGCCCCCTACGTGACGCGTCGCTACGACGCGCGGACTCTGGTGTAGTACACTGAGGCAATGGATCGTGCTTTCCGAGCTCTGACTGTGGAGTTGTATGCTACGCGCGCTCGTCTTTACGACGCGTTGACAGAGCTGCAGCCATCACACTGTCCGAGGGTTCCACCTATGCGCATCCGCGAGCCGAGCAGGACAGAGCTACCATCAGCTCTCGAGTGGACTGATGTTGGGGGTAGAACCCCTGCACTTGGACCTCAGCTGCTCGACTGGATGCGGTACCCTCATCAGAGTCACAACGGGACACAGGGTCCTGTCCCTACCTTCTATCACCGCCAGCTACCAGGATTCGATCGTCCTCTCCGACGTTGATGTAGCCTTATCGTTACATCTCGTTGTGGTACTCTTCCACCGCGTGCCTGCGCGCCGCCTAGTGAGTCCAAGGTATCGTCAAATGCGTCCGGGCTATCGCCAAATTTCGAGTTTTTAATCGTTAGTCTGTAATCGAACTTATGTATGGGTATGTATGTCGAACTCAACTACTATGGAGTATCTATCGCATTTCCCTTTCATTATGCTTGATTACTTCTTGAATGCGTTCGATGCCTTTGCCATTACTTTAAGCTAAACTACCCCTGCTAAATATTTAACAGGATGGTTAGACCAGTTGGCCGCCCGCGTGGCCCTACCAACGATGCACCACCCCCGTCTCCTGAGTATATGGCGGGGATGATCCAACAGTTTGAGCTGAACCGCCAGTTTATGCAAGGGCTCATGGATCAGTTCCAAAGGCCGAACATGAACCAACCACAAGGCGTGACACTGCAAGACTTTTGCCGTCTCAACCCTGCGATCTACCGCAGCTCAACTCAGCCTCTTGATGCTGATGACTGGCTCCGTGACATTTCCTATGAGCTAGAGTCTGCCAATGTGCCCCTGGCGAGCTATGTCAACTTTGCCGCCTACTTTCTGAAGGGTCCCACTGCTCAATGGTGGGACAGCCACAGGCGCTCTCAGCCCGATGGGACTATCATCACTTGGGCAGAGTTCAAGGCTGCTTTCCGTGCTCGATACATTCCCCAGGGAATCATGGACCGGAAGAAGCGTGAGTTCCGCAACTTAGTCCAGGGCAACAAGACTGTGGATGCTTATCAGCGGGAATTTCTGGAATTATCTCGCTATGCTGAAGAAGACATTGCGACTGATGCACGCAGGCAGGAGAAGTTCCGTGAAGGCCTCCACCCTGATATCAAGCTGACACTCCTCGTTCAGGACTATGCTGATTTCGCCACCCTCGTGAACAAGGCTATTCAGGTTGAGACTGGTCTGCAGGAATACAAAGATAGCAGCAAGCGCAACCGTGACATGGGCTCATCTTCGGGCTCATCTGCACAGAAGCGGAAGATCTGGATTCCCAACAACATGTACCATGCACCTGCTCCTACTCCGAGGCCGTCCTATGCTGCACCTCGCCTGCCTCCTCCACCACCTAGGCAGCCGAGGCTTCCAGCTCCACCACCTCGAGTTCCTCCATCCCGTCCTGAGGACGGGCTGTGCTTCAAGTGTGGCCGTCCAGGTCACCGTGCTAGAGACTGCAGGCAGAATCAGAATCAGCTGGCACTTCCCGCAACTGGCCGTGGCAACAACCAGAACCGCAACTTCAACACTAAGCCTGCTTATGTTCGTGGTGAGGCCAACAACATTGATATGGGTCAAGCTCAAGACCAGCCTGCTACCGTGATGGGTACACTTCTCGTTAACTCAGTACCTGCTTCTGTATTGTTTGATACAGGAGCATCGCATTCCTTTATGTCGGAAAATTTTGCATACATGCATGACATTAGGAGCGAAGAGATGAACATCCCGATAGTGGTAAACACCCCTGGGGGCGAATGCCGAACCTCTGTGGTTTGCCCCCATGTTCCAGTTGAAATTGAAGGATTAGAATTCCTTGCCAACCCCATCCTGCTAAAGTCATCCAACATTGATCTCATATTGGGGATGGACTGGTTGAAAGCTCATACGGCATCGATCGTTTGTGCCACCAAAACCGTCCACCTCCTACACCCTTCAGATGAACTAGTAAGCTACCATGCTCATCTCGTCCGTAATGCTGAGGCACGGCTGTATGCCTTGAATGCATTAAATGCGTCGCCTCTTGAAGGGATTGAAAACATTCCAGTGGTCCGAGAGTTCCAAGATGTCTTTCCAGAAGAACTTCCGGGGATTCCCCCTGCTCGAGCTGTCGAGTTTGTCATTGACTTGGTACCCGGTACCACTCCTATTGCCAAGCGTCCTTATAAAATGCCACCACATGAACTCCTTGAACTTAAGCAAGAAATTGACAACTCGCTCCGTCTGGGTTTCATCCGTCCGAGTTCCTCTGCTTGGGGAGCACCTTCTCTCTTTGTTAAGAAGAAGGATGGGACAAATCGATTGGTTCAAGACTATCGTCCTATCAACCAGGCCACTATTCAGAACAAATATCCTCTCCCGCGGATAAATGATTTGTATGATCAACTTGCTGGTTCCACCGTTTTCTCTAAGCTCGACTTGAGATTGGGATACCACCAGATCCGTGTTCGCAAGGAGGATATTCCAAAGACCGCCTTTGTTACTCGATATGGATCATATGAGTACACTGTCATGTCTTTCGGCTTAACCAATGCACCGGCAACCTTCTCTCGACTGATGAATTATATATTCATGGACTACCTCGACAAATTTGTCGTGGTATATCTGGATGATATTCTGGTGTTTTCGAAGAACAAAGAAGAGCATGCTGAACATCTTCGTCTTGTACTGGATAAGCTTCGGGAGCATAAACTCTATGCGAAGTATTCCAAATGTGAGTTCTGGCTAGACGAAGTGACTTACCTTGGTCATGTGATTTCCAAGGATGGTATTGCGGTCAACCCCGAACGAATTCAAGCTATTCTTGACTGGACTCCCCCGAAGAATGTCAAGCAAGTCAGAAGTTTTCTCGGACTCGCCAGCTATTGCCGTCGATTCGTCGAGAACTTCTCCAAGATTGCGAAGCCCTTAACCAACCTGCTTCACAAAGGTGTTAAGTATGAATGGACTGATAAGTGTCAGGAAAGTTTCCAGGCACTCAAGGACAAACTGACGTCCGCTCCAGTACTTGCTCCTCCAGATACGAAAAGAGATTTCGTCATATACTGTGATGCTTCTCGTCAAGGAATAGGTTGTGTCCTAATGCAGGATCGCAAGGTGATCGCTTATGCTTCACGTCAACTACGTGCTCATGAAGAGAACTACCCAGTTCATGATCTCGAGCTTGCCGCAGTCATTCATGCATTGAAGGAATGGCGACAATACCTTGTCGGTAATCGCTGTGAAATCTACACCGACCATCAAAGTCTGAAGTACTTGTTCACTCAACCGGAGCTGAACCTGCGTCAACAAAGATGGATGGAGCATATATCAGATTTTGACTGTAGTATATCTTATACCCCTGGCAAGGCTAATGTAATGGCTGATGCCTTAAGTCGCAAGTCATACTGCAACCACCTCCAGGTTCATCAGGTTCACGATCGTCTGCAAGAGGAATTCCGTAAGCTGAACCTCCACATTGTTCCTCAGGGTTACCTTGTTCCGCCTCCTGAAGAGTATCAAAAGATGAACCTTCGTGTTGTTAATCAGGGTTCTCTCAGTAACCTAGTGGTTGAACCAGATCTTGTGAGCTCCATAAAGAATCTGCAAGGCTTTGACAATGATGTCGACAGGATTAAGAGCTATATTGCAAAGGGTAAACCCTCCTTTTTCACCATTGATGAAGGTGGCGCCTTGTATTTCAAGGGTCGCCTATTCGTCCCAAATAAGAAGGAAAATCTCAGGATGACTGGGAAGGTGATGGAAGAAGCTCATGACACACCATTGTCTATTCACCCGGGTAGTACCAAGATGTACCAGGACATCCGGCAAAGATTCTGGTGGCCCAATATGAAACAGGACATTGCACGCTATGTGGCAGAATGTGATATATGCCGGCGTATCAAAGCAGAACACCAAAAGCCTGCTGGAACTCTGCAACCTATCTCTATTCCCGAGTGGAAATGGGACCATGTTGAAATGGACTTCGTCACTGGTTTTCCCAGATCTCAGAAAGGTAATGATGCTATTCTTGTCGTCATTGATCGACTGTCCAAAGTTGCACATTTCCTGGCCGTCAAAGAAACGATTAATGCTAGTCAGCTGGCAAATCTTTATATGTCAAGAGTTGTTTCACTTCACGGTATTCCGTTGGTAATCAGTTCGGACCGTGGCAGCTTGTTCACTTAAAAATTCTGGGAAAGTTTTCAGAAGGCTATGGGGACTCATCTGTCCTTCAGCACTGCATTTCATCCTCAATCCCAGGGACAAGTTGAACGAGTCAACCAAATTCTCGAGGACATGCTTCGAGCTTGTGTCATTTCTTTCGGTAAGAAATGGGAGGAATCTCTCCCGTATGCCGAGTTCTCTTACAACAATAGCTATCAAGCTAGTCTGAAGATGGCCCCTTTCGAAGTATTGTATGGGCGAAGGTGTCGAACTCCTCTGAATTGGTCAGAAACTGGGGAACGATCACTCTTCGGTCTGGATATTATTCAACATGCCGAAGATCAAGTCCGCATTATTCATGAGAATCTGAAGGCTGCTCAGTCTCGTCAGAAGAGTCAGTATGACCGTCATCATCAAGATATGGTCTATCAACCTGGCGAAAAGGCTTATCTTCGTGTCACACCAATGAGAGGTGCACACCGTTTCGGAATCAAGGGCAAGTTAGCTCCTCGTTATATTGGTCCTTTCACTGTTCTCGGAAGGCGTGGAAGAGTGGCTTATCAATTGGAACTGCCGGTGAACCTTTCTCAGGTTCACGATGTCTTCCATGTTTCTCAGCTTCGTCGCTGCTTCAAGGACCCTATTCGAGTAGTGGATCACGATATGCTAGAGCTACAACAAGACCTCTCTTATAAAGAGCATCCGGTCCGCATTCTCGACCAAGCTGAACGTAAGACTCGTCGCAAGGTCACCAAGTTCCTTAAGGTACAGTGGTCAAATCACTCTGAAGATGAAGCCACTTGGGAACGCGAGGATCATCTTCGTGATGAATACCCCGGGCTCTTTCCTTCTACCTCTTAATTCTCGGGGCGAGAATTCTTGTTAGTAGGGGAGAATTGTGACATCCTCGACTTTTGCTACAGTAGTGATTGTAATTAAGCTACAGTGATCAACCACTAATGATGTCACGTCATCGAATTCCCATCACAGACCAGCGTGGATTCGCGTCTGTCCGGATCCAAAATTTGAAAGCAAAGGGAAGCACTTTATCGGTTCATTACAAGTATTAAAAGGATATATATATAAAAGGAAAGTATTAAAGAAATAATAATGATAAAAGAAAGAAAAGAAAACTGAAAGAAAGGATTAATAAAAACAAAAGGGAAAAGGTAAAACAAAATAAAAACAACTCAAAAAAAGAAAGAGAAAGCAACTCCCTCCCCGGCCCAGCTGGGCCACCCACCGGCCCAGCCGGCCACCTCCCGCGCCCCATCCCGCAACCCTAATCCCCCTGGCGAGCCCCTCCCTCGCTACTCCCTCCCCCCCCCCCCCCCTGGGCGCCGCCGCCAACCAACCCCCCTCGTGGGGGGCCCCACCCCACCGACACTCCCTCTCCTCCCCACGACCCCCTCCACCATCCCGTAACTCCCTCCACTCCCTCTCTCTCGGCCCCCACCAACCGAGGTCCCCATCTCGCCTCCCCCCACCGAGCCCCTCTCCCTCCCACGTCGCCTCCACTTCGCCCCTCTCCCTCCCCAGCCGGCGGCCACCCTCCTCCCGCCGGCAGCCCCCCGGCGGCCACCCTCCTCCCGCCGGCGGCCTCCTTCCCCCCCCCACGGCCACCTCCTCCACCGAGCCACCCCACCACGCCGGTGAGCCGCCCCCCCACGGCTCCTCTCCTCCCCCGGCGGCCCCGCCCCTCACTGCCTCCTCGCCTCCCCCCCCCCCCCCCCGCCGGCCTCCTTCCCCTCGGCCTCCTCCTCCCCGCGGCGAGCCCCGGCCCCCGTCGGCCATCTTCCGCTCGGTCCGGGAGGGACCGGGCAGGGAGACATCACCAACTCACCGGATCCGACCGTCTCCCCCTCGCCGGCACGTCACCACCATCGTCACCGTCACCGTCACCGCCTCCACGCCATCTCCACCGTCACCTTCGTGCGAACTCCGGCTTCACCGGGCCGTCACGTCACCGTCGGTGAGCCCCTCCTCGGGCTCCTCCCACCTTGTCGTTCTCCTCGACGTCCCGGTTCCGTTCCGGCAAACGGGGCCTCGATCCGTCGACGGTGGACTCCGGTAGGAGGATTTGAACTTTCGGTTCTTCTATGGAGTTAAAGAGAGTTGTTCTCTGTGTTAACACAGAGAGAGAGATGAGTGTTGAGAGTTTTTGAGAGAAAAGAAATAAAAACAATTGATGTATTAGATGCCGTATGTATGTATGTATGTATGTATGTATGTATGTATTCGATACCCGTATTATGTATGTATTTGCGTATATAGGCATGTGGAGAGATACGACATTTGTATGTTTATTTATTTGTGATTTAAAATGTGTATTTGGCCTTAGGTCACTTACCGGTGGGGCCAATGCACCCGCTGTCTATGACAGGGAGGCCCCACGCGATAATTAAAAATAATGTTTTTCTTAAATAAATAAATAAATAGATATATTAGTTAAAATAATTAATTAACATAATTAGAGTATGACACGCGGGTCCCTCACTAAATTAATCTGATAAATCAATATTTAATCGATATTAAAACTTGTGCCTATGACGTTCGGGACCCGCTGGTCAGTTGACCGGTCAAAGGTTGATGTCAGCCTGACATCGCGATGATGTCATAATAGGATTTTATTAAATCATTTAAATCTGTTTTTAATTCCTAAATAATTAATAAAACTTTGAAAATTAATATTAAATAATCTGTAAGTCAGATCGAAATATTTTCAACATGAAAGTTGATCAGCAAAGCGAGACGAACCCGGATACACGGTCCGTTCGTCTGTCACGCGTCCCTAGCATAGCAAACATGGAACTTTTCCATCGTTTCCAGTATAACCGGTAGTAGCCCGAGACCCGGAAAATATCGTCAGATATTCTTCCGACCCGTCTATGACGGATGTTGCTGCGTTAGTTCATATCTAGCCTGCATCTTTCCATGTCATGTTTTGTGTTGCATCGGTGCTATTATTTATTGTTTCTTCCCCCTCTTCTTACCGGTAGACCCCGAGACTGACGCTGCTGCCGGGTTCATCTACGACCCTGCCGATCAGTCCTTTGCCGCAGAGCAGCAAGGCAAGCAAATTCCCCTTGATCATTCCTATATCGCCTATGTCTTTCTTCCTACTGCTTGCATTAGTATTTTGCTACTGTTGTAGTTAGCTCCTATATCTGATGCATAGCCTGTTTTTGATGAACTGCTACTTTCAGTCCTGTACCTTTAATATGCTTAGTATAGGTGGAGCAGTCATCCCCTTTGACCCCGTAGCTCAGTTGCCCCGCTTGTTTTCAAATCTCGATCTCTGATCGACGAGCCAGACCCGACACAGCACATTCACCCCCCTTCGTTGTACGACGCTATAGGGATACTATCGGGTACCGAGGGTGACACCTCGCTAAGTACTCCTGATGATATCTCTGTAGTATAGCTAGTCGGTCGTGGTTATCGAGGGTGATTCCTCTTTCACCATTCCCGATGACGTCTCTGTCGTGCCACCCCGCGAGTGCGGGACCCCCGAGGGTGATTCCTCTAAGCCCACCTTGACGGGTACATCGTTCGGAATCCAACGAGGGTGATACCTCGGATTCCCCCCGATGTTACGACCACACAGTTACTCGACCATGTTACTGGGATCTTTGGTGATTAGTTGTAAGACGGGTGGATTCCCGCGAGACTGTGTTGCTGGCCTAATTAAAAATGCTAATGGATTTGGGTATTTGATCTGGGTTGGTCGGAGACCTTTTCGCACTAACCAGCTACGCGGGAAGAATTATGGGTACTCGGCGTCGCGGTATCAGCCGAAGCTTTTCAGATGCCAGCAGTGTAGCGGCGCGCGCCCGAGTGGTCCCGAGATGCATCGCGCTTGTGATTAAGGGATGCTAGGACTGACGTCGGCCGCCCACGCCACGTGCAGGAGCGTGAAGGGGAACTGGGCCCATGAACCCTTTGTGCTTAGGATTTAGACCGGCGGGCTGGCCTCTCTGATTAGTCTTAGGTGGGGCTGTGACGTGTCGATATTCCGAGGCCGGGCAGGACCCAGAAAAGTATGTCCGGCCAGAGTGTTATCGAGCGTGACGGGACATGTGGTGCACCCCTGCAGGGATGAAAATTAACTATTCGGATAGCCGTGTCCACGGTTACAGGACGACTTGGAGTTGTGCCCCGATCTTTTACAACTACAATTGTTACTTAACTGGAATTAGTTTGCCTCGGGATTGCTTCCTCGCAGGGAGTCGAGGGAGGATCTTTAGGCGTGACCTCACTTTAATATTGCTGCAACAATATGACTATTAATGTGTTACCCTTGTTCTACTCTCGTCTATTGCTGCAAGACCCTGAAGATGCTAGTCTTTGATAGGACTAGGCCTTCTCTCTCTATTCTCGCATTGCTGCAGTCAGTCCACATATACACCCCCCTTCTTTGATACTGAGGCATAATTAGAATAGTTCTGATGTAAGACTTGCGAGTACTTTGGATGAGTACTCACCACTGCTTTGCTCCCCCTTGTTCCCTTGATCCGTTTGCTGCGACCAGATGATGAAGCCCAGGAGATGGAGGTCCCCGCCACCGACGACTGCTACCCCGACGGTGCCTACTACTACGTGGAGGCCGCTGATGATCAGGAGTAGTTAGGAGGTTCCCAGGCAGGAGGCCTCGCCTCGTTCGATCGTTGTATCTTTTGTGCTAGCCTTCTCTAAGGCACCCCATGTTTTATGTCTGTACTCAGATATTTGTTGCTTCCGCTGACTCGTGTGTTTATCGAGCTTTCGTATTCTAGCCCTCGAGGCCCCTGGCTTGTAATATGAAGCTGATGTTATTTTATTTGTGTCTAGAGTTGTGTTGTGATATCTCCCCGTGAGTCCTTGGGTTTGATCGTACGCATTTGCGTGTATGATTAGCGTACGATTAAGCCGAGGGCGTCACACTGAGACCCCTGGGAACCGTAAGGACACGGATGTGGCCTTGGTACCCTGACTCGTGGTAGTAGAGGTCCCCGAAGAGGGGTGACTCCTCCTATAGCAGGCCAGTCAACATGAGCCGGAAGATGGGTCCTAACACGATTCAGCATCTCCATATCTCCATACCCTGTCTGGACTACACGTGCCAGCTGCGTCAAAGCCGTCCATAGACGGGCACGTGTAGCATAGAGCTCCATACGAAGGGCACGAGCATCCCTGTCTCTATTCTGTAGCATCTCAGCGGTGGACTGCAGCAGCGGATCCTCCATAGAGGAATCAAAGTAGACCCCACTGAGGTATCCTTCTTCTCCTGGCTGAGAGGCAGGAACATAGCAGAACTCTGAATTCTGCAACAGTGCATGTCTAGCCCTCATGATGGTAAGCATTGAATAGGAAGCATCTTGTACTGCCATGTCAACAGTACCCCCAATCCATAAGACCAATGGATCGGCTCCTCAGCTCCAGGGTAATATGGGAATACCCTAACAGTGCACAGAAACTGACTTTGATCGAAATCTCGGTACCGCTCTTTGATACGTCTCCGTCGTATCTATAATTTCCGATTGTTTCATGCCAATATTCTACAACTTTCATATACTTTTGGCAACTTTTTATACTATTTTTGGGACTAACATATTGATCCAGTGCCGAGTGCCAATTCCTGTTTGTTGCATTTTTTTTGTTTCGCAGAATATCCATACCAAACGAAGTCCAAACTCAATAAAAATTTAAGGGGATTTTTTTGGAATATTTATGATTTTTGGGAAGAAAAATCAACGCGAGACGGTGCATGGAGTGCCCACAAGCACACCAGTCGCGGCCAGGGGGTGGGCCCGCGGCTGGCTGACTTGTGGCCACTCCTTAAGGCGGTTGGTGCCCTTCTTTCCCCGCAAGAAAGATAATATCCGGAAGAAAATCGTGTTAAAATTTCAGCCCAATCAGAGTTACGGATCTCCGGTAATTTAAGAAACTGTGAAACGCAGAATCTGGGAGCGCAAAAACAGAAGGACACAGAGAGAGAGATCCAATCTCGGAGGGGCTCTCGCCCCTCCGCCTCCATGGAGACCATGGACCAGAGGGGGAACCCTTCTCCTATCTAGGGAGGAGGTCAAGGAAAAAGAAGAAGGAGGGGCTCTCTCCCCCTCTCTCCCGACGGTGCCGGAACGCCGCCCGAGACATCATCGTGTGACGGCGATCTACACCAACACCTCCGTCATCTTCACCAACATCTCCATCATCTTCCCCCATCTAGATTCAGCGGTTCACTCTCCCGCAACCCACTGTACCCTCTACTTGAACATGGTGCTTTATGCTACATATTATTATCCAATGATGTGTTTCTATCCTATGATGTCTGAGTAGATTATCGTTGTACTATCGGTGATTGATGAATTGCTATGACTGGTTTAATTTGCTTGTGGTTATGTTTCTGTCCTTTGGTGCCCATCATATGATCGCGCGCGTGGATCACACCATAGGGTTAGTTGTATGTTGATAGGACTATGTATTGGCAGGCTAGAGTGACAGAAGCTTCAAAACTAGCATAGAAATTGATGCATATGGGATTGAAGGGGGACCAATATATCTTATTGATATGGTTGGGTTTTACCTTAATGAACGTTAGTAGTTGCGGACGCTTGCTAATAGTTCCAATCATAAGTGCATAGAATTCCAAGTAAGGGATGACATGCTAGCAGAGGCCTCTCCCACATGATACTTGCTATCGATCTTGTAACGTAGTCAATTGCTTAGGGACAATTCCGCAACTCCTACCACCACTTTTCCACACTCGTTAGACACTCGTACTTGTTTCTTTATCTAACCAGCCCCTAGTTTTATTTACGTGTTCTTTACTTTCTTGCAAGCCTATCCTTTCACTCCTACAAAGTACTTCTAGTTTCATACTTGTTCTAGGTAAAGCGAACGTAAAGTGTGCATAGAGTTGTATCGGTGGTCGATAGAACTTGAGGGAATATTTGTCCTACCTTTAGCTCCTCGTTGGGTTCGACACTCTTAGTTATCGAGAAAGGCTACAATTGATCCCCTATACTTGTGGTTTATCACTCCTCCACTGTGTACTCTGGGTACCAGCGGTAACCGGCTACTGACATCATCCGAACTAGCATGGCCGTGTGACCCGGCACATCAATGCACCTAGTCAGACGGACCACCTGACGAGAAGGACGTCCAGGCATCTGAAAATAGGGAGTAATGCAAAAGCATTAGAGCTCTCAAGACAAAATTTGGGCAGCATAACGGCTGTAAATGCTCAAACACAATTTTGAGACATCCCACAAAGATAGGATAGCATAACCACTCAACTATCAAGTTCAATTACATGGTCATCAAAAATTACTTTCTTTTCCTTGGAATAAAAGAAACGCGGAGTAACTCTCGACTCGTTGTCCTATAATCTACCGATCAGAAAAACACGAGCCTAAGAGAAAGATAAGTAACCTAGTCCTTAATCCCCGCAGAAAAGACGAGGATGACCAAAATAGAATAACTTGAGAAGAGAAGCAAGAGTCTTACGTTCCCTTCCACAAACAATTCCCTTATATATAACTAAAGCAATTCTAGACTCAACTTTGACCAGTTTGGCTTAGTAATCCTACAGTCAGTCAGGCTCTGATACCAACGTTGTCGGGACCACGATCCTAAGCCATAGGAATCCAGCCTCTAACACATCACATCTCTTTGCGGTCTCACGCACGGTTATCCCCACGGCTGCAGCCTTACCTTAGCCGGGACCATTTGCGCCTTTTGACTTGCGTATGCAATTGTGTCGCTTACAATCCAATGTCAAAGAACCTGGATCGACATGTCTAGTCATAAACTCAAGCGGCAGTTCCGTACAGTGACATGCATACATGACCCAGCAAAGCAGGTGTCGGTCATCAGCGAATGTAGATGAGTCATAGCAAGCTACAAGGACTCCATTACAACGCGTGACATTTCCCAAAGGGACAGACACAACAGCTAAGAAGGACACATGCCGGTAACCCAATGTGTCCGGAGCAGTAGCGAACTACCATGGCTTGATGGAATCACAAAGGGGCAATTCCCCGTAAGGAGTGCTACTAAGGCATACGACTAGGTATTCGAACCCCATACATATCAAGTCCAACACACGTACGCATGGCATACCGATATGCATAGATACATCAATGGCATCACAACATAACTATAAACATACAAACTTTATTTAGAAGGCTCGGAAGAGCCTCACACATAATATTACACAGATAGGGGTCTCATGACCCATCATCACAATTCATACACACGAGTCTTACAAGCCAGCGGAAGATTAAAACTGTCTGAGTACACACAGATGGAAAGATAAAGGCACATGGCATGACTGTCTACAGACCCAACCTAGGGCCAGATTGTTGCTGGGACACCAGCTACTCGTCGTCATCAATGTCTAGATAGAACCCTCCATTAGGGTCATTAACAACCTCTGCAACAAATTATTAACCACTCTAATACCTAGTCCAAGTTTATCGCCTATCTGAGGGTAACCCGCACGGAAGTCTGGCCGAGGTTTCCGCCACGGCCCAAACGATGTGCGCAGGTTTCCCAAGCCCACCATCCGGGTGCCACTTGGTACACCGTGCCACTGTCTACCGCATCATAGTCCACCTCTAAGGTCAGCACTACGCACGGCCTCCAGCATGACTATAAACACCAGAAACTACTTGCAACTCCTGGACCGAGTACTAAGCGATTAATAAGTCGAGAGGGTCAATTCAGTATCCCAACGTGTGGTAGTATCTAGTCGTGGATTACATACACGGAACTCAGTTCCTAAGGACGGTTCCAATGAAACAACCCGCCATGTACTCCTACATAGCCTTTCACCGGTACCTTTATCAAATCAGGTTCAACACACAACCTATAGTAACTGAACACATTCCCATGATCGTGTTCATCACCCAGATGACAGACCATACACAACTCTAAGCATAACATGCATAGAAGGATAAGGCACATCATGGCTCAAGCATCTACCAGGTATGCTAGGTTGCAAGGTTCAGCTATTTACTGTGACATGGACATGTCATGCAAAGGAAGTGGGTTCAACTAACGTGGTAAAAGCATTGAAAGCATTTTGATATAATGCAATAAGTAAGAGCAAGAGCGAGAACATGGGATTTATCGGGATGATCAAAATGGTTGCTTGCCTTGTTGCTCAGCACAGGGGTGATATCCATCAGTCGGATAATCAGATGTATCCGGAGGGGCGGAACCTACCGGAATAATAGCAATCAATCAATATCAAACATATGCAACAAAATGATGCATGAAATGCAATGTAGCATGGTTTGAGATGACTGACAGAACCTTTTGGGTGATCTTGATTTGAAATCATAATTCAAATATCATTTGAATTATAATTTAGCAAATTCTTTTAATTGATTTGACCTGATGCTGTTTATAACTTTGTTTTTCATACATGAAAATAGCACCATTGGATTCTTTGAATTTTTCTGACCATTTTACATATATTATTTGTCAAATTTGGAGTTATATTCAATTTTCTATGAATTTCCAAAGTTTTGGACTTATTCTGGAATTGTTTTTAAACAGAAAAGGTTTTATTGCATCAGCATGACACGAGCAGGTCAATCTGGCAGTTGAAAGTCAAACCTGACCACTGGGACCCACTTGTCAGTGACTCTGGCCAGGTTTTAGTTAAATTTAAACTTAATTAGGTATTTAACAGGGCTGGACCCACATGTCAGTGACTGTTTAGGTTTTAATTAATTAAATATTTTATTAACTTAAACTTAATTAGCCAGGGGGTTGGCCCCACATGTCAGCTGCACACAGAGGCTCAGATCCACCGGTGGCGAGGTGGAACTCGCCGACGGTGAGCTCCGACGACCACAGGGACGGCGGAGAGCTTAGGGAATTCGATTCCGGCGACCATTTGCACGGTAGAGAGCACCAAACGAACCAGCACTCGGTCGCAGTTCCATTTTTACAAAGAACCGAGGCTAACATGGCCGGAGATGACGCCGGCGACGAGCTCGATGGCTGCTGGAGGTCGGGCTATGTCGGGATCGATGAAACCGAAGGCAAAACGAGCGGGGCTTAGCTCCTAGAGCACCTACGCAACGTGTTGAAGCTTTTGGTGGCCTCAGAACGACTAGCCGTTCACCGGAGAGCTACCGGCGACGAGCTCCCGCGACGGATCTCGTCGGGCTCCGGTGGGATCGGGTGAAAGAGGAAGGAATCGAGGGGGAAAACTTGGGGGAAAGATCCCTGAGCTCACGAGGAGTGCAGAGGCGACGAAAGTGGGCTTCGGGATGGCCTGAGGAGGGAGAACAACGGCGGAGAGCTCCGGTGACCCGAGGAGGAAGATGACGGCGTCACGGCGTTTCAGAGCTTCTCGGCGTCGAGCGACTGGCTTAGGAGCTTCAGGGAGCTTCGCCGGAGGTGTTGCACGGATCAGGAGAGAGGAAGAGAGGCTGGAGCGACTGCTAGCTTGAGCTCGAGCTCGCGGTCATGGCGGCCGAGAGGGGGAGAGAGCAGGGGGCGAATGGAGAGGGGGAGAGCTCGGGGATGGAGCACGGGGATCTTATCCCTCCCCTCCAGCGCATCAGGGCGAGGCAGGCGAGCACACAGCTGCGTGGGCGCGCCGGGAGGAGCGGCGGCCACCTCCTGCTCTGACTGGCAGGAGGTAGACGACACGGGAAGGTGGGCTGGGCCAAGGTGAGCACTAGATAGTGTTTTTGCATTTTTTTTCTTCCTTCGGTTTCTGTTTATTCTTTCTGACATTTGTTTTTATTTATTTTTGGCTCTAAGACCAATTCAAAAATTGTTTGAAATATACTGGGGTGTTAGTTGGAATATTCCCAACTACACATAAAGTTTTCAACATTTTTGAAACCAAATATAAAGTTGAATTCAGTGATTTTCTGATTTAAAATAAAATGCTAAAAGTAGTTTGAATATAAGTTTCACCCCTGATGTCTTGTTTTCTACATTTATCAGAAAAGGTGAACTTTTATAATGGCCATTTTGGGTTCATTGATTTTGGCAATAGTTGGATTCCTTTTGAATAAAGAGTGGCTAGGGTTTTTCTTTGGATTTCACCACTTCTTTTGAGTTTATTTCCATTCCTGGAATGCAAAGAAAGAATACATGAGCACAAGTTGCTAAACCCTAAGTAGGGAATTCCAGGGATGTGACATTCGGGTACCCAGAAAACCCAAAATATTCGGAGGACACATCAACATTTGGTTTGAATAATTCGAATAGTGTGAGTATTCTGGATAGTATGGATATTTTAATTAGTATGGGTAACATGTAAGTGTAATAATATCATGAATAATTTGGCTAGTATGAATAATTCAGATAGTATGGGTATTTCGGGTTTTTCAGAGTGGAACCCGAACCCTAACCCGAAAACCAAATAGTTAGAAAATGCGAACCGAACCTGAACCCGATACCCGTATTACCCGACAATTCAGGTAATTCGGTTCGGTTCGGGTTCGGGTAGCGGGTTAGGCTACCCAAACACCCAGGGTGACCTACGCCATACAAGGATCTATCTTTGGAGAAACCAGCAACGAGAGAGGTTGTAGAGCATCTTCATACCTTTGAAGATCGCTAAGCGTAAGCGTTACTATGAACGCGGTTGATGGAGTCGTACTCGCAGTGATTCATATCGCAGTGGATTTCGATCTATGTGCCGAACTACGGCACCTCCGCGGTCAACACACGTACAGCCTGGTGACGTCTCCCACGCCTTGATCCAACAAGGAGGAGGAGAGGTTGAGCGAGAGCTTCGGCAGCACGACGACGTGGTGGCGGTGGAGCTACGAGGTTCTCCGGCACAGCTTCGCCAAGCTATGCGGAGGACGAGGAGAGAGAGGTGTAGGGATGCGCCGGGAGAGGAAGAAATTGTGTCTCCAAAAGCCAAAAACCACCACTATATATAGGGGGAGAGGGAGGAGGTGCCCACCCTTAGGGTTCCCACCCCTAAGGGGTGTGGCAGCCCCATCTAGGGCAGAGGGTGGTGATGACCCACAAGTGTAGGGGATCTATCGTAGTCCTTTCGATAAGTAAGAGTGTCGAACCCAACGAGGAGCAGAAGGAACTGACAAGTGGTTTTCAGCAAGGTATTCTCTGCAAGCACTAAAATTATCGGTAACAGATAGTTGTGTGATTAGATGATTCGTAGCGAGTAGCAAGTAACAAAAGTAACAAAGGTGAAGCAAGATGGCCCAATCCCTTTTGTAGCAAGGGACAAGCCTGGACAAACTCTTATAGGAGGTAAAGCGCTCCCGAGGACACATGGGGATTTCTGTGAAGCTAGTTTTCATCAAGTTCACATGATTCGCGTTCGCTACTTTGATAGTTTGATATGTGGGTGGACCAGTGCTTGGGTGTTGCCCATACTTGGAAAAACATCCCACTTATGATTAACCCCTTTCTCAAGCGTCTGCAACTACGAAAGAAGAATTAAGACAAGTCTAACCATAGCATTGAACTAGTGGATCCAAATCAGCCCCTTACGAAGCAACGCATAAACTAGGGTTTAAGCTTCTGTCACTCTAGCAACCCATCATCTACTTATTACTTCCCAATGCCTTCCTCTAGGCCCAAATAATGGTGAAGTGTTATGTAGTTGACATTCACATAACACCACTAGAGGAAAAACAACATACAACACATCAAAATATCGAACGAATACCAAATTCACATGACTACTTATAGCAAGACTTATCCCATGTCCTCACGAACAAAAGTGACTACTCACAAATCATAATTATATTCATGACCAGAGAGGTAATGAATAGCATCAAATATCTGAACATATAATCTTCCACCGAGTAATCCAACTAGCATCAACTACAAAGAGTAATTAACACTACTAGCAACCTTACAAGTACCAATCGGAGTCGCGAGATGGAGATTGGTTACAAGAGATGAACTAGGATTTGGAGAGGAGATAGTGCTTATGAATATGTTGATGGTGACGAGTCCCCTCCGATGAGAGGAGTGTTGGTGATCACGATGGCGACGATTTCCCCCTCCGGGAGGGAAATTTCCCCGGCATGACAGCCTTGTCGGAGCTCTAGATTGGTTCTGCTCAAGTTCCGCCTCGTGGCGGCGGCGGCTCCTCCCGAAAGCTTCCTTATGATTTTTTCTGGGATGAAACCCTCCATATAGAAAAAGATGAGCGTCGTAGGGGCAACAGGGGGCCCACAAGCCACCCAGGCCCGGCCAGGGGGGTAGGTCGGGCCTGGTAGGCTTGTGGCCTCCTGGTGGGTAGGTCGGGCCTGGTAGGCTTGTGGCCTCCTGGTGGCCCGGCCAGGGGGGTAGGTCGGGCCTGGTAGGCTGGTGGCCCGGCCAGGGGGGTAGGTCGGGCCTGGTAGGCTTGTGGCCTCCTGGTGGCCCGGCCAGGGGGGTAGGTCGGGCCTGGTAGGTCGGGCCCTCTGGTACTTCTACCGCCCAGTATTTTTCATAAAATCCAAAATAATTCCCCACTGATTTTCACGGCTTTTGGAGTTGGGCATAATAGGTATCTCAAACTTGCTCCCTTTTCAGACCAGAATTTCAGCTGCCGGCATTCTCCCTCTTCATGTAAACCTTATAAAATAAGAGAGAAAAGGCATAAGTATTGTACCGTGAAGTGTAATAACAGCCCATAAAGCGATAAATATCAACATAAAAGCATGATGCAAAATGGACGTATCATGCGGCGGCCAGGGCACGGAGAGGAGGGGTGGCGCACCCACATGGGCCTTGGGCCCTCCTGTGCCTAGGGTTTGCCCCCCTCCACCTCTCCTTGCGCCTTGGGCCTAGGTGGAACGCGCAATAGCCCACTCTAGGCTGGTTCCCTACCACCTTTTGGCCCATACTCGCCTTTGGGGCTGGTGCCCCCTCCTAGTGGACCACCGGAACCCTTCTGGTGGTCCCGATACGTTACCAGTGACGCCCGAAACATTTCCGATGTCCAAAACCTCACTTCCTAATTTCCTATATATAAATCTTTACCTCCGGACCATTCCGGAGCTCCTCGTGAGGTCTGAGATCTCATCCGGGACTCCGAACAACCTTCGGTAACCACATACACTAGTTCCCTATAACCCTAGCGTCATCGAACCTTAAGTGTGTAGACCCTACGGGTTCGGGAGACATGCAAACATGACCGAGACATCTCTCCGGCCAATAACCAACAGCGGGGTCTGGATATCCATGTTGGTTCCCACATGTTCCACGATGATCTCATCAGATGAACCACGATGTCAAGGATTCAATTAATCCCGTATGCAACTCCCTTTGTCTATCAGTATGATACTTGCCCGAGATTCGATCGTGGTATCCCTATACCTTCTTCAATCTTGCTACCGACAAGTCTCTTTACTCGTTCCATAACACATCATCCCGTGGCTAACCCCTTAGTCACACTGAGCTCAATATGATGATGGATTACCGAGTGGGCCCAAAGATACCTCTCCGTCACACGGAGTGACAAACCCCGGTCTCGATTCGTACAACTCAACGAACACTTTCGGAGATACCCGTAGTGAACCTTTATAATCACCCAGTTACGTTGTGATGTTTGGTACACCCAAAGCACTCTTACGCTATCCGGGAGTTGCACAACCTCACGGTCTAAGGAAATGATACTTGACATTAGAAAAGCTTTAGCAGACGAACAACACGATCTAGTGCTATGCTTAGGAGTAGGTCTTGTCCATCACATCATTCCCCAATGATGTGATCCCGTTATCAATGACATCCAATGTCCATGATCAAGAAACCATGATCATCTATTGATCAACGAGCTAGCCTACTAGAGGCTCACTAGGGACACATTGTGATCTATATATTCACACATGTATTACGGTTTCTGGTTAATACAATTATAGGATGAATAATAGACAATTATCATGAACTGGAAATATAATAACAACTACTTTATTATTGCCTCTAGGGCATATTTCCAACAGTCTCCCACTTGCACTAGAGTCAATAATCTAGTTACATTGTGATGAATCGAACACCCATAGAGTTCTGGTGCTATCATGCTTTCCCCGTGGAAGAGGTTTAGTCAACGGGTCTGCGACATTCAGATCCGTATGTACTTTACAAAGATCTATATTTTCATCCTGGATGTATCCACGAATGGAGTTGAAGCGGCACTTGATGTGCTTGGTCTTCTTGTGAAACCCGGGCTCCTTTGCAATAGCAATAGCTCCAGTGTTGTCAAAGAACAGAGTCATCTGGCCCGATGCACTTGGAATCACTCCTAGGTCGGTGATGAACTCCTTCATCCAGACTCCTTCATGTGCTGCTTCCGAAGCAGCTATGTACTCCGCTTCACATGTAGATGCCGCCGCGACGCTTTGCTTGCAATTGCACCAGCTAACTGCCCCATTATTCAAAATGTACACGTAACCGGTTTGTGACTTGGAGTCATCCGGATCTGTGTCGAAGCTAGCATCGACGTAACCCTTTACGACGAGCTCTTCGGCACCTCCATAGACGAGAAACATATCTTTAGTCCTTTTCAGGTACTTTAGGATATTCTTGACCGTTGTCCAGTGATCCACTACTGGATCACTCTGGTACCTCCCTACCAAACTTATGGCAAGGTTCACATCAGGTCGGGTACACAGCATGGCATACATGATAGAGCCTATGGCTGAAGCATAGGGGACGGTACTCATCTTTTCTCTATCTTCCACCGTGGTCGGCCGTTGAGTCGCACTCAACCTCACACCTTCCAATACAGGCAAGAACCCCTTCTTAGCCTTCTCCATATTGAACTTCTTCAATATCTTGTCAAGGTATGTGCTTTGTGAAAGACCTATGAGGTATCTCGATCTATCTCTATAGATCTTGATGCCTAATATGTAAGCAGCTTCCCCAAGGTCCTGCATTGAAAAACTCTTATTCAAATAGGCCTTGATGCTTTCCAATAGTTTTATATCATTTCCCATCAACAATATGTCATCCACATATAATATGAGAAATGCTATAGAGATCCCACTCACTTTCTTGTAAATACAGGCTTCTCCATAAGTCTGTATAAAACCAAATGCTTTGATCACCTCATCAAAGCGAATGTTCCAACTCCGAGATGCTTGCACCAGCCCATAGATAGAGCGCTGGAGCTTCCATACCTTGTTAGCACTGCTAGGATCGACAAAACCTTCCGGCTATATCATATACAATTCTTCTTTAAGAAAGCCATTCAGAATGTTGTTTTGACATCCATTTGCCAGATTTCATAATCATAAAATGTGGTAATTGCTAACATAATTCAGACCGACTTCAGCATCGCTACGGGTGAGAAGGTCTCATCATAGTCAATCCCTTGAACTTGCCGATAACCCTTAGCGACAACTCGAGATTTACAGATGGTCACATTACCATCCGCGTCAGTCTTCTTCTTGAAGATCCATTTATTTTCTATGGCTCGTCGATCATCGGGCAAGTCCACCAAAGTCCATACTTTGTTCTCATACATGGACCCTATCTCGGATTTCATGGCCTCAAGCCATTTGTTGGAATCCGGGCCCACCATCGCTTCTTCATAGTTCGAAGGTTCATTGTTGTCTAACAACATGATTTCCATGACAGGGTTGTCGTACCACTCTGGTGCGGAGCGTACCCTTGTCGACCTTCGAGGTTCAATAGCAACTTGATCTGAAGTGTCATGATCATCATCATTAACTTCATCTCTAGCCCGTGCAGGCGTCTCAGAAACATTTTTTTGCGCTCCGCTACTCTCCGGTTCGAGAGGAGGTACAACTACCTCATCAAGTTCTATTTTCCTCCCACTTACTTCTTTCGAGAGAAACTCTTTCTCTAGAAAGGATATGTTCTTAGCAACAAAGATCTTGCCTTCGGATCTAAGATAGAAGGTGTACCCAATAGTTTCCTTAGGGTATCCTATGAAGACGCATTTTCCCGCTTTGGGTTCGAGCTTCTCTGGTTGAAGTTTCTTCACGTAAGCATCGCAGCCCCAAACTTTAAGAAATGACAGCTTAGGTTTCTTGCCAAACCATAATTCATACGGTGTCATCTCAACGGACTTAGACGGTGCCCTATTTAAAGTGAATGCGGTAGTTTCCAATGCGTATCCCCAAAATGATAGAGATAAATCAGTAAGAGACATCATAGATCGCACAATATCCAATAAAGTGTGATTGCGACGTTCAGACACACTGTTATGCTGCGGTGTGCTAGGCGGCGTGAGTTGTGAAACAATTCCACATTTCCGTAGGTGTGTGCCAAACTCATGACTCAAATATTCTCCTCCACGATCAGATCGTAGAAACTTTATTTTCTTGTTGCGTTGATTCTCCACCTCACTCTGAAATTCCTTGAACTTTTCAAAGGTTTTAGACTTGTGCTTCATTAAGTAGACATATCCATATCTAAGGGTGAGAACTTAACGATAGCCACCGCGAGCTTCAACCTCATTGGACCGCATACATCGGTATGTATTATTTCCAACAAGTTAGTTGCTCGCACCATTGTTCCAGAGAACGGAGTCTTGGTCATCTTGCCCATGAGGCACGGTTCACATGTGTCAAATGATTCAAAATCAAGTGACTCCAAAATTCCATCTGTATGGAGTTTCTTCATGCGCTTTACACCGATATGACCAAGGCGGCAGTGCCACAAGTATGTGGGACTATCATTATCAACCTTGCATCTTTTAGCACTCGAACTATGAATATGTGTAACATCGCGATTGATATTCATTAGGAATAAACCATTAACCAGCGGGGCATGGCCATAAAACATACCACTCATATAAATAGAACAACATTTATTCTCAGATTTAAATGAGTAGCCATCTTGCATCAAGCGAGATCCCGATACAATGTTCATGCTTAAAGCTGGTACTTAATAACAATTATTAAGGTTTATAACTAATCCCGAAGGTAGTTGTAGAGGTAGCGTGCCGAAGGCGATCACATTGACCTTGGAACCATTCCCGACGCGCATCGTCACCTCGTCCTTAGTCAGCCTACGCTTGTTCTGTAGTTCCTGCTTAGAGTTGCAAATGTGAGCAACAACACCGGTATCAAATACCCAGGAGCTACTACGAGCGCTGGTAAGGTACACATCAATAACAAGTATAGCACATATACCTTTGACGTTGTCGGCCTTCTTGTCCGCTAAGTACTTGGGGCAATTCCGCTTCCAATGACCGGTTCCCTTGCAGTAGTAGTACTCAGTCTCAGGCTTAGGTCCTTTCTTTGACTTCTTCCCGGCAACTGGCTTACCGGGCGCGGCAACAACTTTGCCGTCTTTCTTGAAGCTTCTCTTACCCTTGCCCTTCTTGAAACTGGTGGTCTTATTGATCATCAACACTTGATGCTCTTTCTTGATTTCTACCTCTGCAGATTTCAGCATTGAATACAACTCGGGAATAGTCTTTTCCATCCCTTGCATGTTGTAATTCATCACAAAGCCTTTGTAGGTAGGTGAAGCGACTGGAGGATTCCGTCAATGACTGCATCATCCAGAAGTTCAACTCCTAGTTGAGTCAAGCAGTTGTGCAACCCAGACATTCTGAGTATGTGCTCACTGACAGAACTATTCTCCTCCATCTTACAGCTAAAGAACTTGTCGGAGATTTCATATCGCTCGACCTGGACATGAGCTTGAAAAACAAGTTTCAGCTCCTCGAACATCTCATATGCTCCGTGTTGCTCAAAACGCCTTTGGAGCCCCGGTTCTAAACTGTAAAGCATGCCGCACTGAACGAGAGAGTAGTCATCACTCCGCGACTGCCAGGCGTTCCTAACGTCCTCGGTTGTCGCGGGAACGGGAGGATCACCTAGTGGTGCATCAAGGACATATGCCTTCTTGGAAGCCATGAGGATGATCTTTAAGTTACGAACCCAGTCCGCATGGTTGCTCCCATCGTCTTTCAGCTTAGTTTTCTCTAGGAACGCATTGAAGTTGAATGGGACATTTCCGTTGGCCATTGGATCTACAATATTTGTAAGTAAAATTTTAGACTAAGTTCATGATAATTAAGTTCATCTAATCAAATTACTAATGAACTCCCACTTAGATCGACATCCCTCTAGTCATCCAAGTGTTACATGATCCACGTCGACTAGCCCGTGTCCGATCATCACGTGAGACGGACTATTCATCAATGGTGAGCATCTCCATGTTGATCGTATCAACCATACGACTCATGTTCGACCTTTCGGTGTCCCGTATTCGAGGCCATGTCTGTACATGCTAGGCTCGTCGAGTCAACCTAAGTGTTTTGCGTGTGTAAATTGGCTTACACCCGTTGTATGCGAACGTTAGAATCTATCACACCCGATCATCACGTGGTGCTTCGAGACAACAGACCATCGCAACGGTGCACAATTAGGGAAATACTTATCTTGAAATTTTAATGAGGGATCATCTTATATTTGCAACCGTCGTTCTAAGCAATAAGATGTAAAACATGATAAACATCACATGCAATCATATAGTGACATGATATGGCCAATATCATCTTGCTCCTTTGATCACCATCTTCGGGGCACCATGATCATCATCGTCACCGGCATGACACCATGATCTCCATCATTGTGTCTCCGTAGAAAATCTTTAGCAGACGAACAACACGATCTAGTGCTATGCTTAGGATTGGGTCTTGTCCATCACATCATTCCCCAATGATGTGATCCCGTTATCAATGACATCCAATGTCCATGATCAAGAAACCATGATCATCTATTGATCAACATGCTAGCCAACTAGAGGCTCACTAGGGACACATTGTGATCTATATATTCACACATGTATTACGGTTTCTGGTTAATACAATTATAGGATGAATAATAGACAGTTATCATGAACTGGAAATATAATAATAACTACTTTATTATTGCCTCTAGGTCGTATTTCCAACATAGACCTCATGGGTTACAAGATCTAGAAATTCCTTGCACCAAAAGCGACTCATGTTATGGTTAAAAAAATTCCAACTCATAACATGATGGGTTCAATGGTGTTTCGCCAACATTGTGTATGGTTAAAATTTAAGACCATCACCAAGATTCCTTATAAAGTTCATGATATCTAGAAATTTGCAATGTCATCAATGATCACAAAATTTGCAATGTTGTTGCATTTAAAATTTATGATAACTCATGTTATCTAGAAATTCCTTGCACCAAAAGAGACTCATGTATATGAACTTTATCAACAGGATTAATTTAAGATCATCACCAAGCTACCCTCTAACAGACTGCAAAGGGTCAAGCTACCCTATAATAACTTTCGGGTGTGTGTGTGTCAATGTGTGAAGTTAACTGGTGGCCAAAGTTTGCAACAGGTGCCGGCGTGCGTGCCAAAAATCGAAAATGCACACAAGTGGAGGCTCACTGTGGGAGGAATGAGAGAGCAGCAGGGGCTCATCGTCGGCAGCCTGGTGCGGGCAGCACGGGCTCGTCGGCGGTGGCCTGGTGCAGGCGGATGGCGTTGGGGAACTCCGATGGGAATGACGAGCAGCTTGGAGGCGCGGGCGATGTCGGCCTCATGGAGGAGGCGCGAGCGGCCGACGTCGGGGCGGCAACGATGACGACGGATTCGGGGGCGGGGGCAAGCTCCCGCAGCCTAGAGGCATCGGGGCAGGGAGTTAGCGTGGGGGAAATGGGAGAGATTTCACACGAAATCGGGGGCGGGTTTACATATAGAGACCTTTAGTCCTAGTTGGTGGCTCCAACCGAGACTAAAGACACCCTTTAGTCCTGATTGGAGCCACCAACCGGGAGTAAAGGTGAATTTCACGAGGCGGGAAGCCTAGGCCTTTAGTACCGGTTGGTGGCACGCACTCAGACTAAAGGAGGTCTTTAGTCCCGGTTGGTGCCACAAACCGGGCCTAAAGATCTTTTTCTAGTTTTTTTTTGCTTTACTTATATTCTTTTGTTTCTACTTAAAGCCAAATACGTAGAGTTTTTGAGTGGATCTTTTTTGCTTTAGGTACCAAAAATTAGAAACTTTCTGTTAGTGCGAGTAGTTTTCAAATTTGAATAGTTTAAATTTGAATTCTTTGAAATTTGTGTGAATCACTAGTTTGTGAATAACTTTACTTTAATAATAGATTTTTAGTCATTCTTTTTCCTGATGTTAAATATTAGTGTGTTTTATCATTATATTAAATTTGGTAATTTTTAGGTAATTTATAAAATTAATTGCCTTTGTAAGAGATGAGTATTCGTGCGAAACCTTGATACTTCAAAAGAGATTGTCTAGTTTGTACACTAAGTGCATCCAGTTTTTTTCATAACCCTCCCAACTTTTTAGCACAAGCTATGTGGGTGAAATGATGATACCATGCCAAGTTTCAGCCTTTTCAGAGTTCATTTGTAGTGCTTTTCAATTTCAGAGTCATTTAGCTCAAGAGAATCAATAAATGGATGAAAAATACCAAATGAACTGAGAAAGGGCTGAAAATTGATGACGTGGCTTTGAATTGTGCATACTGAGCGCACAATAAGTATGGAGTTGAAATAAGTTTAAAAAAATGAAATGCCTTTGTAAGAGATGAGTATTCGTCCAACACTGTGATACTTTGAAAGAGATTGTCCAGTTTGTACATGAAGTGCATCCAAATTTTTTCGTAACCCTCCCAACTTTTTAGCACATGCTATGTGGGTGAAATGATGATACCATGCCAAGTTTCAGCCTTTTCAAAGTTCATTTGTAGTGCTTTTCAATTTCAGGGTCATTTAGCTCAAAAAAAATTCATGAAATGCATGAAAAATTGTGTTTGCACATAATTGCACTGATTAACTCCTAGCTACATAATGTTTTTTCGCATTTCAAATGCCAAAACACACATATATATATATACCCTAACTCTTACACAAAGATTCCCTCTGGTTTGTTTGAAGTGGGACTTTCGAGATAAGCTCGAAAACTCACTATAGAAGAAAGTGATGAAGGTGAAGCCGGTCACATCTGAGATTGGGATCTTGGGGTATAAAACTCTTTCTTCGTGTGTATCCCTTTGCATCGTAACAATGGACAATATTCATCATTTAACATGATGCTTGGGTCAGTCTTCACTCTGAAGGGAGGAATTTTGTGAAACTTTTCATAATCATGTGACATGTCTGTCATATCCTCCACTCCCACGGTGTTCCTTTTCCCTGAAAGAACTATGTGGCAATTTGGCTCATTGTATGATGTATTCGCTTCCTTATCTTTTCTTTTTCTCGGCTTGGTAGACATGTCCTTCACATAGAAAACTTGCGCCACATCATTGGCTAAGACGAATGGTTCATCTGTGTACCCAAGATTGTTAAGATCCACTGTTGTCATTCCGTATCACGGGTCTTCCTTTACCCCACCTCCTTTCAGATTGACCCATTTGCGCCGAAACAAAAGGGACCTTCAAATCTTTCCATAGTAAAGTTCCCATATCTCCTCTATGTAACCATAATATGTGTCCTTTGGCCTATTGGTGTTTGCTGCATCAAAGCGGACACCACTGTTTTGGTTGGTGCTCTTTTTATCTTGGGCGATCGTGTAAAATGTATTCCCATTTATCTCGTACCCTTTGAAAGTCAATATAGTCGAAGACGGTGCCTTGGCCAGCAACTACATGTCATCTCCAACTTCGTCGTCATGCATGAGATGTGTTTGCAACCAACCGCCAAATGACGCCATGTGTGTACGTTTGATCCAGGGATCAGACTGCTCTGGGTTCTTGGAGCGTACAAAATCCATGTGTTCCTCGATATAAGGACCCACCAAGGTGGAATTTTGTAGAACTATGTAGTGTGCTTGCGCCCAAGAATGCCCGTCACTATAAATTACTGAATCCTTTCCTAGCGTGCCTTTTCCACCCAGTCTGCCCTCATGCCGCGATTCAGGAACATTAATCGACTTAAGATCAGGAATAAAGTCAACACAAAACTCAATGAACTCTTGTGTTTCATGGCCCTTAGAGATGCTTCCTTCTGGCCTAGCACGGTTATGAACATATTTCTTTAAGACTCCCATGAACCTCTCGAAGGGTAACATATTGTGTAGAAATACAGGGCCCAGAATGGCAATCTCTTCGACTAGGTGAACTAGGACGTGTGTCATGATAATGAAGAAGGATGGTGGGAACACCAACTCAAAACTGACAAGACATTGCACCAAATCATTTTGTAACCTTGGTAGGATTTCTGGATCGATTACCTTCTGAGAGATTCCATTTAGGAATGCACGTAACTTCACAATGGTTGATCGAACAGATTGCGGTAGAAGCCCCCCTCAATGCAACCGTAAGCAATTGCATCATAATCAGTGGGAGTCATGAGACTTTAGGTTCTAGAATTTTTTTCTCTGCCATATTTATTATTCCCTTTATATTCAACGAGTAGCCAAACTGGACCTTTATACTGAGCACTCATTCAAAGAAGATTTCCTTCTCTTCTTTGGTAAGAGCATAGCTGGCAGGACCTTCATACTGCTTTGGATGCATACCATATTTTTCGTGCATACGTTGCTGGTCCTCCCGTGCCTCCGGAGTATCTTTTGTCTTCCCATACACGCCCAAGAAGCATAGCAGGTTCACACAGACATTTTTCGCCATGTGCATCACGTCTATTGCAAAGCAGACCTCTAGGACTTTCCAATAAGGTAGGTCCAAAAATATAGATTTCTTCTTCCACATGGATGCGTGACCGTCAGCGTCATTCGGAATAGATTGTCCGCGAGGACCCTTTCCAAAAATTACTTTTAAATCGTTGACCATATGAAGTATATGATCACCACTATGGTGGTCAGTCTTTTTCGGGTGATCTTCCTCACCTTGGAAATGCTTGCCTTCTTTTCTTAAGATATGCTTGATCGGAAGAAATCGACGATGTACTAGGTACACATTCTTCTTGCATTTATCCAAATATATACTTTCGGTATCATCTAAACAGTGCATGCGTGCGTGGTATCCATTGTTTGTCTATCCTGAAAGGTTACTAAGAGCAGGCCAATTATTGATGGTTACAAATAGCAACGCTCGTAGGTCTAATTCCTGTTGTTTGTGCTCATCTCACACACATACACCGTTGATATCCCACAACTGTGAAAGTTCTTCAACTAATGGCCTTAAGTACACATCAATGTCGTTGTCGGGTGGCTTGGGGCCTTGAATGAGCACTGTCATCATAATGAACTTCTCCTTCATGCACAACCAAGGAGGAAGGTTATAGATGCATAGAGTCAAGGGCCAGGTGCTACGATTGCTGCTCTGCTCCCCAAAAGGATTAATGTCATCTGCACTTAAACCAAACCAACAGTTCCTTGCATCATCTGCAAAGTTCGACCACTCTCTCTCGATTTTCTTCCACTGCGACCCATCAGCGCGTACTCTCAACTTCCCGCCTTTCTTACACTCGTCTTTGTGCCATCGCATCAACTTGGCACGCTCTTTGTTTTGAAACAAACGTTTCAATCGTGGTATTATAGGAGCATACCACATCACCTTGGCAGGAATCCTCTTCCCGGGGCACTGGCCCTCAACATCGTCACGAGGGTCATCGCGATCGATCTTATAGTGCAACGCACTACATGTCGGGCATGCATTCAAATTCTTATACTCCTCACCGCGGTAGAGGATGCACTCATTAGGGCATGCATGTATCTTCTGCACCTCTAATCCTAGAGGGCAGATAACCTTGTTTGCTTCATACGTACTGTCGGGCAATTCATTCTCCTTTGGAAGCATCTTCTTTAACATTTTCAGCAACTTTTCAAAACCCTTGTCATATACACCATTCTCTGCCTTCCATTGCAACAATTCCAGTGTGGTACCCAGCTTCTTCTTTCCATCTTTGCAATTTGGGTACAACAATTTCTTGTGATCCTCTAACATGCGCTGTGATACGTCTCCAACGTATCTATAGTTTTTTATGGTTTCATGCTATTATCTTGTCAAACTTTGGATGTTTTGTATGCCTTTTATATCTTTTTTGGGACTAACTTATTAACTCAATGCCAAGTGCTAGTTCCTGTTTTTTTTGTGTTTTTGACCCTTTTCAAAGGAGGATTTTAAACGGAGTCCGAACGGAACGAAACTTCCAAAAAGATTTTTTTCTGAAACAAAAGAAGATCGGGGAAGTTGAGAACCAAGGCAGGGGGCCACCAGGGACCCCACAAGCCCCCTAGCCACGGCCAGGGGGGCCGCGCCTCCCAGGCTTGTGGGCTCCCTAGGCCACCTCTGCCCTAGGTCTTTCGCCTATATATTCCCAAAAATTCCAGAAAAAATCAGGAGATTATCGAAAGTACTTTTCCGCCGCCGCAAGCTTATGTCTCCGCAAGATCCCATCTGGGGCATGTTCTGGTGCCCTATCGGAGGGGGGATTCGGATACGGAGGGCTTCTTCACCAACACCATGACCTCTGCGATGACGCGTGAGTAGTTCACCATAGACCTACGGGTCCATAGCTAGTAGCTAGATGGCTTCTTCTCTCTCTTGGATCTTCAATACAAAGTTCTCCATGATCTTCATGGAGATCTATCCAATATAATATTCTTTTGCGGTGTGTTTGTCGAGATCCGATGAATTGTGGATTTATGATCAGATTATCTGTGAATCTTATCTGAGTTTATTCTGATCTCTCTTATGCATGATTTCATATCCTTGTAATTCTCTTCGAGTTGTGGGTTTTGTTTGGCCAGCTTGATCTATGATTCTTGCAATGGGAGAAGTGCTTGGTTTTGGGTTCATACCGTGCGGTGACCTCACCCGGTGACAGAAGGGCTAGCAAGGCACGCATCGTGTTGTTGCCATCAAGGGTAAAAAGATGGGGTTTTCATCATTGGTTTGAGTTTATCCCTCTACATCATGTCATCTTGCTTAAGGTGTTACTCTGTTCTTCATGAACTCAATACACTAGATGCATGTTGGATAGCGGTCGATGTGTGGAGTAATAATAATAGATGCAGAAAGTATCGGTCTACTTGTCTCAGACGTGATGCCTATATGTATGATCATTGCCTTAGATATTGTCTTGCGAGGTTCTATCAATTGCTCGACAGTAATTTCTTCACCCACCGTAATATTTGCTATTTTGAGAGAAGCCTCTAGTGAACACTATGGCCCCCGGGTCTACTTCACACCATATTTTCAGCCTTACTCTTTTACTTCGTTGCACTTTCCGCCTTTAGATCTCACTTTGCAATCAATCTTGAAGGGATTGACAACCCCTTTATAGCGTTGGGTGCAAGCTCGTTTGTGTTTGCGCAGGTACTCTGGACTTGACGAGATTCTCCTAGTGGATTGATACCTTGGTTCTCAAACTGAGGGAAATACTTATTGCTCCTGTGATGCATCACCCTTTCCTCTTCAAGGGAAAAACCAACGCAAGCAAGTCTCCGTCAACGTGTCAATTTCTGGCGCTGTTGTTTGAGAAGTAGCAGAAGGATTTCTGGTGCCGTTGCCGGGGAGGATCAAGTCAAGAACTCGTCCAAGTAAGTGTCGCAAACTCATCTCTTGCATTTACTTTTCTGCCTCTCGTTTTCCTCTCCCCCACTTCTGGAAAACAAAAATTTACAAAAATATTTTCCTTTTTTCGTTCGCCCTTTTCTCTCGCTTGCCTTTCCTTTGCTTGAGTGCTATGTGCCTTCAATATCCTTGCATCTTCGCTTGCTGAAAATCTATTGATATGGATCCTCACCCACTTGCTAATCTCTTTAAGAGATCCACTTATGTGTAACCAATTGCTAGTGAGTTGAGTGCACTTGACTTTCTCTATGGAGTTTTGCTTGAGATGCGTGAATCTGAAAATCGCGATGAAGAAATTTATGAAGTGATTCACGAGGGCTCCTTGAATGAAAAGCATGATTGCAATGATCTCATTATAAATTCTATTAATGGCAATCATGCTAAAAATATGCAAAACCCTAAGCTTGGGGATGCTAGTTTTGCTATGTCCACTACTTGTTGCAATGATCGTGATTGGGGTGATGATTTTTCTTATGATCTTGAAAAAAAAAATAACCCTCATGATGATTATGATGTTTGCAATAATATTGAGAGTGGGTTTGGAGAAGTCATGACTTTACTTGATGATAATCCCACTATTTTTGAAGACTGTCAACCTTGCATGCATGTGGATCATGAAAAGAATATCCTTTGTGATAACTATATTGTTGAATTTGATTATGATCCCATATGTAATTGCTATGAGAGAGGAAAATATTATGGTAGAAACTTTCATGTTACCAAATTACCTCTTGTCATGTTGAGATTGCTATTGTCTCTTTCTTCTTCCTTGCATTTGGTAACTATTGGTTGTCTTGCCAATTTATTCTCCTATAAAATACCTATGCATAGGAAGTATGTTAGACTTAGATGTGATTTTCACATGCTTTATGATGCTCTCGTTGTGCTTCAATTCTTGTCTTTTGTGTGAGCATCATTGATTTATCAAATGCCTAGCTAAGGGCGTTAAACAATAGTGCTTGTTGGGAGGCAACCCATTGAATTTATCTTTTTATTTCTATTTTTTTGCATACACACTATCATAATTCTGTTATGATTGTGTCTTTTGTGTTTCTTTTTGTGTTTGAGCCAAGAAAAACCTTTATGACTAGTCTTGGTGATGGTTGTTTGATCCTGCTGGAAAAAGACAGAAACTTTTCACTCACGAGATTATTTTTCATTTTTATTCAGAAAGAGAGCTTTTGAGTTGATCCTTTTTGCTTTTGGTTGATATGTCTTTTGCCGAGGCATTCGTAATTTTTCAGAATTTTTGAGGTACCAGAAGTATACGAAGTATACAGATTGCTACAGACTGGTCTGTTTTTGACAGATTCTGTTTTTGTTGAGTTGGTTGCTTGTTTTGATGAAACTATGGATAGTATCAGGGGTACTAGCCATGGAAAAGTGAGAATACAGTAGCCTAACACCAATCTAAATAGAAATCAAGATTGCTACAGTACATAAAGAGGTGCTAGTTTGTTTTCTTGTGCTAATGTTATCACGAGTTTCTGTTTAAGTTTTGTGTTGTGAAGTTTTCAAGTTTTGGGTGATGTTCTCATGGACAAAGAGATAAGGAGTGGAAAGAGCTCAAGCTTGGGGATGCCCAAGGCATCCTAAGCCAAATTCAAGGACACCAAAAAGCCTAAGCTTGGGGATGCCCCAGGAAGGCATCCCCTCTTTCGTCTTCAATCCATCGGTAACATTACTTGGAGCTATATTTTTATTCACCACATGATATGTGTTTTGATTGGAGCATCTTGTATCGTAGGAGTCTTTTTTTTGTGTCACAATCATCCTTGCTGCACACCTTTTGAGAGATACATGCACTCGTTGTGATTTTGCTAGAATGCTCATCGTTCTTCACTTATATCTTTTGAGCTAGATAATTTTGCTCTATGTGCTTCACTTAGATCTTTTAGAGCACGGCGGTGCGTGACTTGGTAGTTGGCTTATGCTATGAAAGCAGTCCCAAAGGTGATAGGTACCCAAAGAGGATACAAAAACCTCCATCTTCATGTGCATTGAGTAGAAAGAGAAGTCTTGATTCCTCTCAATTAGTTTTGAGACATGGATTTGGTAATATTAAGAGTTATGTTAGTAGGGTGTTGTGAATCTTAAAATACTTGTGTTGAAGTTAGTGATTCCCGTAGCATGCACGTATGGTGAACCGCTATGTTAGGAAGTCGGAGCATAATTGATCTATTGATTGTCATCCTTTCTGTTGAGGTCGGGATCGCGCGATGGTTAACATCTACCAACCCTTCCCCTAGGAGTATGCGTTTAGCACTTTGTTTCGATTATTAATAAAAACTTTCGCAATAAGTATGTGAGTTCTTCATGACTAAAGTGAGTCCATGGTATAGATGCACTTTCACATTCCACCATTGCTAGCCTCTCTAGTGCCGCGCAATTTTCTCCAGTACATAAACCCACAATATGCCTTCCTCAAAACAGCCACCATACCTACCCACTATGGCATTTTCATAGCCATTCCGAGATATATTGCCATGCAACTCCCACTGTTCCGTCTCATGACTTGTGTCGTCACTCCCATATTGTCATTGCATGATCGTAAGATAGTTAGCGAGATGTTTCAACGTCATACGCCAAGCTAGATCGTTGCACATCCCGGTACAGTGCCGAAGGCATTTTCTATAGAGTCATCACCATTCTGAGCTTTGAGCTGTGAATAAATAAAAGTGTGATGATCATCATTAGAGCATTGTCCCATATGAGGAAATAAAAAAAGAGTCCAAAGAGCCCAAATAAAAAAAATAAAAAAAGAGAGGCCCAAGAGCCCAAATAAAAAAAAAGAGAAAAGAGAGAAGGGACAATGCTACTATCTTTTTCCACACTTGTGCTTCATAATAGCACCATTTTCTTCATGATTGAGAGCCTCTCGTTTCGTCACCACCATATGCTAGTTGGAATCTTTATTTTATAACTTGGCTTGTATATTCCAATGATGGGCTTCCTCAAAATTGCCCTAGGTCTTCGTGAGCAAGCAAGTTGGATGCACACCCACTAGTTCTCCTTTTGAGCTTTCACATACTTATAGCTCTAGTGCATCCTTTGTATGGCAATCCCTACTCATTCACATTGATATCTATTAATGGGCATCTCCATAGCCCTTTGATATGCCGAGTCAATGTGACCATCTCCTCCCTTTGTGTCTAACAACCACCACCACACTCTATTCCACCTATAGTGCTATATCCATGGCTCACGCTCATGTATTGCGTGATAGTTATAAAAAGTTTGAGAAAGTAAGAGTGCAAAAACAATTACTTGGCCAATACCGGGGTTGTGCATGATTTAAATTAGTTGTGTGAGGATGATGGAGCATAGCCAGACTATATGATTTTGTAGGGATAACTTTCCTTGGCCTTGTTATTTTGAAAGTTCATGATTACCTTGCTAGTTTGCTTGAAGTATTATTGTTTTCATGTCAATAGCAAACTATTGTTTTGAATCTTACGGATCTGAACATTCATGTCACACGAAAGAAGTTACAAAGAACAACTATACTAGGTAGCATTCCACATCAAAAATTCACTCTTTATCACTTCCCACTTGAGGACGAGCAGGGGTTAAGCTTCGGGATGCTTGATACGTCTCCAACGTATCTATAATTTTTTATGGTTTCATGCTATTATCTTGTCAAACTTTGGATGTTTTGTATGCCTTTTATATCTTTTTGAGACTAACTTATTAACTCAGTGCCAAGTGCCAGTTCCTGTTTTTCCCGTGTTTTTGACCCTTTTCAGAGGAGGATTTTAAACGGAGTCCAAACGGAACGGAACTTCCAAAAAGATTTTTTCCAAAACAGAAGAAGATCGGGGAACTTGAGAACCAAGGCAGGGGGCCACCAGGGACCCCACAAGCCCCCTAGCCGCGGCCAGGGGGGCTCGCGCCTCCCAGGCTTGTGGGCTCCCTGGGCCACCTCTGCTCTAGGTATTTCGCCTATATATTCCCAAAAATTCCAGAAAAAATCAGGAGATCATCGAAAGTACTTTTCCGCCGCCGCAAGATCATCAGGGGGCTCATCTCGCGCCTCTACTTTAGCTTCTTACCCCATTGTAGTACCATCTTATTCAGGGAGCAAAGGATAGCCGTCATCATCCTCTTCTTCTTCATTCTCTTCCATTAGAACCTCTCTTTCTCCGTGCTTGGTCCAATAGTTATAGCCGGACATGAAACCGGAAGTAAACAGGTGGACATGAATGACTCCTGACTTAGAGTAAGTTTTATCATTCTTACAGACAACACATGGACAAGACATAAAACCATCCTGCTGGTTTGCCTTAGCCACACAGAGAAAACTCTGCAAGCCATCAATGAACCGGGGAGAGCGTCGGTCATCATACATCCATTGCTGGTTCATCATTATTACACAAGACCAAAAAGACCAAATTAATGATCATACACACTTATTCTCATAAAACAACATACAAGAGTATCTATCTAAAGCATTTAAATGCAACAACAAATGCAATCAAGATCGCAACTAAGGTAACAATTGATCCAACAACATAGTGATACCAAGCCTCTTTATTAACGACATATTTTCTAATCTTTCTAATCTTCAAGAGCATTGCATCCATCTTGATCTTGTGATCATCGACGACATCGGCAACATACAACTCCAATTTTATCTTCTCTTATTCAATTCTTTTCAAATTTTCTTTCAAATACTCGTTTTCTTTTTCAACTATATTTAACTTCTCGACAAGAGGGTCGGTTGCAATTTACGGTTCACATACCTCCTAGACAAAAATATCTATGTCAACTTGATGGGCATAATTGTCATAAACGAGAAATGCAACAAATACTTATAAAAGAGAATATACCACATCCGAATCATAAACCGGACGAGGGCCGACGGGGACGGATATCAAGACCATGGCACTATGTATAACAAACAATCATACAGGTAAGAGAACTATCTAAATCATACAAATAATTTTTTTTCTTGTATAAAAAGGATAAGAACAAGAGGATCACCAAGGTGGTGCCGATGACGGGACGGTGCGGGTGATCGATGGTGGTTAGGACAGGGACGGGAAGGCACTAAGTAAACCACACCTACACATATGCAAATAAGAAGTTAATTTGAGCTCAAATTGCATATAAATCAAATAAACTCCCACAAAATTACTACCCAAACTAAAACCCACAAATCACTATACTTATAGAGCATTGCATGAGCTAATCTACCAATGAGAGATGAAAGGACAAATTTGCTAACCTTTGTGAACACTTGGAGAGACGGGGTTCCTCAAATCTTGACAAATCTTGGCAAAAATGGAGGATGAGCTCGAGCTAAGGGGAAGAACAGAGAGGGGAATGGAGAAATAAGAGAAATGGGCTCGGTCTGGGAATGGGTTATATAGGGAGATCTTTAGTTTCGGTTTATATAACCAACCGGGACTAAATGTCCCCCTATAGTCCCGGTTGGTGTTACAAACTGAGACTAAAGGGGTTCTCGTGGGCCTCAGTCTGCCACCAGCCTGCCACCAACCCTTTAGTCCCTGTTGGTAACACCAACACGGACTAGAGGTCAAAAATGAATCGGGACTAAACACTAGACTCATGAACGAGGACTAGTGGCAGCATTAGTCCCGGTTGGTAACACCAACCGGGACTACAGGTCAAAATGAACCGGGACTAAAGACTAGACTCATGAACCAGGACTAGTGGCAGCATTAGTCCCGGTCCAAAAGCCAATCGGGACTAATGATTCGATCCAAAGGCATGTTTTCTACTAGTGTTTGTTCAGATTTGTTTCCCATTCCGTGGGAGGTAAAGCAAAAAAGCAGAGGAATAGGGTGGTGGAAGGTGAGATGGTGGTGTAAGGAGGGACAAAAAAACCCAGATAAAGGCGGGAGGAGAGACCAAAAAACCATGGAACGCCGGCTACCAAGTCCCCAATTAGAGTAGAAGTTTGTTTGTCATGATTTAGATGTTAATTTCCTTAAAACCCGTTATTTTTTTCGTGAAAAACTGTTATTTGTTTCCTAAAACAAATGGCACTAATGAGAGGGATCAGTTGATTTGGATAAGTTGGGAAAGTTAGATTACAAATCTATGATTTGTTTTGTGAAAATACGTTGTTTGTTTCCCAAAAAAAATTGCACTAATAAGAGGGGTCGATTGATTTCGGTAACTTAAGAAATTTATATCCGTGATTTGTTATATGTTTGGAAAGTCTTGATTTGTAATAAAGAGTGGGAAAAATAAACCGATAGACCAGTGTGGGAGGGGTGGTGGAAGCAGAGACGAAAAAAACCATATGAAAGTGGGGAACGAAAAAAGCGTGGATGCAACTCTACCAACTCAGCATTTAGGAGTAGAGATATTTGGCGACGTGTGGTCAGGTTAATTAATATAAACTGGTGTAATATAGAAAGATTAATTGATGTGATTGAGTGGCGTATGATAAGGTTAATTAATTTAGATTTAATCTATAAAGATTGATTAGAGGTTGACCCTGATTGATTCTTTTCTATAAATACATGGCTAAATAAACACATGGAAAGTTTTGACACATTCAGATTACGAGTTTCCTTAGTTATTGACTGGTACGGCAAGAAAAATCGGTAATAAAAAGCACATTCAGGTAGGATTCACATTGAAAAAATTGGTTGGGGGATGGTATGAAGCGACAAGACGACCTACCAACTGTGCAATTAGGAGTAGATATTACAATTCTATATTATGATAATATTTCCGATATAGTCTGATCTGATTCATTATCCAAGTAAACAGTGCATGATGTCATGTTTCCACTCAAGGTAAAGATTAAATTCCATCGAGACAACTAAACCAATTTTAGAGAGTGTAAGTAGACAGAATATCCACTCATGTTGAAGATAATGACTGTCGTCATTTCTTTCTAGATGCACCTGAAAGTTAAGGAACTAAAACAAAAATGTACCCAAGTTACATTTAAATTTACACTATAGCTCGGAAAAGTGGGATGTAGCCATGTAGGGCTATGACACAACAAAAAAGTGTTTGTTTCATCGTTCTCTTTTGCTCCTGATTTAAAAAATGTTTGATATAAGCGCATACATATCTTCGAGGCATTCCTTGAGGCTCCTGTTTTCCAAGTGATCCACCATAAATCTATAATGTGTCAAGACCACAGTGATTTGTATGCAACATGAGTCTCCCTCCTTCAAAATTATTTACATTTATTTACCTGTATCAATTTCTGAACATTTATGTAATTTTAGTGTGCACATAGTTTGGTTTTGTCTTTCTTTACCATGTTTCCTTTTTTAATTACCCTACTTTATATTAGGAAATTCTAGGGAAAGTTTATCATTAAGAATCACACTTAGCGAGTTTACTATGGGTATTCATCTTATTTTAGTTTCTTGTAGAAAAAAAGACACCCATCTAAGTTGTACATATGAGATACTTTGCCCACAAGAAGTAGCATGAAATCAATGATGATTTTTATCACATGTCTTATATTTGCTAAAACATGTCAGATTTGGATGAGAAATGACTAACATGTGTTGATACGGAGTGTGGTGCCTCGCCCAGTTCTTCTCCAGACTTTTCCTGCTTCACCGATATTCATCTGCCTGGCCTCCACCTAACTCATCGGCGAGGGAAATGCCAGTTGTGTCTGAGTCTTCCTCTACTTCGTCACGGTCTCCTTTAAAATGTAATTTATGTCCTTCCAATGAACAAATGAAATTTCCACGACTAGCACTAGGAGACTGTTTATTTAGAAACTCAAACTAAATTGCAATGTTTGTGCATTATTATAGTCGAAGGATTCAATGTGTAAACAATTGCCATTAAAATAAATACCAATTGGAAGGATTAATGGCAAATTGACTATTTCGATTTGGTGTATGTGTAATTAAAACAAGTTAGAATTTTTGCTCAACTAGAGTCTTTATCTTTCTCACCAGGGCACATTTTCTCACCAAGATTTGGTTTGATCATCCATGTGTATGTCGTACAGAAGCATACAAAGGGTGAAAAATTGACATATATGGTCGGTAGTGACGACAGTGTTATGCTTGATCTTCGGAATCCAAGCATTCCCGATGAGGGCATCCCTAACTTTCCAACTCTTGCGCGTGGAGGCCTTGAAGATTAAAGGAGCGATGTATTTTGGCTTCCTCCCAAGAACCCAGGGGGTTCCCAAAAAGGTATTTTTTTTCTCCGTTGCCCGAGATGATGGTCGTTGAGGCATTGAAGAACTTCATATCCTCTATCGTGCATGGTTTCCTAAGGCCTACCCAAAGTGTGCTCGGCTCCTTCCATTCAAACTAAGGCCATCTGAGGCGTAGTGCCCTGGCGAATTTGCTAGTGTTCAGTACCCCAAGTCCTTCGTATTCCTTGGGGCGGCAGACCAACTCCCAGTTTGCCTTGGATTTGGCTCCGCGTGGTTCCATACGAACCTGACCAAAGAAAGGCTCACTCTAATTTGTTGATTTTGTGAAGGGAGCTCGACGGCACAATGAGAGGCGTGATGGCATAAATTACCTAGGAGGCGATGACCGATTTGACAAGGGTTGTGCGTCCAATGGTGGTGATGTTTTGCCCGTCCCAAGTGACCAGCTTGTTATCCGCCTTGTCCTCCAGGTATTGGAAATCTACTGACTTAAGGTGCCATACCAAGAGAGGGAGGCCCAAGTATTTCATTGGGAAAGTTGCTCTGGCCACCGGAACGCCACTGAGAATGTGATCTAGATCAACATTGGCACACCGAATGGGAACGATCGAGCTCTTGTGGAAGTTAGTGCAGAGACCCGTGACCTCACCGAAGCCCTTCAATATGGTGGAGAGGCTGTCAATGTCGTTTTTAATCGGTGCCATGAAAATAGCAGCGTCATCCGCATAAAGGGAGGTTCTCATCAGAGTTCCCCGTCCTCTGATCTTATGTAGAAGATCTTTTCTGGTTGCCAGTTCAAGAATTTGATGGAGCGGGTTAATGGCGAGCACGAAGAGCAACAGGGACGGGTCTCCTTGTCGGAATCCGCGCCCATGTCTGATTGGGGGGAGACCATTGAGCAGGATTCCTGAATATGACGAGCATAAGAGTGCGGCAATCCAATCCTGAAATTTGCTCGTAAAGCCGCTTATTTGCAAGATGTCTAGGATTTATTCCCATTTGACCGAGTCGAAGGCCTTTCTAATGTCCAACTCGAAGAGAAGGGAAGGCGTCTTGCGCTTGTGGAGGCGACGAGCATAGTTACACGCGTACACGAAGTTGTCGTGAATGCTCCTCTTTTTTATGAAGGTGCTTTGGGCATTGGAGACAAGAGTGTCCGTATGAGGAGCAAGACGGAGCGAGAGAACTTTAGCGATGATCTTGTCGATGGTACGGATGAGGCTAATGGGCATCTAGTCAAAAGTGCCTTCCGCACCGTCCTTCTTGGGTAGTAGCACAACATTAGCAGAATTCAGCCATTGAAGGTTGGATGTGTGAAGGGAATCAAACCAGTCTATAACTCGCATGATATCATGTTTGATAACCTGCCAACACTTTTTTAAGAAGACCCCTGAGAAGCCATCTGAACCGGGTGCCTTGTCGCTCGGCGTCTCCTTAATGGCCTCTGAGACCTCCTCCTCCATAATAGCGGCTTCAAGAGGTTGTGGAATGGTTTTAACGTACGTGTCATGAATTTTTCCCCGACGTTTCTGGAGTAACATGCATGGTGCTATTTCTGATGGTTTTGGCTGTGGAAACTCGCATTAGTCGGTCACTATCTAAGGTGGTCACCATACTGGTTTGTTCTTCATGGTTGCGGCAAAAGCTCCTTCCATAGTACTTCCTTCGTTCTTAAATATAAATCTTTTTAGGTGTTTCACTAGAAAACTACGTACGGATGTATATAGATATATATTAGAATGTAGATTCACTCATTTTGTTCCGTATGTAGTCTCCTGATGGAATCTCTAAAAAGACTGATACTATATATTTAGGAACGAAGAGAGTATTTTATTGGTACCATCTCTATATCATCTATTGAGTTTTTTCCAGGGACGAAGCTAGGATAAAAAAATTGATGGGGTCATGTAGATGGCACTGGGTTCATCCTTCTATAAATGTTAGTGATTAGTACTAAATTAATAAAGTATTTTCAAATTTCACTGGGTTGACCCCAGTGCCTATAAGGCAGCTCTGTCCCTGGTTTTTTCTAAACCAAGCGGGAGGATTGCATGTATATATAGATATATTTTTACCCCGCAAAAAAATAGATAATTATTTTGTCTTTGGAATTGAACTCCCACCCTCCTTTCAAGTACCTCCACGGCTCCACGGGACACACACCAGGCTAAATCGGACTGTGTTGATTTTGAACGGTCGGGCCACGTATTAAATAGTGCGACATCTCTGTGTTATATTTTTTTTTGCGGGGTACATCTCTCTGTTATATAAAACCTCGTTAATTTATATATGTCTTCAAGCAAACCTCAATAAGCAGGATTAGGAATCAAAATATGAGCAGAAAGAAAAGGAATAAATAGAAGGGATAAACCACTCCCTATCTAAGCGAAGGAAAGTAAGTGAAAAAAAAGGAATAACACTCGTGGTGCCTTAAGAATGAAAGGAATTAACCAAGGAACGAAATGAATTGAAATTCTTTATGCCCTTAAGAAGGAATGTGTTGCTATTGATGCAATTATAGAAGAGAAGGAGGGAGAAAAAGAGAGCGGATGAAAAGAAGGACAAAAGTGCTAAAGGTACGGCCTCTTACTGGCGACTACGGACCCTTGCCTGTAATTCTCTTCACCCCTATAAAATTCACCCGGGTGTGGCCCCTTCTCCCTCCTAATCTAATCATAGTTTGAATAAGCAGTATCATCCCGTAAGACCATGTAACCCTTCGTCGATGTAGCGTTATTTGGAAAAAGGATAAGCTGAGACACGGGTGGGATGCCATGTTGGCATGAAGGGCGTGGACCTGTTTGTGTGGGAGAGAAGGAATAAAGGATGGATAACATGTGATCTTTTTTCTCTCACGTTGCAACACACAGGTATGTTTTTAGTACATCTTATGCGTATTCCATTTTTCAGGGAAAACGGACAATGTTTTGTCTATGTGCTTGAAGCATGGCTACCTTACATCTAAGTTCGAGCTTTCCCTATTCGGATCATCTCCGCTCCACAACTGCAGCTCCCAGAGCGAAGGGAGCTGCAGCACAATTTTAGAAAATGGCTCAAACCGAGCTTCTCGTGCGAATGGGAGTTTTGAGACACGAGAGGTTTCGAACAGGCTCTAAGTCTTCCTCCGTCCGATATGTTTGCGCTTGAATTTTCATCCATTGAAGGTAGTTCAAGCATGAGGCATCAAAAGTTCGAGCCTCTTCCATTTCTCCCGCTTTCACGGGTCGCAAGGAACTGATTAGCGATCACGTGCGACTTAATAGAGTACTACCAAAATCAACCGCATTGCATCTGCATGCTCCTTGGGCAGAGATATGTGCAGCCCCAAAAACGAAGCTTACCCTACCTTACGAGCTACACTACCGGAACGTGCAACGCACCGGCACCACCAACATGGGCCTCGTCCGTGATTCACCACCAGCTGCTGATCGTGGCGGCTGCGGCTGCGGCCTCGCCGGGCGCGTCGCAGAGCACGCTCTCGATGTCGTCCTCGAAGAAACCCACGTCGCCCGGCACCGGCAGGTCGGGCAGGTCGTCCGAGTCCGACGGCGGTGGCCACCCTTCGGCGCCGCCGCCGGCGGCGACGCGCGTGCGGCGGGGCGGGTACCTGGCCTCGAAGTCGGCGCGGTCCACGCAGAGCGCCTGCAGGACCACGGCGATGGCGCGGTCCACGTGGTCGGCGTCGTCGCGGAGCACCGGCGCGGGCGGCGGCTCTCGCTCGACCTCGAAGTCGGACTCCGGCTCGTCCTTGGGCTCGATCTTGGGCGGTAGGAACAGCAGTGGCGCCGGCGCCGGCGCTGCGGCAGGCCCCGGGTCCGGCTCGGCCTTGGGCTGCGGGCGGTCCACGTAGCAGCCGGCGTCGAAGTTGGTGACGGCGCCGTGGCCGCGGATTCGTATCGCGGCGAGGTCGTAGGCCCTGGCTGCCTCCTCCTGGGTATCTGGAGGGAAAATGCCAAAGCACAACACACCTTTCAGAAAGAGAAAGCTACGTACGTTCTGCGTCTCCTCCCTCCCCAGAGAAAAAGCAAAATAACTGCGCTATGTGGAGCCCACAAAACAGCTCTACTTGCTGATACACATGTAAAAGAGCGAATTAGAAGCATGAAATAAAGATTAATCATCTCACACAGAATGACATAATCACATGTTCTCGAGATTTATTCACAGAAATGTACTAACAGTATGTACTGTAAGTTCAAGGGCACACCGAATATTCCCAAGTAGGAGTACCGCGTGCCGGCAGCGTGACCGATCCTCGCCTCCCACCGGCCGTTCGCGTGATGCCTGCGGCGCCAATAAGTTGTTATCATGATATATTCGTTCAGTAAGATCACTGGAAGCACTAACAACGCAGCCAAATTGCACGCTTCTTCTGAAACTTCACCGCAGATACAGCTGCTAATCTGACTGTCAGAGGATACGGACACACTCACACAGTGCTCATTAGCTCGAGCTGCGTACCTTGTAACTCCCCTGTACCTGGAGACGCCTCTTGTGAAACCGCAGCTGTTCCGCCTCAGCCTGGCCAGGTACTCCTCCCGTGTCACCCGCTGCATCCTCTCGCGCTCCTGCCTGTACGTGTCCACCTGCATTTACATTTATCACAGCCAAATCCTATCAAGTTCCACTCTGAATAAACTGAACAAAATCAGCAATCCGAGAAGTAGTACTAGCAGTAGCACTGAGACAAGTCAAGGCAGGTAGGATTGTCTCTGAACTTACTGGGAAGTTGAGGAGCCCGCAGTCTGAGCCCCAGCACTTGAGCGCCGCGAGATCATGGGTGCGAGCTGCTTCCTCCTCTGTCTTGTAAGATCCTGCAAGGAAACACAAGATCATTAAGGATGATCTTAATCCATGTATACGCTGCAGTGGTTCCACGGTGTCTTGATGCTTTCGTGCTTATGTTTTGGACGCATGCATATGCATGGGGACAAGGATATAAAAACGAGCTTTCCACTTTACCAAGGCGCTGCTGCTTTTCTTTTTACCCTGCTTTCCCCTCAAACAAAGGAGAATGTGGTTGCAGAATTCGAAATTCGAAAACTAATCAGAGGAAGGCTACCATGGACAATGCAATCTGGACTTTGGAAGCATACAGAATAATTTGTGAATCGTGGGCATTGGAAAGCATGCGGGCTTTTTCAAGAAGCGAGAGGATCTTGAACTCACCCAAATAAACTAATGGAGAGACATGAGGCAGGCATGGATGCGTATCAACATTCGCCAATGTCGAGGCAGACCAACAGAAGATTAATTGCGAACAGGATAGAGAAGAAGAATGTCAGCACATAGTAAAAGATAAAACTAGAGAGTGATCAAGAGCAAATCAAAGAAAACAGAGGCAGATTGTGTCACCTTGTTTGCCTTTCCTGCCCTGGGCCGTGCTCCGGCAATGCCTGTCCCACAGGTGCGCCTCGTACCTCCCTGAGATGCTGTGCCTACATCAACGGGCGAACACCCCGTCAGACACGAGACCGACCACAGACGGCGGCGCGTCGGAGGCAAGCAAGAAGGGGAGGAAGCGATCCTAGCTCACCTGGTCACGCCTTTGTGGACGGACGACCTCCTCGCCGGGACAACCACGGCGGTGCCGCTCCGGCCCCTCTTCTTCCTCTTCCTCCCGTGCGTCCGCGCGCGGGACGGCGCAATGCGGGAGGCCCAGGGCAAAGCGGACGCCGAGGAGGATGAGGAGGGGGCAGGGGAGGGCGGGGCGGCGCCACGGCAGGGCTGCTTCTTGGTCGCCGTCATGGTGACCATGGTCACCGCGGCTCTGCTTTTGATCGTTCCTTCCTTCCCTCGAACGGCCTGGGAGTTGGGAGTTGGGACCAGGCAAGCGAGGTTTCCACTAATGGGAAGGAGAACGGAGGCCGGGCAGGTGAGCCCTGCCTATGTAGAAGTGGCAGTGGGGCGATGCTTTAACCGGTAACCACACCACATGCTGCTTTGGGGAGCGACGGGCTTGACGGCGGTTAGGTTAGGTCGGCCGTGGGGGGGGGGGGGGGGGGGGGGCTTTCACTGGGTCTGGTTTGGTAAAAGGAGGCAAACCGGGGTTAAGGGCTGACCGGACGGGGGACGAGGGTTTTTGGAAGCAGAGTGTGGTGGGTGGTGGGCACGTCGCGTCGCCACGGGGTTTTATGCGCGCGGTGCCCGGCGATGTGGCTATGTGAGGTGATCGGGTGGGGGCACTTTTACGATCATGGTCTCGGGTGTGATCGCGTGAATTTTTGGATGCCTCGTTATATTCAACTGAAGAGATCCTTGAAAGGGTTAGCAATACAGGATATTTTCATGCCGAAGCCAAGGGAAGACACAGGAAAAAATGATTGCTTTTCTATATCAGAAAGAGAGGCATCTTAGCCCCTTCCGGAAAACCCTAATTACCGCGCAAATTGACACGGCTTCACACAAAGAAAACGCTAGTGGTGGATGATCTGGGCCGGCCCATTAACAGTTACGGGGATGCTGGTTTTGAAAACCTTTTACACTTTCTGAGTCGGTTTTTTCTGGTTTTTGAAACTTTTTAGAAGATTTCCTGAACCGGTTTTTCTGTTTTTTATTCAAAAATGTTTTGGATTTTTAAAAAAATATTACAGAATTTCAAAAAATGTTTTGAAATTTTAAAAAATGTTTTGTAAGTTGAAACAATGTTTTGGAATTTGAATGTCTTTTCCGGAATTTGAAAAAATGTTCCGGATTTTCTAAAAAATATTCCGGAATTTAAAAAATGTTCAGCAAATTTTTTTAAATGTTTGTATTTTTTCAAAAAAGTATTCCAATATTTCAAAAAAATGTTCCGTCATTTAAAAAATATTCCAAAATTTCTAAAATGTTCCGGATTTTGAATTTTTTTTCCAGACTTTGAAAAAATGTTTCATAATTTGAAAAATATAGAAAAAATTTTATTAAAATGTTTTGCAACAAAATAATAAGCTGGACCGGCCCAGTTGGGGCGAGCCGAAAATGGGCTGGCCCAGTCGGGGGCGCCACCCGTGTGCGGCGTGCGACTCCTTGCGGCAACGCTCGGCGAATAGGAGGTTCCGCCCCCTCCTACAGCATGAGCCCTATGTCGTGACCCTTCCGAGTCCCCTGCCAACACACATCTACGCCGCCTCTCGCCATCTCCTACGCTCTCGTGTGACAAATTCGATGATTGTTCGTTGCTGCATATTGCTTTCGGCGTACTGTACACACGAGGATATTTTCATGCCGAAGCAAAGGGAAGACACAGGAAAAAATGATTGCTTTTCTATATCAGGAAGAGAGGCATCTTAGCCCCTTTCGGAAAACCCTAATTACCGCGCGTTGCGGCAAATTGACACGGCTTCACACAGAGAAAACGCTAGCGATGGATGATCTGGGCCGGCCCATTAACAGTTGCGGGGGATGCTGGTTTTGGAAACCTTCTAGACTTTCTGAGTCAGTTTTTTCCGATTTTTGAAACTTTTTAGAAGATTTCCTGAACCGGTTTTTCTGTTTTTTATTCAAAAATGTTTTGGATTATTCAAAAAATATTCCAGAATTTCAAAAAATTGTTCTCGGTTTTAAAATTTGTTCTCAAAATTCAAAAAATGTTTGTGCTTTAAAAAAATTTCATGCTTCCAAATATGTTCGGGGTTTTTCCAAATTTTGTTCTCAAGATTTAAAAATGTTCGTGCTTGAAAAACTTGGTTTCGATTCCAAATTTATTCATGATTTTTCAAAATTATTCTCGATTTCAAATTTTGTTCTCAAAATTTCCAAAATGTTCGGCCTTTAAAACTTAGTTCTCGCTTTCAAATTTGTTCGGGGTATATGAAAATTGTTCTTATTTTTAAAATTTTATTTCCAAGATTCAAAAAATGTTCGTGCTTTAAAAAATTGTTCGCGCTTCCAAATTTGTTCACGTTTTTTAAAAATTGGTTCTCCAATTTCCAAAAATGTTCCTGCTTTAATTTTTTGTTTGCGCTTTCATATTTGTTCGGGGTTCTCAAAACTGTTCTACTTTTTAATATTTTGTTCTAATGATTCAAAAAATACTGATACTTGTTCATGATTTTTCAAATTTGTTCACGTTTCTTCAAAAAAATTCTTCGAACTAAAAAAATGCTTTGGTTTGAAATACAAAAATAAAAGGAAAAAGGAAAGAAAAAACGAACCAAAAAATTCGTTCTCATTTTAAAAAATTGTTCTCAGGATTCAAAAAACGTTCGTGTTTTCAAAAAATTGTTCATGCTTCCAAATTTGTTCGAGGTTTTCCAAATTGTTCTCTATTTCAAAATCTTGTTCTCAAGATTCAAAAAGTAAAAGTGCTTTAAAAAATTGTTCGTGGTCCCAAATTTTTTAGTATATTTAAAAAATATTCTTGGTTTTAAAATTTGTTCTCAAGATTCAATGTGTGTGCATTAAAAAAATGTTCACGCTTTCAAATCTGTTCTCTCATTTAAAAAGCATTCATGTTTTCAAAAAATGATTGAGAAATTCAATGTTTGTTCATTTTGATTAAAATAAAGAAAAAAAGAAAACAGAAAGAAAAACGGGCCAAAAAGAAAAAAATAAGCAGAAAAGAAAAGGAGGGAAACAAAAAGAAGGAAATTATGAAAAATTTGTAGACAAAAAAAAAAGTTGTGCCGTCCCAATCGGGCGCCCCCCTTTGTGTGGGAGCGACCCCCTCCTACAACGAGCTGCGGGTAGGAGTTCCCATCAGACAACCTGTCAAATTTCAAATCAATTCGAAAATAATTTATACACATTTTTAAAAACATTATTTGAAAGATGCCGCGGGGGCGAATGCGTATGTGGTTGGTGTCAACATGGTCGACGATCAAACGAAGATGATCGACAACTACGGACGGATGCAAGTTTTTTTTAAATACCGTCAATGAAGTGCCGATGCAATGCGAATGATTCGCATGATGCGATGATGAATGCGACAAACAAAATAATAACACGACGATTACAGAATAAAAAGAAGAATCTTCTGGAACGTCGGTCCGCTATCGCAGCTCTAGTTCGATCCCTCGTGATTGATTTGCTCGTTCCCTTTCGTTTTCTATTTTTTTTTCTTTCTTCATTTATTTTGTTTTTTCATCAGTTTTTTTGTGTTTCTTCATGGTAATTTCGGTTTTCTTGTTAGCAGATATCCCTTTTTTGTTTCTTTCTTGGGTTTCTTTGGTTTTCTTGTCTTCTCTTTTGTTGCTTTATCTTTTTTGCACTGATTTTCTCCTATTTGTCATGTTTTATTTGTCTGATTTTTTTTTGTTTTTACCAGATTTCTTTGCCTCTTTCCCGATTTTCACTGGTTATTATTTTCTTTATTTCTCCTTGCTTTTTCTTGGTTTTTGTCGTTTTTTTATTATTTCTTGATTTTGACTATCTTGTTTATTTCATTCTTGTTTTTCATCAGTTTTATTTGTTTTTTTTTGTTTTCTATGGTTTCATTATTTTGTGTTGATTTTCTTTGGTTCTTCGTTTTACTTTTCGTTTTTATTGGGTCCCTTCATTTTTTTTATTTCATTGTCATTTTTACTAGTTTATTTTACTTCGACACATGTATACTATTATAGTACGCACTACATTAGAAACATATTTTGTACACACATTTAACATTTTTATTATAGATGATTAATTTTTTCATAAATTATTATTTTTTACTCTTTTATGTCCATTCTACATTTTTGGTATATTTCTTTGAAATATATTTTTAATACACTTTAATATTTTCGAAATACAATGTTAACATTTATTAATACATGATCAACATCTTTTAATACATAAAGAATATTTTTCAGTGATAAGAAATATTTCTTCACACGCAATGTACATTTTTTTCATACGTTAGGAACATTTTTATATACCTGTTTAGCCTTTTTAGAATACATAATTTTATGATATATATAATTTATGATGTGTTCTTTCATTTTAATGTATGGTGTACATTTTTCGTATACACCAGGAATATTTTTATACAAGTTTAACAATTTTTAAATACTTGATCAATGTTTTTTAATTACATGAACAACCTTTTTCTTACACATTGTTACTTTTTTGTGTACAATTCCGTATACACGAGAAATATTTTTGTATGCACATTTAACAATTTTAAAATATTGATCAATTTTTAATTCTTTTCCCAGCCCACTACATTACAGTCGGGCTGGCCAAGACAAACGGGAAAACAGGCACTTGCCTTACTTATTATTACTGACACTGGGCAGGGTCGGTGTAGGCAGCAGGCAGCAGCTATCCGTGCGTCCATCCACGTGGCCGTTGGTGCGCCGGAATTGATTGCCCGGTCGTGAGTCGTGACCGAGCGTCGACTTCCACTCCCGCTCACCACTGCCACTGACAGAATACAGGCCATCAGAACCAGATCCCGGGCTAATGTCCCGTCTCGTCCTCTTAAGGGGTGTTTGTTTCCGATGACTTTTTGTGCAGGGACTAAAAAAAGTCTTAAAAAGTCTCAAAAAGTCCCATGTGAAACAAACATGAAGGACTTTTAGGGACTAAAGTGGGCTGTTTGGCACTATTTGGAAAAGTACCTATGGTAGGGACTTTTTGAGACTTTTTCCTACCCTGCCCCCGCATCGCATCGCGCTCCCGCTCGCGTCTCCCACCTCGCCCGCCGTCGCCGCCGCCAGTTCCCTCGCCCGCCGCCGCCGCCGCCGCCAGTTCCCTCGCGCCCCCACCAGCCGCCGCCGCCAGTTCCCTCGGCTCCGCCCAGGCAGCGCCCGCGCCGCAGCAGCCTACCGCTCCTCGGCGGCGGCCTCCTCCTCCTCGGTCGTGCCCGACGCACTCGACCGGAGCTCCGACGCCTACGCGCGCAACGCCGCCGCCGTCGGCGGCCTCCTCTCCGACCTGCGCTCCCGCGTCTCCCAGGTGCGTGCGCGCCGCCGGTCTCTCTCTCCCTTCCTTGACCCGACCCCTTCCTCTCCTTGACGAAACGGGAGGCCCTGCAGGTGCTGGGCGGCGGAGGCGCGGGGGCGGTGAAGCGGAACGAAGGGCGGGGAAGCTGCTCCCCAGGGACGACATAGTCTTTTTACATGTCATTTAATGACCTTTAATCCCTCTTTAGTCCCTGGAAACAAACGGGTAGGGACTAGGGACTTTTAAGTTGGGACTAAAAAAAGTCCCGGGACTTTTGAAACAAACAGGGCCTTAGCTAGATAAGGGGTGTTTGTTTTCAGGGACTTTTTGGTGTAGGGACTAAAAAAAGTCCCAAAAAGTCTCATGTGAAACAAACATGAGGGACTTTTAGGGACTAAAGTGGGCTGTTTGGGACTATTTGGAGAAGTACCTTTGGAAGGGACTTTTTGGGACTTTTTCCTACACTGCCCACCGCATCGCGTTATCCACTCCTCGTCTCCTCCAGCCGCTCGCGTCTGCACCTCCCGCTCGCGCTGCCGCTCGCGTCTCCCACCTCGGCCGCCGTCGCCGCCGCCGCCGCCAGTTCCCTCGCCCGCCGTCGCCCCCGCCAGTTCCCTACCCCGCCGCCACCAGTTCCCTACCCCGCCGCCGCCCCCACCAGTTCCCGCCGCCGCCGTCGTCGCCAGTTCCCTCGCCCGCCGCCGCCCCCGCCAGTTCCCGCCGCCGCCGCCAGTTCCCTACCCCCCCCCCCCCCCCCGCCGCCGCCGCTGCCAGTGCGCTCGGCCGCGACCCCTTCCTCTCCTTGACGAAACGGGAGGCCCTGCAGGTGCTGGGCGGCGGAGGCGCGGGGGCGGTGAAGCGGAACGAAGGGCGGGGGAAGCTGCTCCCCAGGGACAACATAGTCTTTTTACATGTCATTTAATGATCTCTAGTCCCTTTTTAGTCCCTGGAAACAAACGGGTAGGGACCAGAGACTTTTAAGTTGAGACTAAAAAAAGTCCCGGAACTTTTAAAACAAACAGGGCCTAAGTGGCACACATGGTGATGGGTCAGATAAGGAGGCAGGCCAATTGACGCTGCTCTCACGTCACCACCTTGGCCGCTCAACGATTGAATTAGTCTGAACCATGCCCAATGCAGTCGTTAGGCGCGACGGCATATTCTTCCAGCCGATCACTCGTCACGACCCGGCTTATCGATTTGGTTTGTTGCGTGAGAAAAGTCGAGTGAGGTTCCCCGGGGGAGATCAGCATCTCAGCAGCATGATTAGATTACTTTACACGCGGCGGAGATGTCTTGTGCCAACGAACCAAGTAGAGTGGGATGGCGCCCGCAGAGAGTGCCCGTTTATGTCAAGTACTATGAGCTCTCCAGCCCCGGTGGTCGCCATCGCTCTTCTATCACCACATGGGCAGCGCTTGGCTTTATTCTATTTCTCGTGGCGTCCGTCTGCTTTCTCTTTCTCCGGCGTCCATGGTTGGAGGCGTAGGACTACATTATTGTCACGCTATCGCCACGTTCTATTGTTTTGAGTGTTCGAAAAGCGATCGCATGATACAAAAAAAAATGCTTTACCGGCGTTGCCAGGCCTGCAGTTGTGTCCAATCTAATAATAAGATAAGAAGAAAGTTGTGAAGTTATACTACCAGTCCAGTTTGCAGCTAGAACTGAATCGGTATATCCCAGATTGGACTTGGAGTACAATAAACAGGGCGAATTGCCGAATGTATTGGCAGCCGTCTGTGTATCCTATTCTTTTTCTTCAACGAGATTTTCAACCGGATCCATTCTTCACAAGAATGGCCGTTTATCTTATTCCGAACCAAATTGGCCTGCAGATATAAAATTCGGATGGGCACATGACCGTGCACCGAAGCGGCTGCACACGGTCTTCGCTACAATTGTCACCTTTGTAGGGAGCCGATGCACTTAGCTACCTGAGGTTGGTTTTTTATTTATTTATTTATTGAAGGAAGCATTTTGTTCTTCCTTGTCTCTCCGTCATGGATGCACACAGTCCCTGTTTCATTTACTTGGCATATTAGCTTCGTTCATGTCAAGCTCTATAATATTTTGTCAAGTTTATAGAAAGTAATATGAATACTCGCAATAATAAATATATATTGTGTGAAAATATATTTAATAGTGAGTCTAGTGGTATTTATTTGGTATTGTAGATGCTTGTACCTTTTTAGGACAACACTAGGCACGGGGGTCGCACCCGCGTCTTGCCGTGGGGCGGCCCAGCTAATCACCTTCCAATTTAAAATTAACACCCTATTAATCACCTTATATATACTTTAAAAAGTGATGCCGTGACTGCCGCCAATCCGGTCTCTCTTCATCATGGGTAGGTATAATGGCGTCATCAAAGATAAATATTTAAAATTTGAAAAGTTTTATCTTTGAAACAGTCAATTCGATTAATGATCTATTTTCATCGTTGACTTTGTTTCGATGAGATCTTTGAAACTAGATCCCGTGTCGACATGTTTTAACAAAAAAATCCAAATATACTTGTCACATTTGTTGCACTTACTTGTCATATTTTTAAGCACTAACTTGCAAGATAAAAATAATTTCATTGTTGTCGTGGGTATAAGCCTGACAGTAGATGTGTAGGGTACGAAAGGGATGAGCAGAGCCTTAGCTACGGCGAGGTTGTATGAGTTCAGGCCCCTCTGCGGTGGAGGTAATAGCCCTACGTCTCAGTGCTCAGGGAGCTTGTTGTCGAGTGGAATATCGAATACAGTGAATTGCTAACCCCCGCACCAGTGGGGGAGGGTGGCTTATATAGAGTGCGCTGCCCTCCACAACGGTTCGGTGCACAGGGGTGGAGTAGTGGCGAATAAATGCCTACGTTACAGGTAACGTACGTCTTAAATGCCAATAAAGGCACATGGAAACGTATGACCGTTTCCCTCCAGGGGGGTTACGATGCACAGAGTGGAATCCAGTCGGTTAGTTTGATAAACTCTGAATGCTAATCTCCGACTAGACGGTCGACGATCTGTTACCGACTGGATGGAGGGAACTCCTTAGTTCAGTCGGAACTGACTAAGGGTCTTATCCCTTATAAGGGGTAGTCCTTGGGTTGGACCTACAAGGCAGGCCTATGACCCTACCCTAGGACTATGACCCCATCATTGGTCCCCGAATGGATTGGGGTTGGAAGGACGAAGCGATGCTTGAAGTTTGGATCCGACTGGAATGGATGTGACTTTGGCGTTGCTTGCCTCGATCCATTTAATCTTTTCTGACCAACGATCCGAGTGGAATTATTTGTGGAATAAACTGTCGGAAACCGAGTGCTTCCAAGGTATCTCTTGACGCGACCAGTCAACTGACAGCGGCGGATTTTCCGGGATCCTCAAATTTCGGTTACCGCGCGCTCAGCGGGGATGACGCCATCGCGCTCGAGTAGCGCCTGACGCCTCGATTCTCGCACCTTCATCTTCTCCACTGATATCGCCGCGGTTGGTCTGGGGATAAGGTTTCGGGGCCACCTGCCAGTGACACAGTCGGAACCTTACTTAAACCCCAGCGGCAAGGGTTTTCTCGTTACGCTCGCCGAATCTCTTGCCTTTGCTTGCTCCGCTCCTCTCGCCTTCCCCTGCGCACCCAAGCTTCCTCCTTTTCCTTCTCCTTCGCGGACCCGCAGCTTCCGCCATGACCAAGGGACAAACCAGCAAGCTGGAGGCGAAGAAGAAGAAGGGGAAGGCGGCGGCTCCTGCTCAGCGGCGGCAGCGAGCGTTGCCGGCGGGGTGGATCCAGGGGGACTTCCTCCCCTCCACGGTGACGGAGGAGGATCTGCTGCAGCTGGTGGAGCACGGGATGATCGTGCACAAGTCGTGGAGGCTGCCGGCGGAGAATGAGATCGAGCCGGCGCCCGGGAGGGGGAGCGCGTCCTGCTGCTCAGCCACTTCGGGGTTTCTCTGTGCCCCCGCATCCTTTCTTCAAAGGCATTATGAACCACTTCGGGGCGCAGCTTCACCACTTTCTCCCGAATGCTATAGCTCATCTCTCTGCTTTCATAGTCCTGTGCGAGTGCTTCATCGGCTGTCCTCCCCATTGGGGGCTGTTCAAACATATTTTCTCTGCTAGATCCCAAACTATCAAACGACTTCACCAGTCGGATGATAAGACACACCTTCTCCAGCTCTGCGGAGGCTTAGGTTTCCAGAAGAAGAGTAGGAGTAGTTATCCTGCCCTTCAGCTGAGTGAGTCGGTTAGGAACTGGCAGTCGACGTGGTTCTACTGCCAGGACGTTGCCTGCCCGAATGCCACGACAGGGCTGCCTCCCTTTAGCTTAGATCGACCCGCTCTGCCTAAGCAACTTGCGCTCACGAAGGCGGAGAAGGTCGACATCCAGCCTCTGGTCGACGCACTCGTAGATGTCGTCAGAAGGGGAGTCACCGGCATAGATTTGCTGGAGATTTTCCTCGGTCGGCACATACAACCACTGCAGGCTCGCGACCACGCCATGTGGCACTACACGGGGCCCGAAGACTCCACTCGGACCAACGTCTTGGGCGTGACCGAGGAGAAGGTGGCGTCATGGGCGCTCCAGATCACAGGCGCCTGTGAGAACCCCAGAGGATCTCGGCGAGTGAGGGCTTTCTGTGCGGACAATCCTCCTCCGAACCAGGTGAGTACCATTTGTCGAGTGCACGTATCTGTCTTAGTTTTATTGCTTTCTTGAATCTCTGACTGGCGTCTGATGTCGCCGACTGTATTCTATGCAGAAGTGGACCAACTAGTTTTCTCCTGTCTCGAACGGGAACCCGACCGAGGAGGAGGAGGAAGGCAGCCAGGAGGGCAGCGTGGAGAGCGCCGAGTATGTCTCCGACAGCGGGGAAACGAAGGAAGAGTCTAGTGAGGAGGAGGAAGACAAAGAGCAGGACTCGTCGCCCCCGCTGCGGGAGCACCGAACCAAGCGTCGACCTGAGCCTGCAGTTCCCTTGGCCCCTCCAGCATCCTCGAGTGCTCCGCCCACTGCTCCCGTGGTCCCGAGTGCTCGGAGCACCAAGAGGACTAGGGACGTTGCTGCTGAGCCTGCGGGTCAGCCTTCCAAGGTGGCTAAACCGAGCGGATCTAAACCTCAGAAGGCTTTGCCGCGGATGAGGGTCACTGTTCCCGTCACCTCAACGTAAGTGCATTGTTCTTCTTCTGATATTCAATTGAACTCCTGTTTGATGGTCGAATGAATTTCACTCGACAGGGTTGCCACCTCTGCCACCTCTCCGGCGCGCCAGGAGGATGATCCCATGGACGCGGACAACGTCGTCTCGTCCCAGCCAGGTGCATTGTAGGGATTCCGAAAGTTTTATATTATCGCATCGTGAATTCTGTCTTCGGTCTTGCCCCTTTCTTTTTCTGAGGTCTCGCGTCATTCGGTCTGGCAGGGGTGATTTATGTGGATGAGGGTGACCAGGGGAGACCTGAGCAAGCTGCGGAGCCTATCCTTGAGGCTGTCCCGCCAGTTACTGCTCTCGCCGCGGATGTGCCGCCGACTGAGGTGATGCCGCCGACTGAGGAGGCGCTGGTGGCTGCTGAACCGACTGGAGCGGGCCTTGGGATGCCCAAGGAGCTTCCAACGATGCCAGACCCATCAAATGTCGAGTTCAACGTCCAGCGCCTCCTGGAGGATCAGGTGGGAGCGGCCAAGGGGGCCATGGTGCAGGCGGAGCTGATGGCGGGAGAAGCCAAGAAGGCGTACGACTCCATCGCATCCTTGTACCAGCGGAGCTTGGAGCTGCGGGACGATATCCGAGTAAGTGGGCTAGTAAGTATTTACTTTTCTCTTGTAACCCACTGGGTGTGCTCGGATACCGTATGATGTTTGCAATGGGTTCACTCTGAGTGAACCCAGTGGGTGTAGTCCCCGAGACTTCTGTCGAGTGCTTGCACCGGCAGTTGTCTTTATGCATATTGTCTTTGACTTGGTCAGATCCGTAAATAATATGGTCGACTGCTAACGGTTGGGGCACTCGGAGTGCACCTACTGTAAGAGTCCCCGAGAGTAATTTTACTCAGGTCGGGTAGCATTAGCCTTGTAGGCGTAGGTGTTGTCATGTATCTCAATAGGGCGGACCTGTTTGAGTTTCATGCCAGTGGGGTCACTCTCAGTGAACCCACTGGCTGTAGTCCCCGAGACCGCTGTCGACTGCTTGCGTTGGCAGGGGTCTGAAGAACTTAGACTTTTTAGTATTGGATTTGTCTGATCGTCTCTTGGCGCTGGCTGGCAGAAAACTTGCGAGATGGGAACGGCGTATGAGACTCTCAGGGCTGAGAAGGTTCAGTTTGCTGGTGAGCTGGATGCGGCACTGGTTGCAATGGCTGGCATGAAGGATGTTCTGGTGGAACGGGAGAAGTCGTTGGAGCAGGCCCATGAAGCGAACAAGGCACTGACTGCTGAAGTTGAGAAGGTGAAGGCGCAAAGGTCTGATCTGATGGGGCAAATGAATGTGCTGAACAAGCGGTGTATAGCGCAGGAAAAATACGTCAGTGACTGGTCCCGGAAGATGATAACGCGTCTGGGTGGTAAGTCCTATTTTTCCGAGTGCTTGTGGTATGTGCGTTACACTCGGCGCTTATTGTTTGCTTGTCCGGTGTTTGCAGATTTTTGCATGGACACGGAGGCTGAAGCAGCTGACGTGGAGCGGTCGATTCGTGAGAACATTCCACTCGGTGAGGACGCCAATCGAGATCTGCTCCGAGCGCACATTCGCCTGGGCAAAGTTGGGCCTTTCATCGGTCGACTGAGAGAAGTCGTCTACCGGATCGACAAGGAGCTTTGGCCTGAAGACGAGTCTCAGCATGAGATGGAAGGCTTGATGACTCGGCTGGAGGAGATCCCAAACCGAGTGCAATCATGGAAGAAGTCTGCGGCTCGTTGTGGTGCAGACGTTGCGCTGTCCCTTGTCCGAGTGCATTGCAAGGAGGTGCGCGAAGAGAAGCTGAAAACGTTGAAGGTCGCCAACACGAAGAAACTTCGATTCGAAGACTTCATGGAAACCTTCCTTGAGAGTGCCACCCGCATCGCCGATGGGATCGACTTGGACACATTCGTGGAGCCCTCCAGTCCTGGCGCCAATCCGGACGACGCTTAAGAAAACTTTTACCTCGGTATGCCGAGTGTTGGTTGTAAGAAACCTTGGCCACTTCTGTTGGCCGTCACATTCTTGGTTCGGTGCGGGTAAGCTTGATCCGCACCGAGTCAACTATCCTTAGGTGAACTTCGAATTTAAATCAAATCTTTTGCTCTTCTGTTGCCAAAGAGTTGTTGACACCATTTTGGCTCGAGTTTTTGTTTGGCTTTTCTTGTTGAAGCCAATGGCAAACATGCGGAGCATGTAATTGGCAGTTTCCTTGACATCTGTGTGAACCTCTCTGAGGGTCTGCCAAGTCACCGAGTGGATCTGTAGGATACACTCGAGGGTAATAGAGTACTTAGGTGATTCATGATCGCGGCTAAGTCTTCGAGTGCGACAGATATGCCGCACTCGGAGCGAGTTGTTACCCATGTAATTGTCAGTTGTCTTGACATCCACATGAGCCTCAATGAGGGTCTGCTGAGTCGTCGAGTGGATCTGTAGGATACACTCGGAGGTAATAGTGTACTTAGGCGATTCATGATCGCGGCTAAGTCTTCGAGTGCGACGATCATGCCGCATTCAAAGCGAGTTGTTACTCATGCAATTGTCAGTTGTCTTGACATCCACATGAGCCTCAATGAGGGTCTGCTACTCATGTAATTGTCAGTTGTCTTGACATCCACATGAGCCTCAATGAGGGTCTGCTGAGTCCTCGAGTGGATCTATAGGATACACTCGAAGGTAATAGAGTACTTAGGCGATTCTTGATCGCAGCTAAGTCCCCGAGTGCGATGTTTAGTGTACACTCGGAGAAAGAGAGTACTTAGGCGATTCTGGATCGCTGCTAAGTCCCCGAGTGCGACGTTTAGTGCACACTTGGAGAAAGTTAGCACTTAGGCAATTCTGGATCGCAGCTAAGTCCCCGAGTGCGACGTTTAGTGCACACTCGGAGAAAGTTAGCACTTAGGCGATTCTGGATCGCAGCTAAGTCCCCGAGTGCGACGTTTAGTGCACACTCGGAGAAAGTTAGTACTTAGGCGATTCTGGATCGCAGCTAAGTCCCCGAGTGCGACGTTTAGTGCACACTCGGAGAAAGTTAGTACTTAGGCGATTCTGGATCGCAGCTAAGTCCCCGAGTGCGACGTTTAGTGCACACTCGGAGAAAGTTAGTACTTAGGCGATTCTGGATCGCAGCTAAGTCCCCGAGTGCGACGTTTAGTGCACACTCGGAGAAAGTTAGTACTTAGGCGATTCTGGATCGCAGCTAAGTCCCCGAGTGCGACGTTTAGTGCACACTCGGAGAAAGTTAGTACTTAGGCGATTCTGGATCGCAGCTAAGTCCCCGAATGCGACGTTTAGAGCACACTCGGAGAAAGTTAGTACTTAGGCGATTCTGGATCGCAGCTAAGTCCCCGAATGCGACGTTTAGAGCACACTCGGAGAAAGTTAGTACTTAGGCTATTCTGGATCGCAACTAAGTTTTTTTTTTGAGACCGGAGTCTTCGACCGCGGAAGAATTTTGGATCTGCAAAAGCTCAATCTGCTTTATATTATTTCACCAATACTTGTTCTTTACATTGCTTCAGTCGACGGTCACGTGTAGAAGCGCTTCAGGAGATCTCTGTTCCATGCTCGCGGCTCGTCTGTCTCCCTGTCGATGTTGTAGAGTCTGTATGCTCCGTTGTTCAGCACCTTGGAGATGATAAAGGGTCCTTCCCAGGCAGGAGCCAACTTGTGAGGTCTTTGCTGATCCACTCGGAGCACCAGGTCGCCTGCTTGGAACGTGCGACTCCTGACGTGTCGTGCATGAAAACGCCGTAGATCTTGTTGATAAATGGTTGAGCGAGTCAGTGCCATCTCGCGCTCCTCCTCTAGAAGGTCCACTCCATCTTGACTTGCTTGTTCAGCTTCAGCTTCGGAGAAGAGTTCGACTCGTGGGGCATTGTGAAGCAAGTCACTCGGAAGGACTGCTTCTACTCCGTAAACGAGGAAGAACGGTGATCGCCCTGTAGATCTGTTCGGGGTTGTGCGAAGACCCCAAAGCACTGAAGGTAGCTCGGTGACCCATGCACCAGCGGCATGTCCCACCTCTCGCAGGAGTCGGGGCTTCAAACCTTGCAGAATAAGTCCATTCACTCGCTCTGCTTGTCCATTGGATTGAGGATGCGCCACGGATGCAAAATCCACTCGGATACCTTGGCTTGCACACAAACCTTTGAATCTGTCCGAGTCAAAGTTTGTCCCGTTGTCCGTGATTATGTTGTGAGGTACACCGAATCTGGAGATGATGTCCCTGACAAAATTGATGCATGTTAGGGCGTCGAGCTTCTTGATGGGCTTGGCTTTAATCCATTTTGTGAACTTGTTGACTGCCACCAACAAATGTGTGTATCCTCCTTGGCCTGTTCTGAATGGACCGACTGTATCTAATCCCCATACTGCAAACGGCCACACAAGAGGGATTGTCCTCAACGCAGATGTTGGCTTGTGGGACTTGTTGGAGTAGAACTGACAGCCTTCACATCGGTCGACCATATCTTTAGCCATTTCGTTTGCGTGCAACCAGAAGAAACCAGCTCTCAATGCTTTGGCGACGATCGCTCTCGAAGAGGCGTGATGACCGCAGGTTCCCGAGTGAATATCTTCCAGCATTAGCTGTCCCTCCTCTGGGGAGATGCATCGTTGAAGAACGCCTGAAACGCTTTCCTTGTACAACTGGCCATCAATGATAGTGAACGACTTCGACCTGCGGACTATCTGCCTGGCCTGGACTTCGTCTTCTCGTAATTCCTGCCTCAGGATATATGCAATGATCGGCACGGTCCAATTAGGGATGACAGCAAGAATCTCCATGATCAGATCAACCACAGCAGGTATGTCGACTTCAGTCGGATCTGTCAAACTCTTTGGTTGTACTGGTTCCTGTGTGAAAGGATCTTCTTTGACTGAGGGAGGTGGAGGTGCTCGAGGCAGACGTCACTCGGGACTGGTTTCCGAGTGGATCCGACTTTTGCCAACTCATCAACTGCTTGGTTCTTCAGTCACGGAACATGGTGAAGTTCTAGACCTTCAAACTTCTTCTCGAGCTTCCTCACTGCATTGCAGTATATGGTCATGGTGGGGTTCCTGACGTCCCACTCTTCCATCACTTGATTAACCACCAAATCCGAATCGCCATAGACCATCAGGCGACGAACGCCGAGTGCGATGGCCATACGCATTCCATAAAGGAGAGCTTCGTACTCTGCCTCATTGTTGGAGGAATCAAAGTGTATCTGCAACACATATTTGAGTTTATCGCCCTTTGGCGATACGATCACAACGCCGGCGCCGGAGCCATTCAACATCTTGGACCCATCGAAGAACATTGTCCAATGAGTCGAGTAGATGTGGGTCGGTTGCTGTTGTTCTACCCATTCTGCTATGAAGTCAGCCAGAGCTTGAGACTTGATAGCTTTCTTGGCCTCGAACTTGATATCGCAGTACAACATCTCCATTGCCCACTTCGCCACTCGGCCTGATGCGTCTCGATTGTGGAGGATTTCCGACAACGGAGCAACAGAAACGACAGACACCAAGTGGTCTTGGAAATAATGGGCCACCTTCTTCGCAGTCATGTAAATCCCATAGATGAGTTTTTGATAGTGGGGATACCTCTGCTTGGAAGGAGTCAGGACTTCGGAGACGTAATACACTGGCCGCTGAACTTTGTATGCTTTGCCTTCTTCTTCTCATTCGACTGTAAGAACAGTACTGACGACTTGATTTGTAGCCGCGATATACAGAAGAAGGGGCTCTTTACTGAGCGGAGCACTAAGAATCGGCTGGGTGGAAAGTAGGACTTTGAGGTCGTCGAATGCGACTTGGGCTTCGTCTGTCCACTCGAAAGTATCTGATTTCTTCATGAGTCGGTACAGAGGAAGTGCTTTCTCGCCGAGTCAACTGATGAACCTGCTCAAAGCCGCTAGGCAACCTGTGAGCCGTTGAACATCGTGTATTCTGACCGGCCTCTCCATTCGGACGATGGTCCCGATCTTTTCGGGGTTGACATCGATCCCTCGTTCGGAAACGAAGAAACCGAGTAACTTTCCGCTGGGAACGCCGAATGAACATTTGGCGGGGTTGAGCTTGATATCGTACCTACGAAGGTTGGCGAATGTTTCTGCCAAGTCAGTCAGCAGGTCGGAACCTTTGCGTGACTTGACTACGATATCATCCATATACGCCTCCACATTCCGACCGATCTGGTCGAGGAGACATTTTTGGATCATGCGCATAAAGGTAGCTCCTGCATTCTTCAAACCGAATGGCATAGTGATGTAGCAGAAGCACCCGAATGGGGTGATGAAGGCTGTTTTTAATTCATCGGGGCCATACAGACGGATCTGATGATAGCCCGAGTAGGCATCAAGAAATGAAAAACGCTCGCAACCCGCAGTCGAATCGACGATTTGATCGATGCGGGGGAGCGGAAAATGGTCTTTCGGGCAGACCTTATTGAGGTGCTTGAAGTCGATGCACATTCAGAGCGACTTGTCCTTCTTGGGCACCATGACAACATTGGCGAGCCACTCGGAGTGGTGAACCTCGCGAATGAAGTTGGCTGCCAACAACTTGGCCACCTCTTCTCCGCTTGCCTTCCTCTTATGCGCGGCGGACCGACGCAGGCGTTCTCGGACAGGCCGAGCGGTGGGATCCACATGCAGTCGGTGCTCAGCCAACTCCCTGGGTACACCTGGCATGTCAGAAGGTTTCCATGCGAAGATGTCCCGGTTCTCACGGAGGAATTGGGTGAGATCGGCTTCCTATTTAGGATCGAGGGTGGTGGAGATGTTCGTCGGGGCAGCAGTGGCGTCCGTCGGGTGGATGCTGACCTTCTTCGTCTCTCCCGACGACTGGAATGCAGACTCCGAAGCTAGCTTCTTCGAACGCATCAAGTCAGCGGGATCGACTGTTTTCTTGTACTCGTGAAGCTCGAGGACGGCCATCTGCTGGTCGGCGATTCTTGATCCCTGCTGCTGACACTCTTCGGCCCGCTGTCGATTGCCCGTGATGGTGATCACACCTTTCGGGCCTGGCATCTTTAGCTTCAAGTATACGTAACACGGACGGGCCATGAAACGCGCATACGCTGGGTGGCCCAGAATTGCGTGGTAAGCGCTCTAGAAGTCCACCACTTCGAACATCAGCTTTTCCTTGCGGAAGTTCTTGTCGGAGCCGAAAACGACGTCCAACGCGATCTGGCCGAGTGACTTGGCCTTTCGTCCAGGGACGACTCCATGGAACTGCATGCTGCTCTCACTGAGTTTGGACATCGGAATGCCCATCCCCTTGAGAGTGTCGGCGTACATGATGTTCAAGCCACTGCCGCCGTCCATGAGGACTTTGCGCAGTCGGACTCCCTCCACCACCGGGTCGACGACCAGAGCCTGTCTCCCTGGGGTGGGTACGTGTGCTGGATGATCCGACTAGTCAAAGGTGATCGCAGTCTGAGACCATTTGAGGAACTTGGGGTTGGTAGGGGTGGCCATGTTCACCTCCCTGTTCACCAGCTTCAGTCGACTCTTGCTCTCAACGTCAGCGAAAATCATCAGTGTTGCATGGACTTGGGGGAACGGATCCTCCTTATCCTCCTCATCCTGTTCATTGTCCTTCTCACTCGGTTGCCCTTCGTTGAACCCCTGGATCAGGAGGCGACACTGTCGAGTGGTATGCTTCGCATATATGGGGTTGCCCTCTTCATCCTTCTTCATATGAACCGGACATGGCTGGTCCAGGATGGGGTTATTGAACTGCTTCTTCTTGGGGGTGAACTGAGCCTTCCCTTCGCCCTTGAACTTGGCATTGGTTACGGCTGCAGCTTCTGCCTGCGGAGCGGACGGAGCTTTCTGCGTCTGCTTTCGAGTGTTATTCCCATCTCCATCGGCGACTGTTTTGTGTTTGCCGCATCGGATGCGGTCCTCTTCTTCGCCATTCGCAGCGCGTGTTGCTATCTCCATCATCTTGCTCATGGAGATGTCGCCTGTTCGGCCGAACTTCAGGTACAGATCTCTGTACCGCACGCCTGCCTTGAAGGCGCAGACTGCTTGATGCTCTGTGACGTTCTCCACCGTGTGGTAGAGAGTTGTCCAACGCTGAATGAAATCTCGCAGGGGATCATTCTGCTTCTGGACGCAGTGCTGGAGCTCTACGAGGCGAGCAGGGCGCTTGCACGTCCCTTCGAAGGTCCTGATGAACACTCGGGCCAGATCTGCCCAGCTGTAGATGCTTGAGGGGGCCAACTGGTTCAGCCACGCTCGCGCCGAGCCGTCTAGCATCAGAGGGAGGTGCTTCATGGCGACATGGTCGTCTCCTCCTCCGATCTGGACCGCTACTCGGTAATCATCCAACCACGTTTCTGGCTTGGACTCTCCTGTAAACTTGCTAATTCCCGTCGCCAATCGGAAGTTGGGAGGGATGTCAGCCGAACGGATGGCTCGACTGAAACACTCGGGACCAGAAACGATGGTCCTGCTTCCACTCGGACGGTCAATATCGTAACCATCGCGGTGGGCTCGGCCCCTGTCGACCCTCCGCTGGGCGATATGCCCTCTCGCGTCGGGCCTTGGGTCGTAAGTGCCGCCGACTGAACGCTGATCATCATGATGTCGGGGCCCGTAGGGCCCACCCCGCGGAGGGGTGCGTGAACGGCGACGATCTTCGGGATTTATGGAACGACTGCCTCCTCTGTGTCGCTGATGAGAACCAGGGCTATGAACTGACCGATGCGTATTCGCATGAACAGAACTATTGTAGATCCTGTTGTGCGATTGGGAGACCGCCGAATTTTGCTGCTGCGCCGTGTGCAACAGGGCATGGATTTGCTCGATCCCCCTGCCAGCCTGTGAATCAGTCGGCTGAAGGGAATCGGCTATCTTGGCAGCCGCGGCCAAGTTGAGGAGGGGTGTGCGGAACAGCTCCACGTTGCTACGCCGAGTGTGCCGACTGGCAGAACGGCGAGGCGGACGACGCGCGCCGGACGTTTCGCTGATCTCGTGCTCGTTCCGGCCAGCTTGACGGGGATCTTCATGGGAATTGGCCATGTGTACTTCTGCTGCAGGCCCGCGACCCGCGCACTCGGAAGGAAACTCAGTCGGAACCGAGCCCGAGCGTTGGGACGGCGGGGCAACCACAACTGACTCTAGAACCGCCACTTGTGAAGACGCGTTCTGGCGCGCCTGGGCGTGTTGCACCCAACGCTGGAGCCGCGGACGGCGGGACCACTTGTTGCGGCGCGTGACGGCGGTGTAGGTCGACACCGGAGCCGACTGCTGGAGAAGAAGAATGCCGCGGGCGCCGGCACGGAAGTGCGTAGCCCCGCGGCGGGGAAGCGCCTCGACGTCGAGAGGGGCGTCCCGAAGCCATGTCGAATCGTCGACGACGAAGGAGAGAGCGCCGAAGAGGATCTCGTGACCCATGCTCGAATCTCCACCGGACGACATGACGAAGTGGTGTAGTCGCAAACTCGCCGGAAGTCGCTTAGACGCTTGCCCCACGGTGGGCGCCAACTGTCGTGGGTATAAGCCTGACAGTAGGTGTGTAGGGTACGAAAGGGATGGGCAGAGCCTTAGCTACGGCGAGGTTGTATGAGTTCAGGCCCCTCTGCGGTGGAGGTAATAGCCCTACGTCTCAGTGCTCAGGGAGCTTGTTGTCGAGTGGAATATCGAATACAGTGAATTGCTAACCCTCGCACCAGTGGGGGAGGGTGGCTTATATAGAGTGCGCTGCCCTCCACAACGGTTCGGTGCACAGGGGTGGAGTAGTGGCGAATAAATGCCTACGTTACAGGTAACGTACGTCTTAAATGCTAATAAAGGCACATGGAAACGTATGACCGTTTCCCTCCAGGGGGGTTACGATGCACAGAGTGGAATCCAGTCGGTTAGTTTGATAAACTCCGAATGCTAATTTCCGACTGGACGGTCGAGGATCTGTTATCGACCGGATGGAGGGAACTCCTTAGTTCAGTCGGAACTGACTAAGGGTCTTATCCCTTATGAGGGGTAGTCCTTGGGTTGGACCTACAAGGCAGGCCTATGACCCATACCCTAGGACTATGACCCCATGAATTGCCATATTTTTAGTAATTGCATGTAAATATGATAACTCGACAAAATTAACTCGCAAGCACAAATAAATTATTTTGGCGATTCCGTGTAAAAATGGACTCTCGCATATTTAAAACTGGCAACCGCAAATAAATTATTTTGGCGATTCCGTGTAAAAATGAACTCTCTCATGTTTAAAACTCGCAACCATAACAATTTATTTTTGGTAATCGCATGTAAAAAAAGACAACTCAACATAATTAAACTAGCAAATCACAACAAATTATATTTGACAATCATGTGTAAAATTAACAACTTGACATAGTTAAACTCGCAAGTACAACCTATGTCAACAGTTTGTATCGTGTATAATGAAAATTCATCTTGGAGATGCATGCAGATTAAGAGATGGTAGTGCAATGCGCAACAAGTCAATGGAAAAAAGAATATAGCTGATGAGCTACGATAGTAAAAGGTATAATGGGCAAACTAGTTAGTCATGGTTAAATAATGCAGCTATATCTGTAGCTGGCGTTGTCGCGCACAACTTTGCACGACTACTGTAGCCCGACAATGACACATGCGGTAGCCCAAAACGAGTGTGCACGCACGCGAATCGCGGCGCGGTGCACTATTTTGATTTTCCCATCTTTTCAATATAATTTTGGCCAAAGTTTGTAAAGTTGACTGGAAAACTAAACTAGTCTGCAGAATAAATAAAGGTGGAGAAACATTGTACAAGTCATTAAAAGGTTGCCTACTAAAAATCAAGAGAAACTAAATAAACATAAATAGAAGCCAAAAATGTGACACATCACACCCATCGATAAGACAACCCTTTCTAAGTGGATGGCAGTGGGGACACGGGACATCAAGAACATCCACATATATTCCTCATCATCTCATCCCATCGTCATTTATCTAACTTGGGATGAAATGTCCTCGTACCCATACCCCACTAGGAAACGGGGCCCTAGTATAGGGTCTTCATCCCATAAACAAATATTAATATACATAATATGACAGACTATATTGAACATACACACATATATATATATATACACATACATATATATATATATATATATATATATATATATATATATATATATATATATATATATATATATATATATATATATATATATAGGAAAATGGCTATGTACTGATGTTGTTTTTATCTTCTTAGTGCTGATCTAGATCAAGCTGACTTCTTGGTCTAGGTGGCAGCTGAGGTGAGGACGAGAGGTAGGTTTAAGGTTTTCTTCAGAGTTTTTTTTGTGTTGGCAAGTTTTTGTGAATATTTAAAGGTTGACCAAAATGTAATAGTTAAAAAGCGATTCTTCGATGGGTATTGGGTTTCAGGAATACAATGTCATCTCCATCCTTGTTGTACCATGTGAGGAATAAATTAGTTCGGTAAATATCCCTAGTGCTTATGCTTTCACTTTGTTCGTTGGTATCCACACTTTGCCACTGTATCATCCATGCTAGTTTATTTTCTTTTTCTAGTTTTCTTTTCGTGTGTCTGTTTAGTTTGAGAAAACCCAAAAATATTTTCTTGTTCTTCTTTTTCTTGTTGGGAGCTTTCCCGTGTAAATAGTTTTCTTTTTCTTTGGGTCAAGGTAGAAGATAATGGTTACAATGTTTAGTGGCTCTCGCGTGCATACCTGTTTAGCTGTCAAAGAGCCATATTACTTTGTCTTTCTCCTTTGTGTTTGCTTGCAGATTCCAGCTTTAGTCCAATGCACGAGCACGCTTATTATTGTTCACATCATTCGCTCGTGCAAGTGAAAGGCAATAATGATGATATATGATGAAGTGACTGAGCCTGGAAAAGCTGGTATGAAGTCGATCTATTTTGTTTTTGTAAATATGACTAGCTCACTGTTCCTAGTTCAGCTTTGTTGTGAGAGAAACATGTTTTCAATGACAACTTAGAGATCATAATTTCTGATGTCATGCTTAATTAGCTAGGAGCTTATAATGGGTTGTCTTGGTTGCACACATGAATTTTGAGATGACTATGATGTAGTATGATAGGATGGTATCCTCCTTTGAATGATTCAAGTGGCTTGACTTGGCGCATGTTCACGCATGTAGTTGAAACAAAATCAACATAGCCTCTATGATATTCATGTTCGTGGTGATTTATGTCCTACTCATGCTTGCACTCAATGTTGGTTAATCCCAATGCATTTTGATGAGTGTTGTCGCTGTCTAGTTGGTCGCTTCCCAGTCTTTTGCTAGCCTTCAATTGTACTAAGCGGGAATACTGCTTGTGCATCCACTTCCATAAACCCAAAACTTGTTCCATATGAGTTCACCATACCTACCTATATGCGGTATCTACCTGCCGTTCCAAGTAAATTTGCATGTGCCACTCTCTAAACCTTCAAGAAATAATCTGTTTTGCATGGCCGAACCACTCATGTGGTGACAGGGGGCTATCAGTATCTTCCCTGCTAGGTGTGTTATCCTTGATATGTGTTTATTCACTATCATTCACGAGAAAGGGGCCGGTAATTGGAATGCCCAATTCCATGCTCAAATCGAAAAGATAATTGCAAGCAAAACTCCCCCTAGATTGATGTTGGTATGGACGACACCGGAGGATTCAGCTAGTCGTGGAGTGTGATTGATCGGTGGGGGGAGTCAAAACTTTACTTTTCTGTTTGGGAACCGCCTATAGCATGTGTAGCGTGGAAGATGGTGAAAACTCTTGGTCATTGCGTTGACAATGAAAGCATGCCACCAAAAATTACTATCTCTGCTTTAAAAGCTTGAGCTCTGGCACCTCTGCAAAATAATGCTTCCCTCTGCGAAGGGCCTGTCTATTTATGTTCCTGTTGAGTCATCCTCCTCTTATAAAAGCACCAATTAGAGAGCACCTCTGTCATTTTTATGCTTTGCTTTTAACTGTGATTGAGTATGACTGTGACTGGATCTTCTTTGCCATGAATTACAATGTTTAGTCAGCCCTTGGTCTTTGAAGGTGCTCTGCATTTATGTTTTGCGGTCTCATAAAGAGCTAGCGAGATACCATCTATTCGTACTGCTTCATGATTGTTTTGATTGAAGTGTTGACGTTTGAGACTTATTATTATTTGCTCGCTAGTTGATTATGCCATTGATATGAGTTTACCGTGAGACCTAGATTTGGACTCTAATTTGCATGATTTGAATGGAACTAACCCCGACTAACGTAGTTTTCAGCAGAATTGCCATGGTGTTGTTTTTGCGCAGAAATAAAAGTTCTCGGAATGACCTGGAAATTTACGGAGAATTTTTGTGGAATATATAAAAAATACTGGCGCAAGAATCAGCGGAGGAAGTGGAGCGTGGAGCCCACAAGCCCACCAGGCGCGGGCCCCCTGGCCGCGCTTGGCAGGCTTGTGGGGCCCACAAAACTCCACCGCCTCCAAATCCAGCTCTATTTAGTCCATTTCGCCCGGGAAAAAATCGAGGAGAAGTGTTCATCGCGTTTTACGATACGGAGGCACCGCCACCTCCTGTTCTTCATCTGGAGGGCAGATCTGGAGTCCGTTCTGGGCTTCGGAGAGGGGAGATCATCGCCATTGTCATCACCAACCTTCCTTCATCGCCAATTCCATGATGCTCTTCACCGTTCGTGAGTAATCTCATCGTAGCCTTGCTGGACGGTGATGAGTTGGATGAGATCTATCATGTAATCGAGTTAGTTTTGACGGGGATTGATACCTAGTATCCACTATGTTCTGAGATTGATATTGCTACTACTTTGCCATGCTTAATGCTTGTCACTAGGGCCCGAGTGCCATGATTTCAGATCTGAACCTATTATGTTGTCGCCAATATATGTGTGTTCTTGATCCTATCTTGCAAGTTGTAGTCACCTACTATGTGTTATGACCCGACAACCCCGGAGTGACAATAGCCGGACTCACTCCCGGAGATGACATAGTATGAGGAGTTCATGTATTCACCAAGTGTTAATGCGTTGGTCCGGTTCTTTATTAAAAGGAGAACCTTAATATCCCGTAGTTTCCATTAGGACCCCGCTGCCACGGGAGGGATGGACAATAGATGTCATGCAAGTTTTTTTCCCTAAGCACGTATGACTACATACAGAATACATGCCTACATTACATTGACGAACTGGAGCTAGTTACATATCTCTCCGTGTTATAACTGTTGCGTGATGAATAGCATCCGGCATAATCATCCATCACCGATCCAATGCCTACGAGTTTTTCCTACTGGTCCTTGCTACGTTACTTTGCCACTACTGTTGTCACTGCTGCTACTGTTACTCTGTTGCTACTGTTGTTACTTTGCCGCTACTGCTGTCGCTTTGTTGCTACTGGTTACTGTTGCTAGTGCTGCTATCATACTACCTTGCTACTGATACTTTGCTGCAGATACTAAGTCTTTCAGGTGTGGTTGAATTGACAACTCAACTGCTAATACTTGAGAATATTCTTTGGCTTCCCCTTGAGTCGAATCAATAAATTTGGGTTGAATACTCTACCCTCAAAAACTGTTGTGCTCCCCTATACTTGTGGGTTATCATCACTCGCCACGTCGATGGGTGCTCGGTCGACTACCGTGATAGAACTGATCAGTCATGTGAAAGCCTGCCGAGTGACAAAGTTAGAACAAACGAAAACAACAAGCAACAAAGAAATTCACTCGGTTCAAGCTCGTGAAGCTTTACCTCCTTCGACGGCAGCTCTGCGGAGAAGGGTGACACCAACTTGGTGCCCCTGGGGTTTTCTCACAGAGGTGTAATAGCCTTTAGCTTTTCCTCCAGTCGCTCTGCCCCGATCTCCTCCAGGTGAACGCGAGTCAGATCATCCGGACCGCTATACATCCACATGGGACGGGCCCTTGCGTGGAGAGGCTAGATCCTCTGCTTGAAAAAGACTTCTAGGAGGTCCATCCCATTGATGTTATTCCGCAACAAAGCAACCAATGCTATCATGAAGATATCTACGTCTGTTATCTATTCCTTCGATACAGACAACGAGGGAGCCGATCGAATTTGCTCTGGCGAATAAAGCGGAAGGCCCGATTGACCCTCACCGATTGGGACATCCTGGAAGTATAACCAGGTGTATTGCCAACCCTTCACGGAATCAAGGAAGGACACATGAGGAAAACTACTCTTACCCATGAGTTGGATTCCTAGGCCACCGCAAAGTTGCACTACATGCGTTTTCCCCCCGACTGAGAAGATTTTTTCACTATCATCACTCGGCACATGAACAATTGCTTGAATAATCCCCAATGTGGATAGCACCCATTGAAATTCTCACACAGAGATACGAAAGCAGCTAAGTACGAGAAAGCGTTGGGGGAAGGTGGTGAAGCTGCACGCCGAAAAAGTCGAGGAAAGCTGGGAAGAATGGATGCGGGGGCAGGGAGAAACATCTTTCAATGTGGATGACCAGGAGCACCCGCTCATCGCCCCTTGGAGAGGGTTCTAGCTCGCCTTCATTCGGCAGCTGCCACCTTCCCGTAACCACCAAGCCCTCGCTCTCCAGGTCCAGCATTCGATCCTTGGAGACCCGGGATGACATGCAGTTGCGCTGGATCCACCCTGTTGGAAGCGCCCCAGCACTCGAAGAGGAACCGTGCGAGACTTTCTTGGCCCGCTCGGCTCTTGCAGTCGCACCTTTAGCCATGCTGCACGACGGTTGAAGCTTTAGAATGATCCTTTATCCTAACAGGGAAAGGTGGTTTCTCAATGTAAGCACTAGGAACAATAGGATCATTATAGGCAATGACTTTCTCTTCAACTGGATTGGGTTTAACTACATTGACTTCTAAGGGAGGATGATATTTAAACCACTTCTCTTTGGGGAGATCGATATGAGCAGCAAATGATTCACACAATGAAGCTACTATCTCAGAGTCAAGTCCATATTTAGCGCTAAAATCATAAAAAGTATTTGTTTCGACAAAGGATTTGACGCAATCAAACTTGAAATTCATACCTGACTCCTTACCTTCATCAAGCTCCCAAACTTCAGAGTTGCGTTTAATTCTTTCCAATAAATTCCATTTGAAGTCAATATCTCTCTTCATAAAAGAACCGGTACAAGAAGTGTCAAGCATGGTGCGATCATCATGAGAGAGCCGAGCATAGAAGTTCTGAATGATAATTTCTCTCGAGAGCTCATGGTTGGGGCATGAATATAACATTGATTTAAGCCTCCCCAAGCTTGAGCGATGCTTTCTCTGTCACGAGGCCAAAATTTTAAATATAATTCCGATCACGATGTACTAGATGCATAGGATAATTTTTTTGATGAAATTCCAATTTCAACCGGTTGTAGTTCCATGATCCAATATCATCACATAGCCTATACCATGTCAATGCTTTATCCCTCAAAGATAAGGGAAAGGCCTTATTGTTGACCTCATCCTCGGGCAAACCTGCAAGCTTAAATAAACCACAAACTTCATCTACATAGATTAGATGCAAGTCTGGATGTGATGTTCCATCTCCTGTAAAAGGATTAGCCAGTAGTTTCTCAAGCATACCCGAAGGAAATTCATAGCAAATATTTTCAGTAGGTGCAGCAAGTTGAGGAGCAACTCCTTGTGCTTCCGTTCGAGGTGAAGATACCCCGAACAAGCTCCTCAAAGGATTAGTTTCCATAGTGACAAGTGAAATAAATTTCAGCACATTATATAAATGTTTCCTTACCAATTTCCACTTACCAAAGGCGCTTCACTCCCCGGCAACAGCGCCAGAAAAGAGTCTTGATGACCCGCAAGTATAGGGGATCTATCTTAGTCCTTTAGATAAGTAAGAGTGTCGAACCCAATGAGGAGCAGAAGGATCTGACAAGTGGTTTTCAGCAAGGTAATCTCTGCAAGCACTGAAATTATCGGTAACAAGTAGTTGTGTGACAAGATGATTCGTAGCAAGTAGCAAGTAACTAAAGTAACAACGATGCAGCAAAGTGTCCCAATCCCTTTTGTAGCAAGGGACAAGCCTGGACAAAGTCTTATAGGAGGTAAAGCGCTCCCGAGGACACATGGGAATTTCTGTCAAGCTAGTTTTCATCATGTTCATATGATTCGCGTTCGCTACTTTGATAGTTTGATATGTGGGTGGACCGGCGCTTGGGTACTGCCCTTACTTGTACAAGCATCCCACTTATGATTAACCCCTCTCGCAAGAATCCGCAACTATGAAATAATAATTAAGACAAAGTCTAACCATAGCATTAAACTAGTGGATCCAAATCAGCCCCTTACGAAGCAACGGATAAACTAGGGTTTAAGCTTCTGTCACTCTAGCAACCCATCATATACTTACTACTTCCCAATGCCTTCCTCTAGGCCCAAATAATGGTGAAGTGTTATGTAGTCGACATTCACATAACATCACTAGAGGAGAGACAACATACAACACATCAAAATATCGAACGAATACCAAATTCACATGACTACTTATAGCATGACTTATCCCATGTCCTCAGGAACAAAAGTAACTACTCACAAAGCATAATCATATTCATGACCATATAGGTAATGAGTAGCATCAATGATCTGAACATATAATCTTCCACCAAGTAATCCAACTAGCATCAACTACAAAGAGTAATTAACACCACTAGCAACCTTACAAGTACCAATCGGAGTCGCGAGACGGAGATTGGTTACAAGAGATGAACTAGGGTTTGGTGATGAGATGGTGCTGATGAAGATGTTGATGGTGACGAGTCCCCTCCGATAAGCGGAGTGTTGGTGATGACGATGGCGACGATTTCCCCCTCCGGGAGGGAAGTTTCCCCGGCAGGACAACCCTGTCGGAGCTCTAGATTGGTTCTGCTCAAGTTCCGCCTTGTGGCGGCGACGATTCCTCCCGAAAGCCTCTTCCTCATTTTTTCTGGAATGAAACCCTCCTTATAGCAAAAGAGGGGGCCAGAGGCCCAGCAGGGAGCCCACAAGCCCCCTAGGCGCGGCCAGGGGGTAGGTCGCGCCTAGCATGCTTGTGGCCTCCTGCTGGCTCCCCTCTCGTACTTCTTTGGCCCAATATTTTTTATAAATTCCAAAATAAATCCTCGTTGATTTTCACGGCTTTTGGAGTTGCGCAGAATAGGTATCTCAAACTTGCTCCTTTTTTAGGCCAGAATTCCAGCTGCCGGCATTCTCCCTCTTCATGTAAACCTTGCAAAATAAGAGAGAAAAGGGATAAGTATTGTACCGTGAAGTGTAATAACAGCCCATAAAGCGGTAAATATCAACATGAAAGCATGATGCAAAATGGACGTATCAACTCCCCCAAGCTTAGACCTCGCTTGTCCTCAAGCAAAAGCCGAGATCAATAAATATGCCCACATGTTTAGAGAGAGAGGTGTCGACAAAACAAGATACGGACATGTAGGCATCATGATCATGTTCAAAACAGCAATATCATCATATAATTTATCATGCTAAAGTGATAATTCCTTCACAAAGTAAAGTAAGGATCAAGAACCTTACTGAGAATTAACAACCAATAGCCTTTAGTCATTGAAGCAATTGCAATTTATCATAACATTAGAAAGATTCAAGTAAGAGCTTGTAAAGCAAATCCACATACTCAATCATCCGTTTGCCTTCTACAATTGCTACAACTCACGTGGTACTCATGAGATCAAAGTTTCACTCGAACACAAAGAAAGATAGGGGCTTATAGTTTTGTCTCCCAACCGTTTACCTCAAGGGTAATGTCAACAACAATAATTCATGAATACTTACCTCCAAGTTGACATATGAATATAGGTCTTTCCCTAGCATATGACGTTAGCCAAGAAAAAGGAGAAATAAGGAATTGGTGTAGACCACCATGACTCTTTCAAGGGCAAAAAGTAAAGGTACAAGATAGGACCTTCGCAGAGGAGAGCAGAGGTTGTCATGCGCTTTTGTGGTTTGGATGTGCGACCTGTTAGTGTGAAGGAACGTCACTTTATATTGCCTCATGTGATAAAGAACTTTATTATGCAGTCCGTCGCTTTTATGCCTTCCTCATCACAGGTTCGTACAAAGCTTATTTTTCACACACTAATAGATCATACATATTAAGGGAGCAATTTTTATTGCTTGCACCGATGACAACTTACTTGTGGGATCTTATTCAATCCATAGGTAGGTATGGTGGACTCTCATGGCAAAACTGGGTTGAAGGTTTATGGATGCACAAGTAGTATCTCTACTTGGTGCGGGAGTTTTGGCTAATAAGGGATGGAAGCAATCGTCACATGCTAAGGGATCTCTAATCATATAATCATTGTTCGGAACCAAGCAAGCATAATTCATTATGTTGTCTTCCTTGTCCAACATCTACTTCTAAGCATGCAATAGTTTAGTGAGTGTTCACAATCATAGACGGTGTCAAAGATGATATATTTATATGTGAACCTCTCCTTCTTTATCACTTCCTATTAATCGCAACAATGACCAAGGTCTATGTTTGTCCACCCTCAACAAGTTTCAATCATCATTCTTTTTATATGTGAAGCCATACTTCCCATAAGATCATTACATGATCTTTCATGCTTTTGTTCTTTTATCATTCTTTTGATCATGGCATGAGGCAAAGCCATTAACTAAGACACTCTTTATTATATGGCTCACGAGCTCGAATACATCGGGGGTGACACAAAGTAAAACTCAAGCCTAAAACACTAAGAACTTTATTCTACTAGAGAAAGATAAAACCAAAAAGGATCAAACTAAGAAAAGGTAAAGGCAAAAGATGTGATGGTGATACAATACCGGGGAAACTCCCCCAAGCTTGGCACAAGACAAGGGGATTGCCCATACCCATGCTTAGTTGTCTTCCTTTGGAGGTGATGGTGGTGGAGTTGTTGCAACATGGGTTTGATCCTCCGTATTCCAAGGCATAGGTGCTCCATCATCGAAAGATGACCGAGTCTTCGGAATCCTAAAATCTGCAGCCAACCATATTGGTTTAAATCTATACTCATACTCACAGTTTTAGTTCTGCGGTCATAGATCTTGGCTTGGAGGTGATCAATTCTGTCATAGAGCCTGGAGAGGTGCTTCCCGATGTCATTGGCATCGATATTGTGCTTGTTGGTGAACTCCGTGATCATCATGTGGTTGGCGTTGATTCCACGCTCCACCATCCCTTGGCACTTGAAGACTTGTTGCTCCATTGCTTCGAGCCTTGCCTCCACGCTTCCAATCTTCTTGGGCCCCTCAACATCATGGATGTGCAGCATCCCGTCACGCGTCTCGATAGATTGAGGGGTGTTGCAGCACTCCTGCGAGGTAGGGATTGATGACCTTCTCGAAGATCTTGTCCTTCGGAGCTTTTGGGGACGCCATGGCGATCTAGATGTGCAGTAGAAACAGGCTCGAAATGAAAACAGAGGAAATTTGCGTGATACGAGGGTTACCTTTCGGGAGAATATATAATGATTTTTTTCTGACCAGAAGGAGTACTCCGCAAGAAAACGGAGTCCGGGAGGCACACGAGGTGGTCACAAGCCCCCCACGCGCAGCCAGGGGGTGGCCCGCGCCTGGCAGGCTTGTCGCCTCCTCGTGCGCTTTCCGGACTGCTTTAAATTTTTCTATTTTTTCAAAAATTCCAAAACGGAGAAAAATTCCTACTAGAAAAGTTTTGGAGTCGGTTTACTTACCGAATCACATACCTCTTCGTTTTCGGAGTCAGAAACAGGCAGATAAATATCGCTTATGTACTCCTACGGAGTTATGGTATTGGTAATATTGCTTTCAACATTTATGGGAGTACCTGAGATATAATGCTTGATTCTCTGCCCATTTACCACTCTCGGAAAATTACCTTTCGTGTTGTTGATCTTGATAGCACCGGAACGATATACTTCCTCAACAATGTAAGGACCTTCCCATTTAAAGAGAAGCTTGCCTACAAAAAATCTTAAACGAGAATTATATAGCAAGACATAATCACCTACATTGAACTCACGTTTCTGTATCCTTTTATCATGCCACCTCTTAACCTTTTCTTTGAACAACTTGGCATTCTCATATGCCTGAGTTCTCCATTCATCAAGTGAGCTAATATCAAATAACCTCTTCTCACCAGCAAATTTGAAATCAAAGTTGAGCTCTTTGATTGCCCAATAAGCCTTATGCTCTAGCTCAAGAGGTAAATAACATGCTTTGCCGTAAACCATTTTGTACGGAGACATGCCCATGGGATTCTTATAGGCAGTTCTATAAGCCCACGGTGCATCATCGAGCTTCGTAGACCAATTCTTTCTAGACATATTGACAGTCTTTTGTAGAATTAGTTTAATCTCTCTATTGCTTAGCTCTACTTTACCACTGGACTGAGGGTGATAGGGAGACGCAACTCTATGGTTGACATCATACTTAGCAAGCGTTTTACAGAAAGCACCATGAATGAAATGTGAACCACCATCAGTCATTAGATATCTAGGGACTCCAAATCTAGGGAAAATAACTTCTTTAAGCATCCTGATAGAGGTGTTGTGATCAGCACTACTAGTTGGGATAGCTTCTACCCACTTAGTAACGTAATCAACAACAACTAGGATATGAGTATACCCGTTGGATTTTGGAAAAGGTCCGATATAATCAAAGCCCCAAACATCAAATGGTTCAATGACAAGTGAATAATTCATAGGCATTTCCTGACGTTTACTGATATTACCTATTCTTTGACATTCGTCACAAGACAAGACAAACTTACGGGCATCCTTGAAGAGAGTGGGCCAATAGAAACCTGATTGCAATACCTTGTGTGCAGTTCTATCTCCCGCATGGTGTCCTCCGTAAACCTCGGAGTGACACTTCTGTAGGATCCGTCCCTATTCATGTTTAGGTACACAACGTCTAATAACTCCATCTACTCCTTCCTTATAAAGGTGAGGATCATCCCAAAAGTAATGTTTCAAATCAAAGAAGAATTTCTTCTTTTGCTGGTATGTGAAACTAGGTGGTATATATTTGGCAACGATATAATTTGCATAATCAGCATACCATGGTGTACTCGTGAAGTATTGATGACATTCAATTGCTCATTAGGAAAGCTATCATCAATAGGTTGTGGGTCATCAAGAACATTCTCCAACCTAGACAAGTTATCTGCTACGGGGTTCTCAACACCCTTCTTGTCGACAACATGCAAATCAAATTCTTGTAGCAAGAGAACCCATCTGATAAGTCTAGGTTTAGCGTATTTCTTTTCCATGAGGTACTTAATAGCAGCATGACCAGTGTGAATAGTGACTTTGGAATCAACTATGTAAGATATGAACTTTTCACATGCAAACACGACTGCTAAAAATTCCTTTTCAGTAGTAGCATAGTTTCTTTGGGCACTGTCTAGAGTTTTACTAGCATAGTGAATAACATTCAACTTCTTATCAACCCTTTGTCCTAGAACAACACCAACAGCATAATCACTAGCAACACACATGATTTCAAAAGGTAAGTTCCAATCAGGTGGTTGAACAATAGGCACAGTTATCAAGGTCTTCTTAAGTATTTCGAACGCTTCCTCACAATCATCGTCAAAAACAAAAGGAATATCCTTTTGCAAGAGATTGGTAAGAGGCCTAGAAATCTTAGAGAAGTCTTTAATGAACCTTCTATAGAAACCAACATGACCAAGGAGACTTCTTATACCTTTGATATCTGTGGGGCATGGCATTTTCTCGATTGCATCAACCTTAGCCTTATCGACTTCAATACCTCTTTCAGAAATTTTATGTCCTAAGACGATGCCTTCATTAACCATAAAGTGGCACTTCTCCCAATTCAAGACACGGTTGGTATCTTTACATCTCTACAAGACTCGATCAAGGTTGCTGAGGCAATCATCAAAAGAAGACCCGTAAACGGAGAAGTCATCCATGAAAACCTCAACAATCTTTTCACAAAAGTCAGAGAATATAGCCATCATACATCTTTGAAAGGTGGCAGGTGCATTACATAAGCCAAAGGGCATACGTCTGTAAACAAAGGTACCGAAAGGGCAAGTGAAAGTGGTTTTCTCCTGATCAGATTGTGCAACAGGTATTTGGGAGAAACCAAAATAACCATCTAGAAAGCAGAAGTGTGTGTGTTTAGACAGTCTTTCTAGCATTTGGTCGATAAAAGGCAAAGGGTAATGATCTTTCCTAGTGGCCTTATTCAATTTTCTAAAATCCATCACCATCCTATAGCCAGTAATAATCCTCTGTGGGGTCAATTCATCCTTATCATTAGGGACAACGGTAATACCTCCCTTCTTAGGGACGCAATGCACCAGACTCACCCAATCACTATGAGCAACATGATAGATAATACCTGCTTCCAGGAGCTTTAGTATTTCTTTTCTTACTACCTCTTTCATCTTAGGAGTTAATCTCCGTTGATGATCAGCAACTGGTTTAGAATTAGGATCGGTTTTAATCTTGTGCTGGCAGAGAGCGGGAGTAATGCCTTAAGATCATCAAGAGTATATCCAATAGCAGCACGGTGCTTCCTCAGAATTTTTAGTAACTTCTTTTCTTCATGCTCTGAGAGGCTAGCACTAATAATAATAGGATATATCTCTTTTTCATCAAGATAAGCATACTTAAGAGTATCAGGCAACTGTTTAAGCTCGAACACAGGATCACCCTTTGGTGGGGGTGGATCTCCAAGCAGTTCAACATGCAAATTATTCTTAAGGATAGGATATTGTTCAAAGATAACTCTATCTATCTCATCCCTTTCATCCATATGCATATCATTTTCATGCTCAAGCAAGTATTGCTCTAAAGGATCAGTAGGAGGCACGGCAATAGAAGCTAGGGCAATAATTTCATCCTTACTAGGCAACTCTTTTTCATGAGGTTGTCTACCAAACTTGGAGAAATTGAACTCATGTGACACACCTTCAAAGCCAACAGTGACAGTTTGCTTCTCGTAGTCAATATGAGCATTGACAGTATTGAGGAAAGGTCTGCCAAATATGATGGGACAAAAGCTATCTTGGGTGGTAGCAAGAACGAGAAAATCAGAAGGATACTTCGTTTTACCACACAAGACTTCAACATCTCTAACAATTCCCAAAGGGCAAATAGTATCTCTCTTGGCAAGCTAAATAGTGACATCAATGGGTTCTATCTCGATAGGTGCAATCTCGTCTTTGATTTCATCATATAAGGATCCAGGTATTGCACTAACACTAGAACCTACGTCACATAAACCATGATAACAATGATCTCCTATCTTAACAGAAACAACAAGCGTGCCAACAACAAGCCTATGTTTGTCTCTAGCATGCGGTTTAGCAATTCTAGCAGCATCTTCACAGAAGTGAATATCATGGCCATCAACATTGTCGGACAGGAGATCTTTGATAATAGCAATGCTAGGTTCAACTCTAATTTTCCCAGGGGGCGTAGGTGTTCTAATGTAACCCCTACGTATCACAGTTGAAGCTTTAGAATGATCCTTTATCCTAACAGGGAAAGGTGGTTTCTCAATGTAAGCACTAGGAACAATAGGATCATTATAGGCAATGACTTTCTCTTCAACTAGATTGGGTTTAACTACATTGACTTCTAAGGGAGGATGATATTTAAACCACTTCTCTTTGGGGAGATCGGTATGAGCAGCAAATGATTCACACAATGAAGCTACTATCTCAGAGTCAAGTCCATATTTAGCACTAAAATCACAAAAAGTATTTGTTCGACAAAGGATTTAACGCAATCAAACTTGAAATTCATACCTGACTCCTTACCTTCATCAAGCTCCCAATCTTCAGAGTTGTGTTTAATTCTTTCCAATAAATTCCATTTGAAGTCAATATCTCTCTTCATAAAAGAACCGGTACAAGAAGTGTCAAGCATGGTGCGATCATCATGAGAAGGTCGAGCATAGAAGTTCTGAATGATAATTTCTCTCGAGAGCTCATGGTTGGGGCATGAATATAAAATTGATTTAAGCCTCCCGCAAGCTTGAGCGATGCTTTATCTGTCACGAGTCCAAAAATTATAAATATAATTCCGATCACGATGTACTAGATGCATAGGATAATTTTTTTGATGAAATTCCAATTTCAACCGGTTGTAGTTCCATGATTCCATAAGAAAAGTAACAACGGTGTAGCAAAGTGGCCCAATCCCTTTTGTAGCAAGGGACAAGCCTGGACAAAGTCTTATAGGAGGTAAAGCGCTCCCGAGGACACATGTGAATTTCTGTCAAGCTAGTTTTCATCATGTTCATATGATTCGCGTTCGCTACTTTGATAGTTTGATATGTGGGTGGACCGGCGCTTGGGTACTGCCCTTACTTGGACAAGCATCCCACTTATGATTAACCCCTCTCGCAAGCATCCGCAACTACGAAAGAAGAATTAAGACAAAGTCTAACCATATCATTAAACTAGTGGATCCAAATCAGCCCCTTACGAAGCAACGCATAAACTAGGGTTTAAGCTTCTGTCACTCTAGCAACCCATCATCTACTTAGAGGGTGTTTGGATCACTAGTGACTAGAGACTAGAGACTAGTAGTAGTCACTTTTAGTAAGTAAACCTCCAAACACCCCTGACTAATGGGTGACTAAAACTAGTTTAGTCCCTAGTCACCCCACCCCCAACTAAAAGTGACTAAAGTCTCTCCTCTAATTAATTAGCGGGCCCATCGGCGACGCATCTGCCGCCCCATCCCATTCGCACGCACGCAGGGGGCAGCAGCTCCCCTTTCCACTCCACCGCTCCCCTTTCCACCGCCGCCGTCGCACTCCGCCGCCGCGGCAGCACTCCGCCGCGCCGCTCCCGCGTCCGTACTCCCTTTCCACCGCCGCCGCCGCCGCACTCCCGCCGCGCCCGCAGCACTCCGCCGCGCCCGCAGCACTCCGCCGCGCCGCGCTCCCGCGTCCGTACCATGGACGGCGACGGCGAACTCCCCTTCGATTTCTTCTCGCAAACGACGTCTTCCGGTGCTGTGGCGCACCACATCAGTCAAGCTCTGGACGTGATCATGATTCCGATAAGAAAAACACTGGTAGTACAGCCACGATGGAGGAAAATCGAATTGGAAAATCTCATAAAAGAACACAATTCTTGTTTCTACACAGTTTCTGTCCTCCAAGCTCAGAAGCAGAAAATGCATGAGGAGATAATACTTGTTCTGTTTTCTCATACATTTTTCATGCTACTTGTTCATGCTACCTGTTCTGTCATATTTATCAAAAATAGTACAGTATCTGAAATAGTACTTGTTCTGTTTTCTCATACATTTTTTTAATAGAGGCCAAAAAGCAACGCTAACTGGACAGAGAGAAATACATTGACTTTATGTGAAATAGCTTGTGAGGAAATAGATGCTGGCAATTACGCTGGTAGAGTTTGGAGCCTTCAGGTGTACAAGAATATGAGGGAGAAATATTGGGAAAGGGCAAAGCTGTGGCATCCAGGCAGGGAATTCAAGAACAAAATAACTAATTTGAAGGGCTTGTACAATGATTGGGTATGGTTGCAGCAACAAACCGGCTGCGGCCGCGGCTCAGATGGCGAAGTGACGGCAACTGCAGATTGGTGGGAGAAAGAAATCAAGGTATTTTTGCTTATATTCTTGCTCCCTCTCCTTCAAGTGTTCATGCTCCAATGACAGAAGATATATATGCTGATTTCTTTCTATTATTTCTTTTCAGGACAGACCAAATCTCAAGAAATTTAGAAATGGTAACCCTGAGTATATGCCCCTGTTACATGAGATATTTCATGAGGTCGCTGTGGATGGTTCATCTGCTTATATTCCTGGGACAGAAGATTGTTTGGAGTTAAATAATGATGATGACCTGGATGGCAATGAAGGCTTTGTGTCCAGCCCTATGAGTACCAGCACTCAAAAGAGAGGGAGCCGCTCAGAGTTAAGGAGTACAGCTAGTAGTCCTTCAAAGAGAAGCAAAACTTTAGACAACATGCCTCGTACTCAAGGCAAAACTCGGGGTCCATTTGTAAAATATATGAAGGACATTGAAACTAAGTTGGAGAAGGAAAGTGAGAAAACAGACTCTATTTTGCAGGCTCTTGTGAACCAAGGCAATGAAAAGGTTAGGAAAAGTGAGGAACGTGCTCAGTCAGTAAAAAACTGTCAGAACCTTGCCATTGAGTGTGGAGCATCAGAAGAGTCAGTTGAGTACTTTGTTGCTTGTGATTTATTCAAGGAGAAACACAACAGAACTGTCTTCTAGAACATGAAGACCCCTGAAGCTAGGTTGATATGGTTGAAGAGATGGTGCAGGGCGAAGAACATGTATGCAGCAGATGGCGAGATATGAAGGCAGAATGATCTATGTCAGCTAGTCTTGTGTCTTGAGTCATGTGTGTCCTCTTGTGTCTTGAGTCATGTGTGTCCTCTTGTGTCTTGAGTCGTGGATGACATGATTTGTGGACTAATGTGTCCTTAATCATTATGTTTCTGGACAAATTATTATCTACCAATCCGTGTATTTGCATGTGTTGATGATATGTTCATTATGTCTGTAGACTTCATGATTTCTATTTGTTTGTGCTTTTCTTGCAGAATAAGGATGAATCTAGTGATGAGGACAGTACAGACCAAGATGATGAGTCTAGTGATGAGGACAGGACTGATGAAGATGATGACTCTAGTGATGAGGAAGAAGAATATACAAGGACCAATAGAGTGCTAGCACTACTTCAGTTGAGGCGGCAGAGGCTCAACAAACTAGGTATGGTCGCCCACATGTTTGGTATGTACTACATGGATCGTTTCATGGTTAAAGGGGAAAGGAGAATTTTAAAATCTAAAGAGTCTGGATATGAATGGGTAGTGAGAACTCTAGGAAACAGAACATATTGCTACAAAATGTTTAGGATGTACCCACCGGTGTTTGATAAACTACATAATCTGCTAGTGGAGTCTTATGGACTGAAGTCAACCAAGAAAATGTCATCAGTTGAGAGTTTAGCTCTCTTTTTATATATAGTTGGATCTCCCCAATCTATTAGACATGCTGAGAATCGGTTTATCAGGTCCATGGAGACAGTCAGTAGAAAGTTTAACAAAGTTTTGGAATGTATGGTTAAGCTTTCCATTGACATCATTAAGCCACGAGATCCTGAATTTAGAGTTGTCCATGAAAGGTTAAGAGGTGCTCAGTGGTACCCATGGTTCAATGATTGCATTGGAGCAATAGATGGGACTCATGTGCCGGTTGTGGTGCCACCAAACAAGGTTCCACAGTATTTAAGCAGACATGGTTACTGTAGTCAGAATGTTATGGCTGTGTGTGATTTCGACATGAGATTCACTTTTGTGCTTGCGGGATGGCCTGGATCGGTCCATGATATGAGGCCATTCAAGGATGCTCTTAGCCGGTTTGATCACAAGTTTCCACATCCACCTTCAGGTACAAAACTTTATACTCAGTACAATAGTTTTATGCCTTCCATTGACATTTGCTAAAATGCATTGCCATGAACAGGGAAATTTTATCTTGTTGACTCGGGCTACCCCAACAAACAGGGTTATCTTGCACCGTATAGGGGCCAAAAGTATCATTTTCAAGAGTTCCATCAAGGCACCATGCCAAGAGGTAAAAAGGAGCACTTCAATTATACTCATTCTAGACTACGCAATGTCATTGAGCGTTGTTTTGGAGTCTTGAAAAATAAGTGGAGGATTCTTTTCAAAGTACCAAGTTATCCTCTACGCAAGCAAACAAAAATTATTATGGCATGCATGGCCTTGCACAATTTTATTCGTGAAAGTCATTTGGCGGACAAGGAATTCGATAGGTGTGACAATGATGAGAGTTATCAACCTCTCCTTGAGGAAACAAGGAGGAGGAGGCGTCATAACACTAGGGGTGAAGAAATGGAGCTAGATTCAGTGGATATGAATCAAGTGAGAGATATGATTGCTGATGGTTTGTTCAACAGGCGTTGAGAAATTTGTGATGTTATTTATTTCGTTTCCAACATGTAACGTTATGGGACAATTTTAGTTTTCTTATGTGTGGGCAGTTTTGATTTCCTTGTGTGGACAATTTTGATTTCTTATGTATGTACATTTTTCCTTGTGCTTTTCGTGAGGGATAGTCTGGTGCTTGTGTTGCGTGAGGAGAGAAAAAAGGGTATTGAGAGCTGCTGTTGCATGGCGTGAGGGAGAAAAGGAAGCTGCTTTCCTTCCTTGCGCGGGAGTATAGCGGTAGTTGCTGTTGCACAAGGGAGAGAAGAGAGATAAATGGAAGGGAGAGAGAAAAATTTAATACTGAGACATTTAATGCTGACTAGTAGTAGTCACCTTCCAAACAGGGTCTGACTAAAAACTTTTAGTCTGACTACTACTAGTCACATGACTAGAGAGTATCCTAACACGCTCTTACTACTTCCCAATGCCTTCCTCTAGGCCCAAATAATGGTGAAGTATTATGTAGTTGACGTTGACATAACACCACTAGAGGAGAGACAACATACAACACATCAAAATATTGAACGAATACCAAATTCACATGACTACTTATAGCATGACTTATCCCATGTCCTCAGGAACAAAAGTAACTACTCACAAAGCATAATCATATTCATGACCAGAGAGGTAATGAGTAGCATCAAGGATCTGAACATATAATCTTCTACCAAGTAATCCAACTAGCATCAACTACAAAGAGTAATTAACACTACTAGCAACCTTACAAGTACCAATCGGAGTCGCGAGACGGAGATTGGTTACAATAGATGAACTAGGGTTTGGAGATGAGATGGTGCTGATGAAGATGTTGATCGTGACGAGTCCCATCCGATGAGGGGAGTGTTGGTGATGACGATGGCGACGATTTCCCCCTCCGGGAGGGAAGTTCCCCGGCAGGACGACCCTGCCGGAGCTCTAGATTGGTTTTGCTCAAGTTACGCCTCGTGGCGGCGGCGATTCCTCCCGAAATCCTCTTCCTCATTTTTCTGGAATGAAACCCTCCTTATAGCAAAAGAGGGGGGCCAGAGGGCCAGCAGGGAGCCCACAAGCCCCCTAGGCGCGACTAGGGGGGTAGGACACGCCTAGCAGGCTTGTGGCCTCCTGCTGGCTCCTCTTTGGTACTTCTTCGGCCTAGTATTTTTTATAAATTCCAAAATAAATCCTCGTTGATTTTCACAGCTTTTGGAGTTGCGCAGAATAGGTATCTCAAACTTGCTCCTTTTTCAGGCCAGAATTCCAGCTGCCGGCATTCTCCCTCTTCATGTAAACCTTGCAAAATAAGAGAGAAAAGGCATAAGTATTGTACTGTGAGGTGTAATAACAGCCCATAAAGCGATAAATATCAACATGAAAGCATGATGCAAAATGAACGTATCATGGCGCACTCTATATAAGGCACTCACAGGCTCCTGAGCAAGGGTTCAACATTTTGTACTATCTCATACTGTATAATCCAACTCCAGCCTCCAAGGCTCGAGACATAGGTTCATTACCACTCCCGAGTGGGGCCCGAACTCATACATCCGAGTGCATCCTGTGCGTCCTAGCTAGTCTGTGCCCCTCATTCGTACCCCTGGTACTATTGTTGGGATCATTCCCACGACACATGTATTCCATATATAATCGTATCTGGTTACAACAAGAACTTATATGACATCTTTTGTCCTACTATCCCGTGACAACGGGGTCCTAATGGAAACTAATGGTAATTAAGGCCCTCCTTTTAATAGAGAACCGAAACAAAGCATTAACACATAGTGAATACATGAACTCCTCAAATCAAGCTCATCACTTGAGAGTATCCCAATTATTGTCACCTTGGGGTCTACGGATCATAACAAGTAATAGGTGCATAGAACGTGTAAGATAGAATACAAAATTCACTTATATTCATGAAAACATAATAGGTTCAGATCTGAAATCATGGCACTCGGGCCCTAGTAACAAGCATTAAGCATAGCAAAATCATAGCAATACCAATCTTAGAACATAGTGCATACTAGGGATCGAGCCCTAACAAACTGTCTCGATTACATGACAAATTTCATCCATCTCCATCTACCTCTAGTATGCCTACAATGAGATTACTCACTCCCTGTGGTGAGCATCATGAGGTTGTTGATGAAGAAGGGTTGCTGATGACGAAGGCGACAATTTGCCCTCTCCGGAGGCCCGGACGGACTCCAAATTAGGCCTCCCACAAACAACATGAGGTGGCGGCGGCTCCGTATCGTAAAACGCGATGGATTTTTTTTTTGATTTTTTTACTCGGGAAGATGGTATATGACTATATGTAGATGTAGAATTAGGTCAACAGCAGGCCCCTGGTGCTGACAAGCTCACATGGCTCGCCCATAGCTTGTGGCTCTGTTATGGCCCCCTTCAGTAGTTCTTTTCGCTAGTATTTTTTATATATTCCAAAACAATTCTATGTAATTTTTCATCCAATTATGAGAACTTTTATTTCTGCACAGAGAACAACACCATGATAGTTTTAATGAAAACAATGTCACTTCTGTTACTTTCATTCAAATCATGCAAATTATAGGTCAAAACAAAAGCAAAGTTGTTTGGAAAATAGATATGATGGAGACATATCACTTCACTTATTACTATTTGAAGGGGTGTGCCTCCTAGATGTCTAGGAGAGTATTCATCATCAAAGTGTGAAGGACTCATAAGTTTGTGAGGTCAACAAGATAACATAATATGTGAGGACTACCCCTTAGTGATGTTTCTTTGGGTGACACAATAGATATCCTTATGATCCTAGAACCATTTGGTTTAAAGCCTCAATGAACGTGGATCAGAACAGTGCCTGTTATCCTCCAAGAGAAAGTTGACATCACACTGTTAGATATGCCCTAATCAACACACTCAAGTTGTTGTGGTTATTTCACCGATAATACATATATGGTTGTGTTTGGAGGAGCGTAGTGGCTATCAAAATATGTAGACATGAATACACACAAGGAATTATACAGCTTCGGGCTCTTGGCTCTAGAGGTAATACCCTAATCCTGTGTGGTGTTCTTGCTCTTGAACTAGGGCTTACAATGATGTTCAATCCTCAGCTAGTGCACCTCCCCCGCCTTATATAGAGTGTGCCACGAGAGGTTCCATGATGGGTCTGTATAAATGCGGGTAATAAAGGGTCATGAAGGTCTGTCTATTTTCAAGCCATAACTAAGTAGTAACGATTGTAGTTAACATGATATAAATTTTCATTTGGTAACGTCTATATTTAATGCGCAATGGAGATCATAAGTAACATCTTCATTAGCCGACTGACAGTCGTCTTTCCTGAAATCGACCGCGGGAGAAGATGCCTCACATCAACGAGAAGATGACCCTTTGCTAAGCCCTCTCATGGACTATAATCTTCATGGGCCTGGGTCCTATCTCGCTGCGGGCCTCCCCAGTGGACATTCCCTCGTTAGTAACCCCATAATTTGTCGGGGTGTGATTGTGGAAACCAACTCTGATCTCACATAGAACGATTTCGATTGACTGCCAAACTCGAGGCGCCATTTCAATGCTCGCCGAGAGATTTTGGTTGACTCAAATGAGTGCACTATAGAAAGGTGGTGTTGATCAAGTTCACGAAAGACTTGGCAATACTCAAATCAATCTTTCTATGAACATGATATCTTGTGGCCCGACTGAGGGCATATCATAAAATAATGAGTGACAACTTGAGATGTATGGGCCCGAGAAGGTCGGGTGGCTTTAGTCAATATTCTTTACTGTCAACCCATCCCTCTAGAACAAAGTTTACGTATTGAATATTTGACCTTCATGGGAGTGCCAATCACTACCACAAAAGATATCGGAAAATGTCCATTGCTCTTGGTGTTGCTCAGTAGCCTCGCAACCCCGTCGAGTTGAGCTATCAAACACTCGTGTGCAAAACGGATCTTTACATGCCTCATTATTAATGTGTAGTTCATTAGTACAAGAGATCATCTTTTAATCAAGAGAAGACATGTTTTTTCTCTACCTCAAAATTTATGGATCTCGATAACTTCCAAACTTTTTGACCATGGCAATCAAACATTTTCTATGGTAATTTTAGTGACGCGAGGATGATAAATTTTGTTGACACATATGATAAATCTGTGCTTCGTGTATTTTTGGCTAGAAAATTACCGTACGTATCAATCTAAACTTGCCATCCTCACACCACTAAAATTGTAATTAAAACATTTGATTTGCCATGCTAAAATCCTGAGTGTTCAGAATTTATCGTTTCTGATATTTATTTCATGGGGCAACCTTAAAACTAGTGACAACCATTTTTTAGGTCAATCTCACTAACTAATATAAATCTAGACTCTAAAGTATGTCTATATACATCTGTATATTTTTTTTTAGTGGATCTTAAAACAATTTATATTTAAAAATGGAGGTAGAATATATCAAGAGCGCTGACAATGATTACATGTAAACTTAATCACCATCACTGACCTCTGGACTTAGAGGGTGCTTGGATCCAACAGACTAAAACTAGTCTGATTAAAACTAGTCTCTTTAAGAGGCTAAAGTTCCAAGCACCCCTGACTAAAGAGAGGCTAAAACTAGTCTTGAGGCTAAGGGGGTGTTTCTTTCGAGGGACTTTTTGGTGTAGGGACTAAAAAAAGTCTCTTTTAGTCCCATGTGAAAGAAACAGAAGGGGCTTTTAGGAACTAAAAGGGGGTAGTTGGGACTAAAGGAAGAAGTCCCTATGGAAGGGACTTTTTGGGACTTTTTTGGCTCTTTTTCCAACAATGTCCCTACTTTGACCATGTCATTTAATAACTTTTACTCCCTCCGTCACAATATATTAGGCCTATCTCCACAACCAGGATTTTTCAGAAATAAGGCGCATGGCATTAATTAGCCTATTAATTAGGACGTTTTGTGTTTAATTAGACCCTGATTTCACTCCATCCCATGCAAGTGTGGCGTTCACATGCATGGTGCATGCAAGTGTGGCCTTCTTGTCCGCAAGTGTGAATAGGAATTTGCATGCCTCCTCTCCCTCTCTCCTTCTCTCCTAACCGGTGCATGCAGCCAGTTTAATGGACGGGGAGTATTATGCGTTAATTTTGCGTTTGATTAGGCGCATCTACACCTAACTGACTCGGTTTCTTCCTTCCAATTAAAAAACACCTTGGTCCCAGAGCCCTCTGAGTTGCGCCTAATAAACTGTAATGGAGGGAGTAGTATATTACTAGGGGTAACATGGTCTTTTTGCATGTCATTTAATGACCTCTAGTCCATGTTTAGTCCTTGGAAAGAAACGGATAGGGACTAAAGACTTTTTAGTTGGGACTAAAAAAAAGTCCTAGGACTTTTTAAAGAAACAGGGCCTAAAATCTTTTAGTCGGGGGTACCCTACTAAAATGTTTATTAGTCCTCTCTCTCCTCATTTAACTCCTCATGCAAGTTCTAGATTGAAGGGTTTGGAGAATAATAAATGCTCATTAACTTGATTTTAGTCTCTTTAATACTTGGATCCAAGCATGCATGAGGCTAGCAAGTTTTAGTCTCATTACTTTTAGTCATGGGACCCTCTTACTCCAACTCTTAGGCTGGTCACAATGGGGAAGAACTTAGCAGTAACATCACACACTCCAATACAATTTTGCTTATGTGGCACGTATTTAGTGAAGAGAGAGGTGCTTGTGGTAACTAGCTAAGTTACCGAAACATCACACACTCCAAGAAACAATGAGTCTATAGCCTAATAAATGCATTGTTGCATGACACTACATACATGTTACTCCCCATTGTGAAGGTAGGAACATAGTCTAGGAAAGCGTGTAGGTTCCTACCTTATGTTACTCTCCATTGTGACCAGCCTTAACCACTCTTAACCCGTGTGGTGTTCAATAAAGACGCCATTGATTATCCCATTTCTGTTTATGTAGTATGTATTTCTGCCACAGTCCCATACCTTCGTTTCTCTTCGTCCCTCCACAGCGACCTACCATCCTGACCCAGCCCGCCTTGGAAATCTCTCCTGCCGCCGCGCCGTAGGCCGTAGCCCACCGCCACCGCCCGCCGCCTCAATCCCGCGCCCCCAACCCCTCCGCCTCCCACGCGCATCGCCGCCACCCCCACCGCCGTCCCCGTCCTTCCCCACTGCGGCATCGCGCCCCTGCCGTCTCCAGTCCACCCCGCCCTCAATCTCTAGCCATTTGCCCTATGAGGTACGAGCTTGTTTTCACCCAGTGATTCGTACCACCACAGTGACCTCCGCAGTTCCTAGGCGCGCCGGCGCGCATCAGGCACACCGTAGATCCGCCCCCTGAACCCCGTGGCTTCGCCGCGGTAGAAATCGGTCGGAGGTAGGACTGTGTGCCCATCCATGGGGAGTCGGAAAATGGCGTCGCAGCCCGGGCGTGGCACCGGCGGCGACGCCGGCACGTCGCAGCGCGGGCAGGTGCAGAGCCTGGCGAGGCAGGGGTCTCTGTACAGCCTCACCCTCGACGAGGTGCAGAACCATCTGGGAGAGCCCCTGCAGAGCATGAACCTCGATGAGCTGCTCAGGACTGTCTTTCCCGATGACCTGGAGCCCGATGGCGCGACCACCAGCCAGTATGTGCCGAGCTCAAGCCTCATGCGCCAGGGCAGCATCACGATGCCGACCGAGCTCAGCAAGAAGACGGTGGATGAGGTGTGGAAGGGCATCCAGGATGCGCCCAAGGGGAGTGTCCAGGGGGGTGGTCGGCGCAAGCGGGAGAGGCAGCCCACGCTCGGCGAGATGACACTTGAGGATTTCTTGGTTCAAGCAGGGGTTGTCACCCAAGGATTTCTCAAGGATACGGGCGATGCTGGCAATTTGGGTCTGGTGGGGAGAGGTGCTACTGCAGCCGGAGCCGCCGATTTGACATCTGGGGCACAGTGGTTAGGCCAGTACCAGCAGCAGATTGCAGCTGCACCCATCGACACTCCTCAACATGGACATCAAATTGTGCCAGCTGCTTATATGCCCATTCAGTTTGTCCCTAAGCCACTGAATGTTGTTGGCCCTGGTGCCACTCTGGGATCTGCTTACTCTGATGGCCAGAGTACATCACCAATGATCAGTCCAATTTCTGATTCTCAGACGCCTGGGAGAAAGCGTGGTGTATCAGGAGATGTCCCGAACAAGTTTGTGGAGAGAAGGCAGAAGAGGATGATCAAGAATAGGGAGTCGGCTGCCCGTTCAAGGGCTAGGAAGCAGGTATATTTGACCTCTTTTTTTCTCTCTCTAGTTCTTTCTTTACAGCAATGCTCTAGTTATAGGTCAAGATTCATGAAGGTTTACCAACGGTACTTGTTTTAATTTTGCTTTCCTTGTGATCTGTGATCTGAAAAATGTTACGACATGCTTACTTTAGCTTTCCGTAATTGCCTTAGGTTCAGTGTTACTTACATTGTATTTGCAACAGGCCTACACAAATGAACTCGAAAACAAGGTATCTCGTTTAGAAGAGGAGAATGAGAGGCTAAAGAAGCAAAAGGTATTTTCTTCTCAATACAAGTTTACTGAAATGCCACACTTTCCAGTAGAAGTCAGACTACCTGATAAGTAGCAGGGAATAAATGTGATTGCTCATATCGGCAGCTGGTGTCAGTTCCATAGTTCGCACTGTTAAACACTTCAGCTATCCCCTTCTGGTGTACGGGCATGAGACTATCATAGTTCTGTAATTCTATGTATTTACTTCCACTACTCGGCCCAGCCATTACTGGGTGGGATTGGAACTACAATCTTGTGTACAATGGACAATTCGACCTGTTGGTTTATGTAATTAATAGGTTAATGTACAATGAACTATGAGGCTCCACTTTTCTATTAGATATTGGAGTTTACCTTGTATTTACCTCAATTTTCATGCTAACCAAATAAGACCGTACTATGTTAATATGAATTACATGGTAGAAAAAGAAAAACTATAAGATAATAGGGTCTCATTTGATTTCATTAGAGAACTGTTTTATGTTCTTTTTGGATATTCTAATGAACACTTCTGATTTACTCCCTCCATTAGAAATTTTAACACAATAATTATGTGGTGTAGCTCTAAAGGTAGCAGTGTACTTCAGTTATAGGTTACAATAAGAGGTAGGAACCAGAAACTGTTTGCTGCAGATTTCCAGATGACATAGAACCTGATAATGTATAAAGAGTGATAAAAGGGAAATACATATTAAAAGAGCTGTATACTCCTGATTGCCCTGAAAAAAAGGTATACATCTGATTATATATGAATGCATATATAATCAGCAGGGTTATGCATTATGTGAGATACTCCTGATTATGAATGTCTACACGGGAGCATTTGTTGTGTTTTAGAGAGAGAGGGAGGATTTGTTACCATGGATATGTCAGGTTACGATCAGCAGGATATTGTGTACCTGGTGCTCAGTTAATCTGCGGGATTAGTTACATATTCCTGGAAAGATAGGGGAGTCGAAGAGAGAAACCTGGGCGAGTGGAAAATGGAGGAGGGGAGCGAAACGAGCGCAGGGAGGAGTTTGACTAACCCAGGAACATCGGTTGCAGGGACAGGGGGGGGGGGGGGGGGGGGGGGGCGTAACGCGACCTTCCACTGACATACGAGGTCCACTCCGTGAATAAAACACATGAGCTCTCCCAGAGCTCTATTCGTAAGGAGCATAGAGCCTTTAGGGACTCTTGAAGGGCGTAACTGAAAAACAATATCACAGTGCTAACATGGTATGTAATGTTAGAAATAGTGGTGTTGCAAGGGAAAGCGAGTTTCTCTCCAGTCTCTGCATCATCAGTTTATCTAAAAGATTATATTCCCACCATCATTTAGGGCCTCATTGGTTTGCACGGTTTGTAAAACACGAGAATAGGAAAAATATAAGAATAGAGTGTCATGTCATCTTCAATACTACAATGGCTGTATGCATCACTCGATGCAGAGGCCGGGGCAAGGCCTCCTTTTCGAAAAAAATCTTCAATACTACAGGATTGTGAGGATGTTTGATTGTGCACAGAAATTAACGGAGGATTCTTTCAAAGAGGTTGGAGTGGATGCAAATTTTTCTATGACATCTAGTGCAAATGATCCTAAGGAAAAAATCCTGTGGTTTGCAATCCTACAAATCAAACAACCCACGTAGGAAAAATTTCTAAGGATTAGAATTCTCCAAAATTCCTTCGCAAATCCTTTGAATTAAGGAAGCCCTATCTTGTGAGTCAGGGATATCCGGATATGTATCATGTATCGACTCTGTCTGCTTCTTAAGAAGTGTAGATTTGATTACTGCACCATTTTGTGTGTTCAGGTTTTAGTTGTAGAGATGTACGTATTAGTTATACTATGGTTGTAAGTGGTAATTCAGTGGAATGATCTCTTTTAGGTGCTTTAAGATTAGGAGGGATCTGTCAGATTGAAACATGTTTCTAGAGCTCACATTTCATTTTTCTGGTACTGCATAATTTCAGTGCATTATTCATCTCTTGTCTGCCGAAAAAATAGTATACATGGCGGTCCTGCACCATTGATGCGGAAGTTGTGGCACCAGGGCTCAGTTTAACAATATCTCAGCAAATTTCTTATGCTTATTTCCTGTCCAATCCTGCTTTCAGGCAAATGCTATCCGCTCTGATGCTATTAGTGAATCTTCCGTGCATAACATTGACATTTTTCTGCCTTATCTTCAGGAGTTGAACATGATACTTTGCGCGGTGGCTCTACCGGAACCCAAGTATCAACTCAGGAGAACATGCTCGGCCGCTTTCTGACTCTTTTCAGAATACCATCTTGTAGATTTTAATGTGGCCTTGCTCGCAAGTTTAGCCTCTTCGGATTAGAATTGTTTGCAAGCCTGGGAGTTCTTTTTGGCCTATCCTTGCCCAGTGATTTGTTGTGCGTAGATTAGCGGGAGCCTAGCATGTGCTGTGTTAGCACTTGGCACTTTTATTTACCTGTGTGCGGAGGCCCTGCCACCAGCTTAGTGCGTAAATCTGCTGGACACATTTAAGTTCTATACATGTTTACTTGACCTGGGCTGCTCTTTCATGTAAATGCAGAGTAGTATGCGATTTGCTCTCTCTTTTTCTTTCGAAAAGTGCAGCTTACATTTAGCCACAATTCCGCATTTTCGACCGTAAGATACAAGACGTTTGGAATGTGAAGAATTCACATGAAACGAGTCAACGAGTTTCAGTTTCTTGATTTTGCTTCTGCATCTGACTCTGTATTCAAAGTTGTGTGGGCTTTTCATGACCAGCCTCACGAAAATACGTTGGGGCCAAACATTTTTTTTAGGAATATAAGTAAATCAGATTCGTATGATATGACTGCATTCCTATGAATATCATGCTATGCTGGTCAGTGAAACCTGCTTATCCTGGATGCTGTACACTATGCTGGTCAGTGGAACCTGCTTGTCCTGGACGCCGTGCATTATAACATGCGCGGGATGCTGTTTATCTGCTCTGCTGGTGGTTGCTAAAGATAAGTTATAGGAGTACTTTTTTTTAACACAAAGTTATAGGAGTACTTGTCGCAACATTGTCTATCTGCTTGTGAGACATGCTTTGCTACTCCGTGTTCCGGTCCAAGATTCCGATGTGTTTTTACCACAACGAAGCTGAGTGTTTTTAGTTTCAGGCTCTTCTATGGCTTCAGATTGCTGTGCTGGAGAACAGTGATGTCATTGGCTTCAGATTGCTGTGCTGGAGAACAGTGATGTCATTTCCTTCTGGTTCATGCACTAAAAACTTATACTGTCTCAGTCCTTATGGAACAGCAGTTGCTGGGTGGACGCCGAAAGAAACTTGATAAAACTAGGAGAGCCTTACTGTTTATCACCACTGGACATGGCTTTAGAGCAAGCACAATAGGATGAGCAAGCACAATAGGATGACGTAGGTGGACTTAAAATAGAATAATTTTGCTAAGTTAGAAAAAAAAGAGAATGTGAGAGAGAAGGAAAGCCGGCTATTAACTAACAGTCAGCTATAACACGTGTTTCTAGACACTTTATGAGAAAGAAGTGTGGATTACATATCAATAAAGTAGTTCTTTTTTTGAAACGTATGCAAAAGCTTTGCCTTATCTCATTAATTAAGAAGAAGTTTAGACATAGTTTCAAGCATACAGTACCAGACAGGTCCAATATAAATAGAAGGGGTCGTTTTCGCGGAATTAAATTGCTTAGAAGTTTAGCCCCGTCAATGACCCATGTCTTTGCCTCGTCTTTGATTATTGACACCACTCTCGTGGTCGAAGATTCCTTGTTACAGAAGACCCTAGCATTTCTCTCGTTTCAGATTTCCCTGCACACAAGCATTTGCAGGGAGATTTCCGCCTTTCTAGGATAGTTAGGTCATCCATCGTTGTCGGCCCACCATTGTTTTACTGTTTGAAGATCACTTCATGAGGGTGTTGCACACTGTATGCACATCCAATTATAAATCATGTTCCATACTCTTATGGTGTGGCGGCATTTGAACATAAGATGTGGCGCTGATTCTGGTTCCCTTTTGCACAACTGACAAAGGTCGCAATTTGACCACCCTCTGTGATGTAGTTTGTCAGAAGTCCAAATTTTGTCTTGAAGAACTAGCCAAGAGAAGAATTTAATCTTGGGGGTGCCAAATTGTCCACACCATTCTCAGGTAAGCAATGGCCGCTGAGCAGCAACCATCATTGGTGAATTTTCAGTGTTCAGGATGACATTGATCTCTTGGATTTTGCACCAAAGGTCAAAAAAAAATCTTGAATAATGTTTACCTAGATCCCTCCCCTTGCATGTTGATTTGACGGAACCAATCATTATTAATCATTGCCTTGGCAACGTAGGAGTTTGTTCGCTTAGAGAGGGCGAAAATGCCCGGAGCAATATCCTTCGGTTTTTTACCAGAAAGCCAAGGAGCGTGCAAGAAACTAGCCTTCTTGTCATTGCCCATAGTAATCACGGTTGCCGAATAGAATAAATATTTGTCTTTGTTATCGTACGGAGTTTCGAAGCCAACCCATGCTCTTTGAGGATCCATCCAAGAAAACCAAAGCCAACGCAGGCGGAGAGCCCTTGCAAATTTGTCCACATCAAGGATTCTGAGACCTCCAAGAGTGGTTCGGTGACATGCCGCTTTCCAATTTACCTTGCACTTTCCCACCTGAAACGTGATCGGTTCCTGCCCACAGAACAAGCCCTCTCAATCATGGTAATACTCGCATTGATTCCATGTGGAATGACAAGCGCGATGATGAAGTAGGTCATGAGTGAAGTTAAGATCGACTTGACAAGGCAGGACCGGTCCGTTGAGTTAATGATGTTTCCTTGCCAAGAAGGGAGCTTGGCCGCCACCTTGTCCATCGAAAATTGACAGCCGACCGTCTTCGGGTTGTGGGTGGACAGGTGTAGGGCAAGATACTAAAGAGGAAATCTCACATGGGTCATGGGTGGCAGGAAAACCGTGGAGGATATCATCGAGGTCAATGTTTACCGCAATGGATGGGAGCCACAACGCTTTTTAGAGGATATCAATAAAGTAGTACTTTTTTTACGGGGAGTATTTATTTACATTTAGTTATTGTACATGCAGGGTATAAGTTTGACTATAGATAACATGGCAATACATATAGCTATTAACCATGTTCTTAGAGCATCTCCAGCTGTCCCCCCCAGGGGCGTGAAATAGTGTCGCTTGGGGGTGCATTGATGGAATAATCAGCCTGGGGGAGGGTTCCCAGCCGCCCCCAGCCACCGATTTTGGCCCATTTTCGACGCAAATTGGCCCACTTTCGGCACAAATTGGCCCACTTTTGGCCCATATTCGGCATGCTTTGGCACAGATTGAACAACAATAGTGTTTTTATCACATAGTCGACCACAGAAATCAATACAAATAAAAAATAGTTCAACAAATCAATACAAATCAAAATAGTTCAAGAAATAAAAACTCATAATTCATCACACATCGAGCTAGGGGCTGCCCTTGGGCCTTCATAGGTGCTCCACCAAATCGTCCTGCAGTTGTTGATGCACCTGTGGGTCTCAGATCTCCTCACACATGTTGAGGAAGGCAGTCGAGGTTGCCGGTAGCTGGTGATCAACTTGGGCAAGATGACCCTGCCTGTAATATGGTTGAGTGTCAAACACTGACGGCTCCTCCTGCTCACGACACAACAAGTCATGATTTCCCACATTTGATCTTTCTACCAGGTATGACCGGGGTACTGGACAACAACAAAACGAGATTGAAGCACACCAAATGCCCGCTCGACATCCTTCGTGCAAGCTTCTTGGCGCTTGGCAAAGTAGGTGTTCTTGCCTCCTGGTGCATGATTTGACATAGTCTTCACAAATGTGGACCATCTCGGATAGATGACATCTGCTAGGTAGTATCCCTTGTTGTAGTGGTGCCCATTGACCTCGTAGTTAACCGGAGGAACATGACCTTCAACAAGCTTGGCAAAGACATTCGAGCACTGCAGTATGTTGATGTCATCGTGAGTTCCTGGCATACCAAAGAAGGAGTGCCAAATCCAAAGGTCATGTGTGGCCATTGCCTTAAGTACCACACTGCAACCTCCTTTGGCTCCTTTGTACATCCCCTGCCAAGCAAATTGATAGTTTTTCCATTACCAATGCATGCAGTCGATACTTTCAAGCATCCGAGGAAATCCTCTTGCTGCATTCTGTGATAGGATCCGAGCAGTGTCTTCAGCATTGGGTGATCACAAGTATTGAGGTCCAAACACTGCCACCACTGCCCTGCAGAACTTGTACAAACACTCAATGGTGGTGGACTCCGCCATGCGTCCATAGTCTTCCAAAATATCACCGGGAGCTTCGTATGCAAGCATCCTCATAGTTGTCGTGCACTTCTGGAGTGAGGTGAATACAAGTGTGCCATCCTTTTTGCACTTGAAGTAGGTGTCGAACTCCTTGATGGAATTCACAATCCCGAGGAAGAGCTTCCGGCTCATCCGATAACGGCGCCGAAATACTTTGTCGCCGTGCAGAGTAGCATCGACGAAGTAGTCGATGTAGAGCAAGCAATAGCCCGCCAGTCGATGCCTCTACTTTGCCTTCAGATGGCCCGATGCTGAGCCACCTTGCCTCGACTTTGCATTGCTCGCGAATAGGCTGGCCAGAGCGGTGAGGGCCATGAGGTGCTCTTCATCCTCGGTGTCGGCATCGGCTTCCTCCTCCATTAATGCCGCGAAGGGCTCCTCGTCGTCGGAGTCCATTGCCTAGGAAAATCGCCGAACACCTGGCGGGAGTGATGGACGCGCAGCGCGTGTGTGACCGGAGCACAGGAAAAACCCGCCAAGAAGTAGGGGCAAGGGGCGAAGCTGCGGCGTACCCTCCCTTCGTCGACGGGGAGGTGACCTTTGTAGCGGCGGTAGATAGGTGGGCGGCGTCAGGATCGGCATGACGACGAAAGGTGTAGTGCGCGAGGGGAAAATTTGGAGGAGGAAAAACCATTTTCCCACCTGACACAGGGGGGCAACACACTGTTTTTCCTCCGCCGGCGCCTCGGGCGCCCCCGAGCGCGCTGGGTTCGGTCTGGGACCGCCATGGCCAATTTCGGCTCTACCCGGCAAAAAAAGAACTCCTCAGGGTGCGACTGGGCCGTTCCCCCCCCCCCCCCCCCCCCCCCCCGCCGACGACGAAAAAAATGACCTAGAGGGGGATATTGAGGGCGCGGCTGGAAATGCTCTTAGACAAAGTTTGCTCGGTGATGCCATTTGCCGTAGTAAATTGCCAAAAACGACCACAATTGCGTCGTTCGGTGCTGAAAACCACGGTTTTCATAAAAAATTGCTGAAAACACCGATTTTGACTAATTATTCGCAGAAAGCACTAAAAACGACGTTTGACCACGTTTTGACACAAAAAATGACAACGGGCCCATCAGTCAGAGCCACATGGAATGGGATACCGTTTGAGTGAGACGGTCAATGTTGCTCCCATGGGGGTCCATCTGTCATAGGAAGAAAGAATAAAATAAAAATGCTCTCTTTATCTCACGGGAGGGCCGGCGCCTTGATCCGACATCACAGATGGGAGGGCCGATAGCCACACCAGCCGGAGCCCCGTCGGCCGGCGAGCGAGGGCATGAGCAGAGCAAGGAAACGACACATGAGCACTCGAGCTAGAGGTCATGCGGCTTCCCCTTCCCTTTTTCTGTCTAGAGAGCTACGCTTGAGCACCACCACCATAAACGGTGCAGCTAACAGCCTCCATCGAGTTCGCGGCCATGTCCATGAAGAGCACCCAACTCCTCCACGTCCTCATGCCCCTTGAATTGGATGGAGGTGTCCCGACCGCGATGCGCACGTCTTCTTCATCCTCTCCGTCCGGACACCATCTTCTCCAAAATTCGTCGATGCCACTGCACCATCGACCTGCTCCACGACGCCCCACACCCATTGGACAAGATCCCAACCATGTCTGCTCACACTGCTCCCCTAGCGCCCTGCCATCCATGTTGCGTCGCCACACGTTAACTTCGGCGGCTCGTCTGCCGTCGGAGCCTCCTAGCCCTTCGCCATGCTCTGCCTCTCCAAACCACCTCCACCAGCGCCAGCGACTCTTGTGGACCGCAATGGCGGATGGCAGAGATGTCTTTGCCGGAAGCCATGATGGCGTCACGGCCATGGCGTGCATCGGGCGCGATGATGGTGGAGCTCGAGGGGGGGGATGCTCTAGAGGTGGGGGTTCGTCGCGCCCGGCTCGCCGGTGGTCGTTGTCGGATGGCGGTACAATGGCGTGCTGGTGGCGCGAGCTGTGGCCGGTCGATGCAAACAAGGTGCTCGATGAAATGCACTCTTGTTGACTTGACGTTTCTGCAAACGTCGTTAACACTTGGTGCCACATCAACCCTGAAAATGGGCCCGCGTGTCATATTTCGCATCAAACGACTCTCAATCGAGCATTTAGTGCCTTCAGCAAACAACTACTTAAAATCGGTGTTTTTAGCAAACTTTTATGAAAATTATGGTTTTTGACACCGAGCAATGCAATTGTGGTGGTTTTCGGCAATTTACTCCATTTGCCGCCGGTGTTGGTTGCTGTTTACAACAAACCATAGGCTTTGTCCCTTCACATGACAGATGCGAGGAACATGGAAAAATCGACAAAATTGACCCCTCGACGAAATAAATTCACAAACTGGAGTGCCTTCAAAATAAATTCACTCAACTGACCCTTTTGTGTGGCGTCCGACAGCCGGGCGTCACACTACATTATGTAGCGCTTAGCATATAGGCGTTACACTTTTGGCGAACGTGGCATCCAGGGCCACACTCTTGGTTGTGTGGCACCTAAGATAAAGGAGCCACACTATATTGTGTGGCGCCTAAGTGAAAGGAGTCACACTACCTTATATTAAACCTGATATAACTTTTAATCCGTACATCCGACGAAAATGTGCCTTATATGAATATTGTGTAATTTTTTGTGTTCTACGCAATGCTGACATTTTCAACTATATTAGGATATTTTTTTGATGAAAATTATGTTACAAAAATGCATCGTAATATAACTGGCCGAATTTTCGAAGACTTACAAACTTGGCATGATGATAGCCATTGACCTGTAAGAATGGTGCACATTTGTTTGTTCCTGATGATGATGCATTGAACCTTTAGTGAGGAAGATATATAGGCCTGAAGTTTATGAGAAAGTTGTTGGGGAACATCGCATGGGAAACAAAAATTTTCCTACGCGCACGAAGACCTATCATGGTGATGTCCATCTACGAGAGGGGATTTCCGATCTACGTATCCTTGTAGATCGCACAGCAGAAGCGTTAGTAAACGCGGTTGATGTAGTGGAACGTCCTCACGTCCCTCGATCCGCCCCGCGATTTGTCCCACGAACCGTCCCGCGATCCGTCCCACAATCCGCTCCGATCTAGTGCCGAACGGACGGCACCTCCGCGTTCAGCACATGTACAGCTCGACGATGATCTCGGCCTTCTTGATCTAGCAAGAGAGGCGGAGAGGTAGATGAGTTCTCCGGCAGCATGACGGTGCTCCGGAGGTTGGTGGTGATCTAATCTCAGTAGGGATCCGCCCGAGCTCCGCAGAAACGCGATCTAGAGGTAAAACCGTGGAGGTATGTGGTCGGGCTGCCGTGGCAAAAGTTGTCTCAAATCAGCCCTAAAACCCCACTATATATAGGAGGGAGGGAGGGGAGGAGGAAGCCTCAAAACCTAAAGGTTTGGCCAAAATTGGAGGTGGAGGAGTCCTACTCCAATCCTACTTAGAGTAGGATTCCACCTACCCACTTGGAAACTCTTTCCACCTTGTGTTTTTTCCTTCTCAAACCTTATGGGCCTTAGTGGGAACTTATTCCAGCCCACTAGGGGCTGGTTTATCTATTCCCATAGCCCATGAGACTCCTTGGGGCGTGACACCCCTCCCGATGGTCCCCGGCACCCCTCCCGGCACTCCCAGTACACTACCGATGAGCCCGAAACTTTTCTGGTAATGCACGAAAACCTTCCGGTAACCAAATGAGGTCATTCCATATATCAATCTTCGTTTCCGGACCATTCCGGAAACACACGTGACGTCCGTGATCTCATCTGGGACTTCGAACAACATTCGGTAACCAACCATATAACTCAAATACGCATTAAACAACGTCGAACCTTAAGTGTGCAGACCCTGCGGGCTCGAGAACTATGTAGACATGACCCGAGTGACTCCTCGGTCAATATCCAATAGCGGGACCTGGATGCCCATATTGGATCCTACATATTCTACCAAGATCTTATCGTTTGAACCTCAGTGCCAAGGATTCATATAATCCCGTATGTCATTCCCTTTGTCCTTCGGTATGTTAGTTGCCCGAGATTCGATCGTCAGTATCCGCATACCTATTTCAATCTCGTTTACCGGCAAGTCTCTTTACTCGTTCCGTAATACAAGATCCCGCAACTTACACTAAGTCACATTGCTTGCAAGGCTTGTGTGTGATGTTGTATTACCGAGTGGGCCCCGAGATACCTCTCCGTCACACGGAGTGACAAATCCCAGTCTTGATCCATACTAACTCAACGAACACCTTCGGAGATACCTGTAGAGCATCTTTATAGTCACCCAGTTACGTTGCGACGTTTGATACACACAAAGCATTCCTCCGGTGTCAGTGAGTTATATGATCTCATGGTCATAGGAACAAATACTTGACACGCAGAAAACAGTAGCAACAAAATGACACGATCAACATGCTACGTCTATTAGTTTGGGTCTAGTCCATCACATGATTCTCCTAATGATGTGATCCCGTTATCAAGTGACAACACTTGCCTATGGTCAGGAAACCTTGACCATCTTTGATCAACGAGCTAGTCAACTAGAGGCTTACTAGGGACAGTGTTTTGTCTATGTATCCACACATGCACTGTGTTTCCAATCAATACAATTATAGCATGGATAATAAACGATTATCATGAACAAAGAAATATAATAATAACTAATTTATTATTGCCTCTAGGGCATATTTCCAACAGTCTCCCACTTGCACTAGAGTCAATAATCTAGTTCACATCACCATGTGATTCCAACGAATCCAACACCCATATAGTTATGGGGTCTCATCACGTCTTGCTCGTGAGAGAGGTTTTAGTCAACGGTTCTAAAACTTTCAGATCCGTGTGTTCTTTACAAATCTTTATGTCATCTTATAGATGCTGCTACTATGTGCTATTCAGAAATACTCCAAATATCTACTCTACTATACGAATCCGTTTCACTACTCATAGTTATTCAGATTAGTGTCAAAGCTTGCATCGACGTAACCCTTTACGAGGAACTTTTTAACCACCTCCATAATCGAGAAAAATTCCTTAGTCCATCAGTTACTAAGGATAAATTTTGACCGCTGCTAGTGATTCAATCATGGATCACTCTCTGTACCTCTCAACAGACTTTGAGTTAAGGTAGACATCAGGTGCGGTACCCAGCATGGCATACTTCAGATTCTACGGCCAAGGCATAGAAGACGACCTTCGTCTATTCTCTTTATTCTGCCGGGGTCGGGTTTTGAGTCTTACTCAAATTCACACCTTACAACACAACCAAGAACTCCTTCTTTGCTGATCTATTTTGAACTCCTTCAAAAACTTGTCAAGGCATGCATCTTGTTGAAACTTCCATTAAGCGCTTTCGATCTATCTCCATAGATCTTTGATGCTCAACGTTCAAGTAGCGCAATCCAGGTATTCCTTTGAAAAACTCCTTTCAAACAACCTTGTATGCTTTACAGAAATTCTACATTACTTCTGATCCACAATATGTCAACCACATATTCATATCAGAAATTCTATAGTGCTCCCACTGACTTCTTTGGAAATACAAGTTTCTCATAAACCTTGTACAAACCCACAATCTTTGATCATCTCATCAAAGTGTATATTCCAACTCCGAGATGCTTGCACCAGTACATTGAAGGATCACTGGAGCTTGCATACTTGCTAGTATCTTTAGGACCGACAAAACCTCCTGGTTGTATCACATACAATGTTTGCTCAAGGAAACCGTCGAGGAAACAATGTTTTGACATCCTATGTGCAATATTTCATAAACAATGCAGCAACTACTAACATAATTCTAACAGACTTTCAACATCGCTACGAGTGAGAAAGTCTCATCATAGTCAAATGTTTGATCTTGTCGGAAACATCTTTGCGACAAGTCGAGCTTTTCTTAATAGTGACTTATCACCATCATCGTCTGTCTTCCTTTTAAAGATCCATCTTTACTCAATAGTCCTATGACCATCAAGTAGTTCTTCCAAAGTCTACAAGTTGTTTTCATACATGGATCCTTTCTCGGATTTCATGGCCTCCAGCCATTTGTCGGAATCCGGGCCCACCATTGCTTTCTCCATAACTCGTAGGTTCACTCTTGCTCAACAACATGACCTCCAAGACAGGGTTACCGTACCACTCTGCAGTAGTACGCGACCTTGTCAACCTACGAGCTTTGTAGTAACTTGATCCGATGCTCGATGATCACCATCATCAGCTTTCACTTCAATTGGTGTAGGCGCCACAGGAACAACTTCCTGCGCCCTGCTACACACTGGTTGAAGTGATGGTTCAATAACCTCATCAAGTTCTACCACCCTCCCACTCAATTCTTTCGAGAGAAACCTTTCCTCGAGAAAGGATCCGTTTCTAGAAACAAACACTTTGCTTTCGTATCTGAGATAGGAGATGTACCCAACTGTTTTGGATATCCTATGAAGATGCATTTATCCGCTTTGGGTTCGAGCTTATCAGACTGAGACTTTTTCACATAAGTGTCGAAGCCCCAAACTTTCAAGAAACGACAGTTTAGATTTATCCAAACCTCAGTCTATACTGTGTCATCTCAACGGAAATACGCGATGCCCTATTTAAAGTGAATGCGGTTGTCTCTAATGCATAACCCATAAACGATAGTGGTAATTCGATAAGAGACATCATAGCATGCACCATACCAAATAGTGCGTGGCTATGACGTTCAGACACATCATCACACTATGATGTTCCAGGTGGCATGAACTGCAAAACAATTTCCACATTGTCTTAACTGCGTACCAAAGCTCGTAACTTAGATATTCATTTCTATGATCATCTCGTAGACAGTTTATCCTTTTGTTACGACGAACTTCACTCCGAAACAGAATTGAACTTTTCAATATTTCAGACTTGTGATTCATTAAGTAAATACTCTTGTATCTACTCAAATCGTCATTGAAGTAAGAACATAATGATATCCACTACGTGCCTCAGCACCCATTGGACTGCATACATCAAAATGTATCACTTCCAACAAGTTACTATCTTGTTTCATCTCAATGAAAACAAGGCCTTGCTCATGTGGTATGATTTGCATGTCACTAGTGATTCAAAATCAAGTGAGTATAAAGATCCATCAGCATGGAGCCTCTTCATGCAATTTATACCAACATGACTCAAGCGGCATTGCCACAAGTAAGTGGTACTATCATCATTACCTTGTATCTTTTGGCACCATTATCATGAACATGTGTGACACTACGATCGAGATTCAATAAATCATTGAAGGTGATTATTCAAGCAAATAGAGTAACCATTATTCTATTTAAATGAATAATTGTATTGCAATAAACACAATCCAATCATGTTCATGCTTAACGCAAGCACCAAATAACAATTATTTAGGTTTAACACCAATCCCGATGGTAGAGGGAGCGTGCGACGTTTGATCATATCAACCTTGGAAACACTTCCAACACGTATCGTCACCTCGCCTTTAGCTAGTCCCCGTTTATGCCGTAGCTTTCATTTCGTGTTACTAATCACTTAGCAACCGAACCGGTATCCAATACCCTCGTGCTACTAGGAGTACTAGTAAAGTACACATCAACATCATGTATATCAAATATACTTCTTTCGACTTTTGCCAACCTTCTTATCTACCAAGTATCTAGAGTTGCTCCGCCTCAGTGACCGTTCCCCTCATAACAGAAGCACTTAGTCCCGGGCTTGGGTTTAATCTGGGGTCTCTTCATTAATGCAGCAACTACTTTGTCGTTTCACGAAGTATCCCTTCTAGCCCTTGCCTTTCTCGAAACTTAGTGGTTTTACTAACCATCAACTATTGATGCTCCTTCTTGATTTCTACTCTCGCAGTGTCAAACATCGTGAATCGCTCAAGGATCATTGTATCTATCCTTGATATGTTATAGTTCATCACGAAGCTCTCACAGCTTGGTGGCAGTGACTTTGGAGAACCATCACTATCTTATCTGGAAGATCAACTCCCACTTGATTCAAGCGATTGTCGTACTCAGATAATCTGAGCACACGCACAACGATTGAGCTTTTCTCCTTTACTTCATGGACAAAGAATCTTGTCGGAGGTCTCATACCTCTTAACAAGGGCACAAGCATGAAATCACAATTTCATCTCTTTAGAACATCTCTTATGTTCCATGACGTTTCAAAACGTCTTTGGCGCCTTGCTTCTAAGCCATTAAGTATTTTGTACTGAACTATCGTGTAGTCATCAGAAACGTGTATGTCGGATGTTCACATCATCTACGGACGACGCTCGAGGTGCAGTACACCGAGTGGTGCATTAAGGACATAAGCCTTCTGCGCAGCAACGAGGACAATCCTCAGTTTTACAGACTCAGTCTGCAAAGTTTGCTACTATCAACTTTCAACTAAATTTTCTCTAGGAACATATAAAAACAGTAGAGCTATAGGGCAAGCTACATTGTAATTCGCAAAGACCATTAGACTATGTTCATGAAAATTAGTTCAATTAATCATATTACTTAAGAACTCCCACTCAAAAAGTACATCTCTCTAGTCATTTGAGTGGTACATGATCCAAATCCACTATCTCAAGTCCGATCATCACGTGAGTCGAGAATAGTTTCAGTGGTAAGCATCTCTATGCTAATCATATCAACTATACGATTCATGCTCGACCTTTCGGTCTCATATGTTCCGAGGCCATGTCTACACATGCTAGGCTCGTCAAGCTTAACCCGAGTGTTCCGCGTGTGCAACTGTTTTGCACCCGTTGTATGTGAACGTTGAGTCTATCACACCTGATCATCACGTGGTGTCTCGAAACGAAGAACTGTCGCAACGGTGCACAGTCGGGGAGAACACAATTTCGTCTTGAAATTTTAGTGAGAGATCACCTCATAATGCTACCGTCGTTCTAAGCAAGATAAGGTGCATAAAGGATTAACATCACATGCAATTCATAAGTGACATGATATGGCCATCATCATGCGCTTCTTGATCTCCATCACCAAAGCACCGGCACGATCTTCTTGTCACCGGCGTCACACCATGATATCCATCATCATGATCTCCATCAACGTGTCGCCATCGGGGTTGTCATGCTACTCATGCTATTATTACTAAAGCTACGTCCTAGCAATATAGTAAACGCATCTGCAAGCACAAACGTTAGTTTAAAGACAACCCTATGGCTCCTGCCGGTTGCCGTACCATCGACGTGCAAGTCGATATTAACTATTACAACATGATCATCTCATACATCCAATATATCACATCACATCGTTGGCCATATCACGTCACAAGCATACCCTGCAAAAACAAGTTAGACGTCCTCTAATTGTTGTTGCATGTTTTACGTGGTGACCATGGATATCTAGTAGGATCGCATCTTACTTACGCAAACACCACAACGGAGATATATGAATTGCTATTTAACCTCATCCAAGGACCTCCTCGGTCAAATCCGATTCGACTAAAGTTGGAGAAACCGACACTCGCCGGTCATCTTTGAGCAACGGAGTTACTCGTAGCGATGAAACCAGTCTCTCGTAAGCGTACGAGTAATGTCGGTCCGAGCCGCTTTGATCCAACAATACCGCGGAATCAAGACAAGACTAAGGAGGGTAGCAAAACGCACATCACCGCCCACAAAAACTTTTGTGTTCTACTCGAGAAGACATCTACGCATGAACCTAGCTCATGATGCCACTGTTGGGGAACGTCGCATGGGAAACAAAAATTTTCCTACGCGCACGAAGACCTATCATGGTGATGTCCATCTACGAGAGGGGATTTCCGATCTACGTACCCTTATAGATCGCACAGGAGAAGCGTTAGTGAACGCGGTTGATGTAGTGGAACGTCCTCACGTCCCTCGATCCGCCCCGCGAACCGTCCCACGAACCATCCCGCGATCCGTCCCACAATCCGCTCCGATCTAGTGCCGAACGGACGGCACCTCCGCGTTCAGCACACGTACAGCTCGACGATGATCTCGGCCTTCTTGATCCAGGAAGAGAGATGGAGAGGTAGATGAGTTCTCCGGCAGCGTGACGGTGCTCCGGAGGTTGGTGGTGATCTAATCTCAGCAGGGCTCCGCCTGAGCTCCGCAGAAACGCGATCTAGAGGTAAAACCGTGGAGGTATGTGGTCGGGATGCCGTGGCAAAAGTTGTCTCAAATCAACCCTAAAACCCCACTATATATAGGAGGGAGGGAGGGGAGGAGGCAGCCTCAAAACCTAAAGGTTTGGCCGAAATTGGAGGTGGAGGAGTCCTACTCCAATCCTACTTGGAGTAGGATTCCACCTTCCCACTTGGAAACTCTTTCCACCTTGTGTTTTTTCCTTCTCAAACCTTATGGGCCTTAGTGGGAACTTATTCCAGCCCACTAGGGGCTGGTTTATCTATTCCCATAGCCTATGAGACCCCTTGGGGCGTGACACCCCTCCTGATGGTCCCCGGCACCCCTCCCGGCACTCCCAGTACACTACCGATGAGCCCGAAACTTTTCCGGTAATGCACGAAAACCTTCCGGTAACCAAATGAGGTCATCCTATATATCGATCTTCGTTTCCGGACCATTCCGGAAACACTCGTGACGTCCATGATCTCATCCGAGACTCCGAACAACATTCGGTAACCAACCATATAACTCAAATACACATAAAACAACGTCGAACCTTAAGTGTGCAGACCCTGCGGGCTCGAGAACTATGTAGACGTGACCCGAGTGACTCCTCGGTCAATATCCAATAGCGGGACCTGGATGCCCATATTGGATCCTACATATTCTACCAAGATCTTATCGTTTGAACCTCAGTGCCAAGGATTCATATAATCCCGTATGTCATTCCCTTTGTCCTTCGGTATGTTAGTTGCCCGAGATTCGATCGTCAGTATCCGCATACCTATTTCAATCTCGTTTACCGGCAAGTCTCTTTACTCGTTCCGTAATACAAGATCCCGCAACTTACACTAAGTCACATTGCTTGCAAGGCTTGTGTGTGATGTTGTATTACCGAGTGGGCCCCGAGATACCTCTCCGTCACACGGAGTGACAAATCTCAGTCTTGATCCATACTAACTCAACGAACACCTTCGGAGATACCTGTAGAGCATCTTTATAGTCACCCAGTTACGTTGCGACGTTTGATACACACAAAGCATTCCTCCGGTGTCAGTGAGTTATATGATCTCATGGTCATAGGAACAAATACTTGACACGCAGAAAACAGTAGCAACAAAATGACACGATCAACATGCTACGTCTATTAGTTTGGGTCTAGTCCATCACATGATTCTCCTAATGATGTGATCCCGTTATCAAGTGACAACACTTGCCTATGGTCAGGAAACCTTGACCATCTTTGATCAACGAGCTAGTCAACTAGAGGCTTACTAGGGACAGTGTTTTGTCTATGTATCCACACATGCACTGTGTTTCCAATCAATACAATTATAGCATGGATAATAAACGATTATCATGAACAAAGAAATATAATAATAACTAATTTATTATTGCCTCTAGGGCATATTTCCAACAGTCTCCCACTTGCACTAGAGTCAATAATCTAGTTCACATCACCATGTGATTCCAACGAATCCAACACCCATATAGTTATGGGGTCTCATCACGTCTTGCTCGTGAGAGAGGTTTTAGTCAACGGTTCTAAAACTTTCAGATCCGTGTGTTCTTTACAAATCTTTATGTCATCTTATAGATGCTGCTACTATGTGCTATTCAGAAATACTCCAAATATCTACTCTACTATACGAATCCGTTTCACTACTCATAGTTATTCAGATTAGTGTCAAAGCTTGCATCGACGTAACCCTTTACGAGGAACTTTTTAACCACCTCCATAATCGAGAAAAATTCCTTAGTCCATCAGTTACTAAGGATAAATTTTGACCGCTGCTAGTGATTCAATCATGGATCACTCTCTGTACCTCTCAACAGACTTTGAGTTAAGGTAGACATCAGGTGCGGTACCCAGCATGGCATACTTCAGATTCTACGGCCAAGGCATAGAAGACGACCTTCGTCTATTCTCTTTATTCTGCCGGGGTCGGGTTTTGAGTCTTACTCAAATTCACACCTTACAACACAACCAAGAACTCCTTCTTTGCTGATCTATTTTGAACTCCTTCAAAAACTTGTCAAGGCATGCATCTTGTTGAAACTTCCATTAAGCGCTTTCGATCTATCTCCATAGATCTTTGATGCTCAACGTTCAAGTAGCGCAATCCAGGTATTCCTTTGAAAAACTCCTTTCAAACAACCTTGTATGCTTTACAGAAATTCTACATTACTTCTGATCCACAATATGTCAACCACATATTCATATCAGAAATTCTATAGTGCTCCCACTGACTTCTTTGGAAATACAAGTTTCTCATAAACCTTGTACAAACCCACAATCTTTGATCATCTCATCAAAGTGTATATTCCAACTCCGAGATGCTTGCACCAGTACATTGAAGGATCACTGGAGCTTGCATACTTGCTAGTATCTTTAGGACCGACAAAACCTCCTGGTTGTATCACATACAATGTTTGCTCAAGGAAACCGTCGAGGAAACAATGTTTTGACATCCTATGTGCAATATTTCATAAACAATGCAGCAACTACTAACATAATTCTAACAGACTTTCAACATCGCTACGAGTGAGAAAGTCTCATCATAGTCAAATGTTTGATCTTGTCGGAAACATCTTTGCGACAAGTCGAGCTTTTCTTAATAGTGACTTATCACCATCATCGTCTGTCTTCCTTTTAAAGATCCATCTTTACTCAATAGTCCTATGACCATCAAGTAGTTCTTCCAAAGTCTACAAGTTGTTTTCATACATGGATCCTTTCTCGGATTTCATGGCCTCCAGCCATTTGTCGGAATCCGGGCCCACCATTGCTTTCTCCATAACTCGTAGGTTCACTCTTGCTCAACAACATGACCTCCAAGACAGGGTTACCGTACCACTCTGCAGTAGTACGCGACCTTGTCAACCTACGAGCTTTGTAGTAACTTGATCCGATGCTCGATGATCACCATCATCAGCTTTCACTTCAATTGGTGTAGGCGCCACAGGAACAACTTCCTGCGCCCTGCTACACACTGGTTGAAGTGATGGTTCAATAACCTCATCAAGTTCTACCACCCTCCCACTCAATTCTTTCGAGAGAAACCTTTCCTCGAGAAAGGATCCGTTTCTAGAAACAAACACTTTGCTTTCGTATCTGAGATAGGAGATGTACCCAACTGTTTTGGATATCCTATGAAGATGCATTTATCCGCTTTGGGTTCGAGCTTATCAGACTGAGACTTTTTCACATAAGTGTCGAAGCCCCAAACTTTCAAGAAACGACAGTTTAGATTTATCCAAACCTCAGTCTATACTGTGTCATCTCAACGGAAATACGCGATGCCCTATTTAAAGTGAATGCGGTTGTCTCTAATGCATAACCCATAAACGATAGTGGTAATTCGATAAGAGACATCATAGCATGCACCATACCAAATAGTGCGTGGCTATGACGTTCAGACACATCATCACACTATGATGTTCCAGGTGGCATGAACTGCAAAACAATTTCCACATTGTCTTAACTGCGTACCAAAGCTCGTAACTTAGATATTCATTTCTATGATCATCTCGTAGACAGTTTATCCTTTTGTTACGACGAACTTCACTCCGAAACAGAATTGAACTTTTCAATATTTCAGACTTGTGATTCATTAAGTAAATACTCTTGTATCTACTCAAATCGTCATTGAAGTAAGAACATAATGATATCCACTACGTGCCTCAGCACCCATTGGACTGCATACATCAAAATGTATCACTTCCAACAAGTTACTATCTTGTTTCATCTCAATGAAAACAAGGCCTTGCTCATGTGGTATGATTTGCATGTCACTAGTGATTCAAAATCAAGTGAGTATAAAGATCCATCAGCATGGAGCCTCTTCATGCAATTTATACCAACATGACTCAAGCGGCATTGCCACAAGTAAGTGGTACTATCATCATTACCTTGTATCTTTTGGCACCATTATCATGAACATGTGTGACACTACGATCGAGATTCAATAAATCATTGAAGGTGATTATTCAAGCAAATAGAGTAACCATTATTCTATTTAAATGAATAATTGTATTGCAATAAACACAATCCAATCATGTTCATGCTTAACGCAAGCACCAAATAACAATTATTTAGGTTTAACACCAATCCCGATGGTAGAGGGAGCGTGCGACGTTTGATCATATCAACCTTGGAAACACTTCCAACACGTATCGTCACCTCGCCTTTAGCTAGTCCCCGTTTATGCCGTAGCTTTCATTTCGTGTTACTAATCACTTAGCAACCGAACCGGTATCCAATACCCTCGTGCTACTAGGAGTACTAGTAAAGTACACATCAACATCATGTATATCAAATATACTTCTTTCGACTTTTGCCAACCTTCTTATCTACCAAGTATCTAGAGTTGCTCCGCCTCAGTGACCGTTCCCCTCATAACAGAAGCACTTAGTCCCGGGCTTGGGTTTAATCTGGGGTCTCTTCATTAATGCAGCAACTACTTTGTCGTTTCACGAAGTATCCCTTCTAGCCCTTGCCTTTCTCGAAACTTAGTGGTTTTACTAACCATCAACTATTGATGCTCCTTCTTGATTTCTACTCTCGCAGTGTCAAACATCGTGAATCGCTCAAGGATCATTGTATCTATCCTTGATATGTTATAGTTCATCACGAAGCTCTCACAGCTTGGTGGCAGTGACTTTGGAGAACCATCACTATCTTATCTGGAAGATCAACTCCCACTTGATTCAAGCGATTGTCGTACTCAGATAATCTGAGCACACGCACAACGATTGAGCTTTTCTCCTTTACTTCATGGACAAAGAATCTTGTCGGAGGTCTCATACCTCTTAACAAGGGCACAAGCATGAAATCACAATTTCATCTCTTTAGAACATCTCTTATGTTCCATGACGTTTCAAAACGTCTTTGGCGCCTTGCTTCTAAGCCATTAAGTATTTTGTACTGAACTATCGTGTAGTCATCAGAAACGTGTATGTCGGATGTTCACATCATCTACGGACGACGCTCGAGGTGCAGTACACCGAGTGGTGCATTAAGGACATAAGCCTTCTGCGCAGCAACGAGGACAATCCTCAGTTTTACAGACTCAGTCTGCAAAGTTTGCTACTATCAACTTTCAACTAAATTTTCTCTAGGAACATATAAAAACAGTAGAGCTATAGGGCAAGCTACATTGTAATTCGCAAAGACCATTAGACTATGTTCATGAAAATTAGTTCAATTAATCATATTACTTAAGAACTCCCACTCAAAAAGTACATCTCTCTAGTCATTTGAGTGGTACATGATCCAAATCCACTATCTCAAGTCCGATCATCACGTGAGTCGAGAATAGTTTCAGTGGTAAGCATCTCTATGCTAATCATATCAACTATACGATTCATGCTCGACCTTTCGGTCTCATGTGTTCCGAGGCCATGTCTACACATGCTAGGCTCGTCAAGCTTAACCCGAGTGTTCCGCGTGTGCAACTGTTTTGCACCCGTTGTATGTGAACGTTGAGTCTATCACACCTGATCATCACGTGGTGTCTCGAAACGAAGAACTGTCGCAACGGTGCACAGTCGGGGAGAACACAATTTCGTCTTGAAATTTTAGTGAGAGATCACCTCATAATGCTACCGTCGTTCTAAGCAAGATAAGGTGCATAAAGGATTAACATCACATGCAATTCATAAGTGACATGATATGGCCATCATCATGCGCTTCTTGATCTCCATCACCAAAGCACCGGCACGATCTTCTTGTCACCGGCGTCACACCATGATATCCATCATCATGATCTCCATCAACGTGTCGTCATCGGGGTTGTCATGCTACTCATGCTATTATTACTAAAGCTACGTCCTAGCAATATAGTAAACGCATCTGCAAGCACAAACGTTAGTTTAAAGACAACCCTATGGCTCCTGCCGGTTGCCGTACCATCGACGTGCAAGTCGATATTAACTATTACAACATGATCATCTCATACATCCAATATATCACATCACATCGTTGGCCATATCACGTCACAAGCATACCCTGCAAAAACAAGTTAGACGTCCTCTAATTGTTGTTGCATGTTTTACGTGGTGACCATGGATATCTAGTAGGATCGCATCTTACTTACGCAAACACCACAACGGAGATATATGAATTGCTATTTAACCTCATCCAAGGACCTCCTCGGTCAAATCCGATTCGACTAAAGTTGGAGAAACCGACACTCGCCGGTCATCTTTGAGCAACGGAGTTACTCGTAGCGATGAAACCAGTCTCTCGTAAGCGTACGAGTAATGTCGGTCCGAGCCGCTTTGATCCAACAATACCGCGGAATCAAGACAAGACTAAGGAGGGTAGCAAAACGCACATCACCGCCCACAAAAACTTTTGTGTTCTACTCGAGAAGACATCTACGCATGAACCTAGCTCATGATGCCACTGTTGGGGAACGTCGCATGGGAAACAAAAATTTTCCTACGCGCACGAAGACCTATCATGGTGATGTCCATCTACGAGAGGGGATTTCCGATCTACGTACCCTTATAGATCGCACAGGAGAAGCGTTAGTGAACGCGGTTGATGTAGTGGAACGTCCTCACGTCCCTCGATCCGCCCCGCGAACCGTCCCACGAACCATCCCGCGATCCGTCCCACAATCCGCTCCGATCTAGTGCCGAACGGACGGCACCTCCGCGTTCAGCACACGTACAGCTCGACGATGATCTCGGCCTTCTTGATCCAGGAAGAGAGATGGAGAGGTAGATGAGTTCTCCGGCAGCGTGACGGTGCTCCGGAGGTTGGTGGTGATCTAATCTCAGCAGGGCTCCGCCCGAGCTCCGCAGAAACGCGATCTAGAGGTAAAACCGTGGAGGTATGTGGTCGGGATGCCGTGGCAAAAGTTGTCTCAAATCAACCCTAAAACCCCACTATATATAGGAGGGAGGGAGGGGAGGAGGCAGCCTCAAAACCTAAAGGTTTGGCCGAAATTGGAGGTGGAGGAGTCCTACTCCAATCCTACTTGGAGTAGGATTCCACCTTCCCACTTGGAAACTCTTTCCACCTTGTGTTTTTTCCTTCTCAAACCTTATGGGCCTTAGTGGGAACTTATTCCAGCCCACTAGGGGCTGGTTTATCTATTCCCATAGCCTATGAGACCCCTTGGGGCGTGACACCCCTCCTGATGGTCCCCGGCACCCCTCCCGGCACTCCCAGTACACTACCGATGAGCCCGAAACTTTTCCGGTAATGCACGAAAACCTTCCGGTAACCAAATGAGGTCATCCTATATATCGATCTTCGTTTCCGGACCATTCCGGAAACACTCGTGACGTCCATGATCTCATCCGAGACTCCGAACAACATTCGGTAACCAACCATATAACTCAAATACACATAAAACAACGTCGAACCTTAAGTGTGCAGACCCTGCGGGCTCGAGAACTATGTAGACGTGACCCGAGTGACTCCTCGGTCAATATCCAATAGCGGGACCTGGATGCCCATATTGGATCCTACATATTCTACCAAGATCTTATCGTTTGAACCTCAGTGCCAAGGATTCATATAATCCCGTATGTCATTCCCTTTGTCCTTCGGTATGTTAGTTGCCCGAGATTCGATCGTCAGTATCCGCATACCTATTTCAATCTCGTTTACCGGCAAGTCTCTTTACTCGTTCCGTAATACAAGATCCCGCAACTTACACTAAGTCACATTGCTTGCAAGGCTTGTGTGTGATGTTGTATTACCGAGTGGGCCCCGAGATACCTCTCCGTCACACGGAGTGACAAATCCCAGTCTTGATCCATACTAACTCAACGAACACCTTCGGAGATACCTGTAGAGCATCTTTATAGTCACCCAGTTACGTTGCGACGTTTGATACACACAAAGCATTCCTCCGGTGTCAGTGAGTTATATGATCTCATGGTCATAGGAACAAATACTTGACACGCAGAAAACAGTAGCAACAAAATGACACGATCAACATGCTACGTCTATTAGTTTGGGTCTAGTCCATCACATGATTCTCCTAATGATGTGATCCCGTTATCAAGTGACAACACTTGCCTATGGTGAGGAAACCTTGACCATCTTTGATCAACGAGCTAGTCAACTAGAGGCTTACTAGGGACAGTGTTTTGTCTATGTATCCACACATGCACTGTGTTTCCAATCAATACAATTATAGCATGGATAATAAACGATTATCATGAACAAAGAAATATAATAATAACTAATTGATTATTGCCTCTAGGGCATATTTCCAACAAAAGTTAGTTGATCAGCAACATGGTAATTCAGTTGTAGAGTCCACCGAGGAAGCAGATTGTTTATTTATCGTGCGTCTAAGATTCAGTCTGCTTAGCCATAGATAGTGGCATTTATTTGTCATAGAGATGGCAGAGTAAGCATTTGTGTTTCTATTACTTGTAAAGTTGTGACCATCTTGGAAGTTTGTAAGATATATTCAACACATGTGCTCGTTCTGGGAGCTATTTTTTCTTGCAAATACGATTTTCATATGTGGTATAGAGGAGGTGCAAGATATATTCAACATTTTTCTGACATCAATTTCTGTTTCCTGGAGGAAAAAACACGACCTATTGATTGATTCCTGAACTAAGTTTTATCTACTTAAACATTAAATATACCGATTAACTCATTTATTGAACGTTGTACATGGATTGTCCCGGAGAAAATGTGCTGAGACTCGATGATGCGGTGATTTCTTCTTCTTCCATGAGATGGACCAAGTGTGACGATTTGGGTCTTGTATGATTCTGAAGGCTCTGTTAATCGATTAGCTTCATTAACCATCATGATATGTCAGCGGTTGGTTTTTACTTGGAGAAGCCTCTTTTGAATTTTGCAAGGTACGTATTATCTTATATATTGCAATATGCAAGGGGACAAACAAAAACACAAGACATGCTCCATGTGGTGGATTGATGGGCTCCGTGATTCTTCTTACTCAAGACATACCGTGTCTTCCTTCACTATATTTACTATGGATCTTATAAAATGTAGCTTTCTGTAACAAAATTTCATTTATATCATGTTAGTCACTTAGATACAAGACATGAACATGTTAAAGATGACTGACGTGGAAAGCATAGGCATGACGTGAACGTACACATTATGTAGTGCAAAACTCATGTAGGATTCAAATGCATAAGAGTTATAGGTCAATGGCTATCATCATACCAAGTTTATAAGTCTTAACAAATTTGGTTAGTTATACTATGATGGATTTTTGTAACAGATTTTTCATTAAAAAAATATCCTAACATAGCTGAAAATGTCATCATTGCGTAGAACACAAAAAATTACACAATATTCATATAAGGTACGTATTCATCGGATGTACGGATTAAAAGTTACACAGATTTAATATCAGATAGTGTGTCTTCTTTTAGTTAGGCGTCACATAATGTAGTATGACTCCTTTATTTTAGACGCCACACAACCGCCTCGGGTGCCAGGTTGGTCAGAAGTGTAACGTCCATATGTGAAACGTTACATAGTGTAGTGTGACGCTCGACTGTCGGGCGCCATACAAAAAGAATCAATTGAGTGGAATTGTTTTTAAACGCAGTTTATTTTATAAATTTGTTTCTTTAGAGGTCAATTTTGTTGATTTTGCCGAGGAACACATCACAGTACTAGTATATGTTTGTCTCGCATCCCCGCCGAGCAGAGGTACTGAAGCTCTGCAAGTGGCACGGTGACCTGAAGCAGCGAATCACACACGGTGGCGCATCTGACGAAGAGAACAACGTCTGCCGTATCAAACGTCGCCATACGCAAGGACCGTGTGCGAATCATCGTCCACCGTACTATCAAATATCATCGTCCGCCGTATCAAATGCCGCCATACACGTAGTTGCGTTCGACTGCATGGTCTCACTCAAAACTATATCCACGCATTCATGCTGCTCGGAGCAGATGCACCGGACGGGTGCCAACCGTGCTCATGCCGGTTAGGCTTTCCCATGCTTTACTTTGTACGGATGATAATGCTGTTATATAGACGAAATTTTTGATATGACAAGATAATTAAAAAAAGAAAGACGAGGGTGGTAACAACAAAAAGAAACAATGTCAAGCGCAGGACCTAGACAAAACATTTAAATAATTTTTTTAATTAAATGAAGGATGCTTAGTAACAACAAGTTACACATCTATGCATTAAGGATTTTTGTTGCTAAGTCTTTTAATATGCTTAGCACTTTATCTTAACACACATGCATTGGAGGTAGCCTTAGACGGACGTGACCAGATGGCTAATCGGCGCCGCTTAATTGCAAATGCGGCGACCAAAAAGCCTACTCATATTGCTGCACCCGCATTGAAGCGGTGTCGGTCCATCCGTCCTGATTATTTAGGCTGGACGGTCACGCTGAGACCCTATCTTCTCTCCTCCGCACATGCGGCCTCGCCTCTCCCCCCCCACTGTCTATATCGATAGGTGGATCCGTGAGGAGTTTCGAATCATGGCGCCGTCGTACATGACCATCACTTCAACGGTAAGGAAGGGGTGTCGCTCTCGTCAGACAAAGAGGAGCAACAGCAAGTGCTCCTCCTCGTCAAGGCCGCGCATACGAACAAGGAGTTCGTCACGCAGATGGCAACTGGAGTGTGCGCCTGACTATCCCGACCATGCGGATGATGCCGAACGGCTGCGCCGCGAGCGTGCAACCGGGACCGGCCAGGGTTGCCACGATCCCTGGGAGGCCATTCGCTGCTGGAAGGATGGTGGAGGAGGTGCCGACAACCTCGAAGGCCTAGCCTACAAGGTCATCCTCCAACACCTCACATTAGTTAAAACTTTGTTAATTTCTTCCGCTTCGGCTTCGATGTAAATATTTTTAAATAAATTAAATACATTCAATGTAGTGTAAGACATTTGATGCATATTTAATTGGTTGGATGGTTTCTCTTAAGCTGTTTATGGGCACGTCCGAGTGTGTTTATGGACATATATATGATGCCGTTCGTTTGAGACGTGTTTGGTAGGGGTAGCCTTGTAAAATGTAGACGGACTTGCATGGAAGTTGGTAGGAGTAGGTAGAATGAAATCTTTTATTTTTCGATTTATTTCCTCCGTTTTTAAATATAAGTTGTTTTTAAATATAAGTTTTTTTAGATGTTTCATTAGGAGACTACATACGGATGTATATAGACATATTTTAGAGTATAGATTTATCTATTTTATTCCGTATGTAGTCTTCTAGTGAAATGTTTAAAAAGACTTAGGCCCTGCTTAGGATACCGTTTTTGTATCAAATACACTTGTAAAACAAATACAGATCTTCATCCATCGGTTTAGTTTTCAGCTGTTTTATACTTATGATCGGTATAATACCTTTGTAAAAACAAAACGAGTTTTCAAAGCGGGGCCTTATATTTAGAAACGAAGGTAGTATTTGGTAGTAAACACGGTTCCACGTTTTGTTCAACACGATGCTGAAAGCATTCAAAACCTGGCCAGAAGGAATGACTAAGGCTACCCGTAATGGAAATATCATATGTAGTATCATGCATGTCAACTAGATAATTTTGATGAGGTGACATAGAATTAAATGAAGAAAGAGAGGGTTGAATATCATATCATGATATCATATCATATTAAATAATGTGCTACTATGTGTCTTGTACGACAATAAATGAACAACTATATAATACTAACATATGATACTATGCATTACCAATGTGGTATCATAGACTAGTATCATATGCATGATACTAATATATGATACTATCCATTACAACGAGCCTAAATCGACCATTTCTCCTCATGCAAGCACACACATAACACGCGGCGAAAAAAGACACTGACCCTTGCATGACTTTCACACCACATGCATCACACTGTCACAACCGAATGCGGCGCATGCAATTCTACCATCCCACCTACTTTCATATGAGCTGTTAGAGCATCTTCAACAGCTGCGCTACGCGCCGCGCCTAAAAAACCTGTTTTCCGCGCGCTGGTCGCCTGGTTTGCCGCGTCGCGCAGCGCTGGCTCCAGCAGCAGCTTTAAAATGCAGCGCGCGCGCTCCGCTCCAGCAGCGCGCTAAAATGCAGCGCGCGCGCCGCTCCAGCAGCTTTCAAATATAGGGCATATGGACACAAAATAGTTTGAAACATTCATCAAAATGCAATTTTTAACACAAACAAGTTGATGAATAAAAGTCATGCCCACAAGTTCATCCAACCAAGTTCAAAATGCAAACCAAGTTCAAAATACAAGTTCATCCAACAAAGTTGAAGACATAAACACATCAACCATCTTCCTCGTCTTCTTCCTCTTCTTCCGCCGACGATTCTTCCGCCTCCGAAGATGAATCTTCCTCCCTAACCTCATCACGCACCGCATCACGTGTAGCTCCGACGGTCTTGGCAAGTTCTTCAACGGCATTTTCATGGGTATGTGTGTGAGGCACATCGAAAGACATTCCACCCATGGCCGGAGGTGCACCCATGCCTCCCATGGCGACCGGAGGTACACCCATGCCTCCCATGAGAGAAGCAAAACTCATGCCACCCATGCCTCCCATAGCGTTGGAGGGTGCTCCAAAGCCATCCATGCCTCCCATAGCGTTGGAGGGTGCTCCAAAGCCACCCATGCCTCCCATGGCGGCCGGAGGTGCACCCATGCCTCCCATGGCGCCGAAGCCACCCAAGCCTCCCATGGCGCCGAGGCCCATGCCTCCCATGGCGCCGAGGCCACCGCCACCCATGCCGCCAAGGCCACCGCGGATCATGGCTCTTTTTTGAATCAAGACTTCTTCACGGGCAAGGTTGACATATTCCTTTTGCGCATCATTGAACAAAGATGTGTCCAAGAAGAACAAGTGCTTTTCCCATTCCAACAACTTAGCTCGCTCCTCCATGCCCACCTTCCTCTCCTCCAATGCCACTTTCCTCTCCTCGGCGGCCACCCTCCTCTCCTCGGCCGCCAACCTCCTCTCCTCGGCCGCGGCATCTTGGTTCCTTGCCATTTTCCTCACCTCGTTCGCTTCTTTTCTTGCCTTCACAATAGCTTCCATAGCATTTGTGAGCTCATCATCTCCTTTCCTCTTCTTCTTTTCGGTTTTGTCCTTCTTGCATCATCCTCCTCCTCATCATCATTCAACTCAATTGTGCGCTTGCGTTTGTTGCTCAAATGCAAATCATCCAAATCTTCACGCTTCTTCCATTTCTCATCATCCTTCAACACTTCATAGCAATGAGGCAAGGTAAAGATCTTTCCTTTCTTGATCTTCCCCTTCTTGGTTGTCCTCGTCTCTTCTTTGAACAAGTTTTGTGCAATGTTGTACTACAAGAAAAACAAAACAAGTTAGCACTTCGGACACCAAAAACAAGTATGATGAACATGTATGAGATGCCACTTACTCTATCATCCTCATTTGTGCCACTTGGGTTAAGCTTGTCAACTGCCTTTTGTGCGGCCGCCCACTTTTGACAATCCGAGTTGATTGTCGACCATCGGGACCGAAGTGATCTCTCGGAGCGGTCAATTCCACTCACGTTCTGAGCATCAAAGTGTTCTTTCATTCGCCCCCAATAAGCATCTCTACTTTGATCACCTCCAACGGATGGATCCCTCGACACTTGCAACCAAGTATTGCATAGTAATTTGTCATCGTTGGTGGTGTAATTGCCCGCTCTTCCTTTTGGCGCCTCGACAATGCCCTCACCCTCCTCGTCCACCTCAAACTCATGGTCGTCCAAATGGATGTCATTGGTTTGAGACCAATGCGAATTGTTGGACCCAACACCCATTGTTGACATGTATGCATCATCGTTGAGACTACAAATGCAAATATAAGCTATCTATATGATGATGCATTGAAAAAATAACAAGAAAATAAAAGTTGGAATTTTTTTCACCTTGGGAGCATTTCGTCGAACACGTGGTGCGCGTTGGCCGCCGGCTCAACGAGTGAGCTCGGCGCTTCCGTAGACGCCGCGCCCGTCCGCCGCCCTGCAAGCTTCTTCTTCGCCTTCGAGCTGCCGGAGCCGTCCGCCGCCTTCTTTTTCGCGGATGTTTTTCCTTTCTTCGGCTCCGACGCATTGGGGAGCTTTGACGGCGCGGCGGCAGCACGGGACGGCGCCGGCGCGACGCCACCCGTCGGCGTGGTCATCCGCGGCGGCAAGAAGAGGCTGCGCGCGAGGCCGACGGTCGGCGGAGCTCCGGTGGCGGCGGCGGCGCCAGCGCCAACGCTCGCCGCGCTAGGGTTTTCGGCGGCGGCGGCGGCGGCGGCGGGGGCGGGAGGGTCGCGGCTGTACAACGGGGTCAGCGGGGCGCCGGTGTGCGCGTCCATGGTGGCCGGGGCGCTGGCGCCGGCGCGCGCGGGTGCGAAGGAGGAAGGAAAGGGCGAGTTCGCGCGCGCGCTCGAGTCTGCCGCGCGCGGAAGTGGACGCCCGAAATTAACCGCGCGGGATGAGGCTATGGCCAGCGCGCCCAACTCGTTTTAGCGCGGGCGTTTTTTGCGCGCCCGCTGAAGCTGTCGGCCGCGTTGCGCGCGCGCTATAGTCCCTCTTTTTACGGCGCGGCGCTAGTATAGCGCGGCTGTTGGAGATGCTCTTACTTTTTTCCACCGTTTGGAGTTGCCCTCACGCCTCGGAGCGTGGTTCCACAGAAAATTGGCGTACAGCGATGAAAAAGCAAACGGAAACTTGGGCAAATGGTTTACAGCTTGGACCATTCCAAACACGTAAGAGATCGAAGCACCAAACGAAAACTCACGCAAAAAAACAGAGAGAAAAGCGAAGCCCCAGCGAATTTGCAGATAGGAAGCAAACAAACCGAAATTCAAAGCTCGGGAGCTGAGGTCCGCGGCCGGCACTGTGCGCTGCCGCTGCGACAATCACGCCAGCAACTTTTTTTTTTTTGCCCACGAGCGGCGGCCCCGTTGCGTTGCAGCCGTCCCGGCCCGTAGGTCAGGTGTCGCGCTGTCGCGCGCGGCACGTATACATATTGCGCCGCGCACCCACTCCCCACCGAACCACAGCACCACATCGCCACCAACCCCCACCTAAACCTCCCCTGCATCTCGCCCCTCTCCGCCGCCGCCGCCGAGAGACACCGAGCTTCTCTCCCCGCTCAATCGCCATGGCCGCCCCCACGGCCTTCACCGCCGCGAGGTTCCTCTCGTCCGCCCACCTCGACTCCTCCGGCCGCTTCGCCCCGCTCCGGGCCGCCCCCACCGCCAACCTCGCCTTCTCCCCGCTGCCCGCCTCCTCCTCCTCCGCGCTCCTCGCCCTCCGCTCCGCCTCCCCCTCTCCGTCCGGGCCGGGAGGGAGGCTGCCGCCGCCCCCGCCCCCGCGCTCCTACGGCGGCGGCGGCGGCGGATCTGGCGACGCGGCGGATTCCGGGAGCTCCGGAGGCGACGGCGGCCGCGCAGGCATCCTCGGCATGTTCTTCGCCGGGTGGGCGGCCCGCGTGGCCGCGGATCCCCAGTTCCCGTTCAAGGTGCTCATGGAGGAGCTGGTCGGCGTCACCGCCTGCGTGCTCGGCGACATGTCCTCCCGCCCCAACTTCGGCCTCAACGAGCTCGACTTCGTCTTCTCCACCCTCGTCGTCGGATCCATCCTCAACTTCGTGCTCATGTACATGCTCGCCCCCACCGCCGGGGTCTCCGCCGCCGTCTCCTCCCTCCCCAGCCACATGTTCGAGCCGGGCGCCTACTCCCTCGGCTCCCGCTTCGCGACCCTCGTGTCCAAGGGCACCACGTTCGCGGCGGTGGGCTTCGGCGCCGGGCTCATGGGCACCGCCATCTCCAACGGCCTCATCGCCATGAGGAAGCGCATGGACCCGGCCTTCGAGACACCCAACAAGCCGCCGCCCACGCTGCTCAACGCCGGCACCTGGGCGCTCCACATGGGGGTCAGCAGCAATCTGCGGTACCAGAGCCTGAATGGGATCGAGTTCCTTCTTGGCAATGTCATGCCGGCTCCGGTCTTCAAGGTGTCCGTCATTGCTCTCAGGTGCATCAACAACGTGCTTGGTGGGATGTCCTTTGTGATGCTCGCAAGGCTCACGGGTGCACAGAAATCAGATAAGCCGGCAGCTTCTGTTCCAGAGGCCAAGGAGAGATTGATAGCAGAGGGCGATGTCATTGCTGCTAATGTTAGCACTGAGGGCAAGTGATTTCGATATAGGAGAGGGTAAGTATGTCAGGGGCATGCCGTGCATGGCCCAAAGCCTCATTTGCTGAATCTTGGACACAGCCAAGAAATTTGTAGAATATGATGAGTGGGTTGATTGGTAATAATGAGTGAGGCTTGATACATTTTATTCGGTTGGTTTGTGGTGATCTTGGTGTTATGAGGTGACATGCTTAGTCGATATTAGAATAAAGCGTTTATCATTATCTTGTGTGCTCTGTAGTCTTTATACTTATTTAGTAATACATGTTGATCTGCCTGCTTGCATTTTCTGGTCCTAACCAACCTTATAAGATGTAAAATCTCTATGAGTTATGTAAACTTATTCATGCATTAAGGTCATAGGGTCAAGCCGCTAAAAAAATGCCCCTAGATGATCAGTGAAATTAAATTTCAGTCTGCTTGTAGAAGCATTTTCACATTTCTTTTTTGAAAAATCTGCATTTCTCTTGGCTTTCGAAAGGACATAGCAGTCTGGTAGCAATGTGTTTAGAAATATATTTTCCTGTCCGTCTAGTATACATTGTGTCTTGATCTGAAGTTTTTACTTAGAATTTTTTATCTAGATGCGAACAGATTTTTTTATCACAGCCTTCCAGGTATGCATGTTAACATTTCTTGTTTGATTTTAGAATGCTGAATTTTCTGTTGTCATTGGCTTAAAACTCGAAATATCAGTACTCTGTAGTTTGTAATGTTTTTTTAGGCCGTCATTGTTGCACGAAAGCTTTAGAAGTATTGGTTGGACTAGCCGAAACAATGACATATGTTGGTCGTGCCTTTTGTAGAATGACATGAGGTTCATGCTATCCGAGAATAGTTAGAGGAAAGTTACAGAAAGTTACAGGAATAGAGGAATACATGCATACGATTTTTCATGGTTAGAACCGTTTGGGTTTCAGACCCAGCAGGGTCGATTTTTTCCTTCAGATCTTGTCCCTTGCGTATAGCGTTTCGACAAATTTCTCAAGATGGTTTGAGTGTGATATCGTTCTTGATGGACAACGAGGTTCCAATCGCTGTGCGCCGTAGTTGGTGAAGCAAGGCAGGAAACGACTGTGACATGTAAATGGACAACGAGGTTCCAATCGCTGTGGTGAAGCAAGGTAGGAAACGACTGTGACATGTAAAACGCAAACAGGACTGCGTGCAAGGTGCGGCACTGCCTCGACTGCGACCGGTTGCAGCTCCCTCAGGCCTGTACTAGGGGTTTTGAGGGTATTGGGGTGCGGCACTGCCTCGACTGCGACCGGTTGCAGCTCCCTCAGGCCTGTACTAGGGGTTTTGAGGGTATTGGGGTGCGGCACTGCCTCGACTGCGACCGGTTGCAGCTCCCTCAGGCCTGTACTAGGGGTTTTGAGGGTATTGGGGTGCGGCACTGCCTCGACTGCGACCGGTTGCAGCTCCCTCAGGCCTGTACTAGGGGTTTTGAGGGTATTGGGGTGCGGCACTGCCTCGACTGCGACCGGTTGCAGCTCCCTCAGGCCTGTACTAGGGGTTTTGGGCGGGATAATCATCACAGGGATTGGATGAAACCCAAACCTTCATCCAATCCTCGTTTATCCCTTATCCATTATTCACTAGGTAGGGATAGTGTATTGCGAAAGAAATCACTAAAGTTTGGGAATTTATGAGAAAATATGAGGATGAAACATGTCAAATACACTAATCAAATGGTGTTTGGAATTTAGAGGTTTTATCGGGATAATTCCCACCAATTTCCTAAAATACATAGTACCAAACAAGACCTCGTCAAAGTTAGAGTTTTGAAAGGTCATAACACGGTTTTTCAGTTCACATTCAGCTTATTAGCTAATCATAATGAGAAGTAACAAAAAAGTAATAACATGCATATTTTATTAGTTTAAATTACTATCTTCACAATGGATAGTAACATTGAAGTGATAACATTGAACTTTTTATTTATTAGTTTATACATTTTGGTACGTGTTATTTTACTTATAGTATGAGTAACTTGCTATTTTACTTAATTTTTCTCTCCTCATTAATTAGCTAGCATGTCTTTTGTTTTGTTTAGATGACATCCATGTTACTACCTATGTTACTATCATTATGGGTAGTCTAACCGATTTCTAAAAGGTGTTAGGGTCGTTCAAACCGCACCTAATCGATCCCCTATTTGTGATAGAGTAAACATTTTTACTCTGGAGCCGCCCCGACTTAGATATTACTTGGTCGTTCATCAGTCGAGTAAATTTTTTGTCCTCCTACCACACGCATGCGCTCACCCCATCACGCGTCGTTGCTGTCGTCGGAACATCGCTCGTGCGTTGATCCTGTCACTAGAAGCATGCACCGTTTCTTCTTCCTCCGAGCAACCCTGTCGGCTGCTGGCCATCTCGAAGCGTTGCCCACCTGTAGCAACTTGGGCATCGGCTCATCGTTGTTGTCGTCGGAACATCGCTCGTGCGTTGATCCTGTCACTAGAAGCATGCACCGTTTCTTCTTCCTCCGAGCAACCCTGTCGGCTGCTGGCCATCTCGAAGCGTTGCCCACCTGTAGCAACTTGGGCATCGGCTCAACATTGCCGACTGACCGTGATACCTCCATCATCCTTAAGTGTTCGACGGTTTTCCTAAGTGAGTTTTTTTGTGCTTTTCAACTCTTTTTTTCCTTTTGGCAATTAAATTTAATCTAGTCATTTGTAGCATGAAGAGGTTGAGATAGTTCATCTTCGACTAATTTTTGTTGTCGGAGGAAGAAGAAGGAGATGACAACTTGGAATTGGACGTTGCCATGATCTTCGATGAGGATTTTCGACGATCAAGAATAGGATCACAATCGGCCTTTATGCACATCAATCTAGATAGAGCGGAGGGCCATGTCAAGATTTTGAGAGATTACTTCAAGCACAATGTAAGAGCATCTTCAATAACGCCCAACGCGCGGCGCCCTAACCGCGCGCCGTTTGCCTGTTTTGGCGCGGCGACCAACACTGGCTCCAGCAGCCGCAGTACAATGAAGCGCGCGCATAGCTCTGGCATGCACGCTAAAATGCAGCGCGCGCTATCGCTCAAACAACATATGCGTTGAAAACACAAGCAAAAAGATCAAACACAAACAAAATAAATCAACAAAAATAGTTCAATTTCGTTATTACAACTCAAACAAATAGTTTATCTTTCAATACAACATCAAACGTACAAATCATAATGCTCTTTGTTGGCCATTTCATGTCATCACTCCTCGATGAGATCCTTCTGAAGATCATTATGCGTTTCGGGACGCCGAATGGCATGATAAGAGGCAACAAAACGGGCCACCCTTTCAGCCCTCCGTCGCACTCGCACGAGATGTCCCAAGAGCTCATAGTGAGAGTAGTTTAAATCTTGGCCACACTCATTCTCGATGATCATGTTGTGCATGATCACACAAGCGTGCATGATGTACCAAAGCATCTTTTGATCCCAAAATCTATCCGGTCCTCTCGCAATAGCAAATTGGGCTTGCAAAATCCCCAAAACTCTTTCCACATCTTTTCTAGCCGCTGCCTGAGCATTGTGGAAATCAAGATTTTTCTTACCTTTCGGTTTTTTCAACGGCTTCACAAATGTTTGTCACTTTGGGTAGATGCCATTCGCAAGACAATAATCATATTTATATGTATGTCCATTTGCTACAAACTGCACCAGTGGCAGTTCACCATTTGCAATCTTATTCATTAGTGGTGAGCGGTTGACAACGTTGATGTCACTCAAAGATCCAAACATTCCAAAAAAGCATGGCAAATCCAAGTCTCTTGATCGGCCACCGCTTCAAGGATTATAGTGGAACCCTTTTTTGGCCGTGGAATTGCTCATGCCATGCCTTAGGACAATTCTTCCAACTCCAATGCATGCAATCTATTGAGCCAAGCATACTTGGGTGCTACCTCTTGAGCTTGCGTTGGTTTTTCCCTTGAAGAGGAAAGGGTGATGCAACACAGTAGCAGTAAGTATTTTCCTTAGTTTGAGAACCAAGGTATCAATTCAATAGGAGTATCAAGGCAAGTCTCCAAAGTACATGCGCAAAAACAAACAAACTTGCACCCAACGCTATAAAGGAGTTGTCAATCCCTTCACGATTGATTGCAAGGTGAGATCTGAAGGCGAAAAGTGCAACAAAGTAAAAGTGTAGAGCGGAAAATATGAGGTGAAGTAGACCCGGGGGCCATAGTGTTCACAAGAGGCATCTCTCAAGATAGCAAGTATTACGGTGGGTGAACGAATTACTGTCGAGCAATTGATAGAACCGCGCAAAGTCAAGGCAATGATCATACATATAGGCATCACGTCCGAGACAAGTAGACCGATACTTTATGCATCTACTACTATTACTCCACACATCGACCGCTATCCAACATGCATCTAGTGTATTAAGTTCATAACAAACAGAGTAACGCCTTAAGCAAGATGACATGATGTAGAGGGATAAATTCATGCAATAGATATAAACCCCATCTTTTTACCGTTGATGGCAACAACATGACGTGTGCCTCGCTATCCCTTCTGTCACTGGGTGAGGACATCGCACGGTATGAACCCAAAACCAAGCACTTCTCCCATTGCAAGAATTATAGATCAAGTTGGCCAAACGAAACCCACAACTCGAAGAGAATTATAAGGATACGAAATCATGCATATAAGAGATCAGAGGAGACTCAAATAACATTCATAGATAATCTAATCATAAATCCACAATTCATCGGATCTCGACAAACACACCGCAAAAGAAGATTACATCGGATAGATCTCCATGAAGATCATGGAGAACTTTGTATTGAAGATCCAAGAGAGAGAAGAAGCCATCTAGCTACTAGCTATGGACCCGAAGGTCTATGGTGAACTACTCACGCATCATCGGAGAGGCAATGGTGTTGATGAAGAAGCCCTCCGTGTCCGAATCCCCCTCCGGCAGGGCACCAGAACGTGCCCGAGATGGGATCTTGCGGAGACAGAAGCTTGCGGCGGCGGAAAAGTATTTTCGTGGTTCTCTCTAGCAATTTCAGTTTTTTGAAGAATTTATAGGCGGAAGAAGTAGGGCAAAGGAGCCACGGGGGGCCCACAAGCCTGGTAGGTGCGCCCCCAGGCCGCGCCTATGGGGCTTGTGACCTCCCTCGGGGTCCTTTGCCTTGGTTCTCAAGTTCCCTGCGTATCTTTTGTTACGAAAAAAAATCATTCCGAAGATTTTATTCCGTTTGGACTCCGTTTAATATTCTCCTCTGAGAAGGGTCAAAAACACGGAAAATCAGGAACTGACACTTGGCACTGAGTTAATAGGTTAGTCCCAAAAAAGATATAAAATAGCATATTCATGCATACAAAACATCCAAAGTTGACAAGATAATAGCATGAAACCATCAAAAATTATAGATACGTTGGAGACGTATCAAGCATCCCCAAGCTGAACTCCTGCTCGTCCTCGAGTAAGGAAGTGATAAAGACTGAATTTTTGATGTGGAATGCTACCTAACATATTTGTCCTTTGTAACTTCTTTCATGTGACATGAATGTTCAGATCCGTAAGATTCAAAACAATAGTTTTCTATTGACACGAAAGTAATAATACTTCAAGCAAACTAGCAAGGTAATCATGAACTTTCGAAATAACAAGGCCAAGGAAAGTTATCCCTACAAAATCATATAGTTTGGCTAAGCTCCATCATCCCCACACAACGAATTTAAATCATGCACAACCCCGGTATTGGCCAAGTAATTGTTTTCGCACTCTTACTTTCTCAAACCTTTTTCAACTCTCACGCAATACATGAGCGTGAGCCATGGATATAGCACTATAGGTGAAATAGAGTGTGTGGAGGTTGTGAGGCAAAAAGGAGGAGATGGTCACACCGACTCGGCGTATCAACGGGCTATGGAGATGTCCATCAATAGATATCAATGTGAATGAGTAGGGATTACCATGCAATGGATGCACTTAGAGCTATAAGTGTGAGAAAGCTCAAAAGGAGAACTAGTGGGTGTGCATCCAACTTGCTTGCTCAGGAAGACCTAGGGCAATTTTGAGGAATCCCATCATTGGAATATACAAGCCAAGTTACATAATGAAGATTCCCACTAGTATATGGAAGTGTCAAACAAGAGACTCTCAATCATGAAGAACATGGTGCTATTGTGAAGCACAAGTGTGGAAAAAGATAGTAGCATTGTCCCTTCTCTCTTTTCTGTCATTTTTTTTGTTTGGGCTCTTTGGCCTCTTTTCATTTTTTTTGTGTGGGCAACTTTGGCCTCTTTTTTATTTCCTCACATGGGACAATGCTCTAATAATCATGATCATCACACTTTTATTTACTCACAACTCAATACTAAGAGCAATGATGACTCTATAGGAAATGCCTCGACATTGTACCGGGATGTGCAACGATCTAGCTTAGGGTATGACGTTGAAACATCTCGCTAACTATCTTTCGATCATGCAATGGCAATATGAAAGTGACGGCACAAGTCATGAGACGGAACGGTGGGAGTTGCATGGCAATATATCTCGGAATGGCTATGAAAATGCCATAATAGGTAGGTATGGTGGCTGTTTTGAGGAAGGTATATAGTGGGTTTTGTGCACCGGCGAAAGTTGCGCGACACTAGAGAGGCTAGAAATGGTGGAAGGTGAAAGTGCATCTATACCATGGACTCATATTATTCATGAAGAACTCATATACTTATTGCGAAAGTTTTATTAGTAATCGAAACAAAGTGCTAGACGCATACTCCCAGGGGAAGGGTTGGTAGGTGTTAACCATCGCGCGATCCCGACCGTCACACAAAGGCTGACAATGAATAAATCAATTATGCTCCGACTTCCGAACATAGCGGTTCACCATACGTGCATGCTACGGGAATCACTAACTTCAACACAAGTATTTATAGATTCACAACACCCTACTAACATAACTCTAGTATTACCAAATCCATATCTCAAAACTAATTGAGAGGAATGAAACTTATCTTTACTATTCGATGCACATGAATATGGAAGTTTTTATTATATTCTCTTTGGATGCCTATCATTTTTAGGACTACTTTCATAGCAAAGCCAATTACCAACTTACTCAAAGAGAGCACTCTCAAAAAGATATAAGTGAAGATCGAGAGTTCTTATTTCTCCAAAATATGACACCGCCGTGCTCTAAAAATATCTAAGTGAAGCACTAGAGCAAAGTTATCTATCTCAAAAGATATAAGTGAATCAGATGCGAGCTAAATTGCCTAACTCAAAAGATATAAGCGAAACTCAAAGAGTATTCTAGCAAATTCATGATGAGTGCATGTCTCTCTGAAAAAGGTGTGCAGCAAGGATGATTGTGACACAACAAAAAGAAAAGACTCCTATAATACACGACGCTCCAAGCAAAACACATATCATGTGGTGAATAAAAATATAGCTCCAAGTAACGTTACCGATGGATTGAAGACAAAAGAGGGGATGCCTTCCCGGGGCATCCCCAAGCTTAGGCTTTTTGGTGTCCTTGAATTTGGCTGGGGATGCCTTGGGCATCCCCAAGCTTAAGCTCTTTCCACTCTTTATGCCATTGTCCATGAGGACATCACCCAAAACTTGAAAACTTCACAACACAAAACTTAAACAGAAACTCGTGATATCATTAGCATAAGAAAACAAACCACCACCTCTTTAGGTACTGTAGCAAACTTGATTGCTATTTATATTGGTGTTATATTACTGTATTATCACTTTTCCATGGCTAGTACCCCCGATACTATCCGTAGTTTCATCAAAATAAGCAATCAACACAACAAAAATAGAATCTATCAAAAACAGACCAGTCTGTAGCAATCTGTATACTTCGTATACTTCTCGTATCTCAAAAAATCTGAACAATTATGACAATTAATTCAAAAACAGACCAGTCTGTTGCTCAACCATTTGTTTTGTGCAAGTTATATGCTTATTGTCTCATCTATCTTCTTGCACTCGTTGTGTGTTTTTATTAATTTTGAGGGAGCAACGATCCTATTTTGTCCACTTGTATCAAATACAAAAATCTCTTATTAGTGCACAAATCATGGGGAGCTTCTCTAGTTTTGATAAAACACTCCTTTGCCTTTATCATAGTATCTTTTATTCATGTGGTTTGAAGGACCATGTGATTGTTTGTTCCATATGGTATCTTTTGATTGCTTGCTTCTATTTTGTATGTCTTTGTGCCATACGATCCTACTTCTTGCAATCTTTGGGTCCTCAATATAGTTTGTTTTCCTCCAACTACTTATCATTGTATTTGTGTATTTCTTTGCACTCATTTGCTGAGAAGTACACACTTTTTGGAGGACCACCTACTATATTGGCTTTCTAAACTTTTCGTCCATTTTGGCAATCGATGCCAATAGGGGAGAAGTTTAGAGAGTTTACTTTGGATATGTTTAGAGGGATTTGCTTTTATTGCGTAAGCATTTACATCTTGCACGCATGCATTATTGCTTTGTATGTGTGCGCTTGGCTATGCTTATTTCCTTATATAAACTCTCTTGAAGTGGTTGTCGTCAATTACCAAAATGGGGGAGATTGTTACAGCATATATCTCCATATGTGGTTTTGGTAATTGATGACAATTCCTATGGACTAATGGTTGCCTTAAGTTATATTTATAGGATTTGTCCATAGGCACTTCTTGAAGTCCATCTGTTGGGTTCAAGGAGTTTATATGATGACCAAGGTGGTATTAAAGGTATTATCCAAATAATGGTCATAGAGACACAAGGTTGATCAAGATCGTCAGACAAAGAGTAAATCAAGATGATCAACACACAAAGCGTACAAGATGTACCGAGAGGGATCAAGTGATCCCATGGTATGGTAAGCATTGTCTAGTACGTATTTGTGTACTAACCCATGGTCTTCGTGAGAGTTCTATGTGGGGTTAGGTGTGTTTCCATGGGCTTGCGGCAAGAGGAAGATCTCATACAACCCATGGAGGATGACGTCAAGTGGTGGAGGATGGTGGCAATGGACTTGTGAAGATATGCTGAAGAGCGGCTCACCCATAGTGTGTATGGGGGAGCAATCAACTACTCTTCATCAAGCCAACGCAATCAAGAAATGTGGTCCATCTTGAGGAAGCCAAGATCATCGTCATCTATCTCAAGAGAACGAGGTGAAAGGTATAGGTTTGCCCTTGATAGGTTTTCTGTTTTAGGATAGATTGCCATACTGTCAAGGGGGACTCTCAATTGAGTAGCTTGATCGTATTATTCGTTGAGACCTCAAACCATTTGCATCCTTGCATCATACTTCTTGGTTCTTGTTTGGTGTTTCTCTTTGTGAGTTTTAGAGCTTATGTTCATCTTCATGACAAGCTCGAGTTCATCGAAAACGGAGTCCATATGCATCTTCTATGATGTTTTCGATGTTGGGAGTTTTTACTGGTCTTATTCGAAGAAAGGTTCTTACCATTTTCTTATGGGACTTTTCTCACTTGCTTCTTATTGATATTTCTATCAAGACTGTTTGTCCCATGTCGTTAGCTTTCCAACAAACTTGGTTTCGTTCAATTCGGAGTCCGTATGCGAAAGTTACAGCAGTTTCAGTATCCAACGGTAATACCGCTCCTGGTGTCAGCGATAGTACCGCTCATGCAGAGGTAGTACCGCCCCCGGAGAGGTAGTACCGCCCTCGGAGCGGTAGTATTTTTTTGTATCCTTTTTCGCCTCAGCATGGTTGGTGAACCTACCGAGCGGTAGTACCGCTCCCATGAGCGGTAGTACCGCTTTGTGCGGACTGTGAGGCTTAACGGTTGGATTTTTCCCCATCTATAAAAGGGGGTCTTCTTCCCCATTGAACCTTATCTCTTTAGCTCGTGTTCTTCCCCCATTGTTGACCTTCTTCCAGCTTGCTAACTCTCAACCCCTCCAATGATTCTTGCTAGTTCTTTAGAGAAAAGAGAGAGGAGATCTTGATCCACATTTCCACCAATCACTTTCTCCTCTAAGTGAGGGGAACCCATTGGGTCTAGGTATTGGAGTTCTTCGTGTTCTTCTTCATTCTTCCTCTCATTCTTCTCCCTAGCATTAGTTGCTTTGGTGGGATTTGGGAGAGAAGGATTTGGGCACTCCGTGTGCCCTTGCCATTGCATTTGGTGCATCGCTTTGAGTTCTCCACGGTGATACGTGGAAGTGAGAAGTTGAGAAGCTTATTACCTTTGGGTACTTGGTACCCCTAGAAGCTTGGTGGTGCCTCGGAGCTCAATCATTGTGGTGTAAAGCTCAGGACAAGCGTCGGGGTCTCCAATTAAGTTGTGGAGATTGCCCCGAGCATTTGTGGTCACCTCGAAGCCATATGCCATTGTGGTGAAGCTTTGTGGTGTTGTTGGGAGCCTTCAATTAAGTTGTGGAGATTGCCCCAACCTTGTTTGTACGGGTTCGGTGACCGCCCTCAAGGGTCCCTTAGTGGAATCGCGACATCTTGCATTGTGCGAGGGCGTGAGGAGATTACGGTGACCTTAGTGGCATCTTGGGGAGCATTGTGCCTCCACACCGCTCCAACGGAGATTAGCATCCGCAAGGGTGTGAACTTCATGTTGGAAATATGCCCTAGAGGCAATAATAATTAGTTATTATTATATTTCTTTGTTCATGATAATCGTTTATTATCCATGCTATAATTGTATTGATTGGAAACACAATACTTGTGTGGATACATAGACAAAACACTGTCCCTAGTAAGCCTCTAGTTGACTAGCTCGTTGATCAAAGATGGTCAAGGTTTCCTGGCCATAGGCAAGTGTTGTTACTTGATAACGGGATCACATCATTAGGAGAATCATGTGATGGACTAGACCCAAACTAATAGACGTAGCATGTTGATCGTGTCATTTTGTTGCTACTGTTTTCTGCGTGTCAAGTATTTGTTCCTATGACCATGAGATCATATAACTCATGGACACCGGAGGAATGCTTTGTGTGTATCAAACGTCGCAACGTAACTAGGTGACTATAAAGATGCTCTACAGGTATCTCCGAAGGTGTTCGTTGAGTTAGTATGGATCGAGACTGGGATTTGTCACTCCGTGTGACAGAGAGGTATCTCGGGGCCCAGTCGGTAATACAACATCACACACAAGCCTTGCAAGCAATGTGACTTAGTGTAAGTTGCGGGATCTTGTATTACGGAACGAGTAAAGAGACTTGCCGGTAAACGAGATTGAAATAGGTATGCGGATACTGACGATCGAATCTCGGGCAAGTAACATACCGAAGGACAAAGGGAATGACATACGGGATTATATGAATCCTTGGCACTAAGGTTCAAACGATAAGATCTTCGTAGAATATGTAGGATCCAATATGGGCATCCAGGTCACGCTATTGGATATTGACCGAGGAGTCTCTCGGGTCATGTCTACATAGTTCTCGAACCCGCAGGGTCTGCACACTTAAGGTTCGACGTTGTTTTATGCGTATTTGAGTTATATGGTTGGTTACCGAATGTTGTTCGGAGTCCCGGATGAGATCACGGACGTCACGAGGGTTTCCGGAATGGTCTGGAAACGAAGATTTATATATAGGATGACCTCATTTGATTACCGGAAGGTTTTCGGAGTTACCGGGAATGTACCGGGAATGACGAATGGGTTCCGGGAGTTCACCGGAGGGGGGCAACCCACCCCGAGGAAGCCCATAGGCATTGAGGGCGGCGCACCAGCCCTTAGTGGGCTGGTGGGACAGCCCAAAAGAGCCCTATGCGCATTGGAAGAAAAATCAAAGATAAAAGGAAAAAAAAGAGAAGGAGGTGGGAAAGGGAAGAAGGACTCCACCTTCCAAACCAAGTAGAATTCGGTTTGGGAGGGGGAGACCTTCCCCCTTAGGTTCGGCCGACCCCTTGGGAGTCCTTGGACCCCAAGGCAAGGCTCCCCCCTCCTCCTCCTATATATAGTGGGGTTTTAGGGCTGATTTGAGACAACTTTTGCCACGGCAGCCCGACCACATATCTCCACAGTTTTACCTCTAGATCGCGTTTCTGCGGAGCTCAGGCGGAGCCTTGCCGAGACAAGATCATCACCAACCTCCGGAGCGCCGTCACGCTGCCGGAAAACTCTTCTACCTCTCCGTCTCTCTTGCTGGATCAAGAAGGCCGAGATCATCGTCGAGCTGTACGTGTGCTGAACGCGGAGGTGCCGTCCGTTCGGCACTAGATCGTGGGACCGATCGCGGGACGGTTCGCGGGGCGGATCGAGGGACCTGAGGACGTTCCACTACATCAACCACGTTCACTAACGCTTATGCTGTACGGTCTACAAGGGTACGTAGATCACACATCCCCTCTCGTAGATGGACATCACCATGATAGGTCTTCGTGCGCGTAGGAATTTTTTTGTTTCCCATGCGAGTTCCCCAACACTTCAGGACACATCATCGTCTCCGCGTGCCTCCGTTATCTCTTACCCGAACCCTTTACTTATGCACTTTACTTTGTGATAGCCATATTGTTTCTTGTCATATATCTTGCTATCACTTAGTTGTTTATCTTTCTTAGCTTAAGTTATTGGTGCACGTAGTTGAGCCTAGTTGTTTTAGGTTTTGTGCTTGACAAATTAAACGTTAGTTTTATTACGCATTTGTTCAAGCCAAAGCCGTAATTATTTTAAAGCGCCTATTCACCCCCCTCTAGGCGACATCCACGGCCTTTCAATTGGTATCAGAGCTAGGTCTTTCTTTATTAGGTTTAACCACCTAGAGAGTAAGGATGTCGACTAGGGGTTTAGGATTCACTGGCACTCTTAGTTTCGATGGAACAAATTTTGATGTTTGGGTAATTCGCATGCTTAATCACTTTAGGGTCTTGGACCCAAATTTAGAATGAATTGTAGATATGGGTTTTTCTCCTCCAAAGGATTCTCAAAATATATGTTTAGAGGATGAGAAAAACTCTTATCTCAATGCTCAAGCTTCTAATGTGCTTTTTGATGCTTTGAGCAATGTAGGTATATTTCAACTCATGCCATTCCGGGATGCTTATGAGTTGTGGACAAAGGTTCAAGATAAATATGGTATGTCCAAGATTTGTGGGAATGATTGTTATCTCTCCACCTCCGGTCGTGTGGTCTTCTCAACTTCATCTACTTCACCTACATGTGGATTGCCACAAGGTAATGATATGGTGAGTAGTGGTGATCATTGCAACGATGATAGTGGGTTTATTGTTGATGATCCTTCATCACTATATTACTGCAATGGTTCATCTTTGGGCATTAACACTTCGAGCACTCTAAATGTTTTACATGCTTGTGTTGATAGTCCTTGCATATCATGTAAAAACTGCTTGACTAAATCTCATGATGATATGCTTCCTATATCTTGTTGCCATTATAAAAATGTATATATTTTCTCGAGTTTTTGTGGTAACAATGTAGAGGAAATTCATCACTCCATAGAACAAGATGTGGCCTTGAATGATGCTTCAAGGGATCCTACATCATCATCTACTGTGACTCACATTTGCCTTATGGCTAAGGCTTCAAAGCTATCTCCTACTTTGAATCCCAATATATCTCATGATGATGACGTTGATGATAATGGGGATGAAAATAATGATGAAGAGAGTGATAATATTGTGTCCTTAAAAATTAAGGGTGAAACGATTTTTAAATCTCTTTATAAGAATGAACTTGCTTGTTCCAACTTCTTGGAAATCATGTCTATTGCCACTGAGGGCATGAAATACATTGAGGAGTTGGAAGCTCATCTCGAGGAGCATGAGGCCACCATTGAGACAATGGAAGGTCATGAGCGTGAATACGCTAACGAGATCGCAGAGCTATCTCATGCTCTTGAAAATGAACAAACCAACAAGGAATCTCTTGAGGAAACCTTTGCTATAGAATTATCTAGATTAAAGGAATCCCATGATAGAGCTCTCGAGGTGGCTAATGATTTTAGAACTAAAAACGATAAGCTTGAAGTTGCACATGCTAAACTCGTTGAGGACTATGAGCACCTCGAAAATGGTTCAAAGGCTATTAAGAGTTCGCTCATCGAACTCACCGAGTCTCATGCTCAACTTGAAGCTTCATATGCTAAAGAGCTTGCAAAGTTGCCTTCTCCTCTTATTGTTAATAATGATGCTTGTGCTACTAATTCTACTTCTTGTGAAGCATCCATTTTAAAGGAGAATGTTGAGCTAAGGTCTCAACTCGAGTTGCTATCTAGCAATTATGGAAATTGGAAGAAAGTCATGTAATGCTCACAATCTCTCATGATGATCTTCTAGTATCCCATAATGTGCTAAAATTAGCTCATGAGGCTATTACTACCAAGGTAACATCGAGTGATCCTCATGTGGACATTAGCACTACTTCTAGTCAAAAAGCTATATTGCCATGTGCTAGTCCTCGTAATTCATCTACTCACAATGTTGCTACATCTTGTGATGAATTACTTTCCATGCCTTGTTGCTCTAACAATGAAGCTTATACTTCCTCTAGTACTTGTGTTCATACTAACCATGTAGAGGAAATCAAAGAGCTCAAGGCCCAAGTGTGACGCCCTCGATTTAATCGTACGCTAACCATACACGCAAATGCGTACGATCAAACCCAAGGACTCACGGGAAGATATCACAACACAACTCTAGACACAAATAAAAATAACATCAGCTTCATATTACAAGCCAGAGGCCTCGAGGGCTAGAATACGAAAGCTCGATAAACACACGAGTCAGCGGAAGCAAAAAAATATCTGAGTACAGACATAAAACATGGGGTGCCTTAGAGAAGGCTAGCACAAAAGATACAACGATCGAACGAGGCGAGGCCTCCTGCTTGGGAACCTCCTAACTACTCCTGATCATCAGCGGCCTCCACGTAGTAGTAGGCACCGTCGGGGTAGCAGTCGTCGGTGGCGGGGACCTCCATCTCCTGGGCTCCATCATCTGGTCGCAGCAAACGGATCAAGGGGACAAGGGGGGGGAGCAGAGCAGCGGTGAGTACTCATCCAAAGTACTCGCAAGTCTTACTTCAGAACTATTCTAAATATGCATCCGTATCAAAGAAGGGGGTTATATGTGGACTGACTGCAGCAATGCGAGAATAGAGAGAGAAGGCCTAGTCCTATCGAAGACTAGCATCTTCAGGGTCTCGCAGCAACAGACGAGAATAGAACAGGGGTAACACATTAATAGTCATATTGTTGCAGCAATATTAAAATGAGGTCACGCCTAAAGATCCTCCCTCGACTCCCTGCGAGGAAGCAATCCCGAGGCAAACTAATTCCAGTTAAGTAACAATTGTAGTTGTAAAAGATCGGGGCACAACTCCAAGTCGTCCTGTAACCGTGGACACGGCTATCCGAATAGTTAATTTTCATCCCCGCAGGGGTGCACCACATGTCCCGTCATGCTCGATAACACTCTGGCCGGACATACTTTTCTGGGTCCTGTCCGGCCTCGGAATATCGACACGTCGCAGCCCCACCTAAGACTAATCAGAGAGGCCAGCCTGCCGGTCTAACTCCTAAGCACAAAGGGTTCGTGGTCCCAGTTCCCCTTCACGCTCCTGCACGTGGCGTGGGCGGCCGACGTCAGTCCTAGCATCCCTTAATCACAAGCACGATGCATCTCGGGACCACTCGGGCGCGCGCCGCTACATTGCTGGCATCTGAAAAGCTTCGGCTGATACCGCGACGCCGAGTACCCATAATTCTTCCCACGTAGCCGGTTAGTGCGAAAAGGTCTCCGACCAACCGAGATCAAATACCCAAATCCATTAGCATTTTAATTAGGCCATCAACACAGTCTCACGGGAATCCACCCGTCTTACAACTAATCACCAAATGATCCAAGTAACATGGTCGAGTAACTGTGTGGTTGTAACATCGGGGGAATCCGAGGTATCACCCTCGTTGGATTCCGAACGACGTACCCGTCAAGGTGGGCTTAGAGGAATCACCCTCGGGGGTCCCACACTTGAGGGGTTGCACGACAGGGGCGTCCTCGGGAATGGTGAAAGAGGAATCACCCTCGATAACCACGACCGACTAGCTATACTACAGAGATATCATCAGGAGTACTTAGTGAGGTGTCACCCTCGGTACCCGATAGTATCCCTATAGCGTCGTACAACGAAGGGGGTGTATGTGTTGTGTCGGGCCTGGCTCGTCGATCAGAGATCGAGGTTTGAAAACAAGCGGGGCAACTGGACTACGGGGTCAGAGGGGATGACTGCTCCACCTATACTAAGCAGATTAAAGGTACAGGACTGAAAGTAGCAGTTCATCAAAAATAGGCTATGCATCAGATATAGGAGCTAACTACAACAGTAGCAAAATACTAATGCAAGCAGTAGGAAGAAAGACATAGGCGATATAGGAATGATCAAGGGGGGGTTTGCTTGCCTTGCTGCTCTGCGGCAAAGGACTGATCGGCAGGGTCGTAGATGTACCCGGCAGCAGCGTCAGTCTCGGGGTCTACCGGTAAGAAGAGGGGGAAGAAACAATAAATAATAGCAACGGTGCAACACAAAGCATGACATGGCAAGATGCAGGCTAGACATGAGCTAACGCAGCAACATCCGTCATAGACGGGTCGGAAGAATATCTGACGATATTTTTCGGGTCTCGGGCTACTACCGGTTATATTCGAAACGATGGAAAAGTTCCAAGTTTGCTATGCTAGGGACGCGTGACACACGAACGGGCCGTGTATCCGGGTTCGTCTCGTTCTGCTGATCAACTTTCATGTTGAAATTATTTTGATCTGACTTACGGATTATTTAATATTAATTTTTAAAGTTTTATTTAATAATTAGGGATTAAAGACAGATTTAATTATTTTAATAAAATCCTATTATGACATCATCGCGATGTCATGCCGACATCAACATTTGACTAGTCAACTGACCAGCGGGTCCCGAACGTCATAGGCACAAGTTTTTATTAAGATTAATTATTAATTAATCAGATTAATTTAGTGGGGGACCCACGTGTCATACTCTAATTATTCTAATTAATTAATTTAACTAATATATCTATTTATTTATTTAATAAAAACATTATTTTTATTTTTATTTTAACTATCGCGTGGGGCCTCCGTGTCATAGACAGCGGGTGCGTTGGCCCCACCGGTAAGTGGCCTAAGGCTATTTACTCTTTTTTTAGATACCTAACCGTGCAAATATCGTATTCCTCCAAATATCCATATACGCAAATACATACATCGCATCTCATACATACATACATTCATACACATCTAATACATCATTTATTTTATTTCTTTTAACTCAACAACACTCTCCTCTCTCTCTCTCTGTTAACAGAGAGACAAAGAACTCAACACAGGGTTCTCTCTGCTAACTCAACATAGGAGAGAGCCAACTTCAAATCCTCCTACCGGTCACTACCGTCGATGGATCGGGGCCCCGTTTGCCGGAACGGAACCGGGACGGTGAGGGGAACGCGACGGTGGGAGGAGCCCGAGGAGGGGCTCACCAACGTTGACGAGACGGCCCGATGAAGCCGGAGTTCGCGGGAAAGACGGGGTTGACGGCGGTGATGACACGGTGGTGGTGATGCCGGTGAGGACGGTCGCCGGAGAAGCCTCCCGGAGGTGGCCAACCGGCGTGACGAGGAGAGGGAGTCTCCCTGCCCGGTCCCTCTTGGACCGAGCGGGAGGAAGAGGCGGCGTTGAAGGAGGGGGGGGGGGGGGCGGCCGAGGTGAGGCCGGCCGGATCCGGCGAGGGGAGATGTACGGGAGGCCCGGTGGGGGAGGGGCTCGCCGGCGGGGTGGAGGGCCGAGGGGGCCTGGGCTGGTACCGGCGGGTGGGGAGTCGGGCAGGGGCTCGCCGGCCGGGGGGTAGAGGCGAGGTGAAGGGGGGGGGCGGCGAGATGGGGTGACGTCGGAGTGGGGAGCCAGGGAGGCCTCGGTCCCCTGGTGGGAGGAGGAGCCGAAGGGAGGAGGGGGTACGGGAGAGAGAGGAGGTTCTCTCGTGCGGGGTGACCGAGAGGGAGAGAACGAGGGACGTGGGAGGTTCCTGTCGGTGGGGGGAGGCGAGCGGGATAGATGGGGAGGGGCCTCGCGTGGGGGAGGGTAGATCGCCAGGGGGGTTGGTGGCGATGTGGGGGGGGGCTGCCCTGGCGGCGGCGGGGGGGGGGGGGAGTTGGGGAGCCAGGGGCGCTAGGGTTGCTCGGGTTCGGTGGTGGGGGCGGTTGGGGCTTGGCCAGTTGGGCCACTTGGCCCAGCTCGGCCAAGGGTGGGGGTGGTGTTTTGCTTTTTTCTTTTCTTTTTCTTTATTTGTATTTCATTTTCAGTTTTATTTTACCCTTTTGTTTATTTCTTTATATAATTTTTTTATTTTCTGCATTCTAATTTAGAAAACATATTAACCACTATTATGTGCTATAACTCAAACATTTTTATTTTTCTTACATCTGAAAATTTAATTCGTTTGTCTTTAAAGTAAAAATGATAACTGTTTTGACTTTTATTTAGTGACAACCTAGCTCAGTTAAACATGATGACCTAGCATCATTAGGGTGCGGTTACTGTAGCTTAATTACCGGGGTGTCACACCAAGTCACTTCCTTGAAGAAAGACTTGGAAAAGAGTCATGAAGGAATGTCCACACTCAACAATGTCTTGTGTGGGCAAAAATTCCCAAATGACAAATATGGACTTGGATTCAACTCCAACAAGAAGAATAAGTCCAAAAGCTTCAAGAAGAAGAGCCAAGAACAAGTCAAGAATTCGACCAAGATTATTTGCTTCAAGTGCAAAATTGAAGGGCACCATGTTAGATCTTGCCCACTAAATAAGAAGCCCCAAAGTCACAAGCAACAAGGGAAGAGGCCACAAGTGCACTCACATACTCAACTACAAGTTGAAGAAAGGCCCCTTTCCAAGAAGACCCAATCCAACACTCCTCATGTTGAGAAATCAATAGGGAAGAAATTAAAGGGTAGATGTTGCTACCTATGTCGTGAGAAGGGTCACTTCGCTTCTTCTTGCACGAGAGGTAATTTATTCAACCCAATCTTTATTGATGATATTTATTCACTTGGGAAGGATAAGGTTGGCAATGTGTTTGCCAAGTTTGTTGGTATTCAAAGTGGTGTCAAGAAAAGTACCATTTGGGTTGCCAAGCCTATTGTGACTAACCTCTTAGGACCCAACGTGGTTGGGGACCAACAAGCTCAAACTTGATCAATAGGTGTTTGTGGAGGACATTAGAGACTTGGATACATAATGAAGAATTAAGGGGTCTTCATCATTCATATTTTCTCAAGCCAAGTCATTTGGATTATCGAGTTTCTATCTTATATCCAATGTGCCTCCTTACGGTAACTTGTACTAAAACTGTTTACATTGTTAGTTGCTTGCCCCTTTGCATGTTGTGGTTTTGTACCTTGCATGTGTTTGTACATGTTGTGCTTCCAACTTGCTTATGTTGAGTAATCGAGTATGTGTATGTTGGTTTGCATATCATGTACATGTGAGTCTTGTATTGAGCCTTTTTTGCATCCTGTTTGTATCTTTGTTGGATCTTGTGAGAGATTAATGGATTATCCCATTGTGGGGGAGTGATGTGCTTTGCACACCTCACAATCCTATAAATGTGTATACATGGGGAATACCACTTATGATTGATATTTCAAGATTATCTAGTTTCTATGTGGTATGTCTTACTCATGAGAAATTCAAATTCTATATGGTCCATTAATTATCTCTTGTTGGTTTTAATTTGCCTCTTGTTAATATTGTTGGGTTATCACATTATGGGGGAGTAATATGCTATGTGCATATTACAAGCCTAGAGAATGTGTACATTTGACGTATTGCCACTTAGTGTTGATATTGTAAATTATCTTGTTCCTAGGTGACATGTTTGCTCTACAAGTGTCATTTGCTTGCGTTTTATGGGTAAAGATGATCTTGGATATATTTGCGATCTACCAATAAGTATCATTTCCAAAATACTTCTTGTCCTTGACAATTGGTATTCCCATCATGTGGTAGGAATTGCTAATCGTCTTCACATTGGATTTTGTGTTTCGTTTGTCTTCCTTGCCTCTTGTAGATCTATTTTAACATGTCTAGTATTTTTATAGATATATAGAAAGTGATGATCCCATCTTGTGCATTTTTTATTTAAATGCAAATTCTATATAATGCACATCCCTTGGGGGAGCTATCCTTTTTTCTTTAGAACACTCTCTTTATTCATCCATCATAAAATCTTTTGATCCCCATCAAGTGTGTGTTGATGGGAGGCAAGTCTTGCTCTTTATGATGCTTTGTGCCATCTTGAAAAATTTGTCGAGGGTTTGGTGTGTTGGAACCTAGATCTCTTTTGGAATCTAGATACCTCGTGTTTGTTTTCCTTCAGTTGGTATCTTGTTTCCTTTTATTTGGCATGTGTCAATAGATATCTCATTCCTTGAGGTATCTTTTAATTGATATCCTTCAAGTGATAAGTTTTCGTTTGGTATCTTATTATCACTTGATACCTTCTCTTTTAGTTTATTATCAACTTTGTGTTGAGTTGATTCTTGAAAGCCTTGAGCATGCATATTTACTATATATAACTTCTTTTGCTTGCTTTCTTTCTTTGACCCAATATATAGGGGAAACTTTGTCATAAATTGGCTAAAGTGTGCATGAAATTCAAATTCATATCCTTGTGCACATATGTATGTGGAGTTTGTCCTATGTATTGTTGTTTTCTAACTCTTTGGTCCCAATGAGCTTGGGCACCATTTTGTTTGTTTTGTTGTTTCAGGAACAATTGGAGATGCGTTGGATGCTCGGCTCACCTACGAGGAAGGTGTTGAGACCATGTGATTATTGGAGCCAAGTTAGGATGATCAACGAACAACTATCTACTACATCAATCAATTGTTGTCTCGGTAACATGTATCTAATTCATGCATTCATTTCTTGCAAAGGCCCAAACCTGTCTTTTCTTTTCCAGGTTGCATCATGGCATGAATCTCTTGATTCGTTCTTGTAGTACTTGTTTCCTTTCTCAAAGCATCCAAACGATGATGTCTTATTGCTAGTTGGGATGCCTTTGATGTTCGTATGTTGGAATTTCATATTGTACAATAAGAAAATATTAGGCCATGTGCTATGCTTCCAAGCAAAGATCTTATTGATATATTTATGACTTCCTTTTGGATATCTTGTTTGTTCCTTCTTGTAACCATTTCGTATGTACATCCTTATTTGTGAATATATATCATCATGATTGTCTTCAACTTAGAATCTTTTACACATGAGAGAAGATACATCTCTAATTGATATCCTCTTTTCTTTCACGTCCACCGTTGCATTTCCTTTTTTTTTGTTTTGGTGGCTTTGTGAAAGGATTTGTCTTGAGTGCGTATCTTACTTTCCTACATCTTGATGCACTCTTTGGCCGTGAAGATTATTTTTCCTCATGCTTGTCTTGATGAGAGTTTTGCCATTTCGATTGGTATTCCTCCTCTTGACAAGGTTCTTATTTCCTATCTTCAACATGGGTTGTCACAAGCATTGGTTCTTATTTTGTTTATTAGTAAGCTTGTGAATCCATTTTCTAGTATGTGTGTGTGGGAATGATATGTCTTGCACTTTGTTTCTCATTTCATCAAGACTATGTTGATGAGTAATGCTCAACCTTATCTTAGTCTTCTCAAGTGCTTTGCCATGACTCACACACATTATTTTGGTTGAGACTATTCTTAAGTTGCTTATTTTACATGTTGCTCAACCATTTGTTTTGTGCAAGTGATATGCTTATTGTCTCATCTATCTTCTTGCACTCGTTGTGTGTTTTTATTAATTTTGGGGGAGCAACGATCCTATTTTGTCCACTTGTATCAAATACAAAAATCTCTTATTAGTGCACAAATCATGGGGAGCTTCTCTAGTTTTGATAAAACACTCCTTTGCCTTTATCATAGTATCTTTTATTCATGTGGTTCGAAGGACCATGTGATTGTTTGTTCCATATGGTATCTTTTGATTGCTTGCTTCTATTTTGTATGTCTTTGTGCCATACGATCCTTCTTTTTGCAATCTTTGGGTCCTCAATGTAGTTTGTTTTCCTCCAACTACTTATCATTGTATTTGTGTATTTCTTTGCACTCATTTGCTGAGAAGTACACACTTTTTGGAGGACCACCTACTATATTGGCTTTCTAAACTTTTCATTCATTTTGGCTATCGATGCCAATGGGGGAGAAGTTTAGAGAGTTCACTTTGGATATGCTTAGAGGGTTTTGCTTTTATTGCGTAAGCATTTACATCTGCACGCATGCATTATTGCTTTGTATGTGTGCGCTTGATTATGCTTATTTCCTTATATAAACTCTCTTGAAGTGGTTGTCGTCAATTACCAAAATGGGGGAGATTGTTAGAGCATATATCTCCATATGTGGTTTTGGTAATTGATGACAATTCCTATGGACTAATGGTTGCCTTAAGTTATATTTATAGGATTTTTCCATAGGCACTTCTTGAAGTTCATATGTTGGGTTCAAGGAGTTTATATGATGACCAAGGTGGTATTCAAGGTATTACCCAAAGAATGGTCATAGAGACACAAGGTTGATCAAGATCGTCAGACAAAGAGTAAATCAAGATGGTCAACACACAAAGCGTACAAGATGTACCGAGAGGGATCAAGTGATCCCATGGTATGGTAAGCATTGTCCAGTACGTATTTGTGTACTAACCCATGGTCTTCGTGAGAGTTCTATGTGGGGTTAGGTGTGTTTCCATGGGCTTGTGTCAAGAGGAAGATCTCATACAACCCATGGAGGATGACGTCAAGTGGTGGAGGATGGTGGCAATGGACTTGTGAAGATATGCTGAAGAGTAGCTCACCCATAGTGTGTATGGGGGAGCAATCAACTAGTCTTCATCAAGCCAACACAATCGAGAAATGTGGTCCATCTTGAGGAAGCCAAGATCATCGTCATCTATCTCAAGAGGACAAGGTGCAAGGTATAGGTTTGCCCTTGATAGGTTTTCTGTTTTAGGATAGATTGCCATACTGTCAAGGGGGGCTCTCAAGTGAGTAGCTTGATCATATCATTCGTTGAGAGCTCAAACCATTTGCATACTTGTATCATACTTCTTGGTTCTTGTTTGGTGTTTCCCATTGTGAGATTTATAGCTTATGTTCATCTTCATGACAAGCTCGAGTTCATCGAAAATAGAGTCCATATGCATCTTCTATGATGTTTTCGATGTTGGGAGTTTTTACTGGTCTTATTCGAAGAAGGGTTCTCACCATCTTCTTATGGGACTTTTCTCACTTGCTTATTATTGGTATTTCTATCAAGAATGTTTGGCCCACGTCGTTAGCTTTCCAACAAACTTGGTTTCGTTGAATTCGGAGTCCGTATGCGAAAGTTACAGCAGTTTCAGTATCCAGCGGTAGTACCGCTCCTGTAGCGGTAGTACCGCCCCCGGAGAGGTAGTACCGCCCTTTGAGCGGTAGTAATTTTTTACTACCGCTCCGTCAGACTGTTTTTTGCATCCTTTTTGGCCTCAGCATGGTTAGTGAACCTACCGAGCGGTAGTACCGCTCTGTGCGGGCTGTGAGGCTTAACAGTTGGATTTTTCCCCACCTATAAAAGGGGGTCTTCTTCCCCATTGAACCTTATCTCTTTAGCTCGTGTTCTTCCCCCATTGTTGACCTTCTTCGAGCTTGCTAACTCTCAACCCCTCCAATGATTCTTGCTAGTTCTTGACGGAAAAGAGAGAGGAGATCTTGATCCACATTTCCACCAATCACTTTCTCCTCTAAGTGAGGGGAACCCATTGGGTCTAGGTCTTGGAGTTCTTCGTGTTCTTCTTCATTCTTCCTCTCATTTTCCTCCCTAGCATTAGTTGCTTTGGTGGGATTTTGGAGAGAAGGATTTGGGCACTCCGTGTGCCCTTGCCATTGCATTCGGTGCATCGCTTTGAGTTCTCCACGGTGATACGTGTAAGTGAGAAGTTGAGAAGCTTATTACCTTTGGGTACTTGGTACCCCTAGAAGCTTGGTGGTGCCTCGGAGCTCAATCATTGTGGTGTAAAGCTCAGGGCAAGCGTCGGGGTCTCCAATTAAGTTGTGGAGATTGTCCCGAGCATTTGTGGTCACCTCAAAGCCATATGCCATTGTGGTGAAGCTTTATGGTGTTGTTGGGAGCCTCCAATTAGTTGTGGAGATTGCCCCAACCTTGTTTGTACGGGTTCGGTGACCACCCTCAAGGGTCCCTTAGTGGAATCACGACATCTTTCATTGTGCGAGGGCGTGAGGAGATTACGGTGGCCTTAGTGGCATCTTGGGAAGCATTGTGCCTCCACACCGCTCCAACGGAGATTAGCATCCGCAAGGGTGTGAACTTCGGGATACATCATCGTCTCCGCGTGCCTCGGTTATCTCTTACCTGAACCCTTTACTTATGCACTTTACTTTGTGATAGCCATATTGTTTCTTGTCATATATCTTGCTATCACTTAGTTGTTTATCTTGCTTAGCATAAGTTATTGGTGCACATAGTTGAGCCTAGTTGTTTTAGGTTTTGTGCTTGACAAATTAAACGTTAGTTTTATTCCGCATTTGTTCAAGCCTAAACCGTAATTATTTTAAAGCGCCTATTCACCCCCCTCTAGGCGACATCCACGTCCTTTCAGTCTAGCCATAAGGATAGGTAGACTATCCCACACAAGCAAACAGAAACAAGCGAGAGAAAAGGGCGAACGAAAATGGCGAATATTTTTGTAATTTTTGTTTTTCAAAAGTGGGGTAGAGGAACACGAGAGGCAAAAGGAAAAAAATTAAATGCAAGAGATGAGTTTGCAACAGTTACTTGGATAAGCTTTACTTAGAATAGTCTCCGGTGCCAGAAATTGACACGTTGAAGGGAGACTATTCTTGACTTGATACTTGATACGTCTCAAACGTATCTATAATTTTTTATGGTTTCATGCTGTTATCTTGTCATCTTTGGATGTTTTATGTACCTTTTATATCTTTTTTGGGACTAACTTATTAATTCAGTGCCATGTGCAAGTTCCTGTTTTTTCTCTGTTTTTGGCACTTTTCAGATCTGATTTTGGAACGGAGTCCAAACGGAATAAAATCCCCGAATTAAATTTTTCCCGAACGGAAGAAGATTAGGGGGCTTGTGGGCCAAGCCAGGAGGGCTACAGGGAGCCCACAAGCCCCCCATCCGCCACGAGGGGGGCGGCGGTGGGCAGGCTTGTGGCCTCCCTGGCGCCCCCCTGACCTAGCTCCTTCGCCTATATATTCCCTAAAATACAGCAAAAAATTAGGGGATCCTTGAAAATACTTTTCCGCCGCCGCAGGCTTCCGTTTCCGCGAGATCTCATCTGGAGACCCTTCCCGGTGCCCTGCCGGAGGGGACTTTCGAGTTGGAGGGCTTCTACATCAACATCATCGCCCCTCCAATGACTCGTGAGTAGTTCACTTCAGACCTACGGGTCCGTAGTTAGTAGCTCGATGGCTTCTTCTCTCTCTTGGATCTTCAATACAAGTTCTCCATGATCTTCATGGAGATCTATCCGATGTAATCCTCTTTGGCGGTGTGTTTGTCGAGATCCGATGAATTGTGGATTTGTGATCAGATTGTCTATGATATATATTTGAGTCTTTGTTGATTTCTTATATGCATGATTTGATATCCTTGTAAGTCTCTCCGAGTCTTGGGTTTTGTTTGGCCAACTAGATCTATGATTCTTTCAATGGGAGAAGTGCTTGGTTTTGGGTTCTTGCCGTGTGGTGACCTTTCCCGGTGACAGTAGGGGCAGCAAGGCACACATCGTGTAGTTGCCATCAAGGGTAAAAAGGTGGGCTTTGTTGTAGATATGAGATTGTCCATCTACATCATGTCATCTTGCTTAAGGCGTTACTCTGCTCTTTCGGACTTAATACACTAGATGCATGCTGGATAGCGGTCGACGTGTGGAGTAGTAGTAGTAGATGCAGAAAGTATCGGTCTACTTGTTTTGGACGTGATGCCTATAGATATAATCATTGCCATAGATGATGTCATGACTTTGCGCGGTTCTATCAATTGCTCGACAGTAATTTGTTCACCCACCGTCTACTTGCTTTCATGAGAGAAGCCACTAGTAAACACTACGACCCCCACGTCTATTCACACCTATCGTTTCCACTTTCGCCTTTACTTTGCTTTGTTACTTTGTTGCTTTCAGTTCTCACTTGGTGAACAATCTATAAGGGATTGAAAACCCCTTCATAGCGTTGGGAGCAAGCTTTTTGTGTTTGTGCATGCACTTGAGATACTCCTTCACTGGATCGATACCTTGGTTCTCAAACTGAGGGAAATACTTACCACCGCCGCGCTACATCACCCTTTCCGCTTCGAGGGAACACCAAAGTAAGGCTCCAAGGCCACGGGGGAAATACTTTGCATATTTGCCTAGGAAGTCCCTTAAGGCGTAGCCGTAGCAGAAGGATTCCTCGTGCCGTAACACGCCTATTTCTGGCGCCATTGGAAGGTCTTTTGTTGCAGTAGCAATACTCCCCGACAACGGCGCCAGAAATTCTTCTTGCTACCTCTTGAGCTTGCATTGGTTTTTCCCTTGAAGAGGAAAGGGTGATGCAGCACAGTAGAAGTAAGTATTTTCCTCACTTTGAGAACCAAGGTATCAATCCAGTAGGAGTATCAAGGAAAGTCTCCAAAGTACCTACGCAAAAACAAACAAACTTGCACCCAACACTATAATGTTGGAATTATGCCCTAGAGGCAATAATAAATACAATTATTATTATAATTCTTGTATCAAGATAATAGTTTATTATCCATGCTATAATTGTATTGAATGAAGACTCATTTACATGTGTGGATACATAGACAAAACACCGTCCCTAGCATGCCTCTAGTTGGCTAGCCAGTTGATCAAAGATAGTCAGTGTCTTCTGATTATGAACAAGGTGTTGTTGCTTGATAACTGGATCACGTCATTAGGAGAATCACGTGATGGACTAGACCCAAACTAATAGACGTAGCATGTTGATCGTGTCATTTTGTTGTTACTGTTTTCTGCGTGTCAAGTATTTATTCCTATGACCAAGAGATCATATAACTCACTGACACCGGAGGAATGCTTTGTGTGTATCAAACGTCGCAACGTAACTGGGTGACTATAAAGATGCTCTACAGGTATCTCCGAAGGTGTTAGTTGAGTTAGTATGGATCAAGACTGGGATTTGTCACTCCGTGTGACGGAGAGGTATCTCGGGGCCCACTCGGTAATACAACATCACACACAAGCCTTGCAAGCAATGTAACTTAGTGTAAGTTGCGGGATCTTGTATTACGGAACGAGTAAAGAGACTTGCCGGTAAACGAGATTGAAATAGGTATGCGGATACTGACGATCGAATCTCAGGGCAAGTAACATACCGAAGGACAAAGGGAATGACATACGGGATTATACGAATCCTTGGCACTGAGGTTCAAACGATAAGATCTTCGTAGAATATGTAGGATCCAATATGGGCATCCAGGTCCCGCTATTGGATATTGACCGAGGAGTCTCTCGGATCATGTCTACATAGTTCCCGAACCCGCAGGGTCTGCACACTTAAGGTTCAACGTTGTTTTATGCGTATTAGAGTTATATGGTTGGTTACCGAATGTTGTTCGGAGTCCCGGATGAGATCACGGACGTCACGAGGGTTTCCGGAATGGTCCGGTAACGAAGATTGATATATAGGATGACCTCATTTGATTACCGGAAGGATTTCAGAGTTACCGGGAATGTACCGGGAATGACGAATGGGTTTCGGGAGTTCATCGGGGGGGGGGGGGCAACCCACCCCGGGGAAGCCCATAGGCCTTTGGGGAGACACACCAGCCCTTAGTGGGCTGGTGGGACAGCCCACAAGTGCCCTATGCGCCAAGGAGAAGAAAACCAAGAGAGAGAAAAAAAGGAGGAGGTGGGAAGGAAGGGGGACTCCCTCCCACCAAACCTAGTCCAACTCGGTTTGGGAGGGGGAGAGTCCTCCCCCTTGGACTCGGCCGACCCCCTTGGTGCTCCTTGAGCCCCAAGGCAAGGCCCCCTCCCTCCCACCTATATATACGGAGGTTTTAGGGCTGATTTGAGACGACTTTTCCACGGCAGCCCGACCACATACCTCCACGGTTTTTCCTCTAGATCGCGTTTCTGCGGAGCTCGGGCGGAGCCCTGCTGAGACAAGGTCATCACCAACCTCCGGAGCGCCGTCACGTTGCCGGAGAACTCTTCTACCTCTCCGTCTCTCTTGCTGGATCAAGAAGGCCGAGATCATCGTCGAGCTGTACGTGTGCTGAACGCGGAGGTGCCGTCCGTTCGGTACTAGATCGTGGGACTGATCGCGGGATTGTTCGCGGGGCGGATCGAGGGACGTGAGGACGTTCCACTACATCAACCGCGTTCTCTAACGCTTCTGCTGTACGGTTTACAAGGGTACGTAGATCACTCATCCCCTCTCGTAGATGGACATCACCATGATAGGTCTTCGTGCGCGTAGGAAAATTTTGTTTCCCATGCGACGTTCCCCAACAGTGGCATCATGAGCTAGGTTCATGCGTAGATGTCTTCTCGAGTAGAACACAAAAGTTTTTGTGGGCGGTGATGTGCGTTTTGCTGCACTCCTTAGTCTTTTCTTGATTCCGCGGTATTGTTGGATTGAAGCGGCTTGGACCGACATTACTCGTACGCTTACGAGAGACTGGTTTCATCGTTACGAGTAACCCCCTTTGCTCAAAGATGACTGGCAAGTGTCGGTTTCTCCAACTTTAGTTGAATCGGATTTGACCAAGGAGGTCCTTGGATGAGGTTAAATAGCAACTCATATATCTCCGTTGTGGTGTTTGCGTAAGTAAGATGCGATCCTACTAGATACCCATGGTCACCACGTAAAACATGCAACAACAAAATTAGAGGACGTCTAACTTGTTTTTGCAGGGTATGATTGTGATGTGATATGGCCAACGATGTGATGTGATATATTGGATGTATGAGATGATCATGTTGTAATAGAAATATCGACTTGCACGTCGATGGTACGGCAACCGGCAGGAGCCATAGGGTTGTCTTTATACTAACGTTTGTGCTTGCAGATGCGTTTACTATTTTGCTAGGATGTAGCTTTGGTAGTAATAGCATGGGTAGCACGACAACCCCGATGGCAACACGTTGATGGATGATCATGGTGTGGCGCCGGTGACAAGAAGATCGTGTCGGTGCTTTGGTGATGGAGATCAAGAAGCACGTGATGATGGCCATATCATGTCACTTATGAATTGCATGTGATGTTAATCCTTTTATGCACCTTATTTTGCTTAGAACGACGGTAGCATTATGAGGTGATCTCTCACTAAAATTTCAAGACGAAATTGTGTTCTCCCCGACTGTGCACCGTTGCTACAGTTCGTCGTTTCGAGACACCACGTGATGATCGGGTGTGATAGACTCAACGTTCACATACAACGGGTGCAAAACAGTTGCGCACGCGGAACACTCGGGTTAAGCTTGACGAGCCTAGCATGTGCAGACATGGCCTCGGAACACATGAGACCGAAAGGTCGATCATGAATCATATAGATGATATAATTAGCATAGGGATGCTTACCACTGAAACTATACTCAACTCACGTGATGATCGGACTTGGGATAGTGTAAGTGGATCATGGACCACTCAAATGACTAGAGAGATGTACTTTTTGAGTGGGAGTTTAGCATATAATTTGATTAAGTTAAACTCTAATTATCTTGAACATAGTCTAAGTCCACTTTGAATATATTTGTGTTGTAGATCATGGCTCACGCGACAGTCATCCTGAATTTTAATACGTTCCTAGAGAAAGCTAAGTTGAAAGATGATGGAAGCAACTTTGTAGACTGGGCTCGTAATCTTAAGCTAATCTTACAAGTTGGGAAGAAGGATTATGTCCTTAATGCTGCGCTAGGAGATGAACCACCCGCTACGGCTGATCAGGATGTTAAGAACGCTTGGTTAGCACGTAAGGAGGACTACTCAATAGTTCAATGTGCAGTCTTGTATGGCTTAGAACCGGGACTTCAACGTCGCTTTGAGCGTCATGGAGCATTTGAGATGTTCCAGGAGTTGAAGTTTATGTTTCAGAAGAACGCCCGGATCGAGAGGTATGAGACCTCCGATAAATTCTATGCTTGCAAGATGGAGGAAAACTCGTCTGTCAGTGAACATGTGCTCAAAATGTCTAGGTACTCAAACCGTCTAGCTGAGCTGGGGATTGAACTCCCGCAAGAGGCTATCACTGACAGAATCCTTCAATCACTGCCGCCAAGCTATAAAGGCTTTGTGTTGAACTACAGCATGCAAGGGATGAACAAGTCTCCCGGCGAGTTGTTTGCGATGCTGAAAGTCGCAGAGTCTGAACTCCGTAAAGAGCATCAAGTGTTGATGGTGAATAAGACCACTAGTTTCAAGAGAAACGGCAAAGGCAAGAAGGCCAATTCGAAGAAGAGCAGCAAGCCTGTTGCCAATCCGCTGAAGAAACCCAAGGCTGCACCTAAGCCTGAAACGGAGTGCTACTATTGCAAGGGTATGGGTCACTGGAAGCGCAATTGCCCCAAGTATCTGGCAGATAAGAAGGCGGGCAAAGAAAAATCAGGTATATTTGATATACATGTTATTGATGTGTACTTAACCGGCTCTCGTAGTAGTGCCTGGGTATTCGATACCGGTTCTGTTGCTCATATTTGCAACTCGAAACAGGAACTGCGGAATAGACGAAGGCTGGCGAAAGATGAAGTGACGATGCGCGTAGGAAATGGTTCCAAAGTTGATGCAATCGCCGTCGGCACAGTGTCACTTCAGCTACCGTCGGGATTAGTGATGAACTTAAATCATTGTTATTTAGTGCCTGCGTTGAGCATGAACATTATATCTGGATCTTGTTTATTGCGAGACGATTACTCTTTTAAGTCAGAGAATAATGGTTGTTCTATTTCTATGAGTAACATCTTTTATGGTCATGCACCGAATGTGAGAGGATTGTTCATATTGAATTTTGATAGTGATACGCATATACATAGCATTGAGACCAAAAGAGTTAGAGTAAACAATGATAGCGCCATATTTTTGTGGCACTGCCGCTTAGGTCATATTGGTGTAAAGCGCATGAAGAAACTCCATGCTGATGGACTTTTGGAGTCACTTGACTTTGCTTCACTTGACACGTGCGAACCATGCCTGATGGGCAAGATGACCAAGACCCCGTTGTCCGGAACAATGGAGCGTGCAAGTGACTTATTGGAAATCATACATACCGATGTGTGTGGTCCGATGAGCGTCGAGGCACGCGGCGGATATCGTTATTTTCTCACCTTCACTGACGATTTGAGTAGATATGGTTATGTCTACTTGATGAAGCACAAGTCTGAAACATTTGAAAAGTTCAAGCAATTTCAGAGTGAAGTGGAAAATCATCGTAACAAGAAGATCAAGTTCCTACGGTCTGATCGTGGGGGTGAATATCTGAGTTTCGAGTTTGGTGATCACTTAAAAAATGTGGAATCGTTTCACAGTTAACACCGCCTGGAACACCACAGCGTAATGGTGTGTCCGAACGTCGTAATCGTACTTTGTTAGAGATGGTGTGATCTATGATGTCTCTTACTGATTTGCCGTTATCGTTTTGGGGTTATGCATTAGAAACAGCTGCATTCACTTTAAATAGGGCACCATCAAAATCCGTTGAGACGACACCATATGAACTGTGGTATGGCAAAAGACCAAAATTGTCGTTTCTTAAAGTTTGGGGATGTGATGCTTATGTCAAAAAGCTTCAGCCTGAAAAGTTGGAACCCACAGCGGAAAAGTGCGTCTTCATAGGTTACCCAAAAGAGACAGTTGGGTACACCTTCTATCTCAAATCCAAGGGCAAAGTGTTTGTTGCTAAAAAAGGAGCTTTTCTCGAGAAAGAGTTTCTCTCGAGAGAATTGAGTGGGAGGAAGATAGAACTTGACGAGGTTGTCGAACCTCTCATCCCTCTGGATGGTGGCGCAGGGCAAGGGGAAACCTCTGTCGTTGCGACGCCGGTTGAGGAGGAAGTTAATGATGATGATCATGAAACTCCAGTTCAAGTTTCTGTTGAACCACGCAGGTCGACGAGATCACGCGCTGCTCCAGAGTGGTACGGTAATCCCGTCTTATCAATCATGTTGTTGGACAACAATGAACCTGCAAATTATGAGGAAGCAATGGTGGGCCCAGATTCCAACAAATGGCTAGAAGCCATGAAGTCCGAGATAGGATCCATGTATAAGAACAAAGTGTGGACTTTGGAGATACTACCTGAGGGCCGCAAGGCTATTCAGAACAAATGGATCTTTAAGAAGAAGACGGACGCTGACGGCAATGTGGCCGTTTATAAAGCTCGACTTGTGGCAAAGGGTTTTTCACAAGTTCCAGGAGTTGACTAAGATGAGACTTTCTCACCCGTAGCGATGCTTAAGTCCGTCAGAATCATGTTAGCAATAGCTGCATTTTTCGATTATGAAATCTGGCAGATGGATGTCAAAACGGCGTTCCTTAACGGTTTCCTTAAGGAAGAGTTGTATATGATGCAACCCGAAGGTTTTGTCGATCCTAAGAATGCTAACAAGGTGTGAAAGCTCCAGCGATCCATTTATGGACTGGTGCAAGCATCTCGGAGTTGGAACAAACGCTTTGATGAGGTGATCAAAGCATTTGGGTTTATACAAGTGGTTGGAGAATCTTGTATTTACAAGAAAGTGAGTGGGAGCTCTGTGGCGTTTCTAATATTATATGTGGATGACATATTACTGATTGGAAACAACGTAGAGCTTTTGGAGAGCATAAAAGGTTACTTGAATAAAAGTTTCTCTATGAAAGACCTAGGAGAAGCTGCTTACATTCTAGGCATTAAGATCTATAGGGATAGATCAAAACGCCTGATAGGACTTTCACAAAGCACATACCTTGATAAAGTTTTGAAAAGGTTCAAAATGGAACAGTCCAAGAAAGGGTTCTTGCCAGTTCTACAAGGTACGAAATTGAGTAAGACTCAGTGCCCAGCAACTGATGAAGATAGAGAGCATATGCGCTCCGTCCCCTATGCTTCAGCCATAGGTTCTATCATGTATGCAATGTTGTGCACTAGACCGGATGTTAGCCTGGCCATAAGTATGGCAGGTAGGTTCCAGAGTAATCCAGGAGTGGATCACTGGACAGCGGTCAAGAATATCCTGAAGTACCTGAAAAGGATTAAGGAGATGTTTCTCGTGTATGGAGGTGACGAAGAGCTCGCCGTAAAAGGTTACGTCGATGCAAGCTTTGACACAGATCCGGACGACTCTAAGTCGCAAACCGGATACGTATTTATTCTTAATGGGGGTGCAGTAAGCTGGTGCAGTTCCAAGCAAAGCGTCGCAGCAGATTCTACATGTGAAGCGGAGTACATGGTTGCCTCGGAGGCGGCTAAGGAAGGTGTCTGGATGAAGCAGTTCATGACGGATCTTGGAGTGGTGCCAAGCGCACTGAATCCAATAACCTTGTTCTGTGACAACACTGGTGCCATTGCCTTAGCAAAGGCACCACGGTTTCACAAGAAGACCAGACACATCAAACGATGCTTCAACCTCATCCGCGACTACGTCGAGGAAGAGGACGTAAATATATGCAAAGTGCACACGGATCTGAATGTAGCAGACCCGCTGACTAAACCTCTTCCACGGCCAAAACATGATCGACACCAGAACTGTATGGGTGTTAGATTTATTACAATGTAATTCACATGGTGATGTGAGGGCTAGATTATTGACTCTAGTGCAAGTGGGAGACTGTTGGAATTATGCCCTAGAGGCAATAATAAATACAGTTATTATTATAATTCCTGTATCAAGATAATAGTTTATTATCCATGCTATAATTGTATTGAATGAAGACTCATTTACATGTGTGGATACATAGACAAAACACCGTCCCTAGCATGCCTCTAGTTGGCTAGCCAGTTGATCAAAGATAGTCAGTGTCTTCTGATTATGAACAAGGTGTTGTTGCTTGATAACTGGATCACGTCATTAGGAGAATCACGTGATGGACTAGACCCAAACTAATAGACGTAGCATGTTGATCGTGTCATTTTGTTGTTACTGTTTTCTGCGTGTCAAGTATTTATTCCTATGACCATGAGATCATAACTCACTGACACCGGAGGAATGCTTTGTGTGTATCAAACGTCGCAACGTAACTGGGTGACTATAAAGATGCTCTACAGGTATCTCCGAAGGTGTTAGTTGAGTTAGTATGGATCAAGACTCGGATTTGTCACTCCGTGTGACGGAGAGGTATCTCGGGGCCCACTCGGTAATACAACATCACACACAAGCCTTGCAAGCAATGTAACTTAGTGTAAGTTGCGGGATCTTGTATTACGGAACGAGTAAAGAGACTTGCCGGTAAACGAGATTGAAATAGGTATGCGGATACTGACGATCGAATCTCAGGGCAAGTAACATACCGAAGGACAAAGGGAATGACATACGGGATTATACGAATCCTTGGCACTGACGTTCAAACGATAAGATCTTCGTAGAATATGTAGGATCCAATATGGGCATCCAGGTCCCGCTATTGGATATTGACCGAGGAGTCTCTCGGATCATGTCTACATAGTTCTCGAACCCGCAGGGTGTGCACACTTAAGGTTCGACGTTGTTTTATGCGTATTAGAGTTATATGGTTGGTTACTGAATGTTGTTCGGAGTCCCGGATGAGATCACGGACGTCACGAGGGTTTCCGGAATGGTCCGGTAACGAAGATTGATATATAGGATGACCTCATTTGATTACCGGAAGGATTTCAGAGTTACCGGGAATGTACCGGGAATGACGAATGGGTTCCGGGAGTTCATCGGGGGGGGGGGGGGGGCAACCCACCCCGGGGAAGCCCATAGGCCTTTGGGGAGACACACCAGCCCTTAGTGGCCTGGTGGGACAGCCCACAAGTGCCCTATGCGCCAAGGAGAAGAAAATCAAGAGAGAAAAAAAAGGAGGAGGTGGGAAGGAAGGGGGACTCCCTCCCACCAAACCTAGTCCAACTCGGTTTGGGAGGGGGAGAGTCCTCCCCCTTGGACTCGGCCGACCCCCTTGGTGCTCCTTGAGCCCTAAGGCAAGGCCCCCTCCCTCCCACCTATATATACGGAGGTTTTAGGGCTGATTTGAGACGACTTTTCCACGGCATCCCGACCACATACCTCCACGGTTTTTCCTCTAGATTGCGTTTCTGCGGAGCTCGGGCGGAGCCCTGCTGAGACAAGGTCATCACCAACCTCCGGAGCGCCGTCACGCTGCCGGAGAACTCTTCTACCTCTCCGTCTCTCTTGCTGGATCAAGAAGGTCGAGGTCATCGTCGAGCTGTACGTGTGCTGAACGCGGAGGTGCCGTCCGTTCGGTACTAGATCGTGGGACTGATCGCGGGATTGTTCGCGGGGCGGATCGAGGGACGTGAGGACGTTCCACTACATCAACCGCGTTCTCTAACGCTTCTGCTGTACGGTTTACAAGGGTACGTAGATCACTCATCCCCTGTCGTAGATGGACATCACCATGATAGGTCTTCGTGCGCGTAGGAAAATTTTTGTTTCCCATGCGACGTTCCCCAACATATAAAGGGGTTGTCAATCCCTTCACGATTGATTGCAAGGTGAGATCTGAAGGCGGAAAGTGCAACAAAGTAAAAGTGTAGAGCGTAAAATATGAGGTGAAGTAGACTCGGGGGCCATAGTGTTCTCTAGAGGCTTCTCTCATGATACCAAGTATTACGGTGGGTGAACGAATTACTGTCGAGCAATTGATAGAATCGCGCAAAGTCATGATGATATCTAAGGCGATGATCATACATATAGGCATCACGTCCAAGACAAGTAGACCGATGCTTTCTGCATCTACTACTATTACTCCACACATCGACCGCTATCCAGCATGCATCTAGTGTATTAAGTTCATAACAAACAGAGTAACGCCTTAAGCAAGATGACATGATGTAGAGGGATAGATTCATGCAATAGATATAAACCCCACCTTTTTATCCTTGATGGCAACAACACGGTGCGTGCCTCGCTACCCCTTCTGCCACTGGGTGAGGACACCGCACGGTATGAACCCAAAACCAAGCACTTCTCCCATTGCAAGAATTATAGATCAAGTTGGCCAAACGAAACTCACAACTCGAACAGAATTACAAGGATACGAAATCATGCATATAAGAGATTAGAGGAGACTCAAATAACATTCATAGATAATCTGATCATAAATCCACAATTCATCGGATCTCGACAAACACACGGCAAAAGAAGATTACATCGGATAGATCTCCATGAAGATCATGGAGAACTTTGTATTGAAGATCCAAGAGAGAGAAGAAGCCATCTAGCTCCTAGCTATGGACCCGAAGGTCTATGTTGAACTACTCATGCATCATCGGAGATGCAATGGTGTTGATGAAGAAGCCCTCCGTGTCCGAATCCCCCCTCCGGAAGGGCACCAGAACGTGCCCCAGATGGGATCTTGCGGAGCCAGAAGCTTGCGGCGGCGGAAAAGTATTTTCGTGGCTCTCTCTCGCAGTTTCAGATTTTTGGAAAATTTATAGGCGGAAGAAGTAGGGCAAAGGAGCCACGGGGGGCCCACAAGCCTGGTAGGCGCGCCCCCCAGGCCGCGCCTAGGGGGCTTGTGACCTCCCCCGGGGTCCTTTTCCTTGGTTCTCAAGTTCCCTGCGTATCTTCTGTTACGAAAAAAATCATTCCAAAGATTTTATTCCGTTTGGACTCCGTTTTATATTCTCCTTTGAAAAGGGTCAAAAACACGGAAAAAACAGGAACTGGCACTTGGCACTGAGTTAATAGGTTAGTCCCAAAAAAGATATAAAATAGCATATTCATGCATACAAAACATCCAAAGTTGACAAGATAATATCATGGAACCATCAAAAATTATAGATACGTTGGAGACGTATCATTGGGAAGCCACGAGCTTTGTTCATCTCCAATAGCCTTGCAGCGTCTTCAGCATTGGGAGATCTCTAATACTCCTGGCCAAACACTTGAACAATTACGACTGCGAAGCGCTTGACACACATGATGGCTTGACTCTCACCCATGGCCAAGTGAACATCAACTAGATCATCGGGGACACCGTATGCCAACATACACAAAGCGGATGTCACCTTGTGAAAGGTGCTATGCCCGAGCTCTCCGGCGGCATTCCTCCTTTGCTGAAAAAACCGGTCATGGCTCGCTAGTTTCTCTGCAATGCGTCTGAACAACCCGGCGCTCATCCTAAAACGACACCGGAAGTAGGACTCGGGATACACAGGATTATCCGCAAAATAGTGCCTCATCAGTCTATTATGGGCATTTATCCTATCCCTCCAAACTTTTTGCCGACCCATAACCGAACCATCGTGCTTCGTTTTTTTTGTTGATGTGCATAGCTAGGATCATTGCAAGATCCTCCTCCTCTTCCATATGAAATTATTCTTGAGAAGAATCATATGACGAACTCATCTACAATGTTTAATCTGAACTAAGCTAAAAAAAACTACAGAGAACATGCATCAAATTCATGTAAACAATGTGAAGTTGAAGCAATACATACCTTGCAGGCGTTTTGTCGAACACCTTGCATGCGTCGAGCGGCAGTGGGCGACCGGGCGCCGAGCGACAGTGGGCGGCCGGGCGGCGGTGATTAGAGAGAGACGGGGGAAGCAGCGGCAACGCGGGGGATAGGCTGGGGAAGCGCCGGAACGGCCGCCGGAAGAAATGGAGTGGCGCGGGCGGCGGCGGCGCTGCGGCTCGATGGGGTAGGTGGAGTTGCGAGCGGGCGCTTGAGTGTGCAGCGCGCGGGAGTGGACACAACAAATAAACGGCGCGCGATGGCGTTTTCGCCCGCGCGCTGAACTGATTATGCCTCGTGTGCGGTTTTTGCGCCTCCGCTAGAGCGCCCGGAGCGGTAGCACGCGCGCAAAAATGACTAATTTTTCAGCGCGACGCTTGCTTAGCGCTTCTGTTGGAGATACTCTAACCTATACATGAAAGTATTTTTCCCTGTGATTTCGGATGCACACAAGCCTTTTCCTCACCGTTGCAAAAGCTATGGAGAAGCATGATGATTGATAGTGGATCCGAAGAGATAAGCGTGAGCACTTTGATGAAGTGTATCGCGGTTGTTCAAGTGCTTTCCTATGGGTGTTGGACTTACGCCGCTGACGACTATGTACGCGTTGGAGAAGATACAATCTTGGAGGTCGTTCGAAGGTACACAAAAGCCGCGATTGAGATCTTTGGGCCGGAGTACTTGACAACACCCACCGATGAAGACACCGAGAGGTTGTTGGGATTGTGTGAAGAATGAGATGACCTAAGATACTTGGATCAATTGATTGCATGCACTAAATATGGAAGAATTGTCTGTCGCAATGAAAAACCTAGTACAAAGGCTACTACAAAGACCCAACCACCATTCTTGATGTTGTTTCATCACCTATGGATTCGACATTCATTTTTTGATTGTTTGACATCCATAATGACTTGAATGTGTTGTCGAGATCTCCACTATTCGCAAGGCTTGTTGCCAAAGAGGATCCTCCTTGCAACTATGATATCAATGGTCGTCAGTACACACGATGGGTTACTACCTTACAGATGATATCTATCCTCCATGGGTCACATTTATCTATACAATTCCATGCCCTAAAGGTACAAGAGATCTCACTTTGTAATGCATCAAGAGTTAATAAGGAAGGATGTGGAGAGAGCTTTTGGTATCCTTCAGAAGTGCTTTGGCAAATAATGACATGTTGCTTCATCCTGCATAACATGACCATTGAATGTGAGAGAGGCAGCCAAGAATTTTTTTGATACATCTTCAGTGGGAATCATGTTGAGCCGGAATACGACACAAACATGATACAAAGATTCCTCATGGCACATCGATGCCTCAAGAACCGATTCATATCGAACTTCAAGATGTTCTCAACAACTCCATAGCACTTCATAGTTGTGCTTTTACCATGCTATTTACTTCATTTGAACCCTTTCGTGTTTTTGAATCTGAATAATTTGGTTCATAAACTATGAATTTGTAATAATTATGAATTGTATGAATCTTAAATATTATTATATTTGAAATATATAGTTGGAATGTACTCTCTATCGTGAATTATTTGTCGTAGAAATGAATGTATATCATACATGTAGACTAAAACCTGAAAGATTTGGCATATTTTGTAAGAAATTGAACTTAACAAATCAATTAGAAACAATATTTTTAAGGAGCAAATATCAAATGTTGTAAAAGTACTCGACGACTGACTTCCCTAAACAGTGTCGATTAGAAGAAGCAATAAGCTAGACCAAAGAGAGAAAATAGTAGTCCACTAGGAAAGAGCACGCGTACCCACTCATTGCTAGGGTTTCTTCTGCCTCCGGTTGACCCCGACGTCGGTCTGCCTCGTCTCTTGTGGCCTTAGGGTCATGGAGAAGTGGTGGATCTCGGCCTTTGTCGGCAGGAGAGCTTCGTTTTGGAATGCTTTTCTTAGGGTTTATGTTCTGTTCAAAGAGACTAGGCGACTACGACTGTCTGAAAATGGAATAAGGTTCTTCTCGTTTAGGCCCCATCCGGTGGTGCTTCTAGCCTCATCGGAGGTCCTACGGAGGTTTGCCTGTGCCAGATCTTGCAGGATTCGATCGGCGTTTGTCTTTGGTGGATCCACATGGATCAGGTATTTGTTCGAGTACGTGTGTGTGTGTCTACATGTTGTGTTCTTTTGATCGATGCTTCTCTTCAATGACGACAGTTGTTGTTCTGGTGAGCTGGTCCTATCGAATTTTGGCACGACGACTTCCCGACTGTCTACTAAAACAACTTTTGACCGACTCTAATGAGGGATGGGCAATGACCGCGGCGTGCTTTCGGCTCATTTCATTATTTATAGTCGTTGGGTGATCTATATATCTGGATTTAGTTTTCATTATTTCTGGTATTCGTTATACTATCATACTCCTTTCATAAACTAATATAAAATCCCCTAAAAGAAAAACTAATATAAAACATTTAGCTGACTACTTTAGTGTTTTCAATGTTTTTATATTGGTTTACAAAAGGAGTAATAGATAATGAATAGATTGAAAGTTTTTTTTAAAGAAAAGGCAGACCAGTGAAGCTATTCGTTTGGTAGAGTCGAATCTCATCGCTAGAGAGTAGAGAGTAGAGCATTTTCTCGCGTGGAATCTGATCTCGGGAGCACTAAAGTTTGTGCCTACCAAGGGAAGTCGCACATGTATGTGCCCACTAGCACAAAACTCGCTGCCCACATTTGTCGGATCGGAAAACGTGGCGCTCCCGGCCGCTTCGGCCTCAGAGCGTGAGACCGCAATCCCGGCTGGTTTCAGGCGAGGTGTCTAGGTGCTCTGAATCGACACCGCGCGATCAATGCCGAACTGGACGGCTTGCCCGTTCTAAGGGCATGTACATCAGTTTAGATACTGGCTGTCTATAATAGTCTTTCACGTCAGTTGTAGATAGCAGTAAAAACAGCATGTACAACAGGTTGTCTCTTTGATTATCTGTAGCATCCAAAAAAAATAAGAAATCTTGATGATAAAAAACACGGCAGTTAGGCAGAAGGAATAACTCACTACAAACTTCAGGACGTACAACAAAAATAGGCTGTCCATAGCTAGCTTTTTTCTGGGCTATCGACCGTCTCTAGAATTGCAGACGGTCCTCCCTTTCTCCCTTCCACGTAAAAAAATATCCAACATGACAGTTCTTATAGACGGCTTAGTGAACGCCACCGTACATGCCCTAAGCCGGTTAAGGAAGTATACAATGGTTGATAAAATAATTTTATCTTAACTTTTGCATCTAATTTAAATATGATAAAAAATGTCTTACAATTGATTATTTTTTTGTCTTATCTTTCTTATAACTTTTTTTCCCTCTATCGCATCACGTCAGGTGGCGTTTGGTTTGAGGGATAACTAATCAATGAACAGAGATAGCCAATTTTAAAAGGGATGTCACTCGTTTGGTTTGATGGTGAAAACATCTGGGATAACCAAATACCTAGAAATATTCCTTCAAAAGCTGGTGAAGGGGAGCCGTGAAATTCTCGCGGATGGTGACAGCCACCCACGTTCGGTGACCTCCCGAGGCAATGGAACATTCTTTTTTCTTCTCACACTCTTCCCCTCTCGTCGCCGTCGAGCTTCTCCGCAGCTGGTGGCGGCGGGCTTCTCTCCTCGAGTTGCCGCCCTACCGTTGCTGCGCCGCAACCGCCCGCCTGCCACCGTCACGCCGTCAGGCCCCGCGCCAGCCCAACGCCTCTAGCCCAGGTCGGCTGCCCCGCACCAGCCACACCAAGGGGAGGGCGAAGTTGCCCTGCCACCATCCACCGCAAGGGGCTTTGCCCCTGGCAGCACCGGTCGACGACGAAGGCGGGGGAAGGAGACGAGGCTACGCGAGGTGGTGGATCTGGCTCCGCCGTCCGTGGCGCCCGCCGAGGTGAGGGCGGCGCGGGGCAAGGACGATTTGTTTTCTTCCGCCTTATCAGTTTTTATCCTTCCTACCAAACAACGAAAAATGATTATCCAGCCTACTCAGCTTCAACCAACCAAACAAAAAAAAATATGACTATTCCTAACCACGTGGTTTATGATATCTTCAACCAATATAACTCGTCCGCAAACCAAACACCACCTAACATAACACATTTGTACTGTACTTGCCTTGATCCAACGGCAACAGCCATTTTCGACAACGGGTGTCCCGCGCGCGACATGTGAATGCCGGACCAGGACCGCCGTGTCAACCGTACTTTCTCGGTAAACAAAAACAAAAGCATTTAGATCACTAGAATATTCTATGGTATGTTTATTAACAGAAAATTCAAAAACAGTTACAAGCCATCATCAAGATGCCAAAGTTTCTAAAAATCAACCTATACCTTCTCTAGGAAAACAATCCACCATCATATTACAAAGGGAAACATGTGCATGGGATTTTTCTTGATTAAAACTGCCCGGGGATGCGTACCGGGCGGAATTGACTGGTGTTTCCCGCGTTATATCCAGCCCCTCGGCGTAGCGTATAATGTTTCGACATGGGTGTGAGATCGTTGCTGGTAGACAGCGAGTTTTGAATTGCTCTGCGCCTTGGTTGGTTGGCGAAGCAAAGTAGGAAACGATTGTGACTTGTGAAAAGCAACCTGAATTGTCTGTGTGGAAGTAGTTTGCTCCGTGCAAACTCAGCGGCACCTCAACCGCGACCTGTTGCATTTGGCTTTACCGAGCTAGTTTTCGAAAGGCACTGCTGTAGTACAAGGCATGGTGGCCTCCTAAGCGCGAGAGTTTGACACGCGAGGATAAATGACTCGTCCAACCCAGAATTTCTCCAAATTTTGGGGGCATTTTGTCTGTTTCCCCTGAAATATCCTGCGAAATTCGTACGTGATGGTTTAGCCAGTTTCGTACCTGCCGTGGATGGATGTGACGCGCGTGGCATGGACTATCTCGATTGATGTGGCGTTGGTGCGCCGCGGCGGCATGTGGAGGCCGGGGCGGGACCGCCGTCTGCCCTCGACTTCTGTCTCTCCTTGTGCAGATTTCTGCCACATGGACGTCCGTCCAGCGATCCAGGGTTGTTCACGCATCGGGCAGGGCGGTGGGTGGCTGTTTCTCTTCGCTGAGCACTATGATCCAGCGAAGCTAATCGATGGTTTTGGAACCACTGCCTAAAAGGCTCACATACAGGATTACAAGCACATACACTCATCTAGCACACACACTCACACCCCAACTGTATGAACAGCTTCGACATACTCAGCTGACATGACATCTTGAGATAGAGAAGTTATAGCTAAATGATATACCCGCAAAAGAAAATGGATAAAGAAGTTATCATAGGTGTCTCGTGATCGATAGAAACGTCTTTTTTTACAAACGGACATTAGCAAAAAGTCTCAAGTAAATTCAAAAAAATATGAACATGAGTATCAAGTCTAGAACTTGAATTCTGAAAGCAACTTCAACCAAATGACCTATTTTGTCCGTCGTTGTCCGTTTGGGTCCGTGCGGACATAAAAACAGTCCAATTCGTCGATATAAACGGACGCGTGTCCGCTTTTCGTCCGCATGCTGGCCCATTTCGACCCAATTTTGAGCCTGACTTCGGTCGGCACGGACACAAAGGGGACGCAGATGACACACGCTTCCACCATTCCCTGGCCCGTTAGTCGATGTCACATTGGTCGTTCTGCATCCCTATCTAGCCCTCGCCTCACCTCGCCCCCAGCCCCCTCGCCGCCGCCGCCCAGTTCTGGCTGCCTCCTCCCGTACCGCAGCGCCTACCCCATGCCGCCGGCCGCATCGTCGCTGGGGCACCGAAGCGTCCCCGACCCCAACCCGCTGTTGCCGTTCAGCTTCGTCATCCACGTCCGCAAGCTGTTCGAAGTTTGCCTCAAGGTACAAAATGGACTCCGCCGGCGATTTCTTTTTCCATAATGTTCTGTGCGACTCCGATGATTCCTCATCCGAAGATGAGGAGATGTTGCTTGCCGTGCTGGTCCTTGACCACCTTAATAGGCAGCGGCTGTTGTTCCGGGGCTCGATTCCGGGGCATATTCCAGCATTGAATCGCAACCGAGAGAGCATCCATTTTCTTCTATGAAAGGCTACTTTGACACAAGCAATCCGTGTTGGGGAACGTCGCATGGGAAACAAAAAATTTCCTACGCGCACGAAGACCTATCATGGTGATGTCCATCTACGAGAGGGGATTTCCGATCTACGTACCCTTGTAAATCGCACATCAGGAAGCGTTAAGAAACGCGGTTGATGTAGTGGAACGTCCTCACGTCCCTCGATCCGCCCCGCGAACCGTCCAACAAACCGTCCCGCGATCCATCCCACGATCCGCTCCGATCTAGTGTCGAACGGACGACACCTCCGCGTTCAGCACACATACAGCTCGACGATGATCTCGGCCTTCTTGATCCAGCAAGAGAGACGGAGAGGTAGATGAGTTCTCCGGCAGCGTGTTTTGTCTATGTATCCACACATGTATCTAAGTCTTCATTCAATACAATTATAGCATGGATAATAAACGATTATCTTGATACAGGAATTATAATTATAACTTATTTATCATTGCCTCTAGGCCATAATTCCAACAGTCTCCCACTTGCACTAGAGTCAATAATCTAGTCCTCACATCGTCATGTGAATTACATTGTAATAAATCTAACACCCATACAGTTCTGGTGTTGATCATGCTTTGCCCGTGGAAGAGGTTTAGTCAGCGGGTCTGCCGCATTCAGATCCGTGTGCACTTTGCAAATATTCACGTCCTCCTCCTCGACGGAGTAGCGGATGAGGTTGAAGCGTCGTTTCATGTGTCTGGTCTTCTTGTGAAACTGTGGTTCCTTTGCTAAGGCAATGGCACCCGTGTTGTCACAAAACAGGGTTATTGGATTCAGTGCGTTCGGCACCACTCCAAGATCCGTCATGAACTGCTTCATCCAGACACCCTCCTTAGCTGCCTCCGAGGCAGCCATGTACTCCGCTTCACATGTAGAATCAGCTACGATGCTTTGCTTGGAACTGCACCAGCTTACCACACCCCCATTAAGAATAAATACGTATCCGGTCTGCGACTTAGAGTCGTCCGGATCTGTGTCAAAGCTTGCATCGACGTAACCTTTTACGGCGAGCTCTTTGTCAGCTCCATATACGAGAAACATCTCCTTAGTCCTTTTCAGGTACTTCAGGATATTCTTGACCGCCATCCAGTGATCCACTCCTGGATTACTCTCGAACCTGCCTGCCATACTTATGGCCAGGCTAACGTTCGGTCTAGTGCACAACATTGCATACATGGTAGAACCTATGGCTGAAGCATAGGGGACAGTGCTCATATGCTCTCTATCTTTATCAGTTGCTGGGCACTGAGTCTTACTCAATCTCGTACCTTGTAAAACTGGCAAGAACCCCTTCTTGGACTGTTTCATTTTGAACCTCTTCAAAACTTTATCAAGGTATGTGCTTTGCGAAAGTCCTATCAGGCGTTTTGATCTATCCCTATAGATCTTTATGCCTAGAATGTAAGCAGCTTCTCCTAGGTCCTTCATACAGAAACTTTTATTCAAGTGGTCCTTTATGCTCTCCAAAAACTCCACGTCGTTTCCAATCAGCAATATGTCATCCACATATAATATTAGAAACGCCACAGAGCTCCCACTCACTTTCTTGTAAATACAGGATTGTCCAACCACCTGTATAAACCCAAATGCTTTGATCACCTCATCAAAGCGTTTATTCTAACTCCGAGATGCTTGCACTAGTCCATAAATGGATCACTGGAGCTTGCAGACTTTGTTAGCATTTTTAGGATCGACAAAACCCTCGGGTTGCATCATATACAACTCTTCCTTAAGGAAACCGTAAAGGAACGCTGTTTTGACATCCATCTGCCAGATTTCATAATCGAAAAATACAGCTATTGCTAACAGGATTCTGACGGACTTAAGCATCGCTACGGGTGAGAATGTCTCATCGTAGTCAGTTCCTTGAACTTGTGAAAAACCCTTTGCCACAAGTCGAGCTTTATAAACGGTCACATTACCCTCAGCGTCCGTCTTCTTCTTAAAGATCCATTTGTTGAGAATAGCCTTGCGACCTTCAGGTAGTACTTCCAAAGTCCACACTTTGTTTTCATACATAGATCCTATCTCGGACTTCATGGCCTCCAGCCATTTGTTGGAATCCGGGCCCACCATTGCTTCTTCATAATTCGCTAGCTCATTGTTGTCCAACAACATAATTGATAAGATGGGATTACCGTACCACTCTGGAGTAGTACGCGGTCTCGTCGACCTGCGAGGTCCGATAGGAACTTGATCCGGAGTTTCATGATCATCATCATTAACTTCCTCCTCAACCGGCGTCGCAACGACATGGGTTTCCCCTTGCCCTGCGCCACCATCCAAAGGGATGAGATGTTCGACAACCTCATCAAGTTCTATCTTCCTCCCACTCAATTCTCTCGAGAGAAACTCCTTCTCGAGAAAAGCTCCATTCTTAGCAACAAACACTTTGCCCTTGGATTTGAGATAGAAGGTATACCCAAGTGTCTCTTTTGGGTAACCTATGAAGATGCACTTTTCCGCTTTGGGTTCCAGCTTTTCAGGCTGAAGCTTTTTCACATAAGCATCACATCCCCAAACTTTAAGAAACGACAACTTTGGTCTTTTGCCATACCACAGCTGATATGATGTCGTCTCAATGGATTTCTATGGTGCCCTAATTAAAGTGAATGCAGTTGTTTCTAATGCATAACCCCAAAACGACAACGGCAAATCGGTAAGAGACATCATAGATCGCACCATCTCTAATAAAGTACGATTACGACGTTCGGACACACCATTACGCTGTGGTGTTCCAGGCGGTGTCAACTGTGAAACAATTCCACATTGTCTTAAGTGAGCACCAAACTCGAAACTCAGATATTCACCCCCACGATTAGACCGTAGGAACTTGATCTTCTTGTTACGATGATTTTTGACTTCACTCTAAAATTGTTTGAACTTTTCAAATGTTTCACACTTGTGCTTCATTAAATAGACATAACCATATCTACTCAAATCGTCACTGAAGGTGAGAAAATAACGATATCCGCCGCGTGCCTCCACATTCATCGGACCACACACATCGGTATGTATGATTTCCAACAAGTCACTTGCACGCTCCATTGTTCCGGAGAACGGAGTTTTAGTCATCTTGCCCATGAGGCATGGTTCGCACGTGTCAAGTGAATGAAAGTCAAGTAACTCCAAAAGTCCATCGGTATGGAGTTTCTTCATACGCTTTACATCAATATGACCTAAGCGGCAGTGCCATAAAAACATGGCGCTATCATTGTTCATTCTAACTCTCTTGGTCTCAATGTTATGTATATGTGTATTATCACTATCAAGATTCAATATGAACAATCCTCTCACATTGGGTGCATGACCATAAAAGATATTACTCATAGAAATAGAACAACCATTATTCTCTGACTTAAACGAGTAACCGTCTCGCAATAAACAAGATCCAGATATAATGTTCATGCTTAACGTAGGCACTAAATAACATTTATTTAAGTTCATAACTAATCCTGATGGTAACTGAAGTGAAACTGTGCCGACGGCGATTGCATCAACCTTGGAACTATTTCCCACGCGCACCGTCACTTCATCCTTCGCCAGCCTTCGCTTATTCCGCAGTTCCTATTTCAAGTTTTAAATATGAGCAACAGAACCGGTATCGAATACCCAGGCACTACTACTAGAGCTAGTTAAGTACACATCAATAACATGTATATCGAATATACCTGATTTTCTTTGGCCGCCTTCTTATCAGCCAGACACTTGGGGCAGTTGCGCTTCCAGTGACCCATACCCTTGCAATAATAGCACTCCGTTTCAGGCTTAGGTTCAACTTTGGGCTTCTTCGTCAGATTGGCAACAGGCTTGCCGCTCTTCTTTGAATTACCCTTCTTTCCTTTGTCGTTTCTCTTGAAACTAGTGGTCTTATTCACCATCAACACTTGATGCTCTTTACGAAGTTCTGACTCTTCGACTTTCAGCATCACGAATAACTCGCCAGGTGACTTGTTCATCCCTTGCATGGTATAGTTCAACACAAATCCCTTAAAGCTTGGTGGCAGTGATTGAAGAATTCTGTCAGTGATAGCCTCTTGCAGGAGTTCAATCCCCAGCTCAGCTAGACGGTTTGAGTACCAAGACATTTTGAGCACATGTTCACTGACAGACGAATTCTCCTCCATCTTGCAAGCATAGAATTTCTCGGAGGTCTCATACCTCTCGATCCGCACGTTCTTCTGAAAGATAAACTTCAATTCCTGGAACATCTCATATGCTCCATGACGCTCAAAGCGACGTTGAAGTCCCGACTCTAAGCCATACAAGACTGCACATTGAACTACTGAGTAGTCCTCCTTGCGTGTTAACCAAGCGTTCTTAACATCTTGGTCAGCCGCGGCGGGTGGTTCATCTCCTAGCACAGCATTAAGGACATAATCCTTCTTCCCAGCTTGCAGGAGCAACTTAAGATTACGAGTCCAGTCTACAAAGTTGCTTCCATCATCTTTCAACTTAGCTTTCTATAGGAACGTATTAAAATTCAGGGTGACTTTCGCATGAGCCATTGATCTACAACACAAATATATTTAAAGTGGACTTAGACTATGTTCAAGATAATTAGAGTTTAACTAATCAAATTACTTGCTAAACTCCCACTCAAAAAGTACATCTCTCTAGTCATTTGAGTGGTTCATGACCCAATTCCACTAGCTCAAGTCCGATCATCACGTGAGTTGAGGATAGTTTGAGTGGTAAGCATCCCTATGCTAATCATATCAACTATATGATTCATGATCGACCTTTTGGTCTCATGTGTTCTGAGGCCATGTCTGCACATGCTAGGCTCGTCAACCTTAACCCGAGTGTTCCGCGTGTGCAACTGTTTTGCACCCGTTGTATGTGAACGTTGAGTCTATCACACCCGATCATCACGTGGTGTCTCGAAACGACGAACTGTAGCAACGGTGCACAGTCGGGGAGAACGCAATTTCGTCTTGAAATTTTAGTGGGAGATCACCTCATAATGCTACCGTCGTTCTAGGCAAAATAAGGTGCATAAAAGGATTACCATCACATGCAATTCATAAGTGACATGATATGCCCATCATCATGTGCTTCTCGATCTCCATCACCAAAGCACCGGCACGATCTTCTTGTCACCGGTGCCACACCATGATCTCCATCAACGTGTCGCCATCGGGGTTGTCGTGCTACTCATGCTATTACTACTAAAGCTACGTCCTAGCAATATAGTAAACGCATCTGCAAGCACAAACATTAGTTTAAAGACAACCCTATGGCTCCTGCCGGTTGCCGTACCATCGATGTGCAAGTCGATATTAACTATTACAACATGATCATCTCATACATCCAATATATCACATCAAATCGTCGGCCATATCACATCACAAGCATACCCTGCAAAAACAAGTTAGACGTCCCCTAATTGTTGTTGCATGATTTACGTGGTTGCCATGGATATCTAGTAGGATCGCATCTTACTTACGCAAACACCACAACGGAGATGTATGAATTGCTATTTAACCTCTCTCCAAGGACCTCCTCGGTCAAATCCGATTCAACTAAAGTTGGAGAAACCGACACTCGCCAGTCATCTTTGAGAAACGGGGTTGCTTGTAGCGATGAAACCAGGTTCTCGTAAGCGTACGAGTAATGTCGGTCCGAGCCGCTTCGATCCAACAATACCGCGGAATCAAGAAAAGACTAAGGAGGGCAGCAAATCGCACATCACCGCACACAAAAACTTTTGTGTTCTACTCGAGATGACATCTACGCATGAACCTAGCTCATGATGGCACTGTTGGGGAACGTCGCATGGGAAACAAAAAATTTCCTACGCGCACGAATACCTATCATGGTGATGTCCATCTACGAGAGGGGATTTCCGATCTACGTACCCTTGTAGATCGCACAACAGGAAGCGTTAAGAAACGTGGTTGATGTAGTGGAACGTGCTCACGTCCCTCGATCCGCCCCGCGAACCATCCCACGAACCGTCCCACGATCCGCTCCGATCTAGTGCCGAACGGACGGCACCTCCGCGTTCAGCACACATACAGCTCGACGATGATCTTGGCCTTCTTGATCCAGCAAGAGAGATGGGGAGGTAGATGAGTTCTTCGACAGCGTGACGGCGCTCCGGACGTTGGTGATGATCTATTCCAGCAGGGCTCCGCCCGAGCTCCGTAGAAATACGATCTAGAGGAAAAACCGTGGAGGTATGTGGTCGGGCTGCCGTGGCAAAGTTGTCTCAAATCAGCCCTAATACCTCAGTATATATAGGAGGGAGGGGTATGGACCTGCCTTGAGGCTCAAGGGAGCCTCAAGGGGTCTGCCGAAGGGGGGAAGGAGGAGTCCTCCTTCAATCCTAGTCCAACTAGGATTGGAAGGTGGAGTCCTTCCCTTCCTTCCCACTTCCCCCTTCTTTTTTTCCTTTGATTTTTTTCTCTTGCGCATAGGGCCTCTTGGGCTGTCCCACCAGCCCACTAAGGGCTGGTGCGGCACCCCTAAGGCCTATGGGCTTCCTCCGGGTGGGGTGCCCCCCCCCCCCCCGGTGAACATCCGGAACCCATTCGTCACTCCCGGTACATTCCCGGTAATGCCGAAAACTTTCCGGTAATCAAATGAGGTCATCCTATATATCAATCTTCGTTTCCGGACCATTCCGAAAACCCTCGTGACATCCGTGATCTCATCCGGGACTCCGAACAACATTCGGTAACCAACCATATAACTCAAATACGCATAAAACATCGCCGAACCTTAAGCGTGCAGACCCTGCGGGTTCGAGAACTATGTAGACATGACCCGAGGGACTCCTCGGTCAATATCCAATAGCGGGACCTGGATGCCCATATTGGATCCTACATAATCTACGAAGATCTTATCGATTGAACCTCAGTGCCAAGGATTCATATAATCCCGTATGTCATTCGCTTTGTCCTTCGGTATGTTACTTGCCCGAGATTCGATCGTCAGTATCCGCATACCTATTTCAATCTCGTTTATCAGCAAGTCTCTTTACTCATTTCGTAATACAAGATCCCGTGACTTACACTAAGTCACATTGCTTGCGAGGCTTGTGTGTGATGTTGTATTACCGAGTGGGCCCCGAGATACCTCTCCGTCACACGGAGTGACAAATCCCAGTCTTGATCCATACTAACTCAACGGACACCTTCGGAGATACCTGTAGAGCAACTTTATAGTCATCGAGTTACGTTGTGACGTTTGATACACACAAGGCATTCCTCCGGTGCCAGTGAGTTATATGATCTCATGGTCATAGGAATAAATACTTGACACGCAGAAAACAGTAGCAACAAAATGACACGATCAACATGCTACGTTCCTTAGTTTGGGTCTAGTCCATCACATGATTCACCCAATGATGTGATCGAGTTATCAAGCAACAACACCTTGTACATAGTCAAAAGACCTTGACTATCCTTGATCAACTGGCTAGCCAACTATAGGCTTGCTAGGGACAGTGTTTTGTCTATGTATCCACACATGTATCTAAGTCTTTATTCAATACAATTATAGCATGGATAATAAATGATTATCTTGATACAGGAATTATAATAATAACTTATTTATCATTGCCTCTAGGGCATAATTCCAACAATCCGCTCTTCAAACATCAGAAATTCCGGCATCGTTTTTGTATGGCTAGGCATGTTTTCAACCGGATTCGAAAGGGGGTGGTCGGATACGATAACTACTTCGAGTGCAAAGACGATGCCATTGGAAGGATTGACTTCTCATCTTATCAAGAATGCACTACTTTCCATTCAGATGCTTGCTTATGGAGTACCCGATGATCTTATCGATGAGTAAGTCCGTATGAGTGAGTCTACATGCCTAGAGTTGTTATACAGATTCTACAAAGCTGCGATTGCAGTGTTTGGCCCTGAGTATTTGAGAGAGCCGACTGCCGCAGACAAAGCCCGCTTGTTGTTGACCAATGTCAGCCGGGGCTTTCCAGGGATGCTTGGTAGCATAGACTGCATGCACTGGGTATGGAATAACCGCCCTTCTGCTTGGCAAGGCTAGTACAAGGACCATGTCAAGGCTTGCACTGTTATACTTGAGGCCGTGGCCTCTCAAGATCTCTCGATCTGACATTCTTTCTTTGACATGACCGGATCGCACAATCATATCAACGTGCTTCAACGATCGTCGGTGTTTGCAAGGCTTGCTGAAGGCAACAACCCGTCGGTCAGTGTTAACATCAACGGTCACAGCTACAACAAAGGATACTATCTAGCTGACGGAATCTAACCACGGTGGATCACTATTGTGAAGACAATATCCAACCATGTCGGAGAGAAGAGGAAAAGATTTGCCCAAAACAAATATGGATCGGCGCGCCGTTGTCCCAAACCATAACCCGAATGGACACGAAGACGGTGAACGATCCAAATGAACGAAATCATTGTCCGTTTGGGTCGATCGGTTGGAGTTGCTCTAATGATTTCATAAAAAAACATAACCATTTAAGCTAAGCTCAACCGCTTCGACGACAGACAATGTGGTATAGTCCGCTTCAACGCGCACGCCACATGCTATCAGAACATTCATCACCCATTGCCGCAGAAATAACAAAGCCCCAGATCTTGTGAAATCCAGATCACGACCGGATCTCGCACCGCTGATTGCACTCCCATCACATCATTGGGCGCTTACATATATGGACGAACTCGAGCACCCATCATCTGTGCTTGCTTTCCTCTCCACCATATTCAGTACCCAAACGCAGTGATGCGAGGTGCCAGCATCTGTGCTTGCTTCCTCTCCGCCTTGCTGCTTGTGCATTGCTATCTAACAGCACTGCCTTCCGGTGATAGAGCATCAAAAGAGGAGAGCTTCGTTGCGAGGAAGCTTCTGCAAAGCAATGTGCTCACAAGATCAGAGCACGCACAGGCCTTCCATGCAGCAGAAGGAAGCGAGAAGCAGACGCCGGGCACCAAGTCCAATCCGATACAGAATTAGTGAGTGCGCTGTGATTTATGAGTAGTGCTGTAAAAGAGAAGGGGTTCTGCAGTCTTGTCTGGCAGCCTGAAATGTTGGTTCAACCTTCATTATCAGTAGCCAATACCCAATCTTTTCATTTTCTGTACTTTGAGTTTGTGGTTTAGAGATGGAGAGCAGGAGTATGTAGCTAGATAAATTAGGAATTTTCTATTTTAATTCTCTTAATTTGCCCACTTGTTTGTATTTTTGCTCTTGTGTTACGTTCGCCCTTTGAGGCTCCGGCAGCATAGAGATTTCCTGCTCGTCTGTCACATTCGTACGCCCTTTGAGACTCTGATAAGTAGGGGTGAAAATGGAGTGGAAACTTTCCGCTTTTTCGGAGAAAAAATAAAAACGAAGAGGAAATATGAAAGTAGGAATGGAAATTTGCAAAACGGAAATGGAAATCGAATTTTTAATGCGAAAACGAAAACAAAAACGAAGAGTGTTTTCCGGTGAAACATAGGTGGAAATGAAACTTTCCGTTTCCGTGAATATAAAATTTCCCATTTTTACTATAGGCCTACGGCTGCTTCATAGCCCAACCACCAAATAACACACAATGACACAATGAGCATAATGCATCATTTGAGGCCCAACTTATACCATCATATATGTACTCAGCTAGACCCTATACACAATTGTCATATACTAATACAATACTAGGATATGTTGCTAACATAATGAAATTATTTTGTAGACATGTTAGCAATTTATTAATTTTTGTTGTTGTCTGTATTACTCTATGATTCCAGGGGTTTAAAAGTTTCGGTCAACGCCCATTTCTATTTCTGTATCCGCTTTGTATTCGCTCCGTATTTGTTTCCGGTAGTATCTGTTTGTGTATTCATTTCCGTGTTTCTGTATTCGTTTCCACTTCTGTAAAACAATATGAGAACAAATGTGATCGCACTCAGTTTCGTCCGTTTCCACTCCGTTTTCATCCCTAGTAATACGTATCATCATATAAATTTCAGATACCAGATATGATGTCCTGGCTAACCTGTGATGTGAGCCATCCGTCCAAGAGGCAAAAAACAGCCTACGAATCAGTATCATTTCTTTTCTTTCTCTGCTTGAGAGGAAGCAATCGCTCCACCGGAAAAAATATCGTACTGATGAACGGAACGGAATGATGGATGGAATATCTCGTGTCCACTTGCACAAAAACTTTTGCGCAGTGCAGCTCCAATGATCAGGCACGCAAATTAAAGTGTGACTATGCGTTTGGGATGCCTCAAAAGTTTTGTTCCTTCGCACCGAACGAGTGACAAGTTGGCCGTGCACTTACTTTTGATGGCTTGGTTTGGCTCCTTTTCTAATATTCCTACACGAATCATCAGGTGGGCGTGAGGTTTGTGGGTTGTATTAAATCGAAGACATTTATTTTAGGCAGCTGCTAGGCATCAGCCTGCTGATCTATGGATCACCTGGCCAGCCGTTGATTTGGGCCGCATGCTCTTAATCCATGCCGTGAGCAGTACATACATGCCCATTTGATTCTCTGGACCACAACATCACAATACGTGTTTGTGTCCCCAACAGCCGCTCTAGTCTTCAGCCGCCGGTGCTGCAACGCAGGTTCTCGCTTCCGAGGTAGCACGAATAGGTCCAGCGAGAACCGCAGCAAGTCGACTTGCTTATGCACCACCTGTATTGTTCAGGTTGCAGCAGCCACGTTGCCGGTCATCTCACAACAACGTCGGTGAGCGTGCCACAGCTCGGCCATGGCTACAGCACCGACAAGCTCCGGAATTGCAGGCAATGAAGCTGCCGCGACCATCCTTTGAAGCATCGACGGTGCTCCACCGACCCAACAATGCCCCATTGTAACACCGATGAGGCTTCGTCGGACCGACGATACTCCGTTGCAGGGTCGACGATGCTTCCTCTGTCTGATGATGCTCCAGTGCGGTCCACATGACGTTCCAACGGTCCGGCGACGCTTCATTGCAGCACCGGCGATGCTCCGGCAGCCTGAAGATGCTCCGTTGCAGCACCGATGATGCTTCGGCTGTCAGGTGATGCTCCGTTGTAGCAACGATGATGCTTCGGCTGTCCGGTGATGTTCCATTGCAGCGTCGATGATGCTTCGGCTGCCCGACGATGTTCGGTTGCAGTGTCGACGATCCTTCGATAGCCCGGTGATACTCTGTTGCAGCACCGGCGATGCTTCAACTGTTGGGTAACGTAGTAATAATTCAAAAAAATTCCTACGTGTCACCAAGATCAATCTAGGAGATACCAGCAACAAGAAAGGCAGAGCATCTTCATACATTTGAAGATCGCTAAGCGAAAGCATTACTATGAACGCGGTCGATGGAGTCGTACCCGCGGCGATCCGATACAAGCACCGAACGAACGATGCCTCCGTGTTCAACGCACCTACAGCCCATGGACGTCTCCTCCTTCTTGATCCAGCAAGGGTGAAGGAGAAGTTGAGGCAGAACTCCAGCAACACGACGGCGTGGTGGTCGTGGAACTTGTGGTTCTCCGACAGGGCTTCGCCAAGCACCGCGGAGGAGGAAAAGTGGAGAGGTAGGGCTGCGCCAAGGGGAGAGGTTCAAGGGTGTATGCAACCCTCCCAAACCCCCACTATTTATAGGAGGGAGGGGAGAGGGGCCGACCACCCTAGGAAAACCCTAGGAGGGGTGGCGGCTGCCCTAGGAGGAGAGGGCAACGACGGCCCTAGGGGTGGCTTGCCTCCCAAGTCGGAAGGAGGCAACCCCATGCCCTAGGGTTTTGCCCTAGGCGCCTTGGGCCCCACTTGGTGGCTCGCACCAGCCCACCAGGGGCTGGTTCCCTCCCACTTTCGGCCCATGTGCCCGGATACGTCTTCATCGTATCTACTTTTTCTAACTATTTTGTCCTTATTTTGGACTCTAATTTGCATGATTTGAATGGAACTAACCCGGACTGACGCTGTTTTCAGCAGAATTGCCATGGTTGTTTTTGTGCAGAAATGAAAGTTCTCGGAATGTCCTCAAAATTTACGGAGAATATTTTTGGAAAATATGAAAAATACATGCGCAAAGATCCATCGGAGGGGGTGAGCCAGTGGGCCACAAGCCCTATGGCCGCGGCCACCCCCCCAGGCCGTGGCGTCAGGGCTTATGGGGCCCACGTGGGTCTGCCGCCCCCAAACTCAGTGCTATTTATTCTCTTTCGTCCCGGAAAAAATCAAGAGATAAGATTTCATCGCGTTTTCGATCCAGAGGCGCCGCCACATCCCGTTCTTGCCCTGAAGGGCAGATCTGGAGTCCGTTTTGGGCTCCGGATCAAGGAGATCGTCGCCATCGTCATCATCAACCTTCTTCCCTCTCCAATTCCATGAAGCTCTTCATCGTTCGTGAGTAATTTATTCGTAGGATCGCTGGGCGGTGATGAGTAGGATAAGATCTATCATGTAATCGAGTTAGTTTTGACGGGGATTGATCCCTAGTATCCACTATGTTCTCAGATTGATGTTGCTAATACTTTGCCATGCTTAACGCTTGTCACTAGGGCCCTATCGGCATTTGCGAGGATGTGCCTGTTGTGGTTTCTAACACCACTATCTTAACAGACTTTGTTATCTTGGATATTCCCGAGGACAATGCCATGGCTGTCATCCTCGGAAGACCCTTTTTAAACACTACAGGGGCTATTATAGATTGCAACAAAGCAATGTCACTTTCCATGTCAACGGTAATGAGCACACAGTGCACTTTCCGAAGAAACGATATCAAGTACATTGCATCAATGCTATCGAAAAGACTTCATCGATTCTTATTGGGAGCTTTGAATGCCCTATTCCTCGTGTCAAGATGAAGTATGATTTTCTTGTTGGGGAGATACATATCCCCATTGAGGTGACTTAGTGGCTATTCGAAAATTCTCCATTCTCTCTTGAGATTCGAGAAGGTTTTGTCATGAGGACTTGATCAATCCTATTGACGGATTTCTTTCGATGACCATGAAATGGATGAATCAAAGAGTCACAAACCTTTGTTTTGAGCTTTCATTTTCTTTTGCTTAGAAGAAAAATGATGGAATTAGTTTAGCTTTTCCTGTTTTCTGTTTTAGCGTCCCGGAGAAAAATACCTCGAAAATAAAAGTTCTCCGATGGTCCTGAAAATTTAGTATGATTTTTTTTCTGGAATTTTTGAAAATTACTAGGCCTGAGAGCTGGCCTGGGGGCCAGACCAGTGGGCCACAAGCCCTGCCACCGCCACCCCCTGGTGGCGGAGGGCAAGCTTGTGGGGCCCACAAGGACCCCCTCCACTCATTCCAGCTCCCAGCCTCTTCTTCCACCTCAAGAAAATAATTGTTTCGCAACTCAAACCCGTGTTCTTGCTCATTTGGCTGTGATTTTCGATCTCCTTGCTCAAGGCACCATTCTCCGAACCGTTTTGGGGAAATTACTTCTTGGTAAGTTACTCCTCCATTGGTCCAATTAGTTTTTGCTCTAGTGCTTTATCTTTTGCGTATGCTTGCTACCTTGGTGACCCTGTTCTTGAGCTAGAAAGGTTGATTTTAGCTGGTCCCAAGTAGTTTTGGCGCGTGATACGGTCTCTAGGCATTAGTAGGAGTAGTTGCTACAAGTTGGGTTAATCTTTATTCACTTTTCTTTCGAAGTCTCTAAAAATTTCAGAATTTTTTAGAGCTAGAAAAAGGAAAAGATGAAGAGGTTCTTGAGAGGCTCTTCAAGCCGTAACCCCAAGGAGGATGAGAAGAACCACCCCAAGTACGTAGTCCCTCGAGTCAGAGAAGTTCGAGCGTGCGAGTGGCCAAATGATGAATTTTTGCGCGCCGCTGGGCTTTATGAAGACTTTTATTACTTGGTGGAGAACGCAGGTCTTACTGCGTTCGTTGAAGATAAGTGCTCACAATACCTCCTCCTCACCAATATTTTTGTTCAAAGCTTCAACTTTTATCCGAGGAAGAATCCTCCCATGGTTGAGTTCATGATATACGACATCCCCTAGTGCATGTGTTGGAAATATGCCCTAGAGGCAATAATAAATTAGTTATTATTATATTTCTTAGTTCATGATAATCGTTTATTATCCATGCTATAATTGTATTGATTGGAAACACAATACTTGTGTGGATACATAGACAATACACTGTCCCTAGTAAGCCTCTAGTTGACTAGCTCGTTGATCAAAGATGGTCAAGGTTTCCTGGCCATAGGCAAGTGTTGTCACTTGATAACGGGATCACATCATTAGGAGAATCATGTGATGGACTAGACCCAAACTAATAGACGTAGCATGTTGATCGTGTCATTTTGTTGCTACTGTTTTCTGCGTGTCAAGTATTTATTCCTATGACCATGAGATCATATAACTCACTGACACCGGAGGAATGCTTTGTGTGTATCAAACGTCGCAACGTAACTGGGTGACTATAAAGATGCTCTACAGGTATCTCCGAAGGTGTTAGTTGAGTTAGTATGGATCAAGACTGGGATTTGTCACTCCGTGTGACGGAGAGGTATCTCGGGGCCCACTCGGTAATACAACATCACACACAAGCCTTGCAAGCAATGTGACTTAGTGTAAGTTACGGGATCTTGTATTACGGAACGAGTAAAGAGACTTGCCGGTAAACGAGATTGAAATAGGTATACGGATACTGACGATCGAATCTCGGGCAAGTAACATACCGAAGGACAAAGGGAATGACATACGGGATTATACGAATCCTTGGCACTGAGGTTCAAACGATAAGATCTTCGTAGAATATGTAGGATCCAATATGGGCATCCAGGTCCCGCTATTGGATATTGACCGAGGAGTCTCTCGGGTCATGTCTACATAGTTCTCGAACCCGCAGGGTCTGCACACTTAAGGTTCGACGTTGTTTTATGCGTATTTGAGTTATATGGTTGGTTACCGAATGTTGTTCGGAGTCCCGGATGAGATCACGGACGTCACGAGGGTTTCCGGAATGGTCCGGAAACGAAGATTGATATATAGGATGACCTCATTTGATTACCGGAAGGTTTTCGGAGTTACCGGGAATGTACCGGGAATGACGAATGGGTTCCGGGAGTTCACCGGAGGGGGGCAACCCACTCCGGGGAAGCCCATAGGTATTTGGGGGGGTCACACCAGCCCTTAGTGGGCTGATGGGACAGCCCACCAATCCCCTATGCGCCAAGGAAGAAAAAATCAAAGGAAAGGAAAAAAAAAGGAAGAAGTGGGAAGGGGGAAGGACTCCCTTCCACCAAACCAAGTAGGACTCGGTTTGGGGGGGGAGAGTCCTCCCCCCTGGCTCGGCCGACCCCTTGGGGATCCCTTGGACCCCAAGGCAAGGTCCCCCTCCCTCCTCCTTTATATATGGGGCTTTTAGAGCAGATTTGAGACGACTTTCTCACGGCTGCCCGACCACATACCTCCATAGTTTTTCCTCTAGATCGCGTTTCTGCGGAGCTCGGGCGGAGCCCTGCTGAGACGAGATCATCACCAACCTCCGGAGCGCCGTCACGCTGCCGGAGAACTCTTCTACCTCTCCGTCTCTCTTGCTGGATCAAGAAGGCCGAGATCATCGTCGAGCCGTACGTGTGCTGAACGCGGAGGTGCCGTCCGTTCGGTACTAGATCGTGGGACTGATCGCGGGATTGTTCGCGGGGCGGATCGAGGGACGTGAGGACGTTCCACTACATCAACCGCGTTCTCTAACGCTTCTGCTGTACGATCTACAAGGGTACGTAGATCACTCATCCCCTCTCGTAGATGGACATCACCATGATAGGTCTTCGTGCGCGTAGGAAATTTTTTGTTTCCCATGCGACGTTCCCCAACAGTGGCATCATGAGCTAGGTTCATGCGTAGATGTCTTCTCGAGTAGAACACAAAAGTTTTTGTGGGCGGTGATGTGCGTTTTGCTGCCCTCCTTAGTCTTTTCTTGATTCCGTGGTATTGTTGGATTGAAGCGGCTTGGACCGACATTACTCATACGCTTACGAGAGACTGGTTTCATCGTTACGAGTAACCCCCTTTGCTCAAAGATGACTGGCAAGTGACGGTTTCTCCAACTTTAGTTGAATCGGATTTGACCGAGGAGGTCCTTGGATGAGGTTAAATAGCAACTCATATATCTCCGTTGTGGTGTTTGCGTAAGTAAGATGCGATCCTACTAGATACCCTTGGTCACCACGTAAAACATGCAACAACAAAATTAGAGGACGTCTAACTTGTTTTTGCAGGGTATGATTGTGATGTGATATGGCCAATGATGTGATGTGATATATTGGATGTATGAGATGATCATGTTGTAATAGAAATATCGACTTGCACGTCGATGGTACGGCAACCGGCAGGAGCCATAGGGTTGTCTTTATACTAACATATGTGCTTGCAGATGCGTTTACTATTTTGCTAGGATGTAGCTTTAGTAGTAATAGCATAAGTAGCACGACAACCCCGATGGCAACACGTTGATGGATGATCATGGTGTGGCGCCGGTGACAAGAAGATCGTGCCGGTGCTTTGGTGATGGAGATCAAGAAGCACGTGATGATGGCCATATCATGTCACTTATGAATTGCATGTGATGTTAATCCTTTTATGCACCTTATTTTGCTTAGAACGACGGTAGCATTATGAGGTGATCTCTCACTAAAATTTCAAGACGAAATTGTGTTCTCCCCGACTGTGCACCGTTGCGACAGTTCTTTGTTTCGAGACACCACGTGATGATCGGGTGTGATAGACTCAACGTTCACATACAACGGGTGCAAAACAGTTGCACACGCGGAACACTCGGGTTAAGCTTGACGAGCCTAGCATGTGCAGACATGGCCTCGGAACACATGAGACCGAAAGGTCGAGCATGAATCGTATAGTTGATATGATTAGCATAGGGATGCTTACCACTGAAACTATTCTCGACTCACGTGATGATCGGACTTGAGATAGCGAATTTGGATCATGTACCACTCAAATGACTAGAGAGATGTACTTTTTGAGTGGGAGTTCTTAAGTAATATGATTAATTGAACTAATTGTCATGAACATAGTCTAATGGTCTTTGCGAATTACGATGTAGCTTGCGCTATAGCTCTACTGTTTTTATATGTTCCTAGAGAAAATTTAGTTGAAAATTGATAGTAGCAACCTTTGCAGACTGAGTCTGTAAAACCGAGGATTGTCCTCGTTGCTACGCAGAAGGCTTATATCCTTAATGCACCACTCGGTGTGCTGCACCTCGAGCGTCGTCTGTGGATGCTATGAACATCCGACATACACGTTACTGATGACTACACGATAGTTCAGTGCAAGATACTTGATGGCTTAGAAACAAGGCGCCGAAAACGTTGTAAAACGTCACGGACCATAAGTGATGTTCCGAAGAGATGAAATTGTGATTTCATGCTTGTGCCCTTGTTAAGAGGTACGAGACCTCCAAACAAGATTCTTTGTCCACAAAGTAAAGGAGAAAAGCTCAATCGTTGAGCATGTGCTCAGATTGTCTGAGTACGACAATCGCTTGAATCAAGTGGGAGTTAATCTTCCAGATGAGATAGTGATGGTTCTCTGAAGTCACTACCACCAAGCTATGAGAGCTTCGTGATGAACTATAACATATCAAGGATAGATACTATGATCTTTTGAGTGATTCGCGATGTTTGACACTGCGAAAGTAGAAATCAAGAAGGAGCATCAATAGTTGATGGTTAGTAAAACCACTAAGTTTCAAGAAAGGCAAGGGCTAGAAGGGATACTTCGTAAAACGGCAAAACAGTTGCTGCACTAATGAAGAGACCCGAGATCAAACCCAAAACCCGAGACTAAGTGCTGCTGTTGGAGAGGAGAGAGGAGTGTCTCGCGCTAGAATTGCTAGCATACATTTTCCTGTGCTTCGGTACTTCTCATTATTTGTGGGAAAATGTTTGATTATCCGTGGGGAGGCTGGATCACTTAGTTCTCCAGACCTTGCGGTTTTGCGCGAAGGTCCTTATAGCGATAAAACTTACAGCCTAGGTGCTATAGTGGCCCAGCGGTTGAACACCAACCATTCCAAGGGTGTCGTCTATGGAGGTATCTATGCTACCCGTCCTGCCAGACACTTTGAGATACCTGTTAGACTGGGAGAGGAAGGAGAAATGCTTCTCCCCGAAAAATATCTGGATTATGACAGCATGGTTCGCCATGATTTTCTGGATAGAGATGCTAGTAGACGGATGATTTATAACCTGGTATTTAGTCAGGGTACTCGAGAGACTATTACTTTGCCTGCTCCTTCTTTGTTCAATCTTCATGCAGGCAGGTACACTATTATGCCCTCGGACATCTACGCATATTGGGGCTTGGCCCAACCACACGCGCCCGTGCCCGCGCCGCCAGTCGAGTACTAAACGCCAGTTTATCAGTGGGACCAGAGGAGCTCACACAACAGTGGCATCCACAGTCTGCGCCGGAGTATCCTGGAGCTGGTGATTTCCCACCATGGGAGTAGACCAAGCTAGGCCAAAAGCCTAAGCTTGGGGGAGTACGTGTCCTCACCGACTTTACATTCATGCTTATGCTTTCACTTTGTTAGCCGGTGTTTACACTTTGCCGCTGTATTATCCATGCTAGTTTATTTTCGTTTTCTTGTTTTGTGTCCTTTTGAGAAAACCCAAAAAGATTTTTCTTTCTTCTATTGCTTGTTGGGAGCTTTCCCATGTAAATAGTTTTCTTTTTCTTTGGGTCAAGGTAGAAGATATTGGTTACAATGTTTAGTGGTTCTTGCATGCATACCTGTTTAGCTTTCAAAGAGCCATATTACTTTGTCTTCTCCTTTGTGTTTGCCTGCAGATTCAGCTTAGTCCGATGCTCTTATTATTATTCACATCGTTCGATCGTGCAAGTGAAAGGCAATAATGATGATATATGATAAAGTGACTGAGACTGAAAAGCTGGTATGAACTCTATCTATTTTGTTTTTGTAAATATGACTAGCTTGTCGACCCAGATTCAGCTTTGTTGTGAGAGAACCATGTTTGCAATGACAACTTAGAGATCATAGTTTCTGATGCCATGCTTATTTAGCTAGGAGCTTATAATGGTTTGTCTTGATTGCCAACATAGATTTTGAGATGACTATGATGTAGTATGATAGGATGGTATTCTCCTTTGAATGTTTCAAGTGGCTTGACTTGGCACATGTTCATGCATGTAGTTGAAACAAAATCAACATAGCCTCTATGATGTTCGTGTTCATGGTGATTTATATCTTGTTCAGGCTTGCATTCAATGTTAGTCAAACTCATTGCATCTTGATGACTCTTGTCGCTCTCTAGTTGGTCGCTTCCCAGTCTTTTGCTAGCCTTCACTTGTACTAAGCGGAATACTGCTTGTGCATCCACTTCCATAAAACCAAAAGTTTTTCCATGAGAGTCCACCATACCTACCTATTTGCGGTATCTACGTGCCGTTCTAAGTAAATTTGCATGTCCATTCTCTAAATCTTCAAGAAAAAATCTGTTTTGCATGCCCGAACCGCTCATGTGGTGACAGAAGGCTATTGGTATCTTCCATGCTAGGAGTATTATCCTCGACATGTGTTTATTCGCTGTCATTCACGAGAAAGAGGCCGGTAATTGGAATGCCCAGTTCCACGCTTAAATCGAAAACATAACTGTGAAACAAGACTCCCCCCGGATTGATGTTAGTATGGATGGTACCCGAGGATTCGGCTAGCCGTGGAGTGTGATTGATTGGTGGTGGGGGAGTTAAAACTTTACTTTTCTGTTTGGGAACCACCTATAACATGAGTAGCATGGAAGATATTGAGAACTCTTGGTCATTGCGTTGACAATGAAAGCATGCCACCCAAAATTATTATCTCTGTTTTCAAAGCTTGAGCTTTGGCACCTCTGCAAATCAATGCTTCCCTCTGCGAAGGGCCTGTCTATTTATTTTCCTGTCGAGTCATCCTCCTCTTCTATAAGCACCAATCAGAGAGCACCTCTGTCATTTTTATGCTTTGCTTTTGATTGATATTGAGTATGGCTATGACTGGATCTTCGTTGCTATGAATTACAATGTTTAGTCAACCCTTGATCTTTGAAAGTGCTCTGCATTTATGTTTTGCGGTCTCAGAAAGAGCTAGCGAGATACCACCTATTCGTATTGCTTCATGCTTGTTTTGATTGAAGTGTTGGTATTTGAAACTCATTATTATTTGCTCGTTAGCTAATTATGCCATTGATATTAGTTTACCGTGAGACCTTTGTGTCACTTGCTTATGTGGTTAACTTGTGATCTTGCTAAAATTCTGGTTATGAATTAGACATAGTTGCAACAACAAGATCAAATAGAGTTTGTCAAAGTTTTCTTTCTCTCTCAGTTTGTCAACTGAGTTGCTTGAGGACAAGCAAGGTTTTAAGCTTGGGGGAGTTGATACGTCTCCATCTTATCTACTTTTCCAAACTCTTTTGCCCTTGTTTTGGACTCTAATTTGCATGATTTGAATGTAACTAACCTGGACTGACGCTGTTTTCAGCAGAATTGCCTTGGTGTTATTTTTGTGCAGAAATCAAAGTTCTCCAAACGTCCTGAAAATTTACGGGGAGCATTTTTGGAAAATGTAAAAAAATACCTGCGCCAAGACCCACTTGAGGGGGTTGGCCAGTGGGCCACAAGCCCTGCCTCCGCCACCCCCCTGGTGGCGGTGGGCAAGCTTGTGGGGCCCACACGACTCTGCCGCCCCCAATCTCAGGTCTATAAGTTCACTTTCAACCCAGAAAAAATAAAAAGAGAAGATTTCGTCGCGTTTGCAATACGGAGGTGCCGCCACAACCTGATCTTCATCTGGAGGGCAGATCTGGAGTCCGTTTTGGGCTCCAGAGAGGGGAAATCGTCGCCATCGTCATCATCAACCTTCTTCCCTCTCCAATTCGATGAAGCTCTTCGTCGTTCGTGAGTAATCTATTCGTAGGCTCGCTGGGCGGTGATGAGTAGGATGAGATCTCTCATGTAATCAAGTTAGTTTTGACGGGGATTGATCCCTAGTATCCACTATGTTCTGAGATTGATGTTGCTACTACTTTGCCATGCTTAACGCTTGTCACTAGGGCCCGCGTGCCATGATTTCAGATCTGGAATTATTATGTTGTCACCAATATATGTGTGTTTTAGATCCGATCTTGCAAGTTGTAGTTACCTACTATGTGTTATGATCCGGCAACCTTGGAGTGACAATAACCGGAACCACTCCCGGTGATGACCATAGTTTGAGGAGTTCATGTGTTCACCAAGTGCTAATGCGTTGGTCCGGTTCTTTATTAAAAGGAGAACCTTAATATCCCGTAGTATCCATTTGGACCCCGCTGCCACGGGAGGGATGGACAATAGATGTCATGCAAGTTCTTTTCCCTAAGCACGTATGACGACACACGGAATGCATGCCTACATCACATTGACGAAGGGAAGCTAGCCACATATCTCTCTATGTTATAACTGTTGCATGATTAATGTCATCCGACAAATCATCGATCCATTGCCTACGAGTTTGTCCCCACTGCTGCTGATACTTGTTTTACTCGCTACTGTTGCTACTTGCTACTGCTGCTACTTGCTAGTGGTGTTACTTGCTACTGCTGTCACTACTGCTGTTCCTTGCCACTGTTGTTACTCGTTACACTGCTGCTACCTGCTACAATACTTTTCTGGCGCCATTGATACAACCGTTAGGAATAGTCTGCCTCGTAAACAGATCGTTTCTGGCACCGTTGCTATCATACTACTTTGCTACTAATACTTTGCTTGCAGATACTAATCTTTCAGGTGTGGTTGAATCTGACACATTCAGTTGCTAATACTTGAGAATATTCTTTCACTTCCCGTCGCGCGAACCAACAAATTTGGGTTGAATACTCTACCCTCGAAAATTGCCGCGATCCCACGCGCTGGTGGGCTGTTGCAAGACAATTTCTAATTGTTGAGCAACTGGAAGCAGCTCTTTTCTGGCTCCATTGTCGTGGAGGCATCAAGTCAGGAATAGTTGCACGTCAACATGCCCCTCGGGGACAGGTGGACCCTCCCGGTGAACCCCCGATACCCTATCGGTGGTTCCGGTACAATACCGATAAACCCTGAAACCTTTACAGTGACCGAAACTAGACTTCCCATATATAAATATTTACCTTCGAACTATTCCGGAACTCCTCGTGATGTCCGGGATCTTACCCGGGACTCCGAACAACTTTCGGTAACCACATACACAATTCCCATTACAACTCTAGCGTCACCGAACCGTAAGTGTGTAGACCATACGGGTTCGGAAACCATGCAGACATGACCGAGACACCTCTCCGGCCAATAATCAATAGCAGGATCTGAATACCCATATTGGCTTCCACATATTCCACGATGACCTCATCGGATGAACCACGATGTCAAGGATTTAGTCAATCCCGTATACAATTCCCTTTGTCTACCGGTATTATACTTGCCCGAGATTCGATCGTCGGTATCCCTATACCTTGTTCAATCTCGTTACCGGCAAGTCTCTTTAGTCGTTCCGTAACGCATGATCCTGTGGCTAACTCCTTAGTCACATTGAGCTCATTATGATGATGTATTACCGAGTGGGCCCAGAGATACCTCTCTGTCACATGGAGTGACAAATCCCATTCTCGATTCGTATCAACCCAACACACACTTTCGGAGATACATGTAGTGCACCTTTATAATCACCCAGTTACGTTGTGGCGTTTGATACACCAAAAGCATTCCTACGGTGTCCGGAAGTTGCACAATCTCATGGTCTAAGGAAATGATACTTCACATTATAAAAGCTCTAGCAAATGAACTACACGATCTTGTGTTATGCTTAGGACTGAGTCTTGTCCATCACATCATTCTCCTAATGATGTGATCCTGTTATCAACGACATCCAATGTCCATGGCCAGGAAACCATGACCATCTGTTGATCAACGAGCTAGCCAACTAGAGGCTCACTAGGGACATGTTGTCGTCTATGTATTCACACATGTATTATGGTTTCCGGTTAATACAATTATAGCATGAACAATAGACAATTATCATGAACAAGGAAATATAATAATAACCATTTTATTACTGCCTCTAGGGCATATTTCAAGCATCAACGACTCAATGATGCTCCGTTGCAGTGCCGACGATGCTCCGGTGGCCGCTGACGCTTTGTTGCAGTGCCAGCTATGCTCCGGTGGCCCGACGAAGCTCCATTGCAGCGCTGACGCCCGACAATGCTTTGACGGACGGGCGATGTTCCGTTGCAGCGTCGACGATGCTCCGGTGGCCCGCTGACGCTCCGTTGCAGTGCCAGCGACGCTCCGGTGACCCGGCGACGCTCCATTGCAACGCCGACGCCCGACGATTCTTTGACGGAAGGGCGATGCTTCGTTGCAGCAGTCTACTGTTGCATACAACAGAGGCAGTGACTTATAGCCCACCGGTAGTCCATCGTCCCAGCATCGTCGGCCACCAATGCGGCATAGCAGTGAGGCGACCTGGTAGCACCATCGCTGTCTGACTGGCTCATAGCAACGTCGTTGAAGTGCAGCCCTCCGTAGTAGCATGCAGCTAAGTGCAGCAAGACACATGATGGCGTTCAAAACAAAGTCACGATAGGCTTTGGGGACAAGCCACATGCAAAGATGCACAACGTGCTTTCTAGGCTCTACGCCTTTATCAGGCGTCACTCAACAATCGATCTCCTAATCGGACGGCGCAGCCGACGGTTTACGTGTTGTCAAAAATCAGCCGAGAGAATTTAAATGTTTCCCTTTATTTTAAGACGGAGTCACGGAAAGAGTACTTTACAATATGACTAACAAGATGGCGCTGGGTGTTAAATCAAGCACTTCTTCATCTTCAGTACAACCTCGAGAGAAAAAACGGTTTAGATTAAACGATATCGTTTCAAAAAGAAAGGCATGATGGTCATTTTTCCCCGGGTTGACGTACTCGAGTCAGCTCTGCGGCGTTAGTGGACGGTCCGGTTGACGTAGATGTACGGGCGTCGTACATGCACAACGCGTACCCGCGCGTCAGCCGGCGTGACGTGTGGCGTCCCCACGTCAGCCTGTGTCACCCGTGACCGCGGTCAAATCACGCGTCGTCGTGTCGGTTCCAGATGGCCTGTCGGTTCCCGAGACCACCGCCATTGATCCCGCCTGCGCTGTCAACGCCCGTCGCCTGAGACGATGTCGGTTCCAGATGGCCCGTCGGGTCCCGAGGCCGCCGCCATCAATCCCGTCGAATTGAAGTCTGCAACCGCCGCCCTTGACCCCCGCCGTCTCCCGAGGCCCGCCGGCTCCCGAGGCGACTCGTTTACTCTCGGGGAGTAACGCCGCCCAACTGCATGTCGCCTCCCCGACGGCCTATATAAAGCCGTCAGACAACGATAGCCGCTCTTCTCCTAATCCATGCCATCAGCAGTACGTACATGCCCACTTGATTCTCTGGACCACAACATCACAATACGTGTTTGTCTTCCCAACAACCGTTGCAGTCTTCAGCCGCCGGTGCTGCAAGGCAGGTTCTCGCTTCCGTGGTAGCACAAATAGATCCAGCGAGAACCGCAGCTAGTCGACTTGCATATGCACCACCTGCATTGTTCAGGTTGCAGCAGCCACGTTGCCGGTCATCTCACAACAACCTCGGTGAGCGCGCCACAGCTCGGCCATGGCTACAGCACCGACAAGCTCCGGAATTGCAGGCAATGAAGCTGCCGCGACCATCCTCTGAAGCATCGATGGTGCTCCACCGACCCAACAATGCCCCATTGCAACACCGGTGAGGCTTCGTTGGACCGACGATACTCCGTTGCAGGGCCGACGATGCTTCCTCTATCTGACGATGCTCCGTTCCGGCCCACATGATGCTCCAACGGCCCGGCGACGCTCCATTGCAGCACCGGTGATGCTCCGGCAGCCTGAAGATGCTCTGTTGCAGCATCGATGATGCTTCGGCTGTCCGGTGATGCTCCATTGCAGTGTCGATGATGCTTTTGATGCCCGACGATGCTCCGGTGGCCCGTCGACACTCCATTGCAGCATTGGCGGTGCTTTGGTGGCCCGAAGATGCTCTGTTGCAGCAACGATGATGCTTCGGCTGTCCGGTGATGTTCCACTGCAGCGTCGATGATGCTTCGGCTGCCCGACGATGTTTCGTTGCAGCGTCGACGATCCTTCGATAGCTAGGTGATACCCCGTTGCAGCGCCGGTGATGCTTCAACGACTCAATGATGCTCCGTTGCAGTGCCGACAATGCTCCGGTGGCCCGCTCACGCTTTGTTGCAGTGCCAGCTATGCTTCGGTGGCCCGACGACGCTCCATTGCAGCGCTGACGCCCGACAATGCTTTGACGGACGGGCAATGTTCCGTTGCAGCGTCGGCGATGCTCCGGTGGCCCGCTGACGCTCCTTTGCAGTGCCAACGACGCTCTGGTGACCCGGCGACGCTTCATTGCAACGCCGACGCCCGACGATTCTTTGACGGAAGGGCGATGGTTCGTTGCAGCAGTCTAGTGATGCATACAACAGAGGCAGTGACTTACATCCCACCGATAGTCCTTCGTCCCAGCATCGCCGGCCACCAACGCGGCATAGCAGTGAGGCGACCTGGTAGCACCATCGGTGTCTGACTGGCTCATAGCAACGTCGTTGAAGTGCAGCCCTCCGTAGTACTCCCTCCGTTCCTTAATATAAGTCTTTTAAGAGGTTTCACTAAAAGACTACATACATATGTATATAGAGATATTTTAGAGTATAGATTCATTCATTTTGCTCCGTATATAGCCCTCTACTAAAATGTTTAAAAAAAACTTATATTTAGGAATGGAGGGAGTAGCATGCACCTAAGTGCGACAAGACACATGATGGCATTAAAAAAAGCCACGATAGCCTCTAGGGACCAGCCACATGCAAAGATGCACAACGTGCTTTGTGGGCTCTACGCCTTTATCACGCGTCACTCAACAAACCGATCTACTAATCGGACGGCGCAGCCGACGATTTACGTGTTGTCAAAAATCAGCCGAGAGAATTTAAACGTTTCCCTTTATTGTAAGACGGAGTCACGGGAAGAGTACTTTACAGTATGACTGACAAGATGGCGCTGAGGTGTTAAATCGAGCACTTCTTCATCTTCACAACAGCCCCGAGAAAACAACGGTTGAGATTTAATGATATCGTTTCATAAAAAAGGGTATGATGGTCATTTTCCTCCGAGTTGACGTATTCGCGTCAGCTCTGCAGTGCGAGCGGTCGCTCCGGTCGACGTAGATGTATGGGCGTCGTACATGCACGACGCGTACCCCCCGTGAGCCGGCGTGACGTGTGGCGCTCCCACGTCACCCCGTGTCGCCCGCGGTCAAACCACGCGTCGTTGCGTCGGTTCGAGATGGCCCGTCGGTTCCCGAGACCACCGCCATTGATCCCGCTTGCGCTATCAACGCGCGTCGGCTGAGACGTCGTGGGTTCCAGATGCCGCGTCGGGTGCCGTGGCCACCGCCATCAATTCCGCCGAATTGAACTCCGCAGCCGCTGCCCTTGACCCCCGTCGTCTCTCGAGGCCCGTCGGCTCCCGAGGCGACGCGTTTACTCCAGGGAGTAACGCCGCCCAACTGCATGTCGTCTCCCTGACGGCCTATATAAAGTCGGCGTATCGGCTTGTCGCCCAGACCCCCTACCATTCTCTCCACCGTCGCTCCTCTCCCTCTCCACTCCCTCCGACGATGGCGTTCTATGCCGGCGGTAGTAGCTCCGACGCCGGAGACGACGACACCCCGAGCATCTGGCTGAGGAGCCTTGACGGGCCAGTGAGGAGCTCCACCGCTATGCGCTGCTGGTTCCGCCGGGGTGCCGGCTCACGAAGCTGTGGCAGATCGACAAGGACAACTATGCAATGCTCGAGCCCAGCACCACGGCAGAGGAGCGCCGTAACCACCGCGGCGGCCAATGCAACATCTACGACCAACATGCGTTTTGAACGGCAAATCCTACGTCGACGTCATCAGCTAGTTCCGACGCGCATGGCGGTTGAGGCGGCGACATTGATGGAGGCGGAGGCGACGGCACAGAGGAGGAATGCGCAGCCGATCGTCGAGGATGACGGCGACGACGACTAGATCGACTAGGACAACCTCGGCGTCAGCTCCGACGATGATGACGGCCTGGACAGGGACGACCGGTGGAGCCGGACGTTGTCCACCTCGACAAGTCCGATTAGATTTACGAAAAATCATGAAGTTTATTAAAACTTTTAGTTATGTTTAATTAAATTTTGCGTTGTGTTTTCGGAAAATACCGCGTCATGTTCGAATGTAATATGAATGAACTATGGTTATGTTTAATTAAATATTTCCTCATGTTTTATGAATTATTATTATTATTTTTTTTGTTTCTTAGAATTTACCGAATGAACACTGTTTCAATTTGAACGAAAATTGTCTTAGCTTGATTATTTCTTATAGTTTTAAAGACTTTGCGTGCCACTTGTTGTGATGATGTTTTGACTGTGAAAAACAATTTTCTCGGTTTGAAAATGAAATTGGTTCTGTACCAACACGCAAAATTTGAATGAAATTGAAGACCAAAGGCACGTTGCGTCACGTCGTGTATCTATTTTTTTTTTCATTTTTGCATGGAAAAACACAGAAAACACACGGAATGTCAGAAAATAAAAAAAATTGGCGTGGCTCCTTGTGAAGTTTATTAAAGCGCGTGAAAAAAATTAGATCCGTTTGATGAAGAAAAGAAACATGATCGCATTGTAACATGCTTCCGTCTGTACCGACACCGGCGGGTTGCATATATTGTACATGCGTAAATGCATGAAATCTACCCAACTTTAGCCAGCACTTGTGAATGCATATCCAATTATGCCACGCAAAATTAAATGAAATCGAAGATCAAAACCACGTTGTGTCACGTCCGACATCTGTTTTTATGTGTTTTTCATGAAAAATCACACAAAAGCACAAAATGTTAGAAAATAAAAAAAACGTGCCTCCTTGTGAAGTTCACTAGAGCACGTGAATTTTTTTGGGCCGTCTAATGATCTTTCTTGTGACAAGTTAAAATTTGGATTAATTTAAGAAGCACATAAGGCCCCGTCTTGATATGTAAAGAGCTAAACCCTTGTCGGCGTGGTCAGTTGGACCGTCGTGATCTCAGCTGACGTCGCGATAGTAGGATATCCACGTCCGTCGGGATAACCGACATGCCTGCAATTTTCTATCATACCTAACCCTACGCCGACGTGATCACGCCGCCGCCCCTCGCTCTAGACTGCCCCGCCGCCCACCCTCCTCCCCGTCGCCGCCTTCTCCCCACCCTCTCCCCCGGTCGTTCGTGCGTCGCTGTGAACTACTACCCCGTCCATCGTCGCACCTCTTCCTCCATACATCGCCAAACCCCCGCCGTTCGTACAACCGTCGTTGCATCGATTCGCCTGTCCATCCCCGTGCACCCCGCCGGCCGTCGCACTCCACGTCGTCCGTCGACCGTCAACTTCGTCTTACACGCCAGCTGAAGTGCCGACTTTGTGGTTTGGGTAAGTGTTTTTATGATGTTTTCATATTAGTATTCACATGTTATATGAGTTGCATCGTACGTGACAATATTTTTAAATTATGAAGGATGGACATCCATGGTGTGATTCCATGTTCAGTTGAGAAGTGGGTTATCCTTGTTGACAAACTTTCAGCAAGTCAGAAATTTGCATATTATGAAATGGATTTGAAAGGCATGTTACAAATACCGTTGGTAAAGATGCGTGAATTTTTACTTCATTTTTTGATCCAAGGTTACAATCGTAATAGTAAAAAATTCATGGTCCAAGAGGCATATGGGGTAAAGGGCTTATTTCTGTAGGGCCTCATGATGTGATTTTTATATTTGGTTTAAAAAGTCAAGGAGTCGATGTTTTTTTGAGAGAACGGAAGGACAAAAGGCAATGAAAAAAATACCATTTAATTTTATGGACACAAAAAAGAGTAAGATCATGATTGATGATCTAATCAATAATATCGTGACTGATAAAAATATAAATGATGACTTTGTCTGGATGGTATTTCTAGTTCTATTTTTTTTTAGAATCACCTTCCAACTTTATTTAAGTTTTTCCCATTGGGATTTCATCCGAAATTACATGAAGAATACAATCGGGGGGGGGGGGCATTAGACCAGAATGTATTACTATCCCTAGAAATGCCCTCTTTAGCAAGTAAGTGGGCACCTTTATTTTCCGTACGCCTAATCCAAGACACTTTGAAACCCTGCAAAGTACGTCCCATCAACTTAATCTCCTCCACAATAGGACCAGCCAGACTTAAGTTCTTGGCCCGCTCGTTCACCATAGCCGCTACTGCTAAACTGTCAACTTCGACATGCACCTTCGGCGCTCCCGTTTGGATTGCCAACTGTACCGCCTCCCGACAAGCAAGTAACTCGGCCACCTCAGGATGAGAAACATCCCTGAACACATAGCAGGCGCCTCCTCTATAAGCTCCCTCATGATCACGAAGAACTACACCTCCACCTCCACGGTTGTGCGCTTTAGCTAGAGCTCCGTCAGAATTGGCCTTCAACCATCCTTGCTCAGGTGGGTTCCATCTCGCAACCAGTGTTGGAGTGGTATTCCTAGGCTGACGTGCGTGGATGTTTGACCACTCCATAAGATGTTGATTGATGTTGTCTGCTACACTTCTTGGATCGGCAATCCTCTTGCCATCTCTTGCCTCGTTTCTAGCTAGCCAAAGCCCATACAATGCCTGGATTGTTAGTTCCCTTTCACTGTCTCCAGCCTATGCTATCCAACTTAGCAGCCAAGAAGCAACAACACTGTGATCTCCATCAGGCACCGGAGGAATAGTCGCCGGAGCACCTTTTTCAGAGTTTAACACCTCCCACACCATAGCAGAATGCGGGCACCGCCAGAAACGATGCAGAATGGTTTCCTCTCGGCCACAAACGGTACAGAGAATCCCTGGTTTTATCTTTCTTCGTTGCAACTCCGATCCTACTGCCAGCCCATTCTTAATCAGCCGCCACATATGAATCTTAGCTTTTCCAGGAGCATTGGTGTTCCATAGCGCTAACCAACTTTGGTGTCTGGACACCGATGATGATCACTCCGGTCGTCTGGAGTTAGATTGCTTTATCCGCATGCACAAGTGATAGGCCGATCTGACAGTGAACTGGCCCGATTTAGTGAAGTTCCATGCTTGATAGTCACTGCAGCTCAGACCCCCAATGGGAATTTGCTTTATATCGCATGCATCATCCTCCGAGAACATCATGTGTATCTTCTCATGATCCCATGAGGAACCATCGTTAGTGAGCAAGTCGCAAACACTCGTTACTCCCTGTACATAGGTCTGCCCGAGAGGCCTTAAGCTACCTTCACGAGGAATCCAATTCTCATGGTGAATATTGATCAACGTGCCATCACCGACCCGCCATACAACTCCTTCTCTCAGAAGTTCCCTGCCATGAATGATACTTTTAAATGTAAACGAAGCCCCACTTGGACAAGAAGCATTCATAATCGAGCAATCTTGGTAGTATCTGGCTTTAAGAACTCGGGCGCATAGCGAGGAGGGAGATTGGAGTAACCGCCATGCTTGCTTAGCGAGCAAAGCCTGGTTAAACGCTTCAAAATTTTGGAATCCCATCCCTCCATCTCTCTTAGGTAAACACATCTTATCCCAGGCAATCCAATGCACTTTCCTGCCGGCCTGAGCTGCTCCCCACCAAAAGTTTGAAGAGATTGATGTCAGATTCCCGCACATTTTCTTGGATAATTGAAAACAGCTCATAGTGAACGTAGGAGTGGATTGAAGCCCGGACTTTATCAAAACTTCATGTGCTTTTTTGGATAAACCTTGTCCTTTCCACCCTGATACTTTGCTCCTTGCACTCTCTTTGACATATAGAAATGATCCTTCCTTTGATCTACCTACAACTGTAGGGAGACCTAGGTATTTTTCACTTAGCGCTTCAGACTCAATTCCTATTGCTTGCTTAAGAGCCTCCTTATCTGTCTCTCTGCACCCTTTGCCAAAGAATATAGCCGATTTTTGGAGGTTTACCTTCTGTCCCGAGGCCTGTTGGTACTGTTGCAAAATCTCCTTGAGTGCTTGCAGGTTATCCTCAGACCCTTCGAGAAACACAATGCTATCGTCAGCAAACGGAAGATGGGTGATATGGGGGCCAGTGCACCCAAATTTAACACCTCGGATCCGCTGTTCATTTTGCGCGTGTTTAAGAAGCGTTGAGAACCCTTCGACGCAGAAAAGAAGCAAATATGGGGACAGGGGATCCCCCTGACGAAGACCCCTTGTAGCCTGGAAGTTTCTTGATAGTCCCCCATTTAGCTTGACGCGAAAACACACAGTACTGATACAGAGCATAATCATAGATATCCACTTTGGAGCAAAATCAAGTTTCTTCATAACTTGCTTAAGAAAATCCCACTCCACCCTGTCATAGGCCTTCATCATATCTAGTTTAACCGCACAGAGCGGCTTCTTCCTTTCCCGCTTTCTAATAGCATGCACGCATTCATAAGAAATTAACACATTGTCAGTGATGAGGCGCTCCGGCACAAACGGACTTTGTTCTTCACAGATAAGAAGTGGGAGAATAAGTTTCAGTCTGTTGGCCAACACCTTTGCCGCGATTTTGTATAGAACATTGCATAGGCAAATGGGCCTAAACTGTGAGAGAAACTCCGGTGAATTGGTTTTGGGAATCAACACCAGAACCATTTCGTTTAAACTTTCCACCGGCTCAGTTCCTTCAAGGAAGCCTCGGATCGACCTACACACCTCTTCCTTTACCAACGCCCAGTGACGTTGATAAAACATCGCTGGTAATCCATCTGGTCCAGGTGCTTTTGTCGGCCCCATCTGGAATAGAGCTGTCTCTATTTCACGATCTGTGGCCACTTCCGAAAGTTTCTAGTTCATAGCGGGTGAGACGAGGTTCTGGAAGAGATCCAGGATATGTTCGGTTTGGTTGCATCCCTCCGATTGGAAGAGTTTTTCATAGAATCTGGCTGCGAGTTTCCTCATACCCTCATCTGACGAGCAACACTCTCCATTCTCTCCCTTCAAAACCCTAACAGTGTTCTTTCTCCTTCTATGTGATGCCCTGTTCTGAAAGTACTTAGTGTTTTGGTCTCCTTCCTTCAACCAGCTAACTCTCGATCTTTGTTTGTACATAACCTCCTCCCTCTCAAAGATGTCTTTTAGTAGGCTCTCAATGTCTCGAACCTCCTGTGTATATCCTGACAATAGGGCCCTTTCTTTTGCATCCTTCAGCTGGTTTTTAAGCAATCTTATTTGGCGTGTGACTGACCCAAATACCGAGCTTCCCCACTGTTGCATCTTCCTGGATATGTGTCGTAATTTTGTGCATAATTCATTCAGCCCCATGCACTGTCCCTACTGTCTCCATGCTAGTTCCACCATTGGATCATACCCCTCATGCTTTGTCCACATCTCCTCGAATTGAAACAGACGATCCCTTCTCCCTCCGGTGTCCAGAGCCGTCTCCAATGTTGGGGAACGTCGCATGGGAAACAAAAAATTTCCTACGCGCACGAATACCTATCATGGTGATGTCCATCTACGAGAGGGGATGAGTGATCTACGTACCCTTGTAGATCATACAGCAGAAGCGTTAGTGAACGCGGTTGATGTAGTGGAACGTCCTCACGTCCCTCGATCCGCCCCGCGAACAATCCCGTGACTAGTCCCACGATCTAGTACCGAACGGACGGCACCTCCGCGTTCAGCACACGTACAGCTCGACGATGATCTCGGCCTTCTTGATCCAGCAAGAGAGACGGAGAGGTAGAAGAGTTCTCCGGCAGCGTGACGGCGCTCCGGAGGTTGGTGTTGACCTTGTCTCAGCAGGGCTCCGCCCGAGCTCCACAGAAACGCGATCTAGAGGAAAAACCGTGGAGGTATGTGGTCGGGCTGCCGTGGAAAAGTCGTCTCAAATCAGCCCTAAAACCTCCGTATATATAGGTGGGAGGGAGGGGACCTTGCCTTGGGGCTCAAGGAGCCCCAAGGGGGTCGGCCGAGTCCAAGGGGGAAGGCTCCCCCCCCAAACCGAGTTGGACTTGGTTTGGTGGGTGGGAGTCCTTCCTTCCCTTCCCACCTCCTCTTTTTCGGAAGGGAAGGAAACCCTCGTGACGTCCGTGATCTCATCCGGGACTCCGAACAACATTCGGTAACCAACCATATAACTCAAATACGCATAAAACAACGCCGAACCTTAAGTGTGCAGACCCTGCGGGTTCGAGAACTATGTAGACATGACCCGAGAGACTCCTCGGTCAATATCCAATAGCGGGACCTGGATGCCCATATTGGATCCTACATATTCTACGAAGATCTTATCATTTGAACCTCAGTGCCAAGGATTCGTATAATCCCGTATGTCATTCCCTTTGTCCTTCGGTATGTTACTTGCCCTGAGATTCGATCGTCAGTATCCGCATACCTATTTCAATCTCGTTTACCGGCAAGTCTCTTTACTCGTTCCGTAATACAAGATGCCGCAACTTACACTAAGTTACATTGCTTGCAAGGCTTGTGTGTGATGTTGTATTACCGAGTGGGCCTCGAGATACCTCTCCGTCACACGGAGTGACAAATCCCAGTCTTGATCCATACTAACTCAACTAACACCTTCGGAGATACCTGTAGAGCATCTTTATAGTCACCCAGTTACGTTGCGACGTTTGATACACACAAAGTATTCCTCCGGTGTCAGTGAGTTATATGATCTCATGGTCATAGGAATAAATACTTGACACGCAGAAAACAGTAGCAACAAAATGACACGATCAACATGCTACGTCTATTAGTTTGGGCTAGTCCATCACGTGATTCTCCTAATGACGTGATCCAGTTATCAAGCAACAACACTTTGTTCATAATCAGAAGACACTGACTATCTTTGATCAACTGGCTAGCCAACTAGAGGCTTGCTAGGGACGGTGTTTTGTCTATGTATCCACACATGTAAATGAGTCTTCATTCAATACAATTATAGCATGGATAATAAACGATTATCTCGATACAGGAATTATAATAATAACTATATTTATTATTGCCTCTAGGGCATAATTACAACAGTCTCCCACATGCACTAGAGTCAATAATCTAGCCCTCACATCATCATGTGAATTACATTGTAATAAATCTAACACCCATACAGTTCTGGTGTTGAGCATGCTTTGGCCGTGGAAGAGGTTTAGTCAGCGGGTCTGCTACATTCAGATCCGTGTGCACTTTGCATATATTTACGTCCTCTCCCTCGACGTAGTTGCGGATGAGGTTGAAGCGTCGTTTGATGTGTCTGGTCTTCTTGTGAAACCGTGGTTCCTTTGCTAAGGCAATGGCACCCGTGTTGTCACAGAACAAGGTTATTGGATTCAGTGCGCTTGGCACCACTCCAAGATCCGTCATGAACTGCTTCATCCAGACACCCTCCTTAGCCGCCTCCGAGGCAGCCATGTACTCCGCTTCACATGTAGAATCTGCTACGACGCTTTGCTTGGAACTGCACCAGCTTACCGCACCCCCATTAAGAATAAATATGTATCCGGTTTGCGACTTAGAGTCGTCCGGATCTGTGTCAAAGTTTGCATCGACGTAACCTTTTACGGTGAGCTCTTCGTCACCGCCATACACGAGAAACATCTCCTTAGTCCTTTTCAGGTACTTCAGGATATTCTTGACCGTTGTCCAGTGATCCACTCCTGGATTACTGTGGAACCTACCTGCCATACTTATGGCCAGGCTAACATCCGGTCTAGTGCACAACATTGCATACATGATAGAACCTATGGCTGAAGCATAGGGGACGGAGCGCATATGCTCTCTATCAGTTGTTGGGCACTGAGTCTTACTCAATCTCGTACCTTGTAAAACTGGCAAGAACCCTTTCTTGGAATGTTCCATTTTGAACCTCTTCAAAACTTTATCAAGGTATGTGCTTTGTGAAAGTCCTATCAGGCGTTTTGATCTATCCCTGTAGATCTTAATGCCTAGAATATAAGCAGCTTCTCCTAGGTCCTTCATAGAGAAACTTTTATTCAAGTAATCCTTTATGCTCTCCAAAAACTCTACGTTGTTTCCAATCAGCAATATGTCATCCACATATAATATTAGAAACGACACAGAGCTCCCACTCACTTTCTTGTAAATACAAGATTCTCCAACCACTTGTATAAACCCAAATGCTTTGATCACCTCATCAAAGCGTTTGTTCCAACTCCGAGATGCTTGCACCAGTCCATAAATGGATCGCTGGAGCTTGCACACCTTGTTAGCATTCTTAGGATCGACAAAACCTTCGGGTTGCATCATATACAACTCTTCCTTAAGGAAACCGTTAAGGAACTCCGTTTTGACATCCATCTGCCAGATTTCATAATCGAAAAATGCAGCTATTGCTAACATGATTCTGACGGACTTCAGCATCGCTACGGGTGAGAATGTCTCATCGTAGTCAACTCCTTAAACTTGTGAAAAACCCTTTGCCACAAGTCGAGCTTTATAAACGGTCACATTGCCGTCAGCGTCCGTCTTCTTCTTAAACATCCATTTGTTCTGAATAGCCTTGCGGCCCTCAGTTAGTACTTCCAAAGTCCACACTTTGTTTTCATACATGGATCCTATCTCGGACTTCATGGCCTCTAGCCATTTGTTGGAATCTGGGCCCACCATTGCTTCTTCATAATTTGCAGGTTCATTGTTGTCTAACAACATGATTGACAAAACGGGATTACCGTACCACTCTGGAGCAGCACGTGGTCTCGTCGACCTGCGTGGTTCGACAGAAACATGAACCGGAGTTTCATGATCATTATCATTAACTTCCTCCTCAACCGGCATCGCAACAACAAAGGTTTCCCCTTGCCCTGCGCTACCATCTAGAGGGATGAGAGGTTTGACAACCTCATCAAGTTCTATCTTCCTCCCACTCAATTCTCTCGAGAGAAACTCCTTCTCGAGAAAAGCTCCGTTTTTAGCAACAAACACTTTGCCCTCGGATTTGAGATAGAAGGTGTACCCAACTGTCTCTTTCGGGTAACCTATGAAGATGCACTTTTCCGCTTTGGGGTCCAGCTTTTCAGGCTGAAGCTTTTTGACATAAGCATCACATCCCCAAACTTTAAGAAACGACAACTTTGGCCTTTTGCCATACCACAGTTCGTATGGTGTCGTCTCAACGGATTTTGATGGTGCCCTATTTAAAGTGAATGCAGGTGTGTCTAATGCATAACCCCAAAACGATAACGGCAAATCTGTAAGAGACATTATAGATCGCACCATCTCTAATAAAGTATGATTACGACGTTCGGACACACCATTATGCTGTGGTGTTCCAGGCGGTGTCAACTGTGAAACAATTCCACATTGCCTTAAGTGAGCACCAAACTCGAAACTCAGATATTCACCCCCACGATCAGACCGTAGGAACTTGATCTTCTTGTTATGATGATTTTCAACTTCACTCTGAAATTGCTTGAACTTTTCAAATGTTTCAGACTTGTGCTTCATTAAGTAGACATAACCATATCTACTCAAATCGTCAGTGAAGGTGAGAAAATAACGATATCCGCCGCGTGCCTCTACGCTCATCGGACCGCACACATCGGTATGTATGATTTCCAACAAGTCAGTGGCACGCTCCATTGTTCTGAAGAATGGAGTTTTAGTCATCTTGCCCATTAGGCATGGTTCGCACGTGTCAAGTGAATCAAAGTCAAGTGACTCCAAAAGTCCATCGACATGGAGTTTCTTCATGCGCTTTACACCAATATGACCTAAACGGCGGTGCCACAAAAATATGGCGCTATCATTGTTAACTCTAAGTCTTTTGGTCTCAACGTTATGTATATGCGTATCGCTATCAAGATTCAATATGAACAATCCTCTCACATTAGGTGCATGACCATAAAAGATGTTACTCGTAGAAATAGAACAACCATTATTCTCTCACTTAAAAGAGTAACCGTCTCGCAATAAACAAGATCCAGATATAATGTTCATGCTCAACGCAGGCACTAAATAACAATGATTTAAGTTCATCACTAATCCTGATGGTAACTGAAGTGAAACTGTGCCGACGGCGATTGCATCAACCTTGGAACCATTTCCTACGCGCATCGTCACTTCATCTTTCGCCAGCCTTCGTCTATTCCGCAGTTCCTGTTTCGAGTTGCAAATATGAGCAACAGAACCGGTATCGAATACCCAGGCACTACTACGAGAGCCGGTTAAGTACACATCAATAACATGTATATCAAATATACCTGATTTTTCTTTGGCTGCCTTCTTATCTGCCAGATACTTGGGGCAATTGCGCTTCCAGTGACCCATACCCTTGCAATAGTAACACTCCGTTTCAGGCTTAGGTCCAGCTTTGGGTTTCTTCGTCGGATTGGCAACAGGCTTGCCGCTCTTCTTCGAATTACCCTTCTTGCCTTTGCCGTTTCTCTTGAAACTAGTGGTCTTATTCACCATCAACACTTGATGCTCTTTACGGAGTTCAGACTCTGCGACTTTAAGCATCGCAAACAACTCGCCGGGAGACTTGTTCATCCCTTGCATGTTGTAGTTCAACACAAAGCCTTTATAGCTTGGCGGCAGTGATTGAAGGATTCTGTCAGTGATAGCCTCTTGCGGGAGTTCAATCCCCAGCTCAGCTAGACGGTTTGAGTACCCAGACATTTTGAGCACATGTTCACTGACACACGAGTTTTCCTCCATCTTGCAAGCATAGAATTTATCGGAGGTCTCATACCTCTCGATCCGGGCGTTCTTCTGAAAGATAAACTTCAACTCCTGGAACATCTCAAATGCTCCATGACGCTCAAGGCGACGTTGAAGTCCCGGTTCTGAGCCATACAAGACTGCACATTGAACTATTGAGTAGTCCTCCTTACGTGCTAACCAAGCGTTCTTAACATCCTGATCAGCCGTAGCGGGTGGTTCATCTCCTAGCGCAGCATTAAGGACATAATCCTTCTTCCCAGCTTGTAAGATTAGCTTAAGATTACGAGCCCAATCTACAAAGTTGCTTCCATCATCTTTCAACTTAGCTTTCTCTAGGAACGTATTAAAATTCAGGATGACTGTAGCGTGAGCCATGATCTACAACACAAATATATTCAAAGTGGACTTAGACTATGTTCAAGATAATTAGAGTTTAACTTAATGAAATTATACGCTAAACTCCCACTCAAAAAGTACATCTCTCTAGTCATTTGAGTGGTTCATGATCCACTTATACTAGCTCAAGTCCGATCATCACGTGAGTTGAGTATAGTTTCAGTGGTAAGCATCCCTATGCTAATCATATCATCTATATGATTCATGATCGACCTTTCGGTCTCATGTGTTCCGAGGCCATGTCTGCACATGCTAGGCTCGTAAAGCTTAACCCGAGTGTTCCGCGTGCGCAACTGTTTTGCACCCGTTGTATGTGAACGTTGAGTCTATCACACCCGATCATCACGTGGTGTCTCGAAACGACGAACTGTAGCAACGGTGCACAGCTGGGGAGAACACAATTTTTTCTTGAAATTTTAGTGAGAGATCACCTCATAATGCTACCGTCGTTCTAAGCCAAATAAGGTGCATAAAAGGATTAACATCACATGCAATTCATAAGTGACATGATATGGCCATCATCACGTGCTTCTTGATCTCCATCACCAAAGCACCGGCACGATCTTCTTGTCACCGGCGCCACACCATGATCATCCATCAACGTGTTGCCATCGGGGTTGTCGTGCTACCCATGCTATTACTACCAAAGCTACATCCTAGCAAAATAGTAAACGCATCTGCAAGCACAAACGTTAGTATAAAGACAACCCTATGGCTCCTGCCGGTTGCCGTACCATCGACGTGCAAGTCGATATTTCTATTACAACATGATCATCTCATACATCCAATATATCACATCACATCGTTGGTCATATCACATCACAATCATACCCTGCAAAAACAAGTTAGACGTCCTCTAATTTTGTTGTTGCATGTTTTACGTGGTGACCATGGGTATCTAGTAGGATCGCATCTTACTTACGCAAACACCACAATGGAGATATATGAGTTGCTATTTAACCTCATCCAAGGACCTCCTCGGTCAAATCTGATTCAACTAAAGTTGGAGAAACCGACACTTGCCAGTCATCTTTGAGCAACGGGGTTACTCGTAGCGATGAAACCAGTCTCTCGTAAGCGTACGAGTAATGTCGGTCCAAGCCGCTTCAATCCAACAATACCGCGGAATCAAGAAAAGACTAAGGAGGGCAGCAAAACGCACATCACCGCCCACAAAAACTTTTGTGTTCTACTCGAGAAGACATCTACGCATGAACCTAGCTCATGATGCCACTGTTGGGGAACGTCGCATGGGAAACAAAAATTTTCCTACGCGCACGAAGACCTATCATGGTGATGTCCATCTACGAGAGGGGATGAGTGATCTACGTACCCTTGTAGATCGTACAGCAGAAGCGTTAGTGAACGCGGTTGATGTAGTGGAACGTCCTCACGTCCCTCGATCCGCCCCGCGATCAATCCCGCGATCAGTCCCACGATCTAGTACCGAACGGACGGCACCTCCGCGTTCAGCACACGTACAGCTCGACGATGATCTCGGCCTTCTTCATCCAGCAAGAGAGATGGAGAGGTAGAAGAGTTCTCTGGCAGCGTGACGGCGCTCCGGAGGTTGGTGTTGACCTTGTCTCAGCAGGGCTCCGCCCGAGCTCCGCAGAAACGCGATCTAGAGGAAAAACCGTGGAGGTATGTGGTCAGGCTGTCATGGAAAAGTCGTCTCAAATCAGCCCTAAAACCTCCGTATATATAGGTGGGAGGGAGGGGACCTTGCCTTGGGGCTCAAGGAGCCCCGAGGGGGTCGGCCGAGTCCAAGGGGGAAGGCTCCCCCCCCAAACCGAGTTCGACTTGGTTTGGTGGGTGGGAGTCCTTCCTTCCCTTCCCACCTCCTCTTTTTTTTCTCTTTGATTTTCTTTCCTAGGCGCATAGGGCCCTTTTGGGCTGTCCCACCAGTCCACTAAGGGCTGGTGTGCCACCCTCAAGGCCTATGGGCTTCCCCGGGGTGGGTGCCCCCCCCCCCCGGTGAACTCCCGGAACCCATTCGTCATTCCCGGTAACTCCGAAAACCTTCCGGTAATCAAATGAGGTCATCATATATATCAATCTTCGTTTCCGGACCATTCCGGTAACCCTCGTGATGCCCGTGATCTCATCCAGGACTCCGAACAACATTCGGTAACCAACCATATAACTCAAATACGCATAAAACAACGTTGAACCTTAAGTGTGCAGACCCTGCGGGTTCGAGAACTATGTAGACATGACCCGAGAGACTCCTCGGTCAATATCCAATAGCGGGACCTGGATGCCCATATTGGATCCTACATATTCTACGAAGATCTTATCGTTTGAACCTCGGTGCCAAGGATTCATATAATCCCGTATCTCATTCCCTTTGTCCTTCGGTATGTTACTTGCCCGAGATTCGATCGTCAGTATCCGCATACCTATTTCAATCTCGTTCACCGGCAAGTCTCTTTACTCGTTCCGTAATACAAGATCCCGCAACTTTCACTAAGTCACATTGCTTGCAAGGCTTGTGTGTGATGTTGTATTACCGAGTGGGCCCCGAGATACCTCTCCGTCATACGGAGTGACAAATCCCAGTCTTGATCCATACTAACTCAACTAACACCTTCGGAGATACCTGTAGAGCATCTTTATAGTCACCCAGTTACGTTGCGACGTTTGATACACACAAAGTATTCCTCCGGTGTCAGTGAGTTATATGATCTCATGGTCATAGGAATAAATACTTGACACGCAGAAAACAGTAGCAACAAAATGACACGATCAACATGCTACGTCTATTAGTTTGGGTCTAGTCCGTCACGTGATTCTCCTAATGACGTGATCCAGTTATCAAGCAACAACACTTTGTTCATAATCAGAAGACACTGACTATCTTTGATCAACTGGCTAGCCAACTAGAGGCTTGCTAGGGACGGTGTTTTGTCTATGTATCCACACATGTAAGTGAGTCTTCATTCAATACAATTATAGCATGGATAATAAACGATTATCTCGATACAGGAATTATAATAATAACTATATTTATTATTGCCTCTAGGGCATAACTCCAACATCCAACACCCGGATAAGAACAGCCATGTGATCAGACTCCTCCGTAACAATGTTTTCCACCCTCGACGCTGGATACATGGACATGAAATCACCATTACATAGAGCTCGGTCCAGCCTAACCTGGGTATTATCTCCATCAATTCTCCTATTATCCCATGTGAATTTCTCCATCTGAGAAAAGGGTCTTGGGTTACCCCCCCCCCCCTTTGTTCCTCCATGGTGAGGATTTCATTGAAATCACCTCCGCATAGCCAAGGTAGATTGTCCTGGGCCTTTAAGTAACATAAAGCTGCCCATGACTTGTCCCTGAGCTTTGTCCTTGGTTCTCCATAGAAGCCTGTAAATCTGAAAGATTTCCCATCAAGGCAAAACTCTGCATCAATGAAGAACTGACTCCATGGTCTGATTGTGCCTTGCACATTTTCTCTCCACCATAGCGACAGACCCCCACTTTTGCCAACGCAATCAACAAAAATCCCATTAGGGAAACCCAAACTCCATCTAATCCTCTCCATAGCCCGTTCTTTTTTCTTAGTTTCACTGAGGAACACCACCACTGGGTTGTAGGACCGTACCAGGTCTCGTAGTTCGCCAACTGTCGGGTCCAACCCCAAACCACGACAGTTCCATGCAAGGCAATTCATTGATCACGGCGGCCCTGGCTCCCAAGGTCCGCCGATATATCATTAGGAGCAATGAGACGTTCAAACACAGTAGTTGGTTTTAGCCTTGTATCCCGGATGAAAGTGTCATGCGAGATTTGCTTGTCCGGATCACCTTTTTCCACCCACAATTGCTTCGGTCTCCTTTTACGTGAGTCTCTCGGAGGGTGCTCCACCCTTTCCTTCGGCCTGTAAATCCCACCAGTGGGTCTTGGCTTGCGCGTGAAGGTACCCCTCTTCCTTATTTCTCGAGACCTTGGATAAGCATCATAGTCCATAGGATCTGATCTCTTCAATACTTCCTTTGCAATCACATTATCAGCTATACCACCTTTTTTGTTTATCAGTTCCTGTCGTAAGTCTAGCTCCCTTCTCTTCTCCAGAGCATGCCTTAGATCTCTGGATCCTGCATCACTGCTTCTCCGCGATCCTCTAGCAGGACTGGTTACCTCATTTTTGTCTCTTTGCACACCCTCACTTGTGTGAGAGTAGCTCGCCCGAGATAATTCTGTCTGAAGGTTACGTTTTGTTGGTAGATCCCGAATCCTGACCGACGGGAATCTTATCGGGTCACTCCCGCCAGTGCGAGAGCTTTCCCCACTAAAGCTACTGCTAGCAACCCCTCCATAGCCTCCTCCCTTGCCAAATGAGTTCCGGCCAGGGGATGCTCGCAACCATTCGCCCCATTGGGCAGACTTGTCTACCGGTGGATCACATCTTCCTTCTCCATGCACAAGTCTACCACATTCAAAGCAAAAATGAGGGATTTTAATAAGAGAAATTAAACCATGTTCCTTCGTCATCTTCCTTTGACTCCTTTAGATTGAAATATCGAACCAGCGGCTCATAGACTGATATCTTTGCTCGGACTCTAAGATATTTCCCTTTTGCAAAGCCATCGCTTTCCACATCCACTTTCACAACCTCGCCCAGCCAGTTCCCAATGACCTCCCCAAATTCCTTGGTTCTTCTATCCAGAGGTAGATCCTCTACTCTGACCCACACTTCCACAGTGTCAAAGATCATCTCCGACGGCCTCGTCTTCCCATCGTAGTCCTTCAGTATTAAGACATTGAAATCAAATTGCCATGGCCCATTATTCCTAGCATGCTTCATATTTCCTTCCCCTCCAAAGTGGACCAAAAATAGATTATTCCCGAGATCACGAAACTGCGTGTCATGGTGCAGGCCCCAAGCTCTCCTCAGCGAGCGTTCTGGTGCCCCGAAATTTATAGCCCTTGGGGTGCAAGCTTTCCCGATCAACGTCCATCTTTTCGCCGCAGGCACGGTCTCATTGGGTCCTGAAAACACAAGACCTTGCGCTTCCTTCTCCGTCAGTACCATCCCACCAAGTTTTGCCAAGAGGCTAGCCGATGCATCCGGAGTCCTACTAACCACCGGCGACACTCCTTCTGTATTCTCCTTCCTTTCCTTCGCCGGCGTTCCCCTGATTCTGGATCCCGTGCTTGCATCCTGCCTCGTCTTCGTTCCTTGGACATCAGGTGCGTCAGCCTTCCTCCCACCCTCCTTCTCCGCCATAGCTCCTCCCTCGGGAGAGCTGATTCCGCGTCGGTCCGTGATCTTGGAGGACGCAGTCGTCATCCCGATCACCACCGGAGCCCTGCGCACCCCCCGAAGAGAAACCCTAACCCTAGCGGCAGCCCGGGGTCGCCTACCGATCGCCTCCTGTCGCCCGAGAGTTTCTCTCGTGATGGACCCTCGTACAAATATGTATTTCTAGTTCTGTTGGAAACAGTAATCGCACCAACTGAATGCTATTATTTGTATTGATCTTTATGTAGCGGCGTTACGGAAGAGTAAAAATAGGAGAGTTGAGCGCTGGAGTAAATTTAGGGCATTTGTAACGGATCCACAATAACTGGTTAGAGCAAAATCCTGATTGTACTCCTCTAATCGGGACCTAGACGATCCCCAATCGGCATTAGAGGAGTAAAAAATATACTTAGCCGCTGCTCATCTTTCTATATTACTCCACTGCTCGACAACTGAGTACAAATTTTCCAATTCACCTCCTCTTCCACTTCACTTCATCTCCCTCTCTCTTCTCTTCGACGACTCCCCCGACGTTCCCCATCGCCCCCACATCCCAATGGTTGGATCCCATTGTCGTCGCTCCCCATCGCCGATCCGCGCCGCCACACCCGCGGTTCGTCTTTAAGCGGCGCATCCTCGAGCCACCGCCGCACAGCTGGTATGTCGGCTCTGTCCGCTTTGTCGACTTCTTGGGACCTCCCTATGCCAGCGCGCGTGGGAGCCATGGGTGGCGAAGATCATCGACTAGGAGACCCACACGAAGACGTGGATTGGGTCATTCCACACGACGGATGTTGCCGCCATTGAATATGACCGGTGGCAGGTTCCATGGCTCAATGGCGAGGCTCAACTTCTCGTGGGGGACGGTGTCGGGTGTCGGCGTCAAAACCAATAGATCTCGGCTAGGGGTTCTGAACTATGGAGCTTAGATCGATGGGTTGCAGGAGAGAGGGAGAGACAATGTTTACCCAGGTTCGGACCCTCTTGAGGAGGTAATACCCTACGTCCTGCTTGATTATATTGATGGGGAATGATGATTACAGAGTTGATCTACCTCGAGATCATATGAGCAAACCTTAGATCAGATTATTCTCCCCTATGTATAGGGGCCTCCGGTTATCTATACATGAGGACCCCTAGGGTTACATGCTACCGATATAGATCGGTAGTAGACGGGCCGAACACGTCAGCTTGTCTTGGAGTGCATGTCTGTCTTCGGATCTTTCCATCCTGATCACGTGGTCGTCATATAGTTCGGTTCTTCAATAACGCAGCCCGTATGATCGGCCCATGAGGGACAACCCGACTGCCCGAGGACCCCTTAATCTGAAACTCCCTCACCGGGTGTGGTGGATGCGGTGACAGCTAGGAAGGACTAGGAGGCGAGGGAGCACCTCGCGGCAGACTCCGTCGACGAGGCGTACATGATGGAGATCTGCCAACAGTACCCCGAGCTCGTGGAGGTGGAGTGGGCCATCTTCACGGCGCATGGTGGGGAGGTCATCCTTATCTCCGATGATAAGAAGGGCGACAAGGAGGAGCGAGAGATCGATGTCGAGGAGTGGCGGCGCATCTTTCGTGGCCGTGACGACTATGGCACCGGCCCGGACCCATGTCTCGCCGGCAGTGGCATGTTCACGCAAGATTGGCTCGACCTCCACTATGACAACGATGATGATGATGAGTAGTCTAGTGTAGTGCAGTTTAAGTTTGAATTTATGTTTAGTGTTCGATTGTCAAGACTAGGTTGAACTTATGTTTAATTATGTGCAAATTTCGGTTGAAACTAGGTTAAATTTATACAAACTTATGTTTACTTTCTTATATATAGGGGATCGGCTAGGTCCGACGAAATTTTAATGGGGTAGACATACTTCACTAAGAATTTACTCCACCGGATGCTTCGTTATTTTTAGGGAGTCAGTTAGAAATGCTTTAGAGAAGTAAAATTGTCCTTCTCTAAAGGTTCGAGAGATTGGTTAAGTGTAGTTAACTTTTTATTTTGTTTTCTTAAGCTTTATTGGGGATTGGTTAGATATGCTGTAAGGCCCTGTTTGGTTTTAATAAGTCAGGTGATTTATAAGTAGGTGACTTAAAACTAATGACTTATAAGTCACGCCTGTTTGGTTGTCATGTGACTTATAAGTCACCTTTTCATGCAAAAGTGGGTAACTTACAAGTTTTAAGTTGGGATGGAGTAACTTATGACCTATAAGTTGGGCCTGTTTGGCAAAATAAGTCATTTTTTTCACTTTTCAACTTATAAGTTGGTGACTTATTTGAAACCAAACAGAGCCTAAGTGCCTTCAGGTCTATTGAAATGAGTACTCCCAGTCCCAGTGCCAAATGTTCCTGAAAAACACACACTTTGCTAAACAAAAATGAGCTATTTACATTCGCCTCTTTCTTATCCCTTTTTGTGTGCACATTCATAACTACAGCTTAATTGCAACGTAGGATCCAGCTCCAGCAATAGCACCCAGTGGTTGAGCCAGCAGATAAACCCAAATCCTGGTGTATCTCCCCATAACAATCGCCGGTCCAATCGTGCGCGCTGGATTCATAGACGCCCCTGTTGATGGCCTTCTGACAACAAAATTCAGCCAGCATAAATAAAATCATGTTCATCTTGGAATCAAAACAGAAAGGACCCAAATATATATATGTACTATCCCGCACAGATTCTACTCACCCCGCGACGAGAATATTCATCACTACAGTCGCACCAACTGCCACCGCGATCAGTTCTTTCACCTAACCATTTTCGTAAGACAGCTGAGATCAGATCACTGGCCACAGCGGTATATAAGGAATGGAAGAAGTACTATATTACTGCATGAGGGTCCGTGGCCACAGCGGTTATGACGAACAGAAGGACGAAGGTGATGATGAACTCGACGGCGAACGCCTCGACGGTGCCGACGCTCGGGACGGTGGCGATGCCGGGGTTCACGGGGTGGTAGATGGCCTTGCCCACGAACGAGGCGGCGGTGGATCCCAGCACCTGCGCGGCGACGTAGGGGACGAGGTGTGCCGGCGGGAGGTGCCCGAAGACCGCCATGGCAATGCTCACCGCGGGGTTCAGGTGGCACCCGGATATGTGGATGGTGGAGAAGACAAGCACCGTGACCGCCAGGCCCACGGACACGCCGATGCCCATGAGGCCCTCCACGCCGTCGTGCTGCTCGTCCATGATGATGGCGGACACCTGGGTGAACATCAGGATGAAGGTCCCGAGGAACTCCGCCGTCGCCTTATCCATCCAAGCATCTAGCTCTTGGTTAGCCGAAGGAATGTAGTAGCAAGAAGAAGGTTCATTTTGGTACCTTCTTCAAGAGTGGCACCGGTACCATGTCTGGGAACTTAGGACGCCGCTGGCGAGATGCATGAGTGGGCGGCGGATCGTCGTTGCCGTCGTCGACATGGTTGATCGGCTCCATCGGCACGATCATCGACCCCATTGCAAGCAGTACGTAGTTTGTCTCTTGGCCAGATAATATAAGATTGTCCTGTCTTGTTGCTCTGATTCAACACCATCTTTTAGCTGTGGTCAACACCTTTAAAAACAAGCTAACACACGCTTTGCTGATATGATCGACATCCCTAAATAACAATAAACAGCAGGTCAACCATGTTACCGGAAGCATATTCAATGGATCTTGGGCAAAAAACGTAGTGCAGAATTGGTAGTACCCCGTAAAAAAAGAGTTGACGACGACACACACAAATAGTATTGAATAAACTGTTAGTGTCCTCATACAGAAATCTCTATTCTATGTTAGTGTCCTCATACAGAAATCTCTATTCTAAAAACTGACACTGAATACAGCAACACACGCCACTTCGTAAAATAGCATATATTAGATTACCAGAAAAGGTGTGTTGCATCCTTTAGATATACTCCCTCCGTCCTAAAATAACTGTCTCAATTTTGTACTAGCTCGATTATAAGATTACACTAAGCTTGAGACACTTATTTTAAAACGGAAGGAGTACTTGAGTACATGCATAAGCAGGCGCATCAAGTTGTCCTTGAAAAGGTCGACCTTGAGACCTTGATAAAGTGCGGTGTGCGAATTACCATTCTGGGCACTGCCATAATAGTCATTGGCTTGTTAAACAAATGCAACGCGTTTTGCCATTCTTTCCTTTTAACATAGTACAGATATACACTCATACATTTTGTCATTCTTGCAAACAAAATGCAAGACGTGGAAGCTGATTGTCCCGACTGCTGTGGTGGGCTGGTGCCGACACTATTCCTCAGTGGTGTGGGGGTGCTCGTGTCCTTCTTCTTCTTCTTCTTTTTTTGAAAAAAACTCGTGCTTTATTCATTTGAAATAACCATTACATCGTTCATGAGGATGGGTACAATTTCAGAATTTGGCTCCTCAAACCAATTAGAAATAAACGAAAATTTAACCAATCTAGCAAATTCATGAGCAACTTTATTTGCTTCTCTATTACAATGCTTGAATCAGAAAATAGTAAAATCACAAGCTAAATGAAAACAATCATCAAAAACTGTCGTCGCTGCTCCCGACGATCTTCCTCCTTTCTTCATTGTATCAATCACCTTCATATTGTCCGAGTTAATAATAATACGGTTGCATCCTGTCATTGGTGCCAGAGATAGACTGAATCTTAGGGCCTAGCTTCAACCATCAGGACATTTCGTGTCCTTCTACTTCATTTGGCATGGTTTGCAGCGGTTAGGGGCGAGCCATTAATTAGGCTATGGGCGAAACTCTTGGATTCGAGAACCCCCTCCCCCCTGGAATTATTAAAGAGTATTTCCCTCTTCACAGGCCATGTTCGGTTGAATTGGGGGCGCCAGTGGTGGCTGTTCATGCTTTTTCACAAGTTTGATAGGGTGGTCGTTTGTGAGTCCGGACGAAATCTTTCTGGTCAATGGGGATCAATTTCGACGGCGACGATGCTCTTATGCGCATTTCGCTTTTTGAAGCCTCTCTAGAGAACTTGCTTGTGGCCCTTTGGGTGGAGGTCATGTAAGGTGGTGATTAACTCTTTGGATACACACGGAGGTTGTTTTTTCTCTAGTTTTTGTGTGATTTTTGTCCTAATTTTTCTTATAAAACGGATCACTCTTTGTCTTTTTCTTCCTTTTTTCATCTTAAAGAAATCAAAAAAGCTCTTGTCTTGCATCATCAATAGGTGAATGTTGATTGCACCGACTATACACATTATCTTAATATATGGTCAACATTTTGTCTATACACATTACTTAACATTTCTCAAATATTTGATTAACTTTTTTAAATACAATACTAACATTTCTTGAATACATGTTCAACATTTGAAACATTTTTAGTGCATGATTATCATTTTCAAAATGGTCAACTTTTTTATATACATATTTAGTATTTTTTAAACGCTTGATTAAAAAACTAAAATTCTTGATTTATATTTTTATATACATGATCAAAAAGATTCATCATTTTTTCAATACACGGTCAACATTTTTTCTTGACACATTTAACACTTCCCAATTGCTTGATTAACATTTTTCAAATACTTGATAAGCTTTTTTTTGAAATGTTGGTGGTATGTTGTATTGGGATTTATTTTTTCTCTTGTTGAGTAATTAAATTGAAGAGGGATTTTGTTTTGCAGGGAAATCGAATAGGGATTTGAGGGCATAGCTTTGCCTCGCTTACAGGTAGACCAAGTATCACCTCACCTCGAGAGCTCCCGTAAATGTTTCGTCGGAGCTCACATTTTTTATTACTTTTACTCAATAATTTAAAGGAAATATATTTTACTTACTTTTTTATCAGCGAATGGAAAACTTGCTGGCATTCACATTTCTTCAGAATTTGAATAATGGAGTTACATTAAAAAAATGTTTATATAATGTTAAAAAATGTTGCATAGTTTAACAAAAATGTTTTATACCATTCCAAAAAAAAATTGTGACATTTATAAAATGTCCACACCCTTTCAAAAATAAATGTTGGTGATACTTCAAAAAGCATTTCGATTTATTTGAAACAAAATGTTAGTTATCTCTTAAAAATGTTCACTGTGCATAAAAAAATATATACGTGTGTATATGAAACATGCACAGCATGTATTTTAAAAGTCGACATGTATTGGCAAAAAATAAAAGGAAGCAAGAAGTAGGAAGTTGAAGAAATCTGAATAAAAATACAAAAAATACTTAAGAAAATAGATGAAAACCATGAAAGCTGATTTGAAAAACTCCCAAAAAAACAAATTAAACTTCTCAAACATAACAGAACCAGTCCAATGAAGCTTCCCGAAATCGCAACTGTCAGCTATATGGTACTCGCACACTAACCACATTCAAGAGGCGAGACCAAAGGATCTCTCAGTTCGGGCAAGATATAGCAATGGCAAGGATTTGAGGGGTGCGTATGTATCTCGCTTGTACCTAGCCAGAGTTCCAACTCGCCAACAGAATTTCCTTTGTAGGTGGTCCCACGACACCGCATATTCCTCAAGCACCGATTTTCCTTAACATTAATTGTGTGGTATCTTTATACTAATAATATAATTTGTTTGTTACTTGCACTCTTTTACTTTTTTTTTTGTATTCCCTGTCTTATATACAATAGATTCTTTGAAATAGTGAGTTTTTTTCGAAACATCAATTTTCAAAAAATACTTACCTTTGAAAAATTCATCGTGCATTAAAAAATGTTTATGGAACGTAAATTTTGTTTGTGATGTTTAAATCAAAATGATTTTACATTCCAGGAAAAATGTTTCGGCATTTTTTTTAATGTTTAAAATTTGTTGATGACATATTTGAGGATATTCATGAAAATGTAAACATTTGTTACATAATTTTCAGTGAATTTTCGTTCCTTGCAAAAATATGTTCATCAGATTTATAAAAATCATGCATAAATATGCTAATAATGGAGTATAAAAAATCTTCATGCATTTAAAAAAAATGTTTTTTTACAAAAGAAATTCACGACATTGAAATATTGTCCATAACACTAAAATAATGTCTGCAAAAATGTTCGTTAATGTTTTGAAAAATGTTCGACGTGTGTCAAAAAGATGTTCACCATATTAAAAACAATATATGATACCAGCAGGTTGGTGCGACAATATTTTGCAATACATTTGCAAGATATTTGATTGTATGTAACATGAATATTAACAAGAATAATATGAAAAATAAAACAAAAATATGTATGATTTTTGTTGGTAGTTGTATATTTTAAAATTATTCAATAAATATAAATAGCATAATAGAATGGAAAATGTCATGCATGATTGTATATTTAGGTTGGGCGTTTCTATGCATGGTTGCATGTTGAAGTGAGCATTTGTTGCATGATGAAGTGCCATGCTTGCATGTTGAGAGTAATATGTTAGTGGGGGTTAGCTATTTAGATATATAAGATTCAATGTGCATTTGATAAATGTTCGTCATGTACTCAGATAAATGTTAATCATGTATTCAGAAAATGTTCAGTTTGTACCTACAAAAATTAGCATGTATGCCAAAAATGTTCAATGTATATTTGAAAAGCCAACATGTATTTGTAAATTGAAAAGGAAATAAAAATAAAAATATTAATAAACAGTAAATAAAAATTTAAAAGTCATTTGCACTATTAAAAATTGGTTGAGGATAGCATAGGAAAACCGAAAAGAAGAAAGTATTGAAATCTTCACAAGACCGGATAGAGGGTTCTTAAAACCAGCCCATCAGCACGAACTTTGTAGGCGAGCCGTGCTTCTGTCTTGCACTAACCCAGACATGGACCCTCACAAAAAAAAAACTAACCCAGACAAGGTAATGGCAGGACTTGAGGACCTAAATTTTCCAGGCCCTATTGAGGAGGAGCAATGCTATACCTACATAGCTATCATATGCAAACTAACGTAATAGCTTAGATGCCCTCTTTCAATTGGAGTTAATTAGGGGAGGGGGCCCTACCCAGTTGAAATTGGAGGGGGGGGGGATTAGTTAGAAAAGTTAACTAAAAATACGTAGGATTTTTACGCAAGTGTAGCATATTTTATTAAGGAGGCCTTCTCGTCCTTGTTGGTTTTCTTTTTTAGCGCAGCCCTACTGGTTAAGAGGACTCATAACGGTCAAACTATGAGTGTCTTTCGAACCGCAGTCATGGTCGTTGAACCTTCAAATAGGTTTGAAACGGCTGACATCAAATCTTGTTGTCACATACGCAAGATAAAAAAAATCCTAACCTTGTTCTTAAAGAAGACAACAGAAATCTACCCTAAAATTTTATCAACTAAATCTCGATGGATGAACTCGAGAAGAATTGAAACACGGAAAAGAAACTTGAAGAAGAAGCGCCCCAACCGACTAAGCGAGTGCTGCACCTGCAAGGACAAAAACATCTTTAACCTTAACTACTAGCCAGAATGCAGGCATCAGGGTTAGTCTTTCCACCACTGAGCACAAAGGAGGCAGGCAAAAAGGAAGACAAATCCATAGACTCGTCGATAAATTCTGGGAAGAGAGTTTGCACTAGCCGTCAAGGGCAAGGGAGAAAGCACTTGTGTTAAGATAGTGAACACTATCACGAGGCAAGTCTTATGTGGATGGTTGAGTAGCATTGCTGTTATCAATAAATAATACTCCCTCTGACCAGTTGTACTCCCTTCATTTTTAAATATAAGTATTTTTAAAGATTTCGTTAGAAGACAATATGTGAATGTATATATACATACTTTAGAATATAGACTCACTTATTATGCTCCGTATGTAATTTCACAGTGAATTTTTTTAAAAACTTATATTTAGAAATCATTTTAAAGGATCCACTAGAAAACTACATGTGAATGTATATAGAGGTACTTTAAAATGTAGATTTATTTATTTTGCTTCGTATGTAAATTTCAAGTAAAATCTTTAAAACTACTTATACTTAGAACGGAGGGAGTACTGATTATGTGCATGGATCAGAGGGAGTGTCTGATCACGTGCATGCAGAGCATATGTAAATAATTTTCCGGAAATCTCCATCAATGGAAGAACGGCTTGTGCGAGTAAGAGAGATTGTACCCAAGCGCCACAGACAAAGATAATACGGCAGCACTCTGTCAAACTAGCAAACGCAACAGTTCATATGCAACACTAGTGGTGTGTTTGGTTTGAGAACCAAAAATAATGTGTTTGGTTTAAGAACCAAAAGACATGGCATGTCATGGTCTCGTTTTAAAGAAATAAGTTGGTTTTATTTTTGTGTTTGGTTGAAAATAAAAAACGTCACGGGTTCGTTTCATTCTTGTGTTTGGTTGGAGATATGAAATGAGAAGAATATGACTCAACTCACCCTGTAGGGTTTTTATTTTTCTTTTATCGATATATTATATAAATTTCAGCAACATTTTCATTGTATTTTTGGTTTTAACAATTAGCAGGGGTATTTTCTTTTTTTCTTCTATCAATAAGAGAAGAATAACCAGGTGATTCCTTTGATTTAGTGGAATCGTTTGATGAAGCATATATAGAAAATATTTCTTTTCTTAGGATCGCCCGGTTCCGGTTCCATCCTTAACTAAACACTGGAATGGTGGAATGGGGACAGAATGAACCCGCCTCGTGCCACCATATCCTCGAAGCAAACACACCCTAGAATTGCAAAGCTGCATTTGCCCGAGCAGAAAACAGTTACCCATGAGAAGCATTGCAAATGCAAGATATACATCCACGAACACCTCAAGGCACTGCATCTAGATTCTAGAACCCGTTCATCTCCAGCAGATATGTGCGCCTCTTCATCAGCGCCTTGGCCGCGAACCTGAACGGCCCGTCGAACGCGCCGGAGACAAAAGCTTCAGCCTCCTTCCGGCCAGCGTGGCATCCACCAGCCCCATCGCCGGACGGCTTGATGACGACCAGGGTCGCGCCCTGCAGCCCCAGGCCGCCGGGCAGCTCGAGGTACGGCGCGTACTTGAGCTTCATGCTGCACGCCGGGACCTGCGTCCTGTTGGAGCACGCCGAGGCCGACAGCCGGTTCTCCCTGAACTCCGCGAGCTGCTCCGTCCCCATGCACAGCGTCCCCTGCCCGTCGGCGTCCGCCAACACCAGGCTTCGCAGCGTCGGATGCTCCTTGATGATCGACCGGAGAAGGTAATGCCGCGTGGACGCGGCGATGAGGGAGCTGATGGTCCACACCACGCGGAGCTTCAGCCCGCCGTTGGTGTAGAAGGACTCCGGCATGCTCCCGCCGTCCTCCGTCGCCGGCAGCTCGTGCCCGCCGTTGCGGTCGACCAGGGTGCCGCCGAGGATGACGCAGCTCTGGAGCGTGCTGCCGTACCTGGCCCGCCACTTGAGCAGCACCCCCTCCTCGGTCCCGACGTCGCCCGAGGGGAGCTCAACCCGGAGGTTCCGGACATGGGAGAAGCTCCTCAGCACCTGCACGGGCGAGTGCTGGGCGAGCCGCGGGAACAGCGGCCTGCCGCCCGCGCCGCCCGGGCCGCGCATGCCGTGGAACGGCTTGGCGATGGTGAAGAGCATGAGCTTGAAGAGGTGGGAGAAGATGTGCCGGGGCTTCGGGGACGACAGGTTGAGGGCGTCGTCTGGGTCGCCGTCAACGGCGACGACGCGGTCGATCTTGACGTAGACGTCGTGGACGAGCGGGACCAGCTCGTTGAACCGCCTCGACACGGCGGAGCAGCGGCCCAGCGAGTGCACGTCCTCCAGCTTGTTGAGGATGAGCAGGACGAGCGAGTCCGGCAGGCAGTCCATCCGGTCCGGCTCCGGAGCTGCTGGGTCTGCGTGGATGCGAGCCTTGGGATGCATACTCAGACTCTGGACTGCTATAAACCAACCAGCAATCCGTTGACAGGAGAACCCCTTAAACTGAAACAAAAGAACAGCTACGGTAAGAAGAAGACGAATTTGACGGGGGAGCTGAGCCGGCAGAATTCGTCACACAAACTTGGGGCGCAAAGGGCCTGAGCTGAGCCAGGAAGACACACCCAAAGCTAGAGAAATAACACATCTACAATGCAACTGAATCTTCTCCACAGAAACAGGCGTGCGTGACGAACAAAAAATCCATCCATGGATAGTACAGTACGTGCTACCACTATCGTGCAAAGACTGGAAAACCGAACCGCGGCGGATGATTTTCAAACTAAACCAAGAAGGCTGTGCTGTGCTTACCACGAGGATGGCTACGGGCAGCTTGGCGGCGGCGAAAAAAATGGTCAGAGATGAAACCGGCCGGCCACAAATCCGGCCTTCCGCCGGATCCCAGCTCCGGCGACTCAGGCTCCTCAGGAACACCGAGCGCGAGCTAACAGCTACTCCAGACAGCAACCCCCCAGGCAAGAAGACGGGAGCTTGGATTCGGGCAGCGAGGTCGCGCGGGTGGATTCGGGAAGGGGATGGATGTGCTTTGCTTTGGGGAATTTCTGGTCCCGGGGACGTTTTCTATAGGAGGAGGGAGGCGCGGGCGAGGGGAAGCGTGCCGCTCACCACTGGGTGTGGGTGTGGGTGTGGGTTGGGGAATAGTGCCGTGGAGGAGACTGACTGCCTCGGAGGGAGGGGACGGTGTCGCTGCGGCGCGCGCACGGGCCACCATTTATTATTTAATTGAACGCCGTTTTACGTGGATAGACCCAAGTCGACGCACGGTGACCGGGTCACTCACGCACGCGCCTGCGCCTGCGCCTTTGCTTTTGCCCTGGCCGGCAAGCTAATTTCCCGTTCGCTTTTACTACTACCAGCAAAAAGATTGGGATCCAGGGGTCGGAAACAGAGGACGTGGCCATTTGCTTGCAATGGTGCGTCCGTATACAGACACGTACACTTGTATCTTTTCCCTTTTGGCTTTATGCGATGTGCGCCGAACTTTCTAAGAGCAAGTATAATAAGGTACAATCAGCGGGTTGTAAGGATTAAAATACTATATTTTTGCTGAATTGGATGAGAGAGAAGAGGAGAGAGAATGGAAGCGGGCTCTTCGTGAAGAGCCAGCTCTAGCACGTGCTCCTCGGTGTTTTGTGAAAATGAAAGGTGGGCCATATATGATAAAAGTAGTACTCTTTTATAGCTAACTATAGTACAAGCTAGCTATAAGATAGGCTATAAGATTGCTTATAGCCAGCAGTTGGCTATACTATTAACCATGCTCTAAGAGCAAGTACAATAGATCTGAGTCAGCTGACTATAAGGAATAAATTAATATATTTTTATTTAGTTAAAGGGAAGAGAAGAGGAGAGAGAAGGTAAGCGAGCTCTTAGCTAAAAGCCAGCTCTAGCACGTGCTCCTAGGCATTTTATGAGTATGAAAGGTGGACCATATAATAAAAAAGTAGTACACTTTTGCAATGAACTATTGTACGTGTTGGCTATAAGGTGAGCTATAGATGACATGAAAATGGCTTATAGCCAGCAGCTGGCTATACTATTGTACTTGCTCTAATACTACCCCACAATGGTAATAAACATAGAATAATAACATGTAGAGTATATGTTAGGAGTCTAAGTTACTATCTTCATTGTGAATACTACCTCCGTTATGGTTTAGAAGGCACGGTTAAATTTACATTCATTTTTAAACTAAACAAGGTTTAAGACGCATTGCATTTACTCCTAGCTTCTAATTAGTAAAAAAAGTACTCCGCTGTACAATTTTATATACATGCGTAGTATGAATGCTATTTTTAAATTCATTTGACAGCCAATCAATAACCACCTAGGTTCTAGAAAAAAATTATGCACGCCTTCTAAACCGTGACGGCGAGAGTAGTAACATAAGGCTGCTCATAGTGGAGAGTAACATATAGTAGTATCATGCATATGTTATTATTGTATAATATTACATTCATAGTGCATAGTAACATAAACTAGTATCATAGGTGATCTCATTTATTGACATGCATGACACATAGTAGCATAGGATTTAACATGTTACGGTATCTACCTATGTTACTCTAATCCTCTCTTTCTTCTTTAATTACTTGCCACATCACCATGTTTGCTAGTCCCAAGACTATGTTACCCCCACTATGGCCAGCCTAAGGGTAGTAACATTGAGCCTTTCATTTATTAGCTTATAGACTCATCTTGCCTTGATATGTGTCATGTTACTTAGGCCACTTCCAATGCATTGGTGCTAAGATGAGGTGCTAAGCACATTAAATAGTTTAGCAACTAAAGTTTCCAATGCTAGTTGCTTAGCTTATTGTAGCTAAGCCTCCTTATTTAATGCTTTTCTAACTAAAGTTGTGCATGCATTGATGTATTTTTTATTTAATTGTTTTACCTAGGTTCATGCGCTTAGCATTGTTTCTTCCTAGATCAGCACACTCATATCTCTCCTATTAATTAGCTTGTCACATCAGATTTTTTTGCCTATGTGACAGTCTTAGCATCTGAAGAAGGTGGAGCATTAAGAGTAGCATTATAAGGATAGTAACATGCTAAGTTACTCCCCCCGTCACGGTTTAGAAGACGTGCATGCAAATTCTCTAGGACCTAGGTGGTTATTGATTGGCTGTGAAATGAGTTAAAAAATAACATTCACACTAGGCATGCATATAGAAGTAGTACAACAGAGTACTAATTAGCTGCTAGGAGTAAATGCAACGTGCCTTAATCTTTGTCTATTTTGAAAACGCGCGCAAGTCTAACCGTGCCTTCTAAACCGTGATGGAGGGAGTACTCAATTTCTCTCTCTTTTTATTAATTAGCTGTCACATCATATTTTTTACACTGCCATTATGGATAGTCTAACAAGAACTGGATGTGTCCTTTTTATATACTAGTACTAAAACTTATACACCCACGAATCCAAAACTTACAAAATGGTTCACTTAATTTTCGACCCTCCACCAATGAATATGTAGAGCGATTGACGTTAGATGGGGCACTTGGTTTCCACACGACCCACACGAATACAAGGTGTATAGTAAGGGCATCTACGACCCACCCCTTGTCCTTCCTAGATGGATTAGTGAGCTGCTCGGCTAGTTAAGCTCGTGCTCGTTAAGGCTTGGCTCGTTAAGATTAACAACCAAAACACACTGTTGGCTCGATTCGTCTTAAGCTTGCTAAACTTGCAAGAGCTCATTAATAGATTATGATGTGTTACGGTCTACATAATGAGTGTGTAGATATGATTTTTAAGAAGAAAAATGATGACTACAACAAGAAATGCACTAGTTCGTTGCCTCCTATGTATATTAGGTTGAATAGATGGAGCGATGTGCTATGAAAACTTTGCCACCAAAGATAAAAATATGTGTTGTGAAGTTACTGACGAGCTTAACGAGCTACCCATGAAACTCGTTAACTCATTCATTAAGCTTGTTAAGCTTAACGAGCTGAAATCAATGATCGACTCTCTTCATTAAGAAGTGAGCCACGAGCTCAACGAGCTTGAACTATCGAACGCTCATTAAGCTCGCAAGCTATGAGTTTTTGGTCCAACCCTAGTCCTTCTTAAAAGTTTAAAACATTTTTTCGATCAGTGTTTGGTCAAAAAAAGATGACCGAACTGAAATCCTCGTTTACTTCTTAAATGTTGGGACTGATCGACACCCCTCGAATCCATCACAAATCTGGAGACAATATGAGGGCGCCCGGACATGTGCGTGCAGTGCTTCACGTCAGCTGCAGTGAACAAAGGATCCCACCTGCTGTCACACAGAGACCACATCGCCCACGACCTCGCACACATCCACGTCGGGGCCTGTCGCCCCGCAAGCCGCAGGCCGTTGCCTCCCTCAATGGACACCATGGACGTGCCGGGGCCGGAGCTCATGCACGCGCCGCACTAGGGCTCAGCCTCCCGATGGTCGCGACCACTCCCGACGAACGCTATGGATGCGTCGGGCTGGAGCTCAAGCAGGCGCCGCATTGGGGCTCACCCTCCCGCTAATCGCGACCATCCCGGCGGATGCCATCGATCCGGAGCATGAGCTCGTGCGTCTCACGCGTGTCGTGGCTGTTGTTCCTGATCCAACGAAGCTCACGCACACACCGTGTTGGGCGCCTCATGCAATCACATCGAGGCTAGCGTGTGCGCAACCGCAACATAGTGGCTCACGCGTGCGTGCTGTTCATGTGTGATGGTCGTCGCATGCAGTCATGTCGGGGTTAGCTCGTGCGCAGTCGCCGCGTACTAGCTCACACGTATGTGTGCATCCGCCGCACGCAGTCGTGTGCTGGACGTGCATGGCGTGCATGCTGGTCGTGCTAGCGGTGTGTGCTAGTGTAGGATCGAAAGTATGTCTAGAGGGGAAGACGTGATTAGACTATTTGACCAAATAAAAAACTTTAGCAATTATACCAAGTCAAGCACACTCTACACATGCAAATCTAAGTGTATAACACCGGAAAGTAAAGGCATCAGGGTAGGGACAGGAAGATCAAACATAAAGATGACACGGAGATTTTTGGCGTCGTACCAATAGGTGGTGCTACCATATGTCCACGTCGATGGAGATTTCAACCCACAGAGGGTAACAGATTTGCGAGTCCACGGAGGGCTGCACCCACAAGGGGTCCACGAAGAAGCAACCTTGTCTATACCATCATGGCTTACGTCCACTAAGGACTAGCCTCACTCGAGGTAGATCTTCACGAAGTAGGCGATATCCTTGCCCTTACAAACTTCTTGGTTGATATCCACCCAAAGTCGGAGGCTCCCAAGCGACACCTAAACAATCTAGGAGACATCACTGTCCAAAAGGTAATAGATGTGGTATGGATGATGAAGTCCTTGCTCTTATTCTTCAAAAGATAGTCTCCTTAATACTCAACCACTCTCTCACGAATATTGCTTGGTAGACGAGATTGATTGGGTGGAAAGAAAATTGGGAAGGCTAGAAATCAAGATTCATATGGTTGGAGTGCAAAATCTTTATCTCGACACATGAGTAGATGGTTCTCTCTCAGAAAATGGATGGGGCAAGTGTTGGCTTGTTCTGAGCACTCTCCCTATGAACGAGAGGGATGTGGGTGGGTATATATAGGCATCTCCAAAAATCCAACTGTTACAATATTATTGCCCAACTCGATGGAACTATAGTAAAAAACTCGGTTGCACCGACTAGTGCTCTCCCTATGAATGTAGCAACTTTCGGCGTTTCAATGAGACCGATATATGAAGCTCGGTGAGGACGATTTTGGCTGGCCTAAACAGTTACACAGACTTGGTGGCACCGATTTGTAAAACTCGAAGATCCTGAGTCACTAGATTTCGGTTGCACGGAAATGGGATTTGGTGACTGAGAGGTTAGGGTTTGGCTGTGCATTGTGTCTAAGGAAAAACTCAGTATGGACGATTCAGAATGGGTAGTGGTTCCAAATTTTAGTGTTAGGGTTCTGACAGAATATTTCTTGGGAGAATTCATGAGGGTTTTTGGTGACTAATCTCTAAGCACTTGAGCAACCAGACCATCATAGACACCTCATCCCCGTTTAATTATATTGGCTTTCCTATGGACTCAAATGTGATTTCTCACAAAATGCAAAATGTAGAGTCTTGAAGCTTGTTGTCAATTGATGTTCCAAGCATCTAGGGGATCTCCTCACAATTATTGGCCAATCCATTCATTGAACTTTTCCTGAAACATACCAGCTAGAATCATTAGTCCAATGAAATATATGTTGTTATTAATTACCAAAACCACCTAGGGAAAAGTTGTGTTTTCAGGTAGCCGCCGCGGAGCCGTGCCATAATAGCCGCCGCGCAACCGTGCGTACAGTCGCATGTGCTCTTTGTGTCGTTGTTGTGTGTGTGCGTGCGTGCCTAGCGCAGCGTGCATTTTTCATCATGATTCCTTATTGATGTTTGTGCTATTATTGTCTATTATTCCCTAGTATCATACAATTCTTATGCCTTTTGTCTCTCAATATGCAAGGCACGTCACAAGGAGGGAAATATGTGGAAACTGGAATTCTGGACCGAGAAACCGAGAAAAGACAGAAAAATCAAAAGACTCCAAATGACGTGAAACTTCACGAAGAATTTTTATGGAATTTTTAAGAATTATTTAGGAATTTCTACTTAAGGATTTTCTAAGTGACAAACTACTTGAAGCGGAATAAGTGCTCAGGTGTAAGCATGACATGGGAGTAGCATAGTCGTCATAACAAAATGAAACATACACACACTGTGAGTAGCATGTAAATAGGATAAGCACGTGAAGAACAAGGTGACTGAAGAATTTGGGATGAGGAAATTGAGAAAGTCTTCAGTCAAAGTCGTCAAATAGTAACAATCATTTTCATCAACAAGTATTTGAGGAAATGGAAGAGTTGATAAAATAGAAACAAGAGCTCGATGAAGACAATGGTTTGATGACCCAGTTCCAATTGTTGTGACTGTCGTACGTCTCGTTTGGAGCAACTTGGTATTTAAACCAAAGGACACATAGTCCCATGGCACACAGTCCTTAACGTATTGTCCTTGAGCTGAGGCCACACAGACCTGACCCAACTCTCATGGTAAGTCTTCAGGGTATACTTCCAAACCCTCACAAACTCGGTCACCCAACAATCCACAGTTTCCTCTTGGATGCTCTAGACCATGACGCCTAATCGTGTGGAAGATACACAATCTTCAAAGGCAACAAGCATTGGTTCCACACAGGAACAATCTCTTCATTGATGTTCAATCACTTTGGGTTTTGGGTTTTTCTTCAATGATAATTTTCTCTCAAAGTCCTCGGAGGATGGGTTGCTCTCAAATGACAAGTGTCAAGTTCTCTCTCGGAGCAGCCAACTAGCTAGTGGTTATGGGGGGCGCTATTCATAGCTAGGGTGCAACCCAACATGATATGACATAAATGCCCCTAATTATATGACTATTATGTGGATAAGATTTTGGGGACAACTAGCATGAAGCACTTCAACGGTTGGAATTTTGAACTATGAAAATCCTCATATCTATCATGTTCCTCACTTGTAGGCAATTTGCACCGGCGAAATCCTAACTCCCCAGCTTGAGCAATTTCCTTAGAGACCAGAAGAACTTCATCTCTGTCACTAAAGAATTTGACTGAACTACAAGAAATTTCCAAAGGCCTCACTCGAAAGATTGGTTATGTGTAGGCTTTGAGATGAGCATTACTTGGAAATTTTTTGTTACTATTACCTCGGACCCCTTTAATAGTACGGTGTTCCTATGACTCAATAGAAACGAAATGAACCTACGAAAACAAAAGACTTCACGCTTCATAGTCTTTGCATCAATATCTTCAAAGACACAACAATTTCCTCACTTTCAAAGTGTTTAGGAAAATATCAAAGTCTTTAGTTGAAGATATTCATTTTTAGGGGTCGACATTCCTTGAATATATCAAACTCCTCGGCGAATTATAGAGCCTGTGTACACTCACAAACATATTAGTCCCTTAACCTATAAGTCTTCAATAAACCAAAATTACTAAGGGGTACTAGATGCACTTACAATCTCCCCTTTTTAGTGATTGATGACAAATAGTTTAAATTTTCAACGGGGATAAACATATGAAGTGTAAGTACAAAGTTTGAAATATTTTATTGCAAAATAATAGAGAAACTCCTTGTGAAGATGTGCATATTTGAGCAATTTTCTTTGGACTGCAAATGCACATGGTAGGTTAAAATCATGGAGATCTCCCCTATATCTTGTAATCCATACACACATTTAACATATATCATGAGGAAATAGAAATGCATGCTTAAAAATGGTGTCTGACGAAATTCAACATGTCTACATTAATAAGCTTGAGGAATAAGCATGCAGAAAACAGTTCAAAAGCATGAGACCACCATCGGACTTAAGTTTACAACTCATATGAACAAACACTTCAGAAGAATGAGAGTTGTAAATTAACAAAAAAAACAGCCCATATATAGACCCGCATAGACCCGTTTGAAGACTAACTCAATTTTCTCCCCCTTTGTCATCAAGAGACGAAAAGGGATGAAATTGAGGACTAACGCCCGTGAAGAATATCATCTTGATGGTGGTGGAGGAGCACCGACTAGGTTGTTTGTCGTTGTAGTGCGTGCAACAGTGTCATCGAGGTCCTTAGCTTCATTCATCGAGCGTGATGAAGTAAATGAGCTTGTAACCAGCCGAGGAACTTGAACCTTGTTGAATTTCTTCTTTGGTGGATATGACCAGTCAAAGTCCTCCTAAAATTCCATCTCTGCAAGTTCTTCGGGAGTCTTGTGAAGAGATAGAATGGCCCAAGTGCGATCGAAGATTTCTTGTACTCCCTCCGTCCCAAAATTCTTGTGTTAGATTTGTCTACATATGAATGTATCTAAATACTAAAATGTGACTAGATACATTTAAATCTAGACAAATCTAAGACAAAAAATTTGGGACGGAGGGAGTATATAGTAATGATTCTTCCTCACATAGTTATGTGTAAGAGTCATATCACGAAGAATTGCACCAAATTAACGTTTTAGCAACTTTTGGTTGTGATCGACCTTCTGATGAAGACTAAGAAGAAGCTCATGATCGGCCATCACTCGTGGGGAAAATTATCGAGGATGTTGTGCTGAAGCTTTTGCTGCACAACCTTGAGAAGTTGTCTCGTCATTGGTGGAATATGAAGCAGCTTGACGAAATTGTCCATCCAAAGGGCGTGTTCCTTCATCAATGACAACTTTGTCGTTCTCTTACATTGAGGAAAATGTCTTCTTGATGACTTAAATTTTGTGCAGAAAGCTGAAATGATTCTGAAATTCCGCTTGATAAGGAATTGAGGACCTTGCTATGATGAATTTCATAATCCAAGGGGCATATGGCTTCAATTCAAATGGTGATAAGGCAATGTTCGCCAAAGTCCTCATGAAGAAATCGTGAAGGTTTATGGGAATCGCATGAATGATATTGAACAACAAATTCTTCATGATGCCTACCATGTCCTCTTCTTAAGAATTGTGACCCTTATTTGGACTCAGGGTTTTGGTCAATAAGCGAGACACCCTCCTGGGCACATAGAGGAAATCCTTCACTAAGAAGGTGGTTCTTGGAGCTTGTCCTGGTGCTAAAGGATTCACCAGTATTTGCATCAGATGATTTATAAGTTCATGTTCTTCATAAATGCATATTGCACCCTCCGAGGTAATATCGAGTGGGACAACACGATGCAATTCCATTGCTGGGGCAGTGTAATGCGTGTCTTCAGTCATCTAGTCAAGTATTGATACGTCTCTGTCGTATCTACTTTTCCGAACTCTTTTGCCCTTCTTTTGGACTCTAATTTGCATGATTTGAATGGAACTAACCCGGACTAACACTGTTTTCAGCAGAATTGCCATGGTGTTGTTTTTGCGCAGAAATAAAGTTCTCGGAATGACCTGAAAATTTACGGAGAATTTTTGTGGAATATATGAAAAATACTAGCGCAAGAATCAGCGGAGGAAGTGGAGCTGTGAGCCCACAAGCCCACCAGGCGCGGCCCCCCTGGCCGCGCCTGGCAGGCTTGGGGGGCCCACAACGCTCCACCGCCTCCAAATCCAACTCTATTTAGCCTCTTTCGTGCAGAAAAAAATCAAGGAGAAGAGTTCATCGTGTTTTACGATACGGAGGCGCCACCACCTCCTGTTCTTCCTCTGGAGGGCAGATCTGCAGTCCGTTCTGGGCTCCGGAGAGGGGAGATCGTCGCCATCGTCATCACCAACCTTCCTTCATCGCTAATTCCATGATGCTCTTCACTGTTCGTGAATAATCTCATCGTAGGCTTGCTGGACGGTGATGGGTTGGATGAGATCTATCATGTAATCGAGTTAGTTTTGATGGGGATTGATCCCTAGTATCCACTATGTTCTGAGATTGATGTTGCTACTACTTTGGCATACTTAATGCTTGTCACTAGGGCCCGAGTGCCATGATTTCAGATCTGAACCTATTATGTCGTCGCCAATATATGTGTGTTCTTGATCCTATCTTGCAAGTTGTAGTCACCTACTATGTGTTATGACCCGGCAACCCGGAGTGACAATAGCCGGAACCACTCCCGGAGATGACCATAGTATGAGGAGTTCATGTATTCACCAAGTGTTAATGCGTTGGTCCGGTTCTTTATTAAAAGGAGAACCTTAATATCCCGTAGTTTCCATTAGGACCCTGCTGCCACGGGAGGGATGGACAATTTTCCCTAAGCACGTATGACTACATACGGAATACATGCCTACATTACATTGACGAATTGGAGCTAGTTACTTATCTCTCCGTGTTATAACTATTACATGATGAATAACATCCGGCATAATCATCCATCACCGATCCAATGCCTACGAGTCTTTTCCTACTGGTCCTTGCTACGTTACATTGCTGCTACTGCTGTCACTGCTGCTATTGTTACTCTGTTGCTACTGCTGTTACTTTGCTGCTACTGCTGTCACTTTGCTGCTACTGGTTACTGTTGCTACTGTTTCTATCATACTACCTTGCTACTGATACTTTGCTGCAGATACTAAATCTTTCAGGTCTGGTTGAATTGACAACTCAACTGCTAATACTTGAGAATATTCTTTGGCTTCCCCTTGAGTCGAATCAATAAATTTGGGTTGAATACTCTACCCTTGAAAACTGTTGCGATCCCCTATACTTGTGGGTTATCACGACCTTTTTTTGGTGCCGTTGCCGGGGAAGCCAAAGTCAAGAATAGTCTCCCGTCAACGTGCCTTTTTTCTGGCGCCGTTGCCGGGGAAGCACAACTATATTCTCTGAGTCACTTGGGATTTACGTCTGTTGGTCACTATGAGGAATCCGATAGATCCAAGAACTAAAGTCTTGCCCTCCACTACGAGGACAGGTAAGGAACTGCCATCTAGCTCTGCCCTTGATTCACCTTTAGTTATGAGTAAGTTTGCGACACCGCCTCCTGCTAGAAATCTTGATATGTCGCCTGTGCTTGATGATGCTACTTCTGCTGCCCATGATGCTTATGATGATGCTATGCTTGATACTGCTTTGCCACTAGGTGCATTCCTTGATGCACAAATTGCTAGAGTTGCTGCTAGATGTGATGATACTTCTGAAACTGCTGATACTATTGAAGTAAAACCTGCTATTTTGCCTGCTAGAACTAGCTCTCCTAGACATGATTTGCCTGATATGCCTGAGTGTTATGTTATGGAGGGAGAGATAGCTGAGGACTTTCTTGCTTGTAAGGATAACTATGATGTTGAGAAATTACTGCTCAAGTGGAAAGAAAAATCTTTGAACGCTGGGATGAAATACGAGCCGAAGTTTGCTACCTCGCCTATCTTTGTGACCGGTAAGGATTATGAATTCTCTGTCGACCCTGAGTTAATCACTCTGGTCGAATCTGATCCTTTTCACGGTTATGAGTCTGAAACAGTTGTAGCCCATCTTACCAAACTGCACGATATAGCCACCCTATTCACTAGTGAGGAAAAGATCCGCCACTACTATATCCTCAAGCTGTTTCCTTTCTCGCTAAAGGATGATGCTAAGACTTGGTTCACTTGTCTTGCTCCTGGTTGTGTGCATAGCCCCCAGGATATGGTCTACTACTTCTCTGAAAAATATTTCCCTGCCCATAAGAAGCAAGCTGCCTTACAGGAAATATACAACTTTGCTCAAGCTGAAGAAGAGAGTCTCCCACAAGCTTGGGGGAGGCTCGTCCAGCTACTGAATGCTTTGCCTGATCACCCTCTTGAGAAGAATGAAATACTTGATATCTTCTATAATGGACTTACCGATGCTTCCAGAGACCACCTAAATAGTTGTGTCGGTTGTGTTTTTAGGGAACGAACTATAGAACAAGCTGAGATCCTATTGAATAACATCTTGTGCAATGAGAATGCTTGGACTATTCCCGAACCACCTCCTAAGCCAACTCCGAAGAAAAGAGGTATTCTATTCCTCAGTCCTGAAGATATGTGATACGTCTCCGTCGTATCTAATTTTTTGAACTCTTTTGCCCTAGTTTTGGACTCTAATTTGCATGATTTGAATGGAACTAGCCCGCACTAACGTTGTTTTCAGCAGAATTGCCATGGTGTTGTTTTTGTGCAGAAATAAAAGTTCTCGGAATGACCTAAAAATTTACGGAGAATTTTTCTCGAATTTATGAAAAATACTGGCGCAAGAATCAGCGGAGGAAGTGGAGCTGGGAGCCCACAAGCCCACAAGGCGCGCCCCCTAGCCGCGCATGGCACGCTTGTGGGGCCCACAAAGCTCCACCGCCTCCAAATCCAGTTCTATTTAGTCTGTTTTGTCCGGAAAAAAATCAAGGTGAAGAGTTCATCGCGTTTTATGATACGGAGGCGCCGCCACCTCGTGTTCTTCACCTGGAGGGCAGATCTGGAGTCCGTTCTGGGCTCCGGAGAGGGGAGATCGTCGCCATCGTCATCACCAACCTTCCTTCATCGCCAATTCCATGATGCTCTTCACCGTTCGTGAGTAATCTCATCGTAGGCTTGCTGGACGGTGATGGGTTGGATGAGATATATCATGTAATCGAGTTAGTTTTGACGGGGATTGATCCCTAGTATCCACTATGTTCTGAGATTGATGTTGCTACTACTTTGCCATGCTTAATGCTTGTCACTAGGGGTCGAGTGCCATGATTTCAGATCTGAACCTAATATGTTGTCGCCAATATATGTGAGTTCTTGGTCCTATATTGCAAGTTGTAGTCACCTACTATGTGTTATGACCCGGCAACCCCGGAGTGACAATAGCCGGAACCACTCCTGGACATGACCATAGTATGAGGAGTTCATGTATTCACCAAGTGTTAATGTGTTGGTCCGGTTCTTTATTAAAAGGAGAACCTTAATATCCCGTAGTTTCCATTAGGACCCCGCTGCCAGGGGAGGGATGGACAATAGATGTCATGCAAGTTCTTTTCCCTAAGCACGTATGACTACATACGGAATACATGCCTACATTAGATTGACGAACTGGAGCTAGTTACTTATCTCTCCTTGTTATAACTGTTGCATGATGAATAGCATCCGGCATAATCATCCATCACCGATCCAATGCCTACGAGTCTATTCCTACTCGTCCTTGCTACGTTACTTTGCCGCTACTGTTGTCACTTTGCTGCTACTGGTTACTGTTGCTACTGCTGCTATCATACTATATTGCTAGTGATACTTTGCTGCAGACACTAAATCTTTCAGGTGTGGTTGAATTGACAACTCAACTGCTAATACTTGAGAATATTCTTTGGCTTCCCCTTGAGTCGAATCAATAAATTTGGGTTGAATACTCTACCCTCGAAAACTGTTGCGATCCCCTATACTTGAGGGTTATCAATATGCAGGAAGCTAAGAAATATATGCGAGAGAAAGGCATTAAATCTGAAGATGTCAAAAATCTACCACCTATCGAAGAGATCCATGGTCTTTATAACCCGATACAGGTAGTAGAAATAAATTCTCTGCGTAGGATTGATGAGAGTGATATTCCTTTTGATAAACCTGCTAGCTTATGCGTGGATGAATTTGATAACTTTGTTGCCAAACAACAAAGTTTCAATGATTATGTTAGCAGACAATTGGAACAGAATGCTCGTATGCTTAGTCATTTAAGTGCTTGTGTGGACAGAAACGTCAATGATCTTAAGCTCCTCAGTAAACATGCCTCTATGGTTACTACTCAGGTAGAACAAGTACTTAAGGCTCAAAATGACTTGCTCAATGAGTTGAATGACAATTCCGTTAGAGTCGTCACTAGAGGCGGTAGAATGACCCAGGAACCTTTGTATCCTGAGGGTCATCCTAAGAGGATTGAACAAGATTCTCAAGGAGTTAGCACTGATGCACCTAGTCATCCTAGAAAGAAGAAGAAATATGATAGGAACCTGCACGCTAGCAACCCAGATGTTGATACACCCGAGAGTCCAAACGATGTCTCTGTTTCTGATGCCGAGACACAATCTGGTGATGAACATGAGCCTAATGATAATATCGATAGTGATGTTACTGCTCAACCTAGCAATGATAAGGATGTGGAGATTGACCGTGTTGATCTTGATAACCCACAACCTAAGACTAAGAGATACGATAAGAATGGCTTTGCTGCTAGGAAGCATGGTAAAGAAAGGGAACCATGGGTTCAGAAACTCATGCCCTTTCCTCCCAAACCATCCAAGAAAAAGGATGATGAGGACTTTGAGCGCTTTGTTGAAATGATTAGACCCGTCTTTCTGCAAACGCGTTTGGCAGATATGCTCAAAATGTCTCCGTATGCTAAGTACATGAAAGATATTGTGACTAATAAGAGGAGGATACCTGAGGTTGAGATTTCCACCATGCTTGCTAACTACACCTTCAAGGGTGGAACTCCCAAGAAATTAGGTGATCCCGGAGTGCCCACTATACCTTGCTCCATTAAAGGTAACTATGTTAGAACTGCTTTATGCGACCTTGGAGCCGGTGTTAGTGTTATGCCTCTCTCTCTTTATCGTAGACTTGAGCTGGATAAGTTGACACTGATACGTCTCCAACGTATCTATAATTTTTTATGGTTCCATGCTATTATCTTGTCAAACTTTGGATGTTTTGTATGCCTTTTATATCTTTTTTGGGACTAACTTATTAACTCAGTGCCAAGTGCCAGTTCCTGTTTTTTCTGTATTTTTGACCCTTTTCAGAGGAGGATTTTAAACGGAGTCCAAACGGAACGAAACGTCCAAAAAGATTTTTTCCAAAACAGAAGAAGATCAGGGAGCCTGGGAACCAGGGCAGGGGCCACGAGGGACCCCACAAGCCCCCTTGCCGCGGCCAGGGGGGCCACGCCTCCCAGGCTTGTGGGCTCCCTGGGCCACCTCTGCCCTAGGTCTTTCGCCTATATAATCCCAAAAATTCCAGAAAAAATGAGGAGATCATCGAAAGTACTTTTCCGCCGCCGCAAGCTTCTGTCTCCGCAAGGTCCCATCTGAGGCACGTTCTGGTGCCCTGCCGGAGGGGGGGGGTTCGGATAGGGAGGGCTTCTTCATCAACACCATGACCTCTCCTATGATGCGTGAGTAGTTCACCATAGACCTACAGGTCCATAGTGTTGGGTTACGTAGCATAAATTCAAAAAAAATCCTACGCATATTCAGATCTTCCTATGGAGAGACGAGCAACGAGAGAGGGGTGAGTGCATCTTCATACCTTTGAAGATCGCTAAGCGGAAGCGTTGCTAGAACGCGGTTGATGGAGTCGTACTCATGACGATTCAGATCGCGATGTGATTCCGATCTAGTGCCGAACAACGGCACCTCCGCATTCAACACACGTGCAGCCCGGTGACGTCTCCCGCACCTTGATCCAGCAAGCAGGAGGGAGAGGTTGGGGCAGATCTCCGGCAGCACGACAGCATGGTGTCGATGGAGAGACAAGGTGTCCCAGCAGGGCTTCGCCAAGAACCGACAAAGAGGAGGAGAAAGAAGAGCAGGGCTGCGCCGAGGGAGAGGGAAAACTGTGTCTCCAAAAGGCCAAAAATGCCCACTATATATAGGGGGAGGGAGGGGCTGCGCCCCCTTGAGGGTTTCCCTCTCCTGGGAGGGGCGGCAACCCTAGATGAGGGGAGGTGTGGCGGCCAAGGGGGGGAGGAGGGGTGGCGCACCCTTCTGGTGGGCCTTAGGCCCACCTACGCTAAGGTTCCCCCTCTCCCTTCTTCTTGCGCCATGGACTGAGTGGGGGGGGGGTGCACCAGCCCACCTACGGGCTGGTTCCCTCCCGCACCTGGCCCATCTAGCCTGCCGGGGTCATTGCCCCCTTTCGGTGGACCCCCGGGCCACCTCCGGTGGTCCCGGTGGTCCCGGTACTTTACCGGTGACGCCCGAAACACTTCCGGTGCGCGAAACCATCCGTCCTATATATCAATCTTTACCTCCGAACCATTCCGGAGCTCCTCGTGACGTCCGGGATCTCATCCGGGACTCTGAACAACTTTCTATAACCTCGTATAACAATTCCCTATAACCCTAGCGTCATTGAACCTTAAGTATGTAGACCCTACGGGTTCGGGAGACATGTAGACATGACCGAGACACCTCTCCAGCCAATAACCATCAGCGGGGTCTGGATACCCATGGTGGCTCCCACGTGCTCCACGATGATCTCATCGGATGAACCACTATGTCAAGGATTCAACCAATCCCGTATACAATTCCCTTTGTCTGTCGGTATAGAACTTGCCCGAGATTCGATCGTCGGTATACCTATACCTTGTTCAATCTCGTTACCGGTAAGTCTCTTTACACGTTCCGTAGCACGTCATCGTGTGACTAACTCCTTAGTCACATTGAGCTCACGATGATGTTCTACCGAGTGGGCCCAGAGATACCTCTCCGTCACACGGAGTGACAAATCCCGATCTCGATTCGTACCAACCCAACATACACTTCGAGAGGTACCCGTAGTGCACCTTTATAGTCACCTAGTTACGTTGTGACGTTTGATATACCCAAAGAACTCCTACGGTATCCGGGAGTTGCACAATCTCACGGTCGAAGGAAAAGACACTTGACATTAGAAAAGCTTTAGCATACGAACAATACGATCTAGTGCTACGCTTAGGATTGGGTCTTGTCCATCGCATCATTCTCCCAATGATGTGATCCCGTTATCAATGATATCTAATGCCCATGACCAGGAAACCATGATCATCTATTGACTAACGAGCTAGCCAACTAGAGGCTTGCTAGGGACACATTGTGATCTATTTATTCACACATGTATTACTGTTTCCCGTTAATACAATTATAGCATGAACAATAGACGATTATCATGAACAAGGAAATATGATAATAACCATTTTATTATTGCCTCTAGGGCATATTTCCAACACATAGCTAGTAGCTAGATGGCTTCTTCTCTCTCTTGGATCTTCAATACAAAGTTCTCCATGATCTTCATGGAGATCTATCCGATGTAATCTTCTTTTGCAGTGTGTTTGTCGAGATCCGATGAATTGTGGATATATGATCAGATTATCTATGAATCTTATTTGAGTTTCTTCTGATCTCTTATATGCATGATTTCATATCCTTGTAATTCTCTTCGAGTTGTGGGTTTTGTCTGGCCAACTTGATCTATGATTCTTACAATGGGAGAAGTGCTTGGTTTTGGGTTCATACCGTGCGGTGACCTCACCCAGTGACAGAAGGGGTAGCGAGGCATGCATCGTGTTGTTGCCATCAAGGGTAAAAAGATGGGGTTTTCATCATTGGTTTGAATTTATCCCTCTACATCATGTCATCTTGCTTAAGGCGTTACTCTATTCGTCATGAACTCAATACACTAGATGCATGCTAGATAGCGGTCGATGTGTGGAGTAATAGTAGAAGATGCAAAAAGTATCGGTATACTTGTCTTGAACGTGATACCTATATGTATGATCATTGCCTTAGATATTGTCATGACTTTGCGCGGTTCTATCAATTGCTCGATAGTAATTTGCTCACCCACCGTAATATTTGCTATTTTGAGAGAAGCCTCTAGTGAACACTATGGCCCCCGGGTCTACTTCACACCATATTTTCAGCCTTACTCATTTTCTTCGTTGCACTTTTCGCCTTCAGATCTCACTTTGCAATCAATCTTGAAGGGATTGACAACCCCTTTATAGCGTTGGGTGCAAGCTTGTTTGTGTTTGCACAGGTACTCTGGACTTGACGAGATTCTCCTACTAGATTGATACCTTGGTTCTCAAACTGAGGGAAATACTGGAGCGTGCTGGATCGCCCTTTCCTTTTGAAGGGAAAAATCAACGCAAGCTCAAGAGACGACAGAAGATTTCTATCGCCGTAGCAGAAGAATTTATGGCACCGTTGCCGGGGAGGATCAAGTCAAGAACTCATCCAAGTAAGTGTCGCAAACTCATCTCTTGCATTTACTTTTTTTGCCTCTCGTTTTCCTCTCCCCCACTTCTGAAAAACAAAAAATTACAAAAACATTTGCCTTTTTCGTTTGCCTTTTTTGTTCGCCCTTTTCTCTCGCTTGCTTTCTGTTCGCTTGTGTGCTTGCTTGCTTGCTGAAGTCACCATGAATGAAAACACCAAACTTTTTGACTTCTCGAATACTAATAATAATGATTTTATTAGTACTTTGATTGCTCCCGCCACTAGTGTGGAATCATACGAAATCAATGTTGCTTTGCTGAATCTTGTTATGGAAGAGCTATTCTCCGGCCTTCCTAGTGAAGATGCCGCATCCCATCTTAATAACTTCATTGAGCTTTGTGATATGCAAAAGAAGAAAGATGTGGTGATGTGATTAAATTGAAGCTTTTTCCTTTCTCGTTGCGAGATCGAGGAAAAACTTGGTTTTCGTCTTTGCCCAAAAATAGTATTGAATCTTGGAATAAGTGCAAAGATGCTTACATATCCAAGTATTTTCCGCCGACTAAGATTATCTCTCTCCGTAATGATATCATGAATTTTAAGCAACTTCATCATGAACATGTTGCACAATCCTGGGAGAGAATGAAATTGATGATTAGAAATTGTCCCGCTCATGGCTTGAGTCTTTGGATGATTATACAAATCTCCTACGCTGGCTTGAATTTCGCTTCTAGAAATATCTTGGACTCCGCCTCAGGTGGAACGTTCATGGAAATCACGTTAGGAGAAGACACGAAACTCCTAGACAATATCATGACGAACTACTCTCAGTGGCACACTGAAAGGTCACCTACTAGTAAGAAGGTACACGCTATAGAAGAAATTAACTCGTTGAGTGCTAAGATGGATGAGTTAATGAATTTGGTTGCTAGTAGAAGTGCTCCTTTAGATCCTAATGATATGCCCTTGTCTTCCTTGATTGAGAGTAGCAACGCTAGCTTGGACGTTATTTTTGTTGGTAGGAATAATTTTGGCAACAACAATGCTTTTAGAGGAAACTATGTTCCTAGGCCTTTTCCTAGTAACCCCTCCAATAACTTTGGAAACTCCTACAACAATACTCATGGAAATTACAATAGATTACCCTCTGATCTAGAGAGTAATATCAAAGAGTTTATCAACTCGCAAAATATTTTCAATGCGTCCATAGAGGAAAAACTACTCAAAATTGATGATTTGGCTAAGAGCGTTGACAGAATGTCTAGTGATATTGATGCTTTGAAAGTTAGATGTGCTCCTCCCAAGATCAATATGGATGAAACTTTGAAAGCTATGCGTGTTTCCATGAGTGAGAGCAAAGAAAGAACTGCCCAAATTCGTGCTAGACATGAATGGCTTAAAAAGGCGTGTTCTCGTGATAAGAATCACGAAGATCTTAAAGTGCTTGGTGTGAATCCCATTGTATCTTTGTTTTCTTGTGTCAAACCTAATGATTATGGGGCTCGATATAAATCCAGTTTTGTTGAAAAACGCCCCAATGATTCGGAGTCCATCCATCTTGATGCTAAAAGCATTGAAAGTGGAGTAGAAGATATCAAAACTTTGAGTAGTAATGAAATTACTACTTTGGATTTCAAGGAATTAAATTATGATAGTTGCTCCTTGATTGAGTGCATTTCCTTGATGCAATCCATGCTAAACTCTCCACATGCTTATAGGAAAAACAAGGCCTTTACCGATCATATCGTCGAAGCTATGATAAAAATCTCTTGAAGAGAAACTTGAATTGGAAGTCTCTATCCCTAGAAAGCTTCATGATGAGTGGGAACCTACTATCAAAATCAAAATCAAAAACTATGAATGCAATGCTTTGTGTGATTTGGGTGCTAGTGTTTCCACGATTCCAAAGTCTTTATGTGATGTTCTGGGTTTTAATGAGATTTAAGAGTGTTCTCTTAATTTGCATCTTGCGGATTCTACTGTCAAGAAACCCATGGGAAGGATCAATGATGTTCTTATTATTGCAAATAGGAACTATGTACCCGTGGATTTCATTGTGCTTGACATTAATTGCAATCCTACATGCCCTATCATTCTTGGTAGACCTTTCCTAAGGACTATCGGTGCTATCATCGATATGAAGGAAGGGAATATTAGATTTCAATTTCCTTTAAAGAAGGGCATGGATCACTTTCTTAGAAAGAAAATAAGATTGCCTTATAAATCCATGATGAGGGCTACTTATGGTTTGAGCACCAAAGACGACGATACGTGATTCTATCGCCTTATGCCTAGCTAGGGGCGTTAAACAATAACGCTTGTTGGGAGGCAACCCAATGAATTTATTTTTTTCTTTCTGTTTTGTTGCGTCCACACTATAATAATTATGTTATGATTGTGTCTTTTTTGTTTCTTTTTGTGTTTGAGCCAAGCAAAACCTTTATGACTAGTTTCGGTGATGGTTGTTTGATCCTGCTGGAAAAAGACATAAACTTTTTGCTCATGAGATGATTTTTCATTTTTATTCAGAAAGATATATTGAGTTGATTCTTTTTTCTGCTGGTTGATATGCCTTTTTACCAGGCATTCGTAATTTTTCAGAATTTTTAAGGTACGAATTGCTACAAACTGGTATGTTTTTGACATATTCTGTTTTTTTTTAGTTGGTTGCTTGTTTTGATGAAACTATGGATAGTATCGGTGGGTACTAGCCATGGAAAAGTGAGAATACAGTAGCCTAACACCAATATAAATAGAAATCAAGATTGCTACAGTACCTAAAGAGGTGGTAGTTTGTTTTCTTGTGCTAATGTTATCACGAGTTTCTGTTTAAGTTTTGTGTTGTGAAGTTTTCAAGTTTTGGGTGAAGTTCTCATGGACAAAGAGATAAGGAGTGGAAAGAGCTCAAGCCTGGGGATGCCCAGGGCATCCCAAGCCAAATTCAAGGACACCAAAAAGCCTAAGCTTGGGGATGCCCCGGGAAGGCATCCCCTCTTTCGTCTTCAATCCGTCGGTAACATTACTTGGAGCTATATTTTTATTCACCACATGATATGTGTTTTGCTTGGAGCGTCTTGTATCGTAGGAGTCTATTATTTTTGTTGTGTCACAATCATCCTTTTTTCACACCTTTGGAGAGAGACATGCACTCATCGTGATTTTGCTAGAATGCTCATCGTGCTTCACTTATATCTTTTGAGCTAGATAATTTTGCTCTATGTGCTTCACTTAGATCTTTTAGAACATGACGGTGCGTGACTTGGTTATTGGCTTATGCTATGAAATTAGTCCCAAAGGTGATAGGTACCCAAAGAGGATACAAAAACTTCCATCTTCATGTGCATTGAGTAGAAAGAGAAGTCTTGATTCCTCTCAATTAGTTTTGAGACATGGATTTGGTAATATAAGAGTTATGTTAGTAGGGTGTTGTGAATCTAGAAATACTTGTGTTGAAGTTAGTGATTCCCGTAGCATGTACGTATGGTGAACCACTATGTTCGGAAATCGGAGCATAATTGACCTATTGATTGTCATCCTTTGTGTTGAGGTCGGGATCGCGCGATGGTTAACACCTACCGACCCTTCCCCTAGGAGTATGCGTTTAGCACTTTGTTTTGATTACTAATAAAAACTTTCACAACAAGTATGTGAGTTCTTCATGACTAATGTGAGTCCATGGTATCGATGCACTTCCACCTTCCACCATTGCTAGCCTCTCTAGTGCCGCGCTATTTTCGCCGGTACACAAAACCCACCATATGCCTTCCTCAAAATAGCCACCATACCTACCTACTATGGCATTTTCATAGCCATTCCAAGATATATTGCCATGCAACTCCCACCGTTAAGTCTCATGACTTGTGTCGTCACTCTCATATTGCAATTGCATGATCGTAAGATAGCTAGCGAGATGTTTCAACGTCATACGCCAAGCTAGATCGTTGCACATCCCGGTACACTGCCGGAGGCATTTCCTATAGATTCATCATCGTTGTAAGCTTTGAGCTATGAGTAAATAAAAGTGTGATGATAAGCATTATTAGAGCATTGTCCCATGTGCGGAAATAAAAAAGGAGGCCAAAGAGCCCAAATAAAAAAAATAAAAAAAGAGGCCCAAGCGCCCAAATAAAAAAAGAGAGAAAAAGAGAGAAGGGACAATGCTACTATCTTATTCCACACTTGTGCTTCATAATAGCACCCTGTTCTTCATGATTGAGAGCCTCTCGTTTTGTCACCACCATATACTAGTGGGAATCTTTATTATATAACTTGGCTTGTATATTCCAATGACTCAAAATTGCCCTAGGTCTTCGTGAGTGATATGTCTCAAACGTATCTATAATTTTTGATGGTTTCATGCTATTATCTTGTCAACTTTGGATGTTTTATATACCTTTTATATCTTTTTTGGGACTAACTTATTAATTCAGTGCCAAGTGCCAGTTCCTGTTTTTTCTGTGTTTTTGACTCTTTTCAGATCTGATTTTGGAACGGAGTCCAAACGGAATAAAATCCCCGAAATGAATTTTTCCAGAATAGAAGAACATCGGGGGACTTGAGGGCCAAGGCAGGAGGCCCACAGGGAGCCCACAAGCCCTGACACCGCGACGAAGGGGGCCCCGCGGCAACCAGGCTTGTGGCCTCCCTAGCGCTCCCCTGCCCTAGCTCTTTGGCCTATATATTCCCTAAAATCCCAGAAAAAATCAGGGCGTCCACGAAACCACTTTACCGTCGCCACAAGCTTCCGTTTCCGTGAGATCTCATCTGGAGACCCTTCCCGGTGCCCTGCCGGAGGGGACTTTGGAGCTGGAGGGCTTCTACATCAACATCATTGCCTCTCCAATGACTCGTGAGTAGTCCACTTCAGACCTATGGGTCCGTAGTTAGTAGCTAGATGGCTTCTTCTCTCTCTTGGATCTTCAATACAAAGTTCTCCATGACCTTCATTGGGATCTATCCGATGTAATCCTCTTTGGCGGTGTGTTTGTCGAGATCCCATGAATTGTGGATTTGTGATCAGATTATCTATGAATTATATTTGAGTCTTTGATGATTTCTTATATGCATGATTTGATATCCTTGTAAGTCTCTCCGAGTCTTGGGTTTTGTTTGGCCAACTAGATCTATGATTCTTGCAATGGGAGAAGTGCTTGGTTTGGGTTTATACCGTGTGGTGACCTTTTCCAGTGACATAAGGGGCAGCAAGGCACGCATCGTGTTGTTGCCATCAAGGGTAACAAGATGGGATTTCATCATAGATTTGAGATTGTCCATCTACATCATGTCATCTTGCTTAAGGCGTTACTCTGTTCTTTTGAACTCAATACACTAGATGCATGTTGGATAGCGGTCGACGTGTGGAGTAATAGTAGTAGATGCAGAAAGTATCGGTCTACTTGTTTTGGACGTGATGCCCATAGATATGATCATTGCCATAGATAACGTCATGACTTTGCGCGGTTCTATCAATTGCTCGACAGTAATTCGTTCACCCACCGTCAACTTGCTTTGCTGAGAGAAGCTACTAGTGAACACTACGCCCCCCGGGTCTATTCACAACTATCGTCTCCACTTTTACTTTTACTTTGCTTTGTTTACTTTTTGCTTACAGTTTCCACTTTGCAAACAATCTATAAGGGATTGACAACCCCTTCATAGCGTCGGGTGCAAGCTCTTTGTGTTTGTGCAGGTACTTGTGACTTGACGCGATCCTCCTACTGGATTGATACCTTGGTTCTCAAACTGAGGGAAATACTTACGACCGCAGTGCTACATCACCCTTTCCTCTTCAAGGGAACACCAACGCAAGGCTCCAAGGCCGCGGGGAAATCCTTTGCATATTTGCCAAGGAAGTCCCTATAGGCGTAGCCAGCAGCAGAAGGATTTCTGGTGGCGTTGCCGGGAAAGGTCTGTTGTCGCCGTAGCAGTGAGCAAGCAAGTTGGATGCACACCCACTAGTTCTCCTTTTGAGCTTTCATATACTTATAGCTCTAGTGCATCCCTTGTATGGCAATCCCTACTCATTCACATTGATATCTATTAATGGGAATCTCCATAGCCCTTTGATCTCCTCCTTTTTGTCTCACAACCACCACCACACTCTATTCCACCTATAGTGCTATATCCATGGCTCACGCTCATGTATTGCGTGATAGTTATAAAAGGTTTGAGAAAGTAAGAGTGCGAAAATAATTACTTGGCCAATACCGGGGTTCTGCATGATTTATATTAGTTGTGTGAGGATGATGGAGCATAGCCAGACTATATGATTTTGTAGGGATAACTTTCCTTGGGCTTGTTATTTTAAAAGTTCATGATTGCCTTGCTAGTTTGCTTGAAGTATTATTGTTTTCATGTCAATAGAAAACTATTGTTTTGAATCTTACGGATCTGAACATTCATGTCACATGAAAGAAGTTACAAAGGACAACTATGCTAGGTAGCATTCCACATCAAAAATTCAGTCTTTATCACTTCCCTACTCGAGGACGAGCAGGAGTTAATCTTGGGGATGCTTGATATGTCTCCAACGTATCTATAATTTTTTATGGTTCCATGCTATTATCTTGTCAAACTTTGGATGTTTTGTATGCCTTTTATATCTTTTTTGGACTAACTTATTAACTCAGTGCCAAGTGCCAGTTCCTGTTTTTTCCGTGTTTTTGACCCTTTTTAGAGGAGGATTTTAAACGGAGTCCAAATGGAACGAAATTTCCAAAAAGATTTTTTCCGAAACAGAAGAAGATCATGGAGCCTGAGAACCACGACAGGGGGCCACCAGGGACCCCACAAGCCCCCTAGCCACGACCATTGGGCCCGCGCCTCCCAGGCTTGTAGGCTCCCTCGGCCACCTCTCTCCTAGGTCTTTCGCCTATGTATTCCCAAAAATTCCATAAAAAATCAGGAGATCATCGAAAGTACTTTTCCGCCGCCGCAAGCTTCTGTCTCCGCAAGATCCCATCTAGGGCACGTTCTGGTGCCCTGTCGGAGGGGGGATTCAGATAAGGAGGGCTTCTTCATCAAAACCATGACCTCTCCGATGATGCGTGAGTAGTTCACTATAGACCTACGGGTCCATAGCTAGTAGCTAGATGGCTTCCTCTCTCTCTTGAATCTTCAATACAAAGTTCTCCATGATCTTCATGGAGATCTATCTGATGTAATCTTATTTTGCAATGTGTTTGTCAAGATCCAATTAATTGTGGATTTATGATCAGATTATCTATGAATCTTATTTAAGTTTCTTCTGATCTCTTATATGCATGATTTCATATCCTTGTAATTCTCTTCGAGTTGTGGGTTTTGTCTGGCCAACTTGATCTATGATTCTTGCAATGGAAGAAGTGCTTGGTTTTGGGTTCATACCGTGCGGTGACCTCACCCAGTGATAGAAGGGGTAGCGAGGCACGCATCGTGTTCTTGCCATTGATACGTCTCCATTGTATCTACTTTTCCAAACTCTTTTGCCCTTGTTTTGGACTCTAATTTGCATGATTTGAATGGAACTAACCCGGACTCACGATGTTTTCACTAGAATAGCCATGGTGTTGTTTTTGTGCAGAAATGAAAGTTCTCGGAGCGTCCTGAAAATTTACGGAGAATATTTCTGGAAAATATGAAAAATACCTGCGCAAAGATCCACCGGAGGGGACGGGCCAGTGGGCCACAAGCCCTGTTGCCGCGGCCCCCCTGGCCGTGACAACCAAGCTTGTCGGGCCCACGTGGGTCTGCCGCCCCCAATTCCAGCTCTATAAATTCACTTTCATCCAGAAAAAAATCAGGAGAGAAGATTTCATCGCGTTTGCGATACGGAGCCGCCGCCACATCTTGTTCTTCATGTGGAGGGCAGATCTGGAGTCCGTTTTGGGCTTCGGAGAGGGGAAATCGTCGCCATCGTCATCATCAACCTTCTTCCCTCTCCAATTCCACGAAGCTCTTCATCGTTCGTGAGTAATCTATTCGTAGGCTCGCTGGGCGGTGATGAGTAGGATGAGATCTATCATGTAATCGAGTTAGTTTTGACGGGGATTGATCCCTAGTATCCACTATGTTCTGATATTGATGTTGCTACTACTTTGCCATGCTTAATGCTTGTCACTAGGGCCCGAGTGCCATGATTTCAGATTTGAAATTATTATGTTGTCACCAATATATGTGTGTTTTAGATCCGATCTTGCAAGTTGTAGTTACCTACTATGTGTTATGACCCGGCAACCCCGGAGTGACAATAACCGGAACCACTCCCGGTGATGACCATAGTTTGAGGAGTTCATGTGTTCACCAAGTGCTAATGCGTTGTTCTGGTTGTTTATTAAAAGGAGAACCTTAATATCCCGTAGTATCCTTTTGGACCCCGCTGCCACGGGAGGGATGGACAATAGATGCCATGCAAGTTCTTTTCCCTAAGCACGTATGACTACACACGGAATGCATGCCTACATCACATTGATGAACGTGAGCTAGCCACATATCTCTCTGTGTTATAACTGTTGCATGATGAATGTCATCCAAACAAATCACCGACCCATTGCCTACGAGTTTGTCCCACTGCTGTTGTTACTTGTTTCGCTCTGCTGCTATTACTTGTTTTGCTCCGCTGCTGTTACTTGCTACTGTTGCTACTTGCTACTGCTGTCACTACTGTTGTTCCTTGCCACTGTTGCTACTCGTTGCACTGCTGCTACCTGCTACAATACTTTTTCTCTCTCCATTGACGGGAAAGAATATTTTCCATCCACGGTCAACTTCTGGCGCCATTGATACGACAGTTAGGAATAGTCTGCCTTGTCAACAGATCATTTCTGACACCGTTGTTATCATACTACTTTGCTGCTGCTACTTTGCTTCCAGATACTAATCTTTCAGGTGTGGTTGAATCTGACACATTTAGCTGCTAATACTTGAGAGTATCCTTTCACTTCTCGTTGGGCGAACCAACAAATTTGGGTTGAATACTCTACCCTCGAAAACTGTGACGAACCCACGCGTTGGTGGGCCATTGCAAGACAATTGCTAATTGTTGAGAAACTAGGAGCAGTTCTGGCTCTGTTGTCGCGGAGGCATCAAGTCAGGGACACGTCAACAACATTTCTCTAGTGTCGTTGCCGGGGACTGCTAGCAGCAGCTTTTTCTGGCGCCGTTGCCGGGGACTGCTAGCACCAGCTTTTTCTGGCGCCATTGCCGGGGAGGGGATTGCTATATTCTTTGAGTCACTTGGGATTTATATCTGCAGATCATTATGAAGAATCTGAAAGATCCAAAAACCAAAGTCTTGCCCTCAACTACAAGGGGAGGTAAGGAACTGCCATCTAGCAGTGCACTTGATTCACCTTCAGTTATGTGTAAGTTTGCGACATCACCTCCTGCTAGAAATATTGATATGTTGCCTATTCTTGATGATGCTTATGATGCTAATGCTAGAGATGCTATGCCTGATACTGCTAGAGATGCTATGCCAGATACTGCTAGAGATGCTATGCCAGATACTGCTAGAGATGTTATGCCTGATACTGCTAGAGATGCTATGCCTGATACTGCTAGAGATACTATGCCTGATACTGCTTTGCCTGATGATGCTAGAGATGCTATTTTGCGTGATGATGCTATGCTTGATGCTGCTAGAGATACTACTTTGCCTGATGTGCCACTAGGGGTGTTCCTTGATGCTCATAATGCTAGAGTTACTGCCAATGCTCGTGATGCTTCTAAAACTGCCGATACTATTGAGATAGAACCTGCTTTTGCTCCTGCTAGATCTAGCTCTCCTAGATATGAATTGCCTGATATACCTGAGGGTTACGTTATGGAGGGAGAGATAGCTGAGGATTTTCTTGCGTGTAAGGATGCCTATGACGCTGAGAAATTACTTCTCAAGTGGAAGGAAAAATCTCTGAAAGCTAGGATGAAATACGACCCGGAGTTTGCCACTTCACCTATCTTTATCACCGATAAGGATTATGAATTCTCTGTCAATCCTGAGATAATCTCTCTAGTCGAATCTGATCCTTTCCACGGTTATGAGTCTGAGAAGGTCGTAGCCCATCTTACCAAACTACACGATATAGCCACTCTTTTCACTAGTGAGGATAAGATCTGCCACTACTATATCCTTAAGTTGTTTCCTTTCTCTCTAAAGGATGACGCTAAAGCCTCATTCACTTCTCTTACTCCTTGATGTGTGAGTAGTCCCCAGGATATGGTCTATTACTTCTGTGAGAAATATTTCCTTGCCCATAAGAAGCAAGCTGCCTTGCAGGAAATATACAACTTTGCTCAACTCAAAGAAGAGAGTCTCCCACAAGCTTGGGGGAGGCTCATCCAGCTACAGAATGCTTTGCCTGATCACCCTCTTAAGAAGAATGAGATACTTGATATCTTCTACAATGGACTTACCGATGCTTCTAGAGACCACCTAGATAGTTGTGCCGGTTGTGTTTTTAAGGAACGAACTGTAGAACAAGCTGAGACTCTACTGAATAACATCTTGATCAACGATAATGCTTGGACTATTCCCGAACCACCTCCTAAGCCAACTCCGAAGAAAAGAGGTATTCTATTCCCCAGTCCCGAAAATATGCAAGAAGCCAAGAAATCTATGCAAGAGGAAGGCATTAGATCTGAAGATGTCAAAAATCTACCACCTATCAAAGAGATCCATGGCTCGATAACCCGATACAGGTAGTAGAAGTAAATTCTCTGCGTAGGTTTGATGAGAGTGATATTCCTTTTGATAAACCTGCTAGCCTATGCTTTGATGAATTTGACAACTTTGTTGCCAAACAACAAAGTTTCAATGATTATGTTAGCAGACATTTGGAACAAAGTACTCGTATGCTTAGTCATTTAAGTGCTTGTGTAGACAGGAATGTCAATGATCTGAAGCTTCTGAGTAAACATGCTTCTATGATTACTACTCAGGTAGAACAAGTACTTAAAGCTCAGAATGACTTGCTCAATGAATTAAATGACAACTCTATCAGAGTCATTACTAGAGGAGGCAAAATGACTGAGGAACCTTTGTATCCTGAGGGTCATCCTAAGAGAATTGATCAAGATTCTCAAGGAATTAATGCTGATACACCCAGTCATCCTAAGGAGAAGAAGAAGGATGATAGAAACCTGCATGTTAGTTCACCAAATACTGTCACACCTGAAGAACCAAATGATATTTCTGCGTCTCATGCAGAAACACAATCTGGTGATGACCATGAACCTGGTGACAATATGGACAGCGATGTTCATAATGATGCTCAACCTAGCAATGATAAGGATGTGGAGATTGAACCTACGGTTAATCCTGATAACCCACAACCTAGGAGATACAATAAGAATGACTTCACTGCTAGGAAGCATGGTAAAGAATGGGAGCCATGGGTTCAGAGACCTATGCCCTTTCCTCCTAAGCCATCCAAGAAAAAGGATGATGAGGATTTTGAGCGCTTTATTTAAATGATAAGACCCGTCTTTCTGCAGATGCGGTTAGTTGATATGCTCAAAAAATTTCCGTATGCAAAGTACATGAAAGATATCGCGACCAATAAACGAAAGATACCAGATCTTGAGATCTCCACCATGCTTGCCAATTACACTTTCAAAGGTGGAACTCCTAAGAAACTTGGTGATCCCGGAGTGCCCACTATACCTTGCTCTATTAAAGGAAACTACGTAAGAACTGCCTTATGTGACCTTGGAGCCGGAGTTAGTGTTATGCCTCTCTCTCTTTATCGTAGACTTGAACTGGATAAGTTGACACCCACTAAAATCTCTCTGCAAATGGCCGAAAATCAACTGATTTCCCTGTCGGCATTTGCGAGGATGTGCGTGTTGTGGTTGCTAATACCACTATCTTAACAGAGTTTGTTATCTTGGATATTCCCAAGGACGATGCCATGGCTGTCATCCTCGGAAGACCCTTTTTAAACACTGCAGGGGCTGTTATAGATTGTAACAAAGGCAATGTCACTTTCCATGTCAACGGTAATGAGCACACAGTGCACTTTCCAAAGAAACGATATCAAGTACATTGCATCAATGCTATCGCAAAAACTTCATCGATTCTTATTGGGAGCTTTGAATGCCCTATTCCTCGTGTCAAGATGAAGTATGATTTGCTTGTTGGGGAGATTCATATCCCCATTGAGGTGACTTAGTGGATATTCGAAAAATTCTCCGTTCTCTTTTGCGATTCGAGAAAGTTTTGTCATGAGGATTTGATCAACCCCATTGACGGATTTCTTTTGATGACCATGAAATGGATGAATCAAAGAGTCACATACCTTTGTTTTAAGATTTTACCTTCTTTTGCTTAGAAGAAAAATGATAGATTTAGTTTAGTTTTCCCTATTTCCTATTTTAGCATCCCAGAGAAAAGTAACCCGAAAATAAAAATTCTCCGATGGTCCTGAAAATCTATTATGATTTTTTCTGGAATATTTGGAAAATACTGGGACTGAGAGCTCGCCTGGGGCCCACACCAGTGGACCACAAGCCCTGTCACCGCGGCCACCCCCCTTGGCCGCGGCAAGCAAGCTTGTGGGGCCCACAGGGCCCCCCTCCACTCATTCAAGCTCCCATCCTCTTCCTCTACCTCCAGAAAAAATCGTTTCGCAGCTCAAACCCGTGTTCTTGCTCATTTGGCTGTGATTTTTGATCTCCTTGCTCAAAGCACCATTCTCCGAACCGTTTTGGGGAAATTACTCCTTGGTAAGTGACTCCTCCATTGGTCCAATTAGTTTTTGCTCTAGTGCTTTATCCTTCGCGTATTCTTGCTACCTTGGTGACCATGTTCTTGAGCTTGAAATGTTGATTTTAGGTGGTCCCAAGTAGTTTTAGCGCATGATACGGTCTCTAGGCACTAGTAGGAGTAGTTGCTACAAGGTGTGGTTGGTCTTTATTCACTTTTCTCTTGAACTTCAAAAATTTCAGCAGAAGGAAATTATGTTCAGGAGGAAGTTTCATGGTGGTTCCTCAAGTAAGAAGGGTCCCCGTCTTTCTATTCGGGAGCCCGATCCTTATCAACTAAGGGACGCACCGGTACAACCATGTGAATGTCCTTCCGATGAGTTCATGATTGAAGCAGGCGTCAAGGATCAGTTTGATACACTTGTCCGCAATGCCGGGTTAGAAGAATTCCTCTCAGATAAATGTGAACAGTATGCTATGCTCACTGCCTCTTTCGTGCGTAGATTTAAATTTTCAGTTGGCCGTGACTCATCCATACTGTTTGATCTGTATGATAAATCCTACGCCATGGATTTGGAGGATTTTAACAGAATTTGCAAAATATCCGATGGGGGTAATCTTAAAGATCCTGCTAAATCTTCGGTTAGAGATTTTTTTCTCTAGTATATCTGTTGGAGAAACTAGAGACATCACGCAAGCTACCATAGGATGTATTCATTTCCTTGCCTTGCACTACTTTTCCCTCTTCATAGGTAGATGCATTAACGGTAAGGTTGAACATTGTCACCTATGCGCATCCGACCTTAGTATCCTTAAGAGCGCAGTTATGGGTGACAAAAGCTTCAACATGGGAGCTATTATAGCAATGAGGCTGAATAAGAACGCTATTGAGGGAGATTTCTTTGGCGGCATCTATGCCACTCGCATATCAAATTTTCTTGGAGTACCCATCCGCGCAGGAGATTCCCCGCTCCATACAGCTTTCCTTGACCGCGTCGCTTTGACACGCTACCAGTTTCTTGAGAGGGATGATGAATCCCTCCTATCCCGATTGATATTTAACCGGCAGCGTGTCTTCCATATTACCCTTCCTGCTCCTGCTTTCTTTGACTTTCAGGTAAAACGGAGATACTATATAACCATAGGAGAGGCACAAGAGTATGAGAGGAAGGTGACGGACGCTCGTCTTCGTGAGGCAGCTATTCAGGCAGTGGCTGCAGCGCTCCCGTATAACCCCGATTATGATTTTGGGTTTCGCCAGGACCGTCCTTGGGAGTAGACCAAGCTAGGCCAAAAGCTTAAGCTTGGGGGAGTACGTGTTCTCACCGACCTTACATTCATGCTTATGCTTTCACTTTGTTTGTCAGTGTTTACACTTTGCCACTGTATTATCCATTGCTAGTTTATTTTAGTTTTCTTGTTTTCTAGTTTTGTGTCCTTTTGAGAAAACCCAAAAAGATTTTCCTTTCTTCTTTTGCTTGTTGGGATCTTTCCCGTGTAAATAGTTTTCTTTTTCTTTGGGTCAAGGTAGAAGATATTGGTTACAATGTTTAGTGGCTCTTGCGTGCATACCTGTTTAGCTTTCAAAGTGCCATATTACTTTGTCTTCTCCTTTGTGTTTGCCTGCAGATTCAGCTTAGTCCAATGCACGAGCACTCTTATTATTCTTCACTGTTGGAAATATGCCCTAGAGGCAATAATAAATTGGTTATTATCATATTTCCTGGTTCATGATAATCGTCTATTGTTCATGCTATAATTGTATTAACAGGAAACAGTAATACATGTGTGAATAAATAGATCACAATGTGTTCCTAGCAAGCCTCTAGTTGGCTAGCTCGTTAGTCAATAGATGATCATGGTTTCCTGATCATGGGCATTAGATGTCATTGATAACGGGATCACATCATTGGGAGAATGATGTGATGGACAAGACCCAATCCTAAGCATAGCACTAGATCGTGTTGTTCGTATGCTAAAGCTTTTCTAATGTCAAGTGTCTTTTCCTTCGACCGTGAGATTGTGCAACTCCCGGATACCGTAGGAGTGCTTTGGGTGTATCAAACGTCACAACGTAACTGGGTGACTATAAAGTTGTACTACGGGTATCTCTGAAAGTGTCTGTTGGGTTGGTACGAATCGAGATCGGGATTTGTCACTCCGTGTGACGGAGAGGTATCTCTGGGCCCACTCGATAGAACATCATCATGACCTCAATGTGACTAAGGAGTTAGTCACACGATGACGTGCTACGGAACGAGTAAAGAGACTTACCGGTAACGAGATTGAACAAGGTATAGATATACCGACGATCGAATCTCGGGCAAGTTCTATACCGACAGACAAAGGGAATCATATACGGGATTGATTGAATCCTTGACATCGTGGTTCATCCAATGAGATCATCGTGGAGAAAGTGGGAGCCACCATGGGTATCCAGACCCCGCTGATCGTTATTGGCAGGAGAGGTGTCTCGGTCATGTCTGCCTGTCTCCCGAACCCGTAGGGTCTACACACTTAAGGTTCGATGACGCTAGGGTTATAGGGAATTGTTATACGAGGTTACCGAAAGTTGTTCAGAGTCCCGGATGATATCTCGGACATCACGAGGAGCTCCGGAATGGTCCGGAGGTAAAGATTGATATATAGGACAGATGGTTTCGGACACCGGAAGTGTTTCGGGCATCACCGGTAACGTACCGGGACCACCGGGACCACCGGCGGTGGCCCCGGAGGTCCACTGAAGGGGGGCAACGACCCCGGGAGGTAAGATGGGCCAAGTGGGGGAGGGAACCAGCCCCTAGGTGGGCTGGTTTGCCTCCCCACCCAGCCCAATGCGCAGGGGAGAGGAAAGGGGGGGCAAACCCTAAGCCAGGTGGGCCTAAGGCCCACCAGGGGTGCGCCACACCACTCCTCCCCTCCTAGCCGCCACCTCGTGGCGCAGATGGGGGCTGCCGCACCCCTTGGGGGTGGGAACCCTAAGGGCTGCGCCCCCTCCCCCTCCCCCTATATATAGTTGAGGTTTCGGGGCTGTTTTACACACGGTTTCTCTCTCTCGGCGCAGCCCTGCCCTTCCTCCTCCTCCTCTTTGCCGGTGCTTGGCGAAGCCCAGCCGGGAGACCTCGTCTCTCCATCGACACCACGCCGTCGTGCTGCTGGAGTTCTTCCCCAACCTCTCCCTCCTCCTTGCTGGAACAAGGTGCGGGAGACGTCACCGGGCTGCACGTGTGTTGAACGCGGAGGTGCCGTAGTTCGGCACTAGATCGGAATCACACCGCGATCTGAATCGCCGCGAGTACGACTCCATCAACCACGTTCTACTAACGCTTCCGCTTAGCGATCTTCAAAGGTATGAAGATGCTCTTACCCCTCTCTCGTTGCTGGTCTCTCCATAGGAAGATCTGAATATGGCGTAGGAAAATTTTGAATCTATGCTACGTTACCCAACATTCACATCATTCGATCGTGCAAGTGAGAGGCAATAATGATGATATATGATGAAGTGACTGAGACTGGAAAAGCCAGTATGAACTCTATCTATTTTGTTTTTGTAAATATGACTAGCTTGTCGTCCCAGATTCAGCTTTGTTGTGAGAGAACCATGTTTGCAATGACAACTTAGAGATCATAGTTTCTGATGCCATGCTTATTTAGCTAGGAGCTTATAATGGTTTGTCTTGAATGCCAACATAGATTTTGAGATGACTATGATGTAGTTTGACAGGATGGTATTCTCCTTTGAATGATTCAAGTGGCTTGACTTGGCGCATGTTCATGCATATAGTTGAAACAAAATCAACATAGCCTCTATGATGTTCGTGTTCATGGTGATTTATATCCTGCTCATGCTTGCACTCAATGTTAGTTAAACTCATTGCATCCTGATGACTGTTATCGCCCTCTAGTTGGTCGCTTCCCGGTCTTTTGCTAGCCTTCACTTGTACTAAGCGGGAATACTGCTTGTGCATCTACTTGCATAAACCAAAAGTTTTTCCATGAGAGTCCACCATACCTACCTATTTGCGGTATTTACCTGCCGTTCCAAGTAAATTTGCATGTGCCATTCTCTAAACGTTCAAGAAATAATCTGTTTTGCATGCCCGAACCGCTCATGTGGTTACAGGGGGCTATTGGTATCTTCCATGTTAGGCGTGTTATCCTCGACATGTGTTTATTCACTATCATTCACGAGAAAGGGGCCGGTAATTGTAATGCCCAGTTCCACGCTTAAATTGAAAACATAACTGTAAAACAAGACTCCCCCCAGATTGATCATAGTATGGACGGTACCCGAGGATTCGGCTAGCCATGGAGTGTGATTGATTGGTGGTGGGGGACTTAAAACTTTACTTTTCTGTTTGGGAACCGCCTATAGCATGAGTAGCGTGGAAGATATTGAGAACTCTTGGTCATTGTGTTGATAATGAAAGCATGCCACCCAAAATTATTATCTCTGTTTTCAAAGCTTGAGCTCTGGCACCTCTGCAAATCAATGCTTGCCTCTGCGAAGGGCCTGTCTATTTATTTTCCTGTTGAGTCATCCTCTTCTTATATAAGCACCAATTAGAGAGCACCTCTGTCATTTTTATGCTTTGCTTTTGATTGATATTGAGTATGACTATGACTGGATCTTCGTTGCTATGAATTACAATGTTTAGTCAGCCCTTGATCTTTGAAAGTGCTCTGCATTTATATTTTGCGGTCTCAGAAAGAGCTAGCGAGATACCACCTATTCATATTGCTTCATGCTTGTTTTGATTGAATTGTCGGTATCTGAAACTCATTATTATTTGCTCGCTAGCTGATTATGACATTGATATTAGTTTACCATGAGACCTTTGTGTCACTTCTTATGTGGTTAACTTGTGGTCTTGCTGAAATTCTGGTTACGAGTTAGACATAGTTGCAACAACAAGATCAAACAGAGTTTGTCAAAGTTTTTCTTTCTCTTTTAGTTTGTCAACTGAGTTGCTTGAGGACAAGCAAGGTTTTAAGGTTGGGGGAGTTGATACGTCTCCATCGTATCTACTTTTCCAAACTCTTTTGCCCTTGTTTTGTACTCTAATTTGCATGATTTGAATGGAACTAACCCGGACTGACGCTGTTTTCGGCAGAATTGCCATGGTGTTGTTTTTGTGCAGAAATGAAAGTTCTCGGAACGTCCTGAAAATTTACGGAGAATATTTCTGGAAAATATGAAAAATACCTGCGCAAAGATCCACCGGAGGGGATGGGCCAGTGGGCCACAAGCCCTGTTGCCGCGCCCCCTGGCCGCGGCAACCAAGCTTGTGGGGCCCACATGGGTCTGCTGCCCCCAACTCCAGCTCTAAAAATTCACTTTCGTCCAGAAAAAAATCAGGAGAGAAGATTTCATCGTGTTTGCGATACGAAGGCGCCACCACATCCTGTTCTTCATCTGGAGGGCAGATCTGGAGTCCGTTTTGGGCTCCGGAGAGGGGAAATCGTCGCCATCGTCATCATCAACCTTCTTCCCTCTCCAATTCCATGAAGCTCTTCATCGTTCGTGAGTTATCTATTCGTAGGCTCGCTGGAAGGTGATGAGTAGGATGAGATCTATCATGTAATCGAGTTAGTTTTGACGGGGATTGATCCCTAGTATCCAGTATGTTCTAAGATCGATGTTGCTACTACTTTTCCATGCTTAATGCTTGTCACTAGGGCCCAAGTGCCATGATTTCAGATCTGAAATTATTATGTTGTCAACAATATGTGTGTGTGTTTAGATCCGATCTTGCAAGTTGTAGTTACCTACTATGTGTTATGACCCGGCAACCCCGGAGTGACAATAACCGGAACCACTCCCGGTGATGACCATAGTTTGAGGAGTTCATGTGTTCACCAAGTGCTAATGCGTTGTTCCGGTTCTTTTTTAAAAGGAGAACCTTAATATCCCGTAGTATCCTTTTGGACCCCGCTTCCACGGGAGGGATGGACAATAGATGTCATGCAAGTTCTTTTCCCTAAGCACGTATGACTACACACGGAATGCATGCCTACATCACATTGATGAACGGGAGCTAGCCACATATCTCTTCGTGTTATAAGTGTTGCATGATGAATGTCATCCAAACGAATCACCGACCCATTGCCTACGAGTTTCTCCCACTGCTATTGTTACTTGTTTCGTTCTGCTGCTGTTACTTGTTTTGCTCTGCTCCTGTTACTTGCTACTGTTGCTACTTGCTACTGCTGTCACTACTCTTGTTCCTTGCCACTGCTGTTACTTGTTACACTGCTGCTACCTGCTACAATACTTTTTCTCGCGCCGTTGACGGGAAAGAATATTTTCCGTCCACGGTCAACTTCTGGCGCCATTGATACGACAGTTAGGAATAGTTTGCCTTGTCAAAAGATCGTTTCTGACACCATTGTTATCATACTACTTTGCTGATGCTACTTTGCTTGCAGATACTAATCTTTCAGGTGTGGTAGAATCGGACACATTCAGCTGCTAATACTTGAGAGTATCCTTTTACTACCTGTCGGGCAAACCAACAAATTTGGGTTGAATACTCTACCCTCGAAAACTGTCGCGAACCCACGCGCTGGTGGGCCATTGCAAGACAATTGCTAATTGTTGAGAAACTCGGAGCAGTTCTGGCTCTGTTGCCGCGGAGGCATCAAATCAGGGACACGTCAACAAAATTTCTCTAGTGCCGTTGCCGGGGACTGCTAGCAGCCATCAAGGGTAAAAAGATGGGGTTTTCATCATTGGTTTGAGATTATCCCTCTACATCATGTCATCTTGCTTAAGGCGTTACTCTGTTCGTCATGAACTCATTACACTAGATGCATGCTCGATAGCGGTCGATGTGTGGAGTAATAGTAGTAGATGCAGAAAGTATTGGTTTACTTGTCTCGGACATGATGCCTATATGTATGATCATTGCCTTAGATATCGTCATGACTTTGCGCGGTTCTATCAATTGCTCGACAGTAATTTGTTCACCCACCGTATTATTTGCTATTCTGAGAGAAGCCTCTAGTGAACACTATGGCCCCCGGGTCTACTCCACACCATATTTTCAGCCTTACTCTTTTACTTTGTTGCACTTTCTGCCTTCAGATCTCACTTTGCAATCAATCTTGAAGGGATTGACAACCCCTTTATAGCGTTGGGTGCAAGCTCGTTTGTGTTTGTGCAGGTACTCTGGACTTGACGAGATTCTCCTACTGGATTGATACCTTGGTTCTCAAACTGAGGGAAATACTTACTGCTCCTGTGCTGCACCACCCTTTCCTCTTCAAGGGGAAAACCAACGGAAGCCCAGCCTCTGTCAATGTGTCAATCTCTGGCACTGTTGTCTGTTGCCGCAGCAGACACCCAGTGAAATCTCTGTGCAAATGGCCGAAAATCAACTGCTTTCCCTATCGGCATTTCCAAGGATGTGCGTGTTGTGGTTGCTAACGTCACTATCTTAACAGACTTTGTTATTCTGGATATTCCCGAGGACAATGCCATGGCGGTCATCCTCGGAAGACCCTTTTTAAACACTGCAGGGGCTGTTGTAGATTGCAACAAAGGCAATGTCACTTTCCATGTCAACGGTAATGAGCATACGGTGCACTTTCCGAAGAAACAATATCGAGTACATTGCATCAATGCTATCGAAAAAACTTCATCGATTCTTATTGGGAGCTTTGAATGCCCTATACCTTCTGTTAAGATGAAGTATGATTTGCTTGTTGGGGAAATACACATCCCCATTGAGGTAAACTATTGACTATTTGAAAATTCTCCGTCTTCTTTTGCGATTCAAAAAAGTTTGTCAAGGAGAATTGATCAACCTCATTGACGGATTTCTTTCGATGACCATGAGATGGATGAATCGAGGAGTCACAAACCTCTGTTCCAAGCTTTCACCTTCGGTTGCTTAGAAGAAAAATGATAGGTTTAGTTTAGTTTTCCCTGTTTTCTGTTTTAGCGTCCCGTAGAAAAGTACCCCGAAAATAAAAGTTCTCCAAACGTCCTGAAAATCAAGTATGATTTTTCTGGAATTTTTGAAAAATAATGTGACGAAGAGCTAGTCTCGGGGCTGCACCAGTGGGCCACAAGCCCTGGAGGCGCGGGCACCCCCCTGGCCGTGCCTACCAGGCTTGTAGAGCCCACATGCACCCCCTCCACTCATTCTAGCTCCCATCTGCTTCTCCTACCTCCAGAAAAAAAATCGTTTCGCAGCTCAAACCCGTGTTCTTGCTCCTCTTGCTAGGATTTTCGATCTCCTTGCTCAAAGCACCATTCTCCGAACTATTTTGGGGAAATTACTCCTTGGTAAGTGACTCCTCCATTGGTCCAATTAGTTTTTGCTCTAGTGCCTTATACTTCGCGTATTTTTGCTGCCTTGGTGACCAAGCTATGTGTTCTTACGCGCCGCCGGACTTTATGAGGACTTTTATTACTTGGTGGAGAACACAGGCCTTACCGCCTTCGTTGAAGATAAGTGTTCGCAATACCTCCTCCTCACTAATATCTTCGTACAAAGCTTTAACTTCTATCCAAGGAAGAATCCTCCTATGGTTGAGTTCAAACTTTATGATATACCCCAGCGCATGTCACTCCAGGATTTCTGCAATGTTTGCAAATTACCTTATGTTGGGGATATTCATGAACCTCGTCCACGGGATTTGGAAGCTTTCATCGATACTATTGCTGTAGGAGAGGAGAGAGGAGTGTCTTGCGCTAGAGCTGCTAGCATTCATTTTCCCATGCTTCGGTACTTCGCATTATTTGTGGGGAAATGTTTGATTGGCCTTTGGAAAGCTGGGTCCCTTAGTTCCCAGATCTTGCGGTCTTGCGCGAAGCCCTTTATAATGATAAAACTTATAGCTTGGGCGCTATAGTAGCTCAACGGTTAAACATGAACCGTTCTAAAGGTGTTGTCTATGGAGGTATCTATGCTACTCGTCTTGCTAGAAATTTTGAGATACCTATTAGACTGGACGAGAAAGAAGAGATTCTTCTTCCTGAGAGATATCTAGATTACGATAGCATGGTTCTCCATGACTTTCTTGATAGAGATATAAATAGAAGGATGATTTATAACCTGGTATTTAGTCAGGGTACTCGTGAGACTATTACTTTGCCTGCTCCTTCTTTCTTCAATCTTCATGCAGGCAGGTACATTATTATGCCCTCGGACATCTACGCATATTGGGGCTTAGCCCAACCACAGGTGCTCGTGCCCGAGCCACCAGTCGAGTACGAGACGCCAGTTTATCAGTGGGAGCCAGAGGAGCTCACACAACAGTGGCATCCTCAGTCCACTCCGGAGTACCCCGGAGCTGGTTATTTCCCTCCATGGGAGTAGACCAACTTAGGTCAAAAGCCTAAGCTTGGGGGAGTACGTGTTTCTCACCGACTTTACATTCTTGCTTATGCTTTCACTTTGTTAGTCGGTGTTCACACTTTGCCACTGTATCATCCATGCTAGTTTATTTCTTGTTCTCATTTTCTTTTCGTGTGCCTGTCTAGTTTGAGAAAACCCAAAAAGATTTTCTTGTTCTTCTTTTGCTTGTTGGGAGCTTTTATGTGTAAATAGTTTTCTTTTTATTTGGGTCAAGGTAGAAGACCATGGTTACAATGTTTAGTGGCTCTCGCATGCATATCTGTTTATCTGTTAAAGAGCCATATTACTTTGTCTTCTCCTTTGTGTTTACTTGTAGATTCCAGCTTAGTCCAATGCACGAGCACTCTTATTATTGTTCACATCGTTCGGTCGTGCAAGTGAAAGGCAATAATGACGATATATGATGAAGTGACTGAGCCTAGAAAAGCTGGTATGAACTCGATCTATTTTGTTTTTGTAAATATGACTAGCTCATCATTCCTAGTTCATCTTTGTTGTGAGAGAAATATGTTTGCAATAACAACTTAGAGATCATAGTTTCTGATGCCATGCTTAATTAGCTAGGAGTTTAAAATGGTTTGTCTTAGATGCCAACATGAATTTTGAGATGACTATGATGTAGTATGATAGGATGGTATCCTCCTTTGAATGATTCAAGTGGATTGACTTGGCGCATGTTCACGCATGTAGTTGAAACAAAATCAACATAGCATCTATGATGTTCATGTTCATGGTGATTTATGTCCTACTCATGCTTGCACTCAATGTTAGTTAATCTCAATGCATTTTGATGACTGTTGTCGCTCTCTAGTTGGTCGCTTCCCAGTCTTTTGCTAGCCTTCACTTGTACTAAGCGGGAATACTACTTGTGCATCCACTTTCATAAATCCAAAGTTGTTCCATATGAGTCCACCATACCTACCTATATGCGGTATCTACCTGCCGTTCCAAGTAAATTTGCATGTGCCACTCTCTAAACATAAAAGAAATAATCTGTTTTGCATGCCCGAACCGCTCATGTGGTGACAGGGGGCTATCAGTATCTTCCATGCTAGGCGTGTTATCCTCGATATGTATTTATGCACTATCATTCACGAGAAAGGGGCCGATAATTGGAATGCCCAGTTCCATGCTCAAATCGAAAACATAATTGCAAACAAAACTCCCCCTGGATTGATGTTGGTTTGGACGGCACCCGAGGATTCAGCTAGTCGTGGAGTGTGATTGATTGGTGGTGGGGGAGTCAAAACTTTACTTTTCTGTTTGGGAACCACCTATAGCATGTGTAGCATGGAAGATGGTGAAAACTCTTGGTCATTGCGTTGACAATGAAAGCATGCCACCCAAAATTATTATCTCTGTTTTCAAAGCTTGAGCTCTGACACCTCTGCAAATCAATGCTTCCCTCTGCGAAGGGCCTACCTATTTATGTTTCTATTGAGTCATCCTCTTCTTTTAAAAGCACCAATTAGAGAGCACCTCTGTCATTTTTATGCTTCGCTTTTAACTTTGATTAAGTATGACTATGACTGGATCTTCTTTGCCTTGAATTACATTGTTCAGTCAGCCCTTGGTCTTTGAAGGTGCTCTGCATTTATGTTTTGCGGTCTCAGAAAGAGCTAGCGAGATACCATCTGTTCATACTGCTTCATGTTGTTTTGATTGAAGTGTTGACATTTGAGACTTATTATTATTTGCTCGCTAGTTGATTATGCCATTGATATGAGTTTACCGTGAGATCTAGATGTCATCTGCTTATGTGGTTAGCTTGTGATCTTGCTGAAATTTTGGTTATGAGTTAGACATAGTTGCAACAACAAGATCAAACAGAGTTCGTAAAATTTTTATTTTGTCTCTTTCAGTTTGTCAACTGAATTGCTTGAGGACAAGCAAGGCTTTAAGCTTGGGGGAGTTGATACGTCTCCGTCGTATCTACTTTTCCGAACTCTTTTGCCCTTGTTTTGAACTCTAATTTGCATGATTTGAATGGAACTAACCCGGACTAACGTTGATTTCAGCAGAATTGCCATGGTGTTGTTTTTGCGCAGAAATAAAATTCCTCGGAATGACCTGAAATTTACGGAGAATTTTTGTGGAATATATGAAAAATACTGGCGCAAGATTCAGCGGAGGAAGTGGAGCTGTGAGCCCAGAAGCCCACCAGGCGCGGGCCCCCATTGCCGCGCCTGGCAGGCTTGTGCGGCCCACAACGCTCCACCGCCTCCAAATCCAGCTCTATTTAGCCTCTTTCTTCCGGAAAAAAATCAAGAAGAAGAGTTCATCGCGTTTTACGATACGGAGGCACCGCCACCTCCTGTTCTTCCTTTGGAGGGCAGATCTGGAGTCCGTTCTGGGCTCCGAAGAGGGGAGATCCTCGCCATCGTCATCACCAACCTTCCTTCATCACCAATTCCACGATGCTCTTCACCGTTCGTGAGTAATCTCATCGTAGGCTTGCTGGACGGTGATGGGTTGGATGAGATCTATCATGTATTCGAGTTAGTTTTTGACGAGGATTGATCCCTAGTATCCACTATGTTATGAGATCGATGTTGCTACTACTTTGCCATGCTTAATGCTTGTCACTAGGGCCCGAGTGCCATGATTTCAGATCTAAATCTATTATGTTGTCGCTAATATATGTGTGTTCTTGATCCTATCTTGCAAGTTGTAGTCACCTACTATGTGTTATGACCCGGCAACCCCGAAGTGACAATAGACGGAACCACTCCCGGAGATGACCATAGTATGAGGAGTTCATGCATTCACCAAGTGTTAATGCATTGGTCCGGTTCTTTATTAAAAGGAGAACATTAATATCCCATAGTTTCCATTAGGACCCCACTGCCACAGGAGGGATGGACAATAGATGTCATGCAAGTTCTTTTCCCTAAGCACGTATGACTACATACGGAATACATGCCTACATTACATTGATGAACTAGAGCTAGTTACTTATCTCTCCGTGTTATAGCTGTTACATGATGAATAGCATCCGACATAATCATCCATCACCGATCCAATGCCTACGAGTCTTTTCCTACTGGTCCTCCTACGTTACTTTGCTGCTACTGCTGTCACTGCTCCTACTGTTACTCTCTTGCTACTGATGTTACTTTGCTGCTACTGCTGTCACTTTGCTGCTACTGGTTACTGTTGCTACTGTTGCTATCATACTACCTTGCTACTGATACTTTGCTGCAGATACTAAATCTTTCAGGTGTGGTTGAATTGACAACTCAACTACTAATACTTGAGAATACTCTTTGGCTTCCCCTTGAGTCGAATCAATAAATTTTGGTTGAATACTCTACCCTCGAAAATTGTTGCGATCCCCTATACTTGTGGGTTATCAAGTATCCATGTGTTAATATCATGTGCTTCACTCGAGATGTGCAATGTTGCATAGAATTGAAGATTGATCTCTTCATTCCAATCACAGATGTCAACACAGAATGGTAGGAGTCTAGCTCCATATACACGTGAGGAATTTAATGGTGTTGGAAGATTATGTTGTTATCGAATATAAATTCATCCGGGCTGAAGCCCACAACCTCTTGGGCCTAATCCTTGGAGATTCGTAGGGATTTTCACCCATGAAGAAATGATGTTCATCATACAAATTCTCCTTGTTAAATTCGGGTCGTTTTGTGCCTTTGTACGTCTGAATAGGCTTGGGCTGAAGATTTGGCTTATATCGTCCCACAATTTTTGTGGGCACAAGGGCAGTTTTGGTAATTTGAGGAATTTGTGCCAGAGACTCAACAATTGAAGACTAAGGATTTTGTACAACAATTTCATCAACTGCAGTGTGAGTGTTGATTTCATGAACTGGTGGTGGAGGAATATGAGCAACAGTTTCTTCACCCATAGGCTCTCGGGACTGAGGAATTTGAAAACAGGTTCATTAGCTGTAGTGTGGGTGTGACTTTCTTGAGCTGATGCAGCTGGAATTTCTTCAAAAACAAGCTCTCCAAACCAAGGAATTTCTTCAAACAGGTTCATTAGTTGTAGTGTGGGTGTGACTTTTGGGGGATACGAACGGTCCACCTGGTCCCGGTTTGACCCACCAACCGGGACTAAAGGTGGATACGGACGGTTCCGGCCTATTGGTCTCGGTGCGTGTCCGGAACCGGGACCAAAGGGTTGACACGAACCTGGACCAATGGCCCATGATGCTCGGCTGGTGCCCTCGCCTCACGAACCGGGACCAATGACACCATAGGTCCCGGTTCCTGGGTGAACCATGACTAATGGGATTGAAGGCCCTGGACCCAAGCCCTCTTTTCTACGAGTGTTTGTTGTATTTGATAGTTTGGTGGTACTAGTAAGCTTGCACGTGCAACACACGATAACGCAATAGAATTGGAGGGCTCGTAATTATAAGTTGTAAACTTGTAATTGTGCATTGGCATCTAAGGTGAGCATACCGAATGTCATGATAGATAGAAGTAGATGCATGTTTGACACTGACAATTCAATTGTGACAGATTATAAAGTGAGTACAAATCCGTGGAATGGATTGTAGTGTATTGAAAAGAGATTAGTCATACATGTAAATCACTATTCATAATACCCCTCGCACCATGGTCTCCTGTTCATAAGTCACTCATATGCTAGTACTAGACTTTAAAGTGTTTAATTACAGTTTATTTGTTTCGCAAACAAAATAAATAATAGCAATTGGAGTTCACTTGTTCATTTTTTCTCTAACTAACGAAAACGAATATGATCTGCATTTCTTGCTAAGAAATGATAGCAAAGGATCAACATAAATTACATCAAATTATATTAAATGTGTGAGGCTACACAACAAGAGCATCAAGCTCTACAAAAAATGTGTTGGCATTTAAAATCTCAATGAAGAACTCATAGAAGAGCCAAACACTATGCCAATAAATAAGTACCAGTATCATTGAATTGCATTCTACGATCATTGAAGTACATACTATGACACTCTTGTTTATTCACCGAATCGAGAGAAGAGCAAGAAAAGTTTTCCTTTTAGCGTGATATTTGGAAATATTTCAGATCGGAAGAGTAGGAAAAGAATGGTTACCGACGTAGGTACAATTTCAATATGAAAAGACTTTTGTGCATTCTAAAGATTATTCACTACATGTAACTGCAAAAAGAAATAACATGTCAAAAGCTTTTATATTGTCTTAAGAGGATACAATGATCATGCACGTTTGAACAAAGTTCCAAATCAATTCATAATTTATGTTAGCTTTTGCACCAGCTACACCAGAAACATGCATCCTAATTTCAAGTTTTCATTGTGGTGTACCAAATCTTCCACAACAAAGTGTGTAACATAAAATAATGGTGCTTAATTCTTCTAGGTTTCTTTTCTTGGTGTATCCTATAACTATCATCTAATTGGTGCAGAGTGATCCTATGTTGGTGGTTTACCCAAAAAGGATGGAAGGCTAGAATAATTCAAACTGTTTGGTGAAAATAAACTCCAGAATAAAAAACAAGTGGTCTAGGGCATAATCCTGGTCACATCAAATTTGGGATTACCCAAACAAAATTTGAAGCAACATATCATTGAGAAATAACATCAACTATGAATAACAAGGCTCCAAAAGTTACCGGGAGCTCATGTAGCCACCGAGTTATGACAAACTTATGTTCATATTACTAGTCATTTTGTCCTTCTAGACAATCAAGATAATAAAAATAAAGAGCACGCTTGTGTACAAGGGACAACGCTTGCCAATGCGATCAATCTATTAAATAGCCCGAACAAAAATATATTTATGGCAGCAATGGACAAAAGAAGAGGGTGTGTGTACAAGGCATCGGAGAGGCACTGGAACCAGGATACATGACAACACATCGCCTTGCAAACCTAGCTCAATATTGATGTTTCTTCAGGCTTCTTCCTCTTTGTTTATACCAAGTTACTCGTCTTAAATTTCACAAAATAAATGTCCTGAAAGGAATCACAATTCAAGTCCTTTGTGTATTCTAACCAAGGTGGAATTCAATATTTTCAACTTCTTTGTAAAAAATAATCCCGTATCACATGTATATAAACCGAGAACCAAATGGTATTTACCAACATGTATGCCTATTTTCATTGCTCCTCCCTAATTAGGGTCTCATGGTAGCATATGCATTCTTGTAGGAGTTTGTATCAACAAAATAAACTATTTAACAAGCAAAAAACATTTCATATTTTATTGTTAATTTAGGTACTTTGAGAGTTTAAAGGCTTAACCAAAAAACATTGGTTACAACATCTAACCCCTAGTATTAGGAAGTTGTTATTTGCGTTGTAATCATATAATGCATTTCTTTGTGCATTCTTAGTTTACTTGCTTGGACAAGATGTAATTCCTCTCGGGCTCCACTTAGGGAATATATTTAGTTGGGCGTTCTATCGCCGTGACCTATCAACAATCCAAAGTTGATTTATTTTCTCAAACAAGACAAGTGTTACTTATGTGGTTGCTCGAAGTGGTTTCCTCTACCCATACATATAATTGCCCGTTGCCTTTGTCAAATCTGATTACTGTAGTTTGTGACAAATTTGACTCATTGTTTGTGGAAAGTGATATGTGTTTACATGTTGTATTCAATAGTTTAGTGTTATTATTAGTAATTATGGTAGTATAGGACATGTACATGCAATGTGAGGTTTTCGTAGTGTTGGTGTGGGTTGCTTTATCATGGTTGCGGTTTCTCTATCATTATAGTCTATTGGGTTGTAATGAAGTGTTAAAACCCCCTTCTGGTGGCTACTTAGGTTCACCTCAAGTGTCCTCGAACTTTTGGTCATCTTCATTTCATGTTATGGAAATCAAAACGGGGCGCTCTATTTTGTCCCACAATTTCTCTAACGAAAAGGTAGATGCAAGAGTATATAGAAATTTTTCTGCACACGGTCAACACATGTTGTCATATTATCGAGATCAAAATTGATGCGCGAGAGAGGTAAAAGGACAAGCCATATCGAAAGTGCTATTATAGCCCCAAGCTCATGGGCATCTCTATGAATAGTAAAATCCAAAAATATAGCAAGACAGATAAACAATTTTGTTTTTTTAACAAATATTGCTAGTTTTCTACATGCGAATAAATTTCCATGATGAAACCACATTCTTAGATGTGTGGGGAAAAACAAGTTCTCACGAAAGCTTTCAAACATAGTACTTTTTTGAATATCTTTTTTTACCATCTCCATGAATGTCATTTCATCACAAAAGTTTGCATACAAGTGAAATAATCATAAACGTTTAAGACAAAAAATATATTTTTAATTATTTTTTTCTGATTTTCTTGTTGCTCTAAAAGCATGTGCATCCCGGAGGAGAATCTCCATGTCCCAAGGAAGATGCCTCAACCTTTTTCTGAAACAAAATTCGTCTCACACCAGGTTTTTCGAAACAAAAGTGTTCCGAAGGCTCGAACCATTAATGAGTCATAAAACGAACATTCATGTCCCTTTGTTCCTACTAGAAGGGTTGGACACGCTTTGCTACGTCGTCGAATTTATTGGGATTCTTAAATTTTTTACTCACCCTATTTCAAAATATATGGTGTATTACTTTTTAAAAAAGTCAAACTTCTTTACATTTGATCAAAATTTGGAGAGAAATATATCAACATTCATAATATCGAATCGATGTTATTAGATTCATCAAGAAATGAATTTTCATTTTCTTAATATTTTGGATGTCGACATTTTTGGCTTTGAACTTGGTCAAAGTTGAAGAAATTTGACTTTCCAAGAAACTAATAACCATTATATTGAAACTGATGAAATATTTAGTTTCATCGATTGGGGAGATGATGGAGAGTGCTTTATGTTTATTTATAATGTGGTTATTTGGTGGACTTTTCAAGGTGTGATTCTGTGTTATCCGCTAATCAACTCATATTTATGTAGGGATATTTTTACATTGATGGTTGTATGTACTATATTCGTGCTAAAGTACCACAAGGTGGCACTTTTTCCTAGATGATGGGAGTTTGTGAGGGGTTGTTTTGTTTTTATAGGTCGATTGTTGTTGACTAATTTGAAAAATGGTTGGCCCAATCAGAACCATAAACCAAATCCAATACCTCACTCGAATGAAAGAGTTTGAAAAATTGGAAACGTATAAAATTAAATAATCAAATGGGAGAGATCCTTGAGAAATTATTGACCAGGTCAAAATGGAGTGACCCAATTCTAAATTGAAGCCTCAATTAATTGTGAAGATTTAAAAATTAGAAATCATAGTGTATTGTAGTAAAAATTGAATGAGAGAGTTATTAAAAAATGTTAACCTGATCAAAATTGGGTCACTAAATTCCAATTGAAGACCTCAATTAGCGGTCGATGGGTGGAGCAATAGTAGTAGGTGCAGGGAGGAGTCGGGCTATTTACTTATGGACGTGACACGTATATACACATGATCATTACCGTGAAAATCGTGTAACTATACAATGTTTTATCAATTGCCCAACAATAATTTGTTACCCACCATATGTTACTTTCATGAGAGATGCCACTAGAGAACACTATGCCCTCCGGGCCTATTCACTTATATATTTAGAAAACTTATAATTTCCTCGTTGTTATTATTTGTTTCTTATTTTTTTATAAGTTACAAGTATCGATAATTATCTACACACCTTAGTTGCTTGCAAATAACGAGATCAAGGGGATTGACAACCCTCTTGTCCGCATTGGGTCCAAGTTGTTTGCTCTTTTGTGTGCAACCGCTGAAGACGGTTGAGGAATGATATTCCTGTTGGTTCGATAAACCTTGGTTTCTTAATCGAGGGAAATACTTACCCACATTGTGTTGTGATTACCCGTTCCTCTTCACGGAAAATCCAATGCAGATCACAAGTATCAGCGTGACTGATGAGGTGATAGACACTCCCCTTGATGCGACGCATCACCTGGGAGGCTACCCCGGGTCATATTTCCTTTATTCCATGTCGTGCATGGTTCACGTCACGGCGACCGGCTTTACCTAAGCATCCTTGTGTGGAGGGTGCCCAGCCCTTACAAGCTACCTAGCCTCTAGCATCCACGAGCTCGCCGAGGTAACTCTATATAAACATGACATGAGAGTGGTTCCCCCACGGTTAACCAAGGTACATCTCAACATGGTTCAGGTCCTCGTCGTCGTCTGCCCTAATGCTGCAATTTTGGATGAGAACCCGGGGTTACAGTCGGGTCAGTTGTATCCCTAGGCTGTCACCACATTTTGGTTCCCAAGCATCGGATTCACGGCCGGTCCTGAGATTTTTGGGGCCCGGGGCGAAACCAAAACTCGGGGGCCCTTATTATAGAAAGAATATAGTGTTAATAATGGACATAATTGTTACCAATAATCACTTAGATGCATCAAAAATAGTATACATATGAATTAATTATACAAGTTACCTTAAAAAATAGCATTTCTCGATGCACAATTATGATGGGTTGATGCCAATCTTATCCAACAATTTCTTCTCGGTCCATAATGTTTTCCAAATCACTTAAACTCTCAATGACTCATTGTTGATTTCAAATAGTGCTTCAACAATTGTATCTTTGTAAAGGTTCTTTCGACCAAAGTGATAGTTATGTAAACTATAAATAAGATGGTAAGCAATAGAGGACAAAATTTGACTTCCATGACACACTTGCAAACAACACAGTAAACATTACACCATCTGATAAAGTGATATCTATAATCTTTAATTCGTAAACAAAACAAAACAGTACTTTGTCAACACTAGCACATTGTTCATGTGCACCTGTTGAAATAATTGTACAATCGGGGCCACTTACATTTTTGGCATTGGTATTGCTCCAAACATTTTTCTCTTTTCAGATTCAGAATCCCATCAAAGTTTCCTCCACAACAATCGCCTATTCACCATTTGGGATCAATGAAGGACCAGTATTACTCTTGGAATTTTTATCAAGAGTGTCTCTTTGATTATATCTGCTCATGCATCTACACATTGTATATTTTTTCACCATGCTGGAAATAAATATATAATAGCATCAAAATGAAGCTACATATAAACATGCACCATGTATGCAAAGGATAAATAAATTACTTAATTAGTACTAAATGTATAGGTAGTAGGGATTAGGAAACAACAATATTATATACCCTGGATGGATTGGGTTGAATATTGTGGTAGGGTGTTCAGCGACGAGCGTATGAGACGAAGTGGAATCACGCCTGGCTCTAGCGCTGGGTGAATCGACGATGTGTGTGCGTGTCCGGCACTGCATCGCATACTAAGTACTCAATGCATCTTGCGATCGGGGTGCTGAGGTATTAGAGATCGACATCTGCGAGCGAAAGAACTGACAACTCACGATCGTAACTAGTATAGGAAGGAAAGTAAGAGAGGAGGAGCATGATGGTGTGTTAATTATAGCGAAAAGGATGACGTACAATCTGGGGATGCCTTCGGAATAAAGAATCGCTATCTTTTCCTGCGTACTGCTAGCTACTTGCCACAACCCATATAGTTTATTTAGGACACATTTGTTGGTTACCTGGGTAGGCCCCCCTGAACTTTGGGGGGGCGGGGCGGCCACCCCTACCCCCCCCCCTCAGGGCCGGGCCTGATCGTATTGAGAACTAAAATGTGACAGCCATGGAAAAAAGAAATTATGTTGCCCCAAAATAAGGCGATGGTGCCATCTACCTCACTATCCTTCTAGAATTGCGTCTTGCTCTCTGCAAGCAATGTATCTTGAAAATGGACATGTTGGTCGTGCTTTAAGATATACTCGCTCCTTAGTTGATGTTCAAACGGATGTAGGAGCAATGAAATTCCGGACGGAACTAGCAATATTAGGGAGATTATTTGGCCACAAGGGGACCTCTGCCCCCCCCCCCCCAAAAAAACGACATGTTTCTTGCCTATCACTTTATGGATACAGTTGTGGCAATCTGGTATAGCAAAATACCATTTTTAGTCTAAAAAATTATTCATAATTTAATAAAAATGGTGTTCTTACCTATGATCTTGCCTTCTCAGGTGAGCGGGCCATCATTGCGGTGTGAGCGGGGAGGCATGAATGTGTGCAAAATGCGTTCGGGGCGGAAACACATGCAAAATCGCAAGCTATCTCCCTTGCTGCGGATCTGAGTGCTACCAAGGTCATCTTTGAAACTGATTCCTAACCGTTGGTCGAGGCGCTGGACCTCCACAAGGCCGAATCCTCTACATATGCCGCGCTCATCGAGGATTCCAAGTACCAGCTCAAAATGTGCTTCTCGAAACATATTATCACTTTGTGTTGTCGTAGTGCAAACTCTATAACACACGAACTAGCAAAATTGGGACGTATGTATGAACCTGGCCACTTTGTGGAGTGGGAGTCGGATGTAGTAGCCCATGTTGTTGCTTGTGATTTGAGAGATGTGCCCAAGCACCATTAAGTTATAAAAGCAATGCTTTCCCTCGAAAACAAAAATCTGTAAGAACGAAGCTAGTGACATAAGATTTCTGGCTCTTCATTGACTACATGCTAAAATCTTCTATTCTAAGTAGATTGCATATGAAAGGTCTTCACGCTACTACAAATACGACATAAAACGAGCACATTTGATTATATTGCTATATAAATACTCACAAGAAAGTATTGATTCAAAGGTGAGCCATATAATAAAAATAGCATACAAGATCTTTTCTTTTAGGACATTCTAACAATTTTTTGGTTGAATCGTTTAATTTTTATTCCTTTATTTGTACCGTTGAAATGCATAGGTAAGAGTTGACCCAACGGATGTCGTGGAGTCGGATGCCCCGGGCTCCGATGGTTTCATTAGTGCCTTCTTCAAATCCTGCTAGGAGATCATCAAAGCGGATGTCGTGGATGTGATGATGCAGCTCGTGAACCCGAGAGGCGACTCCGCTAGCCTGATCAATTCAACCAACATTATTCTGCTCCCGAAAAAGCCGGTGCATCCTCGATTGGCGACTACCGCCCAATCAGTTTGATACACAACATCTCCAAGATCTTCTCCAAGCTGTTGGCTAACCGTCTAGCCCCTCTACTTCCGTCGCTGGTTTCCAAGTGTCAGAGTGCCTTTGTGCACAGACGGTACATCCACGATAATTTCCTACACGTGCAAAACTTGATCAAAGAATTGCACCGCTCTTCAACGCCAGGCCTTTTCCTCAAGCTCGACTTCTCCAAGGCTTTTGACTTTGTGGGTTGGGCTTACCTCCTCGAGGTGCTACAATAATTGGGATTTGGACAGCACTGGCGAGGCTGGATCGACATGACCCTCCCTTCATCTTCCTCCAGGGTGTTGTTAAATGGGGAGCCGGGAACCCCATTCGCGCATGGAAAAGACCTTCGCCGGGGTGACCCGTTCTCGCCTATGCTCTTCATTCTGGCCATCGATCCTCTTCAACTTATGCTACGGAAAGCTTCCCAGGCCGGGATCCTCAAGCCCATCATGGCGCGGTCAGCCTCCTGTAGGGTTTCTCTCTATGCGGACGATGCTAGCATCTTCGCAAACCCGATCAAAGAAGAGATCGATGCCATCGCTTAGATCCTTGCCTGTTTTGGGGACGCATCGGGCCTCATCACAAATGTCACCAAGACCGAGGTGTTTCCCATTCGCTGCCAGGACATTTCTCTCACGGCCATCCTGTCGGCCTTCCCAACCAAGCTGGCATTGTTCCCCGGCCGATACCTGCGCCTCCCACTACATACAAGGCGGCTGAGAAGGGTTGACCTCCAACCTCTTCTGGACAAGGCAATGGGCAGGTTGCCGGGCTGGAAGGGGAAGAGCCTGGCGCGACCGGGCAGGGTCTCACTTGCAAAGTCCGTGTTGTGTGCCGTCGCAAATCATCACTTTGTTGCGCTCTCTCTTCCCACTTAGGCAATCCAGAAATTCAATAAGATCACTCGTAACTTCACCTCATGTGGGGAAGACTCTGAAAACGCGTCTCGTGGACACTCTGTGGTCAACTGGAAGATTGTCTGCCGGCCTAAGCCCATGGGGGATGGGAATCACAGACCTCGAGAGATTTGGTTAGGCGCTCCGACTTCGCTCGCCTTGGATTATGTGGACTGATCCCGACCGCCAATGGGTGGGCTCTGCGGTGCCCTACGATGAGACGGACATGGCGCTCTTCAGGGCTTCTACCACCATCTGTGGGGAACATGGTAATAATTCAAAAAAAAATCCTACGTGTCACCAAGATCAATCTAGGAGATGCTAGAATGAGAGAGAGAGAGAGTGCATCTTCATACAGTTGAAGATCGCTAAGCGAAAGCGTTGGAAAGAACGTGGTTGATGGAGTCGTACTTGCGGCGATTCAAATCACGGAAGATCTGATCCAAGCGCCAAACGAACGGCACCTCTGCGTTCAACACACGTATAGCCCGGGGACGTCTCCTCCTTCTTGATCCAGCAAGGGGGAAGGAGAAGTTGAGGCAGAGCTCCGGCAGCATGACGGCGCGGTGGCGGTGGAGCTCGTGGTTTTCCAGCAGGGCTTCACCAAGCACTGCGGAGGAGGAGGTGTAGGGGGTAGGGCTGCGCCAGGGAGAGAGGTTTCAGGTGGTGCGCAGCCCTCTCACCCCCATCTTTTTATAGGGGGAAGGGTAGAGGGGGCGGCCATCCTAGATCCCCCTAGAGGGGGCGGCGGCGGCCAAGGGGGAGGCTTGCCTCCCAAGTTGGTGGGAGGCGCCCCCCACGACCTAGGGTTCCCAGCCCTAGACGCCTTGGGCCCTTGGGTTCTGTGCACCAGCCCACCAGGGCTGGTTCACACCCACCTTCAGCCCACGTGGCCCTCCGGGACAAGTGGCCCTCCCGGTGGACCCCCGGAACCCTTTCGGTGGTCCCGGTACAATACCGATAAACCCAGAAACCTTTCCAGTGACCGAAAGTGGAGTTCCCATATATAAATCTTCACCTATGGACTATTCCAGAACTCGTCGTGACGTCCGAGATCTCATGCGGGACTCTCAACAACTTTCGGTAACCACATACAATTCCCATTACAACTCTAGCATCACCGAACCATAAGTGTGTAGACCCTACGGGTTCGGGAACCATGCATACATGACCGAGACACCTCTCCAGCCAATAACCAATAGAGGGATCTGGATACCCATATTGGATCTCACATGTTCCACGATGATCTCATCGGATGAACCACGTTGTCAGGGATTCAATTAATCCCGTATACAATTCCCTTTGTCCATCGGTATGTTACTTGCCCGAGATTCTATCGTTGGTATCCCTATACCTTGTTCAATCTCATTACTGGCAAGTCTCTTTACTCGTTCCGTAACACATGATCACGTGACTAACTCCTTAGTCACATTGAGCTCATTATGATGATGTATTACTGAGTGGGCCGAGAGATACCTCTCCATCACACGGAGTGACAAATCCAAGTCTCGATTCATACCAACCTAACACGCACTTTCGGAGATACCTGTAGTCCACCTTTATAGTCACCCGGTTACGTTGTGACGTTTGATACACCCAAAGAATTCCGACGGTATCAGGGAGTTGTACAATCTCATGGTCTAAGGAAATGATACTTGACATTAGAAAAGCTCTATCACACGAACTATACGATCTTGTGCTATGCTTAAGATTGGGTCGTGTCCATCCCATCATTCTCCTAATGATGTGATCCCATTATCAACGACATCCAATGTCCATGGTCAGGAAACCATGACTATCTATTGATCAACGAGCTAGTCAACTAGAGGCTCACTAGGGACATGGTGTGGTCTATGTATTCACACATGTATTACCTTTTCCGGTTAATGCAATTATATCAAGAACAATAGACAATTATCAGGAACAAGGACATATAATAATAACCATTTTATTATTGCCTCTAGGGCATATTTCCAATAGTCTCCCACTTGCACTAGAGTCAATAATCTAGTTACATTGTGATGAATCGAACACCCATAGAGTTCTGGTGTTGATCATGTTTCGTTCGTGGAAGAGGTTTAGTCAACGGATGTGCGACATTCGGATCCATGTGTACTTTACAAATATCTATATCTCCATCCTGAATGTAACCATGAATGGAGTTGAAGCGGCGATTGATGTGCTTGGTCTTCTTGTGAAACCTGGGCTCCTTGGCAATGGCAATTGCTCCAGTGTTGTCACAGAAGAGAGTCATCGGGCCCGACGCATTGGGAATCACTCCTAGGTTGGTGATGAACTCCTTCATCCAGACTAATTCCTACGCTACTTTTGAAGTAGCTCTGTACTCCGCTTCGCATGTAGATGCCACCACGACGCTCTGCTTGCAACTGCACCAGCTGACTAGCCCACCATTCAAAATATACACGTATCCGGTTTGTGACTTGGAGTCATACGAATATGTGTCGAAGCTAGCATCAACATAACCCTTTACGATGAGCTCTTCGGCACCTCCATATACGAGAAACATGTCCTTAGTCCTTTTCACGTACTTAAGGATATTCTTGACCGCTGTCCAGTGATCCATTCCGGGATCACTTTGGTACCTCCCTACCAAACTTATGGCAATGTTCACATCAGGTCTGGTACACGTCATGTCATACATAATAGAGCCTATGGCTGAAGCATACGGGACAACACTCATCTTTTCTCTATCTTCTGCCGTGGTCGGGCATTGAGTTGTGCTCAATCTCAGACCTTGCAATACAGACAAGAACCCCTTCTTGGACTTATCCATATTGAACATATTCAATATCATGTCAAGGTATGTGCTTTGTGAAAGACCAATGAGGCGTCTCGATCTATCTCTATAGATCTTGATGCCTAATATGTAAGCAGCTTCTCCAAGGTACTTCATTGGAGAACACATACTCAAGTAGGCCTTTATGCTTTACAAAAGTTCTTTTTCATTTCCCATCAACAATATGCCATCCACATATAAAATGAGAAATGCTACACAACTCCCGCTCACTTCATTGTAAATACAGGCTTCTCCATAAGTATGTACAAACCCAAATGCTTTGATCACCTCATCAAAGGGAATGTTCCAACTCCGAGATGCTTGCACCAGCCCATAGATGGAGCGTTGGAGCTTGCATACCTTGTCAGCATTCTCAGGATCGACAAAACCTTCCGGCGGCATCATATACAATTCTTCCTTAAGAAACCCGTTAAGGAATGCCGTTTTGACATCCATTTGCTATATTTCATAATCATAAAACACGGCAACTGCTAACATGATTCGGACGGACTTTAGCATCACTACGGGTGAGAAAGTATCATTGTAGTCAACTCCTGGAACTTGTCTATAACCCTTAGCAACGAGACGAGCCTTATAGACGGTCACATTACCATCCGCGTCAGTCTTCTTATTAAAGATCCATTTACTTTCTATGGCTTGCCAATCATCAGGCAAGTCCACCAAAGTCCATACTTTTTTCTCATGCATGGATCCTATCTCGGATTTCATGGCTTCAAGCCATTTGTTGGAATCTGGGCCCGCCATGGCTTCTTCATAGTTCGAAGGTTCACCGTTGTCTAACAACATGATTTCCAGGACAGGGTTGCCGTACCACTCTGGTGGGGAACGTGTCCTCGTGGACGTACGAAGTTCAGTGGTAACTTGATCCGAAGTTTCATGATCATCATCATTAACTTCCTCTCTAGTCGGTGCAGGCACCAGAGAAACATTTTCTTGCGCTGCGCTACTCTCCGATTCGAGAGGGGGTACAATTACCTCATCAAGTTCTACTTTCCTCCCACTCATTTCTTTAGAGAGCAACTGTTTCTCTAGAAAGGATCCATTCTTGGCAACAAAGATTTTGCCTTTGGATCTGAGATAGAAGGTATACCCAATAGTTTCCTTAGGGTATCCTATGAAGACACACTTTTCCGAATTGGGTTCGAGCTTTTCAGGTTGAAGTTTCTTGACATAAGCATCACATCCCCAAACTTTCAGGAACAACAACTTTGGTTTCTTCCCAAACCATAATTCACACGGTGTCGGGATTTAGACGGTGCCCTGTTTAAAGTGAATGCAACAGTCTCCAATGCATATCCCCAAAATGATAGCGGTAAATCAGTAAGAGACATCATAGATCACACCATATCCAATAGAGTGTGATTACAATGTTCAGACACACCGTTACGCTGAGGTGTGCGTGGCGGCGTGAGTTGTGAAAAAATTCCACATTTCCTTAAGTGCGTGCCAAACTCGTGACTCAAATATTCTCCTCCACGATCAGATCATAAGAACTTTATTTTCTTGTCATGATGATTATCTACCTCACTCTGAAATTCCTTGAACCTTTCAAAGGTCTCGGGCTTGTGTTTCATTAAGTAGATATACCCATATCTGCCTAAGTCGTCAGTGAGGGTGAGAAAATAGCGATAGCCACTGCGAGCCTGAACGCTCATTGGACCGCATACATTGGTATGTATTATTTCCAACAAGTTGGTTGCTCGCTCCATTGTTCCGGAGAACGGAGTCTTAGTCATCTTGCCCATGAGGCATGGTTCGCATGTGTTAAATCATTCATAATCAAGAGACCCCAAAAGTCCATCTGCATGGAGTTTCTTCATGCGTTTGACACCGATATGACAAAGGCTACAGTGCCACAAGTATGTGGGATTATCATTATCAACCTTACATCTTTTGGTACTTACACTTTGAATATGTGTAACATAACGTTTGAGATTCATTAAAAATAAACCATTAACCAGCGGTGCATGACCATAAAACATATCTCTCATATAAATAGAACAACCATTATTCTCAGATTTAAATGAGTAGCCATCTCGCATCTAACGAGATCCACATACAATGTTCATGCTCAAAGTTGGTACTAAATAACAATTATTGAGGTTTAAAACTAATCCCGAAGGTAGATGTATAGGTAGCGTGCCGACGACGATCACATCGACCTTGGAACTCCTGTTTTGAGTTACAGATGTGAGCAACCGCACCGGTATCAAATACCCAGGAGCTACTACGAGCACTAGTAAGGTACACATCAATAGCATGTATATCATATATACCTTTGATGTTACCGGCCTTCTTATCCGCTAAGTACTTGGGGCAGTTCCGCTTCCAGTGACCGGTTCCGTTGCAATAATAGCACTCGGTCTTAGGCTCGGTTCCCTTCTTGGGCTTCTTCCCAGCAACTAATTTACCGGGCACGGAAACTGCTTTGTCGTCCTTCTTGAATTTCTTCTTACCCTTGCCTTTCTTGAAACTTGTGGTCTTATTCACCATCAACACTTGGTGTTCCTTTTTGATCTCCACCTCCGCTGATTTCAGCATCGAATACAACTCAAGAATGGACTTCTCCATCCCTTGCATGTTGTAGTTCATCACAAAGCTCTTGTAGCTAGGTGGAAGCGACTAGAGGATTCTTTCAATAACCAAGTCATCGGGAAGATTAACTCCTAGTTGATACAAGCGGTCGTGCAACCCAGACATTTTGAGTATGTGCTCACTGATAGAACTATTTTCCTCCATCTTACAACTGAAGAACCTGTCGGATACTTCATATCTCTCGACCCGGGCATGAGCTTGGAAAACCATTCTCAGCTCTTGGAACATCACATATGCTCCGTGTTTCTCAAAACACTTTCGAAGCCCCAGTTCTAAACTGTAAAGCATGTCGCACTAAACTAGGGAGTAATCATCACTACATGACTGCTAGGCGTTCATAACGTCTTGAGTTGCTGGGAATTCAGGTGTGTCACCTAGCGGTGCATCAAGGAAATTTGTTTTCTTGAAAGCTATGAGGATGAGCCTAAAGTTATGGAGCCGGTCCGTATAGTTCCTTCCATCGTCTTTGAGCTTGCTTTTCTCTAGGAATGCATTGAAGTTGACGGCAACATTAGTGTGGGCCATTGGATCTACAATATAGATTGTAAAGACAATTTTAGACTAAGTTCATGATAATTAAGTTCATCTAATGAAATTATTTAATGAACTTCCACTCAGATAGACATCCCTCTAGTCATCTAAGTGATACATGATCCATATCAACTAGGCCGTGTCCGATCATCACGTGAGACGGACAAGTCATCAATGGTGAACATCTCCATGTTGATCATCTCTAATATACGACTCATGTTCGACCTTTCGGTCTCTCGTGTTTCGAGGCCATGTTTGTATATGCTAGGCTCGTCAAGTCAACCTAAGTGTTTTGCGTGTGCAAATCTAGCTTACACCCGTTGTATGCGAACGTTAGAATCTATCACACGCGGTCATCACGTGGTGCTTCAAAACAACGTTCCTTCCCAACCGTGCATACTTAGGGGGAACACATTTCTTGAAATTTTAGTGAGGGATCATCTTATTTATGCTACCATCGTTCTAATAAAATAAGATGTAAAACATGATAAACATCACATGCAAATAATAAAGTGACATGATATGGCCAATATCATCTTGCGTCTTTGATCTCCATCTTCAGGGCGCGGCATGATCACCATTGTCACCGGCATGACACAATGATCTCCATCATCGTGTCTTCATGAAGTTGTCTCACCAACTATTACTTCTACTACTATGGCTAACGGTTAGCAATAAAGTAAAGTAATCATATGCCGTTTTTGATTGACACGAAGGTCATATAATAAATTAAGACAACTCATATGGCTCCTGCCGGTTATCATACTCATCGACATGCAAGTCATGATTCCTATTACAAGGACATGATCAATCTCATACATCACATGTATTTCATCACATCCTTTTGGCCATATCACATCACATAGCATACCCTGCAAAAATAAGTTAGACATCCTTTAATTATTGTTGCAAGTTTTACGTGACTGCTATGGGTTTCTAGCAAGAACGTTTCTTACCTACGTCACAGCCACAACGGTGATATCCCAATTGCTATTTACCCTTCATAAGGACCCTCTTCATCGAATCCATTCCGATTAAAGTGAAGGAGACAGACACCCGCTAGCCACCTTATGCAACAAGTACATGTCAAGCGGTGGAACCTATCTCACGTAAGCGTATGTGTAAAGTCGGTCCGGGCCGCTTCATCCCACAATGTTGCCGAATCAAGATATGACTAGTAACAGTAAGAAAATTTACCAAATCATCATCCACAACTACTTGTGTTCTATTCGGGCATAGAATCTACACATATGCCTAGCTCACGATGCCACTGTTGGGGAACGTAGTAATAATTCAAAAAAATCCTACGTGTTACCAAGATCAATATAGGAGATGCAAGCAACGAGTGAGAGAGAGAGCGAGAGTGCATCTTCATACCGTTGAAGATCGCTAAGTGGAAGCGTTGCAAAGAATGCAGTTGATGGAGTCGTACTCGCGGCGATTCAAATCGCGGAAGATCCGATCCAAGCACCGAACGAACGACGCCTCCACGTTCAACACACGTACAATCCAGGGACGTCTCCTCCTTATTGATCTAGCAAGGGGGGAGGATAAGTTGAGGGATAGCTCCGGCAGCACGACGGCGTGGTGGCGTGGAGCTCGTGGTTCTCGAGCACGGCTTCGCCAAGCACTATGGAGGAGGAGGTGTAGGGGGTAGGGATGCGCCAGGGAGAGAGGGTTCAGGTGGTGCGCAGCCCTCTCACCCCCCATCTATTTATAGGGGGGAAGGAAGAGGGGGCCGGCCACCCTAGATCCCTCTAGAGGGGGCGGCGGCGGCCAAGTGGGAGGCTTGCCTCCCAAGTTGGTGGGAGGCGCCCCCACACCCTAGGGTTCCCAGCCCTAGGCGCCTTGGGCCCTTGGGTGGTGCGTACCAGCCCACCAGGGCTGGTTCCCACCCACCTTCAGCCCACGTGGCCCTCTGGGACATGTGGCCCCTCCCGGTGGACCCCCGGAACCCTTTCGGTGGTCCCGGTACAATACAAATAAACCCCGAAACCTTTCCAGTGACCGAAACTGGACTTCCTGTATATAAATCTTCACCTCCGGACTATTCCGGAACTCCTCATGACATCTGAGATCTCATGCAGGACTACGAACAACTTTCGGTACCCACATACAATTCCCATTACAACTCTAGCGTCACCAAACCTTAAATGTGTAGACCCTACGGGTTCGGGAACCATGCAGACATGACCGAGACACCTCTCCGGCCAGTAACCAATAGCGGGATCTGGATACCCATATTGGATCCCACATGTTCCATGATGATCTCATCAGATGAACCACGTTGTCGGGGATTCAATTAATCTCGTATACAATTCCCTTTGTCCATGGGGATGTTACTTGCCCGAGATTCGATCGTCGGTATCCCTATACCTTGTTCAATCTCGTTACCGGCAAGTCTCTTTACTCGTTCCGTAACACATGATCCCGTGACTAACTCCTTAGTCACATTGAGCTCATTATGATGATGTATTACCGAGTGGGCCCAGAGATACCTCTTCGTCACACAGAGTGACAAATCCCAGTCTCGATTCGTACCAACCCAACAAACACTTTCGGAGATACCTGTAGTGCACCTTTATAGTCACCTACACTACTGGAATTCAGAATTTTGCCGTCTGCCTTGCCTTTGCCGTCTGCTGACGCATGGCAAAGGTACTCTTTGCCGTCAGCTGTCATAGTGCTGATGACAAAGAGGTGGCTGATGGCAAAGGTTTAATTTACCGTCAGCCACCTCTTTGCCGTCCACTGGCGGGCGGCAAAGGATCCATATGCGGACGACAAAGGGTGGGCAGACGACAAAGCCTCCCCCCCAAAACGGCCGAAACCCCACTCCCACCCACCCCGCCCCTTTGTCGTCTGCCTAGGACTCCTTTGCCGTCTGCGTGGGAGCACGGCGGACGGCAAAGGGGACGGCGGCCCACCCCACTACCCGTCGGTCACCCCCACGTTGTCGCTCCCACGTCGTCCCCCTCCTCCCGCACGTCCGCCCCCTCCCCTGGCGCCTCCCCACCCGGCGCCGCCACCACCCTGCCCCGCCCCTCCCTGCGCCGCCACCACCCTGCACCGCCCGCCCCTCCTCCCTGCGCCGCCCCTCCTTCCTACGCCGCCACCTCCTCCCTGCGCCGCCCCTCCTCCCTGCACCGCCGGTACGTATTTTTTTCTTTTTTTCTGTTAAATTATATAGTTAGTTTATTAGGTAGAATAAAGTAGATAGAAAAAAATAGATAGAAAACAAAAAAACTTAGAAGAAAATAATAGAAGAAAGTTAGTTTTTTTCCTGTTAAATTAGATAGTTAGTTTTTTTCTTTTTTCTGTTAAATTATATAGTTAGTTCATTAGGTAGAATAAAGTAGATAGAAAAAAATAATAGAAGAAAATAGATAGAAAATAAAAAACTTAGAAGAAAAAAGAAGAAGAAGAAGAAGAAGAAGAAGAAGAAGAAGAAGAAAGAGGAGAGGAGGAGAAAGAGAAAAGAAAGAAGAAAAAGAAGAAGAGGAGGAGGAGGAGGAGCAGAAAAAAGAATAATTATTATTATAATAAGAAGAAGAAAAATAAGAGAGAGGAGAAGAAGAAAGAAGAGGAAAAAGGAACCCTGGCACCCCGGCACTGACCCTCGACCCCCGACCCCTGGCACCCGACGCCACTCACCCTCGTCCCTCGACCCCCGACGCCACTGACCATCGACCCCCGACATCACTGACTATCGACCCTCGACCCCCGACCATCGACCCCCGACGCCCGACGCCACTTACCCTCGACCCCCGACCCCCGACACCTGTTCGACCTCTTGTTGACCGAAAAGACCCCAACCCCCAACACCAGAGACCCTCGACCCCCGACGACACTGACCCACGACCACCGACGCAACTAACCCCCGACCCCCGACGCCATCGACACCCGACACCACCGACCTTGTAAATTATGAGTTAGGCCACATATTTTCCGATTATGTTAATTATAAAAACATCATATTTGTGTTGATCGTGTGAATTTTAATGTGCAGTTGTTTGATGACCTCCACGTGCGTTGGACGAGCTCCGCCCTTGCGTTTGTTGGTGAGCACAAATTACTTCTCCTCCTACGCCCTTAATTTGCTCTGTCCCGGTCTTCGTGCCGATGAAACTTGCTAGCTATAGGTTTCTTCAATCATGAGTATGCTTGACCAGTATGCGTCTCCCGTTCGAAAGGGCGACATCTATAAATATGCATTTCTTTGCATATTTATAACCGCCATCCTTTCGAATTGTCCAACATTATCCATGGACAACCCGAGTATGTGTAGATTGGGTTCGTTTTCCCGTATGCTGTGCTCTGGATCCGATGCAGAATTTCGTCAGTGCCTCCCTGTTTTTCTTCGGGTACACATCCTCTCTACTTATTGCCGAGACGTGTATCAGGAGAACAGCGGGGAGGTGCTACCGAAATTCTGCGTCGCATTTGGAGCAGAGCATGGGAAAACAAACCCAATCTACACATACTCGGGTGGGATTAGGACCTATCTTTACCTATTAGCGTGTAGGTTGCATGGACGTAATAAAACTGACAAACTTGATTAGCGTATGGATATAGATGATGAATTATATATTTATTTCTTGTGACCCCATAGGTAGCTAGGCAACATGAGTGATCGTGCTTGGATGTACACTGGTCACCCTAGTCAGAAAGACATGACCCATGAATGGTTAACAAAAACCACGGGGTTTGTGAGAGTAGCATTTGCAAATGGCCAGCAAAAAACATGGTGCCCCTGTCCCAACTGCGACAACTGGAAAAAGCAGACAGAGTTTGAAATGGGTAAACACCTGCAGAAGTGGGTTTTACGCCTAATTATATGGCGTGGACATTTCATGGTGAATCTGGCCAACGTGCCATAGCTGAGGTGATGCATCGTCGCACCGACTAGCATGGTACCGGGATTGAAGACATGGTGCAAGACTTTGATGATGCTCGGGATTCGGACGATGAGATGGAGGAATCTGCAAAGGCCTTCTATGAAATGTTGGAGTCTTCAAAACGTCCTCTCCACGAGCAGACTGAGCTTTGTCAGCTGGGTGCCATCCCGCAAGTAATGGCTCTGAAGGCTCAATTCAACCTAGGCAGAGAATGCTATGACGCGATGATGACGATATTTGGACGCTTTCTACCCAAAGGCCATGTACTGCCTGCAAACCTGTACCAGTCAGAGAAAATCCTCCCTGTACTTAAGATGCCCTATGAGAAGATACATGCATGTGAGAACGGATGTGCCTTATTTAGGCTTGAGTATGCGGCCTTGAACTATTGCCCCATTTGCAATTATTCCACGTATTTAGGCTTGAGTAGACAACGGTATGGGTGAGAAGAATTAGACCAAAATCCCCATTAGTGTTCTTCGGTATCTGCAATCGTACCAAGACTTCAACGTCTTTTCATGGTCGGAGAGACGGCCAGACAGATGACATGGCACAAATTGAGCAAAAGAACCGAACTAGATGTGGATGGGAACAAGATGCTGGTACACACTTCAGATGGTTTTGCGTGGAGGCACTTCGGTGCATTACATAAGGATAAATTGGAAGATCCAAGGCAACCTAGAGTTGCCATCAGCACGGATGGGTTCAATGTGTATGGTATGACGACAGCACAATACATTTGTTAGCCTGTATTTGTCATTCCACTAAATTTGCCACCCGGAGAGATTATGAAAAGAAAGAACATTTTCCTGACGTTGATAATTCCAGGGCCCAACTATCCAGGGAAGAATATGAATGTGTACATGCAGCCGCTTAAGGATGAGTTGCAAGAAGCCTGGGATAATGGGATCAAGACCTACGACGCGGCTACCAAAACAAATATCAAAATGCATGTGTGGTACATGTACTCGATGCATGATTATCCGGAGTTTGCGCTATTCGCTCGCTGGTGTGTGCATGAAAGGTTCCCGTGCCCCACATACAAGGCAGCTCTCCAGTTCCGTTGGCTGCAGGCTGGTCGCAAGTATTCTTGCTTCGACATGCATAGACAATTCCTGGATCCTGACCATAAGTTCGGAAAAGACAAGAAGAATTTCATCAAAGGTAGAGTTGTCAAAAACACTGCACCAGCTGCGTTGACAGGCCAACAGACCCTTGATCAGTTGAACGCTCTCGAGCCTGATCCTTTGCGTCCAGGATACTTCAAAGGGTATATTACGGAACACGCCTGGACTCACAAGTCATGCTTATGGGATCTGCCTTACTTCAAAGACCTCCTTTGCCCACACAACATCGACATGATGCACACTGAAAAGAATATTGCGGAGGCCATTTTTGGTACATTGCTCGGCATAGAGGGGAAGTCAAAAGATAATCCTAAGGCTAGAATCGACCTGGAGGCTCTATGTGATAGACCGTTTCAAAACTTGAGACAACGGAAAGGAAAGCAAAGCATAGCGAAGCCAAAGGCATGGTTCAATCTTGAAAGGCCGGCTATGAGGGAAATGCTATTGTGGGTGAAAATGAAGTTGATGTTACCCGATGGGTATGCTGCGAATCTAAAGAGGGGAGCAAGTCTTGAGAAATTGAAAATATTTGGTCTCAAGAGTCATGATTGGCACATATGGATTGAGTGGGTAATGCCGGTGATGTTGTGTGGCTTTATCCCTGAGGATGAATGGCTAGTACTGGAAGAGCTGAGCTATTTCTTCCGTTATCTTTGTGCGAAAGAACTATCGCCTGGCGTGCTAGATGAAATGGAAGAGTTGGGGCCGGAGTTAATCTGCAAATTAGGAAAGATCTTTCCACCGGGCTTCTTTAATCCAATGCAACATTTGATTTTGCATCTCCCGACCGAGGCAAGAATGGGGGGGCCGTTCAAAATCGATGGTGCCACTCAACTAAGAGGATGCAGAAGACGCTTCGAGCTAAGTAAAAATAAACGTAGAATTGAAGCATCGATGGCCGAGGCTTTCATTACTGAGGAGGCGGAAAACTTCGTGACAGCACACTACGAAGCCAAAAATCATCATTTGCATAACCCAAAGCCTCGGTACAATGATGGCGATCCAAAAAAAGTTTGATCCTATTCAAAGGTAAGCTCGCACCATCCGGTGCTTCGAAAGGGAAATCGTTGGATGTCGAAGAATGGCGGACCATTTTATTGTATATCTTCACCAACCTAATAGAAGTGTGGCCGTACATCTAGTAAGTTCTCGGTAAATTGTTGTTCCGCAACTTCTAATTGCTTTGAACTACTCTTATTCCCGGATATTTGATATAGTCGATACATCGCCGAATTCTCGGATGGAGCGGTCATCGAAAAGGATTTCGTCGAAGAGTATGAGCTTCTCGCAAAGCATGGAGGCGACTATCCCGGTTTCATCTCTTGGTTCAAACAAAGGGTAATTAATTACCATTAAGGGCACATTTGATTTCTTGGTCTAATTTGCGGCTAATGAATCCATTCTTTCGTATTAAACTTGTAGGCTGATGCAGAGTCTATGGACGCCGAGTTGAGACAAGTCGCTAATGGTTTTGACTATAAGGTCCGTTCATTTGACAAATACAACATCAACGGGTATCACTTTCGTACCTTTGGCAAAGAGCTATCTATGCCCGACCTAAATACTACAAATTGTTCTGTCTCTGCTATCGGCGAAGGAGGCATCGAGTATTATGGAAGAGTTGAAGCAATTTATGAACTTCTACTCTATGGTGAAAACCCACCGACTGTCATAGTCTTCAAATGTTATTGGTTTGAGCCGAGGGAGACTAGAAGGACTCATGAACATATAGGACTAGTCGAAATCAACCAAAACACCCACTTAGATGTTCCCAATGTCTATATTACGGCTCAACAGGAGACACTAGTTTTCTATCTACCGTGGGCATCCCAAACTGATCCAAATCTCAAAGGTTGGGATGTCGTTTATGAAGTACCACCAGATTTTAGACCACCTACCCTCAATGAAGAGGATTACGAACCTCACGTTAACCCAGACACATATGAAGGAGAATTCTTCCAGGAAACACGTATGTCCAAGAAACGTTTCAAGAACCGCTCTACTTCACCCGAGAACATTGAAGTAGACAGCGACAGTGAATCCGTCTTAACCCGTGAGCCCGAACATGAAGAGCTGGAAGAAGAAGAGGTTACTGCTACGGATGACCTCTCACTTCTTGACCGATTACATAATGGTGGCCTTCCACATGTTCTTCGTGATAGTGATGACGCTGATGCATTTATTAATGATAGTGATGATCATGATGCATTTATTGACCCCGAGCATATATATACGAGCACGATTGTTATTAGTTCATGTCAGGTATTCAACTATTATACTATATATAAATTTTGAGTTCATGTTAGGTATTCAATTTTTATTAGTCATGTTGGTATTTATGACGATGATACACTAAAATTATATACATTTTATTACTCATGTTTGTATTTATGTTGTACTAATTTCATTTACTCTTTGTCATGACAGGTGTTGAAAGATGGTGGGAAAGGGTCGAAAGCACTCCGCGGCTCCTTCTTCGTCGGCGGGTGATGGGATGGGTACTTCCATTCCCGCCTCGCCTCTTCGGAGAGTGTTGCTCTCTACTATGCAAGGAGCACCCCCCGTGAGAGGAGGTCGACCCCCCGCGAAGCCGAGAGGTACTAAAGGTACACGTTGTATTCATGTTGGTATTTATGTTCTACTCATGTTGTATGCATATTGGTATTTATATACATTTTATTACGCTTGTTGGTATTTATGTTGTACTAAAGGTACACGTGGCCGCGGGAGAGGTAGGGCGGTGGCTGCCACGCCTTCTGAGGTGGAGGCTACACGGTCTCCGCCACCACCCCAAGCTGATTCACCTGAGCAAAGGACTTCTAGGGTGGATTCGTTTGAGGTGGAGGCTACACGGTCTCCGGTTCACGAGCCTCGGGTTGACGAGCGTCAGGTCGACGAGCCTTCGACCCACGAGACTCGTGTCCCACAGGCTTCGTTCCAGGCGACTCCGGAGCAAAGCAGGGATGAGGGTACGTCCCCAAAAAACCCAGTGGGATACCTCGGCTGAGCCAAGTGGCCATGCTGGTAGCGACGAGGGGCTGGGTGAGGGGGCTACGTCTACCAGCGTGGTAGTTCGGGGCCCCCGCTCGTGCCGGCGACCCCCGAGCAGAGGTGGTCGATTAGGCCAAATGGGGAAAAGTAAGTTAATTTACTCTTATTTAACCTTTTGCCTTCACGTTTTCTCAAATATCTAATGTTTTTGGCTTTAATTTGTCATACGTAGGAGTTGGATTGTTGCCAAGGGTGTCCGCAAGCCCAACAGTGTCCTTGGTGTGCTTTGCCGTAAAAACTTCCCAGGGTTTGTTACATTGCCCGGTCGGGAGCGAGAGGTAGCAATGACCTAGGAGCACTACTTGGGTGACCCGGCCCCGCCGGAGGTGGAGATCGACGGTGTTTTGTGCCACACGAGGGCCGACATGGTGATCCGACAGTTCTGGGTAATTTCTCCTTCACACAATTATAAATCAACCATAGATAGTTATTGTACTAATCGGTGTTGTCTCGTTTGCAGACCTACTAAGGGTGCGAGGAGGGATACGAGGAGGACGCGGCAAAGGTTATCGAAACCGAATGTCGCCGCCTACTTCAAAACTTTCGGCACGAGGCTCGGGTGCAGGCTGTTCGAGACTACTATGCCACACGGCGTATTAGGAAGGACAAGGCGAAGTGTCATGATTCTAAGATGGAGAAGGAGCATTACATGAAGGTAATTACATATTATTAAGGCTTTGTAGTTAGTTTCCTTGATTTGGTTCTTACGTGCTCAAATTTCTCTTTATAAACTTAGGTGCCCCCGAGATGGTGTGTGGATAAGATGGATTGTTGGGAGGCCTTCGTGGATCAGTGGTGCTCCGAAACGTGGGAGGCCAGCCACAACAACGCCAAGGAGAGGCATGGCAAAATGGTTGGTGTGCCACACCATCAAGGGAGCGTCAACTTAATCCAATTTGGCGAGAACTGGGTATGTGGTTTTATTCATGCCTCATGCAATTCATTCTTAATGCTATCTTGAGCCCTTTACTAATACAATTTTCCTCTCTCTATTTTAGGCGCATCACAATAAGACGGAGGTGCCACAGATGTACGACCTGTATGCGATGGCCCATACTGCCTCGTACAAGAAGGTCAAGGCATTCTCTGAGTCTGACCTCGAGCATCCAGAAAACTTCACCAACATCTCCTCCCACCACAAGCTTGTGAAGTACATAGATCACGGGAAGGCGAGGAAAGGGGAGGACTTTAACCCGAGCGAGGGGCCTATTGATCCAGAGCTGGTGATGATAGCTGGGAATGGGAGGCCCCATGGCTCGATCGCCATTGGAGACGGCCTTATACGTTGTCCTAGCACTCTCCGGTAGATAAATGCACGCCAAACGAGCTCATGTCTGGAGATAACACCTCGTCCATGGCCAGTCGAGCTCGCCATCGAGGTTAGTTTAATGGACTCAACTATCTTTCCGCATTATGTTGTGCGTTGGAACCAATATGATTACAATGCTAACAATGAGTTGTGTTGCAGGATGCTATTCTGAAAGAGAGAGAGGCAATGCATGCGGCTATGGCGGAGAAGGATAAGGAGATGAGGGAGCTGGAGGAGAGGACGACTCCATTGGTGGAGGCGGAGAGGGCACGGAATGCTGTGTCTAACAGGGCCATATACGAGCTCTTCGTGGTCAGTTTCTTCTTCATGTTATTTCAAATCTTGCATTTTAATGTCCGTTTCATTAATAAATAAAAAGTTTGACTTGTCGAAACCAAATGTACAGTCTATGTTAGAGAAGAGCGGCCAAGTCCCTCCGCCGATGCCAGTCATTAACATGGCGGGGACGGTGAGTTTCATTTCAGTGTAGTGATCTTAAGTGTGTCCTCATGCTAACGACACATTGCAAATGATGTTTGGTGCAGAATATCTCCCGAAACGCATCGCACGACCCTTCTACAGTGGAGCCTTCTCCAGGGCAGCCTTCTCCAGGTGAAACAAGCCAGAGCCACCGTGCTTCACCGCCGTGATGACGATAATGGTATGTCATTTCTAGTGTTTTAATAAAAATTACATATACTTAGCTAAGTTCTCTCCTAAATGACATAATAAGGCTTAGGTAGCTCGAAGATGACCTATTCCCCCTAACTTAGGTATTAAATGGCCTATAATTAGCTTAGCAAGATTCAAAATGGCTTAAGAGGAGAAGAAAGAGGAAAATGAAAGGAAGGAAGAAGAAGAAGAAGAGAAGAAGAAGAAGAGAAGAAGGAGAATAAGGAGGAGAAGAAGGAGGAGAAGAAGGAGAAGGAGATCCTCCTTCTCCTTCTTCTTCCTCCTTCTCCTTCTCCTTCTGTTCTTCTTCTTCTCCTCTTCCTTCTCCTTCTCCTCCTGCTCCTCCTCCTTCTTCTTCTTTTACTTCTTCTCTTCTTGCTTCTTCTCTTTCTCTTCTTCTACATAGCTTAGACTCATCCAAGAAAGACTAAATTGGCTAATTATCCTACAAAATGACATAATTAGCTTAGTTAGTTGAAAACATCATAAGAACCTTGGTTAGCTCATTAAAATGAAATAATAAGCTCAAAATGGCATAAGAACCTTGGTTAGCTCATGAATATTATATACTTAGCTTGGCTTCCACCTAAATGATATAATTAGCTAATTTAGCTCCAATATGGCTTAATAAGCATAGTTAGCTCCAAAATGACATATTTAACCCAAGTTAGCTCCGAAACGACCTATAGTTAGCTAGGCTTCCACCTAAATGACATAATTAGCTTAGTTAGCTCCAAAATGACCTATTTAATAAAAAAATGACCTATAGTTAGCTAAGTTATCTCCTAAATGACATAATAAGGCTTACGTAGCTGCAAGATGACCTATTCCTCCTAACTTAGGTATTAAATGGCCTATAATTAGCTTAGCTAGATCCAAAATGGCTTAATAAGCATAGTTTGCTCCGGAATGACACATTTTACCCAAGTTAGCTCCGAAATGACCTATAGTTAGCTAGGCTTCCACCTAAATGAAATAATTAGCTTAGTTAGCTCCAAAATGGTCTATTTAATAAAACATGACCTATACTCAGCTAATTATCATCGAAATGACATAATTAGCTCCAAAAATGCATTCTTAGCTAATTTAGCCCAAAGAAGGGGACAAGAGGAGAAGAAAGAGGAAAAATGAAAGGAAGGAAGAAGAAGAAGAAGAGAAGAAGAAGAAGAGAAGAAGAAGGATAAGAAGGAGAAGAAGGAGGGGAAGTAGGAGAAGGAGCTCCTCCTTCTCCTTCTTCTTCCTCCTTCTTCCTCCTTCTCCTTCTTCTTTTCTTCTTCTTCTCCTCTTCCTTCTTCTCCTCCTCCTCCTCCTCCTCCTCCTCCTCCTCCTCCTCCTCCTCCTTCTTCTTTTACTTCTTCTTCTCTTCTTGCTCCTTCTCTTTCTCTTCTTCTACGTAGCTTAGACTCATCCAACAAAGACTAAATTGGCTAATTATGCTACAAAATGACATAATTAGCTTAGTTAGGTGAAAACATCATGAGAACCTTGGTTAGCTCATTAAAATGACCAATTTAGCTAAAAATGAAATAATAAGCTCAAAATGGCATAAGAACCTTGGTTAGCTCATGAATATTATATACTTAGCTTGGCTTCCACCTAAATGATATAATTAGCCAATTTAGCTCCAATATGGCTTAATAAGCATAGTTAGCTCCAAAATGACATATTTAACCCAAGTTAGCTCCGAAATGACATATAGTTAGCTAGGCTTCCACCTAAATGACATAATTAGCTTAGTTAGCTCGAAAATGACCTATTTAATAAAAATGACCTATAGTTAGCTAAGTTCTCTCCTAAATGACATAATAAGGCTTACGTAGCTGCAAGACGACCAATTCCCCCTAACTTAGGTATTAAATAGCCTATAATTAGCTTAGCTAGATCCAAAATGGCTTAATAAGCATAGTTTGCTCCGGAATGACACATTTTACCCAAGTAGCTCCGAAATGACCTATAGTTAGCTAGGCTTCCACCTAAATGACATAATTAGCTTAGTTAGCTCCAAAATGGTCTATTTAATAAAACATGACCTATGCTTAGATAATTATCCTCGAAATGACACAATTAGCTCCAAAAAGGCATTCTTAGCTAATTTAGCCTGAAGAAGGGGACAAGAGGAGAAGAAAGAGGAAAAATGAAAAGAAGGAAGAAGAAGAAGAAGAGAAGAAGAAGGAGATAAGAAGAAGGACAAGAAGAAGGAGAAGAAGGAGGAGACGGAGGAGAAGGAGGAGCTCGTCCTTCTCCTTCTTCTTCCTCCTTCTTCCTCCTTCTCCTTCTCCTTCTTCTTTTCTTCTTCTTCTCCTCTTCCTTCTCCTTCTCCTCCTCCTCCTCCTCCTCCTCCTTCTTCTTTTACTTCTTCTTCTCTTCTTGCTTCTTCTCTTTCTCTTCTTCTACGTAGCTTAGACTCATCCAACAAAGACTAAATTGGCTAATTATCCTACAAAATGACATAATTAGCTTAGTTAGGTGAAAAAATCATAAGAACCTTGGTTAGCTCATTAAAATGACCAATTTAGCTAAAAATGAAATAATAAGCTCAAAATGGCATAAGAACCTTGGTTAACTCATGAATATTATATACTTAGCTTGGCTTCCACCTAAATGATATAATTAGCCAATTTAGCTCCAATATGGCTTAATAAGCATAGTTAGCTCCAAAATGACATATTTAACCCAAGTTAGCTCCGAAGCGACATATAGTTAGCTAGGCTTCTACCTAAATGACATAATTAGCTTAGTTAGCTACAAAATGACCTATTTAATAAAAAAATGACCTATAGTTAGCTAAGTTCTCTCCTAAATGACATAATAAGGCTTACGTAGGTGCAAGATGACCTATTCCCCCTAACTTAGGTATTAAATGGCCTATAATTAGCTTAGCTAGATCCAAAATGGCTTAATAAGCATAGTTTGCTCCGGCATGACATATTTTACCCAAGTAGCTCCAAAATGACCTATAGTTAGATAGGCTTCCACCTAAATGACATAATTAGCTTAGTTAGCTCCATAATGGTCTATTTAATAAAACATGACCTATACTTAGCTAATTATCCTCGAAATGACATAATTAGCTCCAAAAAGGCATTCTTAGCTAATTTAGCCCGAAGAAGGGGACAAGAGGAGAAGAAAGAGGAAACATCAAAAGAAGGAAGAAGAAGAAGAAGAGAAGAAGAAGGAGAAGGAGGAAGAAGAAGGAGAAGGATAAGGAGGAGAGAAGCTCCTTCTCCTTCTTCTCCTCCATCTTCTCCTTCTTCTTGTCCTTCTTATTTTCTTCTTCTTCTCCTCTTCCTTCTCCTTCTCCTCCTCCTCTCCTCCTCCTCCTTCTTCTTCTTCCTTTTCTTCTCCTTCTTCTTATTCTCTTCTTGCTTCTTCTCTTTTTTCTTCTACGCAGGTTATTTTCCCCAACAAAGACATACTTAGCTAATTATCCTCCAAAATGACATAATTAGCATAGTTAGGTAAAAACATCATAAGAACCTTGGTTAGCTCATTAAAATGACTAATGTAGCTCCAAAATGACATAGTAAGGTCAAAATGGATTAATAATCATAGTTGGCTACAAAATGACATATTTTATCCAAGTTAGCTCTAGAATGACTATACTTAGCTAAGTTCTCTCCTAAATGACATAATAAGGCTATGTAGCTCCAAGATGATCTATTCTACCTAACTTAGCTATTAAATGGCCTATACTTAGCTAATTTCTCTCCAAAATAACCTATATACTTCTTCATCTAGTATTATTCTTCTAACTTTCTTATTTGTCATTTTGCAGATTACATTCACTTCACGGGAAGCTTGGATTATATTGATGGAATGCTTGAAGATGATTTCTTGTACCATGGCTTCACGGAAGCTTGTATTGAAACTATTGTAGTATATGGATATATATGAAACTTTGTATGCATGTGGATGAAACTGCTGTAATATATGGTTTGGTACGAATGGAACTTGCATAATATGTATGTACTATGGATGAAAGTTATTTTAATATGGTTATGAGTACAGAAACCAATTTATTTGTGTCAAATATATATATATATATCCTCATTATTGTGAAAAATGCTGGATATAATAAGAAATAAAATAAAAATGGGTTGGTTCCCCCCTTTGTTGTCTGCCCCCACATGACAAAGGGGGGATGGCACACGACAAAGAGGGGAGAGAGAGGGCTTGGTTCCCCCCTTTGCCGTCTGCCCCCACATGGCAAAGGAGGGATGGCAGACGGCAAAGAGGGGAGAGAGAGGGGCTTGGTTCCCCCCTTTGCCGTCTGCCCCCACATGGCAAAGGGGGGATGGCAGACGGCAAAGATGGGAGAGAGAGGGGCTTGGTTCCCCTCTTTGCTGTCTGCCCCCACATGGCAAAGGGGGATGGCAGACGGCAAAGAGGGGAGAGAGAGGGGCTTGGTTACCCCCTTTGCCGCCTGCCCCCACATGGCAAAGGGGGGATGGCAGACGGCAAAGAGAGGAGGCATGCCGTTAACACTTAACGGGACCGTTGGCGTATCTGCCGTCCCATTTAATTTGCCGTCTGCCCCCTCATGGCAAAGATTCTTTGCCGTCCTCTTTATAAAAGCAGACGGCAAAGAACCTCTTCACCGGATTTTTTTTGCCGTCTACTCTGCCATCTGCTGACCGACGGTAAAGCCTTTGCCGTCCGTGATTCCCGCCTTTGCCGTCAACCATGGCAGACGGAAAAATTATAAATTCCAGTAGTGCTAGTTACATTGTGACGTTTGATACACCCAAAGCATTCCTACGGTATCTGGGAGTTGCACAATCTCATGGTCTAAGGAAATGATACTTCACATTAGAAAAGCTCTAGCAGACGAACTATACGATCTTGTGTTATGCTTAGGATTGGGTCTTGTCCATCACATCATTTTCCTAATGATGTGGTCCCGTTATCAACGATATCCAGTGTCCATGGTCAGGAAACCATGACCATCTATTGATTAACGAGCTAGTGAACTAGAGGCTCACTAGGGACATGGTGTCGTCTATCTATTCACACATGTATTACAGTTTCCGGTTAATACAATTATAGCATGAACAATAGACAATTATCATGAACAAGGAAATATAATAATAACCATTTTATTATTGCCTCTAGGGCATATTTCCAAGACCATCTCCTTGGGCAATGGGAGAAAATCCTTATTCTGGCACGACAATTGGACAGGAGGGGGCCCTGTGTCCCGGGCCTACCCGGAGTTGTACAAAATTGCCACGAGGAAGCAGAGAACTTTGATGAAGGAGTTCGAGGAGGAAAATTAGATCAGATCGGTGGTCCATCTTTCATCGCCTACCCAGGTGCAGGATTTCATTGCCCTCGCATCAGCTATCACTTAGGTTGGGTTGAACCCGGACCAGGAGGACTCCATCACTTGGCGGTGGACCCCCAATGGCATTTACTCTGTTGCTTCGGCCTACGCGGACCAGTTCTCTAGATCCTACCCCAGGTTCTCCCCAACCAAGATTTGGGAGGCACACGTGGAGCCAAAATGCAAGTTCTTCGCCTGGCTTGTGCTCCCCGGGAAAATCCTCACGGCCGACATACTTGTCGTTCGTGGCTGGCCGCACGACCCTCGATGTTCCCTTTGCCTTGGGGCACCGGAGACGGCCACTCATCTGTGCAAGGGCTGCCCGTTTGCCGCCGCAGTTTGGTCTCACGTCCAGGTATGGACGGGAGAGGACTCTGGGGCCACGCCCACGTTGCCCCCTTCGAGGGGGATTTTGGACTGGTGGGATTCACTCACCACCAATTTGCCCAAGGACGACAGAAGAAGGCGGAGCGACCGCTTCCCTTACACCATCTGGAACATATGGAAGGAGCCAAACCGATGCATCTTCAATGGAACTCGCCTCACGCACCTAGAGGTAGCAGCTATTGCCTTCGACGACATCAAGCGAAGGACTTTGGCCTTTTGCCGGGCACAAGTGGCAGCCAATATTGGTTGATTAGTGTCAGCGTGTGGGTTATTTAGGGGTTTTTGTCCGGTTTATCTCCAAAAACCGGAACACTCTTGTACATAAACCTTATTCTCATTCTTATATGAAAAGGCAGTGCTTCTGTCGGTTCCTCAATAAAAAGTTGACCCAACGGTGTGGCCACACAAGGTAGGCTCGTCCGTGACCCAGGGTATGCTGTTGAATAGTCCCGGACACCGTTTGATAATGTAGCATTCTAGCAGCCCGGGGCTTGCCCAAAGCTTGGTCATGCTCAAACTTATGCGTCCGAGATGATGATAATGCGTGAAGAAGAGGCATGTGTCATAATAATTGCATGTTTTGTGAAAGACTATTTGTTTTAATCCTAATCACTTCTTTTCGATGACCGAACCATATAACAGTGTGCCCCATGATAAGTAGTGCACATGAGAGGTGGTCTTTGGAAAGCCGAAAACTTAATCTAATATAATAAAGGGTAGGTAATGGATGGTGCAGTTAACCAGGTCAAATCATGATATGCATGCATGAGGTGCAACAAATCTTTTGATCGATGTGGTGTAATGAGATGGTTGGTGTGGATATGATGGTTGGTGTAATTTGTTGATTCTCTATCTGTAGTTTGTTTCTTGTTTACGCAGAGTTTTGATATTATATGATTTTACTATTTATGAATGTGTTTTTGTGTGGGTGCATTAGTGTTAATTGTGAGCATTCTAATTATACATAGGTCGGTTGTATGTTCATTATGTTTATATCATTTTGATGTTCTATTTTAAACAAATAAAATTTACCTTTTATTGAAAATACGCGGTGCAACAAAGTAGCAACATATGTTGTTTACACTAGTGAGAGAGCGAGAGAGTGCCACTTCACGACAAGTGGGTTCACTACTTTACTCAACATGGAGTAATATACGTGTACTGCATGCATCTAAGAAATGTACAACTATTAAGTGGAAGGTAAGATATATTATTAAGAAGATTATGTGATTATTAGGGGACCTATACTTTATGGAATAGGTTGTGACCGATCTTTTTGATACCTAAATAATAACGTTTACACATGTGACACGAGGCAATATGGTTCACATGCCTCTAACCATCTACTTTTGCCATATCAAACATATGACATCAACATAATCTTTTTATTTTTTGGACTTAAAAATATTGTAACTCTTAAATAAAAAATTCAAATAAAAACTTATTTTCATCATTAAATTTGTCTCGACGAGATCTTAAAAACTAAATCTCGTATTGATATGTTTTGATGACCTTTTTTTGAAGCCAAAAGTTGCCATGAAGTTTACAATGAAGTTTTCATAGTGTTTACAATAAAGTTGCCACGACATGTTTCTTCTATTTTTCTTTTAAATTTAAAGCTACCATTGTATTTCAACTACTTAATGACATTTTTTATTAATTGGCTATGGTAAATTTTAGTAATTAACCACGCCCAATTTAATTCATGGATAATGGCAATTTTTAGTGGTTCATCATTACAAATTGAGTTTATAGATCATGACAATTTTAGTATTTTGACGATGATAATTATAGTAATTTTAACATGAAAAATATTTTTGTATGAACCATGCAAATTATAGTGCGTGTATCATGGGAAATTTAAGTAATTCATCATGGTAATATTAGTTTATGGTTCATGGAAAATTTGACCAATGATCATGCATTTTTATAGTAATTGATGGCATATTTCTTATTTACTTATGAACCATTTCAAAACTATTTCATGGATCACGAATTGTTTTACTAATTCAACATGGCAAGTTTCGTTTCTGAATTCCTTTTTTATAACATGTCAAAATTTCCTTTAAACGTAGAAGAAAAATTAGTTGAAATATATTATGAAAATTTCAGTGTAATTATGATGACAATTTATATGCAATAGACATGTCAACTTTTAAACACATAAAAAAGTCATCAAAGCATATCGATATGAGCTCTAGTTTTGAAGATCTCGTGACGACGAATTTATTGATGAAACCGGTTTTCAATTGGATTTTTTATCTAAAAGATAAAACATTTTAATAACTGGAAAAACAAAAGATTCCCGCTGACATCATCAATTTTGTCACTTGTGCATGCATGAGATGACGTGGCCCAATCTGTAGTCATGGGCATGTGATCGATGTTGCTCTCATCACACATGTGGTGGTTATCGTCGTTCTTTTGATAAAGTATCATTTTTAGTCTAAAGAAATATATGTGAATTAATAACAATGGTGTTTTTTTTCTATCAACTTTGACATCATCATGGTTGGTCGCCACATCCCTCATTTTCCATACAAAATCTTTAATAATTGGCGTTCAAGCTTCTATTGAGTTTATAAATACTTCTGACCAACTCATTTTCATCGGCAGTAGCCACGGTAAGTAATCAACCTACACATAATTTTCCAATAATAATATTAATATGGTGTCACTATAGATATTCTTTCATGTTTGTATGTATGTTGTGTAGCTTTGGGGATTTTTGTGTGAATAAAAGTGTACCTTTGTGCATAGACATAACTACATTTTTTGGGTATTCAAGGCACAAGGCGCTAAGACTCTTGAAATTAGGAAAATGGGGTACAGAAAAATTATTGAATTGTATCTCGAGATAACACTTCCACGAGAAAGAGAAAACATCAGGTTGAAGCAAACAATAAGTTGTGCAATACGACCTCCTTGATTTTGTTAAACCAAAGACGACGACAACACTCTACACATGTTGATTTATTGGACGTAAATGCACCATGCATCATCATGATAACAAGTTCAAATAATGTTGTGTCTATATGTTCATGCAGAATCATATGCTCAAACAATGAAGAATGTCGGTGCAACACTAGAAAAGATCAATATTAAGGATCACCTACCACATCTAACTGGCGGAAAGATGGTCATGAAACAAATTCTGAAGTTATTCAAGAGTGGTAATTGTTTCATCTTATTCTTCTTAAGATTCTTAAAAATGTATATATAGTTAAATATTTAAATGGACAAGTTAATGTTCTTATACTCACCTTTTCACTAACATTACTATCCGTACTTACAATGAAAAGCAAACTTATGCCCATTAGTGCAAGACAAAACCACTATTAATTGCTTCCACATTCTACAAGATAACAAAAGATAAAATTTCATATATGATTTGGTGTCTTACTTTGGACATTGTACTTTAGAATATCCTGAATACAATCACTAAATTAGCTTAAGTGGCTCAATATGGCCGCTGGTACAGTTTGACATATGTATTTCACTTAGTTGGCATACAGTTGACCCATCCAACCTCCACGTGGGCGACAACTATGCCAAGCGGTGTGCCATTTTGCAAAATAAGCTTGACGGCCCCACCCCAGACCTATTCATGTCTAAATAGTGGAGTGTTATGTTATTATAGGATACATTGATGCCCATACCGACGTACTCTCTACACCGAATTATAAGATCTTCTAAAAAAGTTTGAGTCAGTTGTATACAGACACACTTTAGTGTGTTTGTTCGCTCAGTATAGAACATATGTAGTCTATATTTAAATATTCAAAATATCTTATAATTCAAAACATGTCATGTATTAGTCACTTGGTTGTTACGCGATCGAGCCGGCTGGCTACAACCCAGGGTTGAAGAAGACCTGACGGTTATGCAACTACTCATTTTCGACGATGAAGCGCATAACGGTGTACTTGGAGGCATCGCGGGCATGGATGACGCGGTGATGGCCGCTCCACTCGATGCAATATTTCACCTCGGAGGCAGCCGGGGGCCATAGCTCATGTATTCAATGTAGCGCAGGTGTGCGTCATGGTGGCCGACTTCACCCAATCATCCTTGTCCGAGCTCGCCCAACCCTTCCAGGCCACACAGTTCGTAGTGTCCATGACATGCGAGTGGTTCACCCACGGGTGATCAAGGTACGCCTCAACATTGTTGAGGTCCTCGTCGTGGCCATGCCATGGTGCTGCATTTTTAGGACTAGAAACTGGTGACATCGTCGGGTCAGTTGCAGCCCAAGGCCGTCAACACATTGTGCTCACCAATCATCGGCTTGAGAACTAAAATATGACAGGAAACAACATTTGTATCGCCCCAAATGAAATCAGTGGTGTTGTGTATCTCACAGTCTTGTAAAATTGTGTCTTGCGCTTCACTAACTTCATGTCCTGAAATTCAACAAACTTGTACCATAGAAAAAAATGAACATGTAGGCCACTCTTTAAGATATAAGATTAAGGAGATTATTTGGCCACCAGGGAACTTATGCCAATCACTTTATGGATTCAATTGTTACGAATCTTTATGGATTCGACATGTTTCTTGGCAATCACTTTATGGACTCAATCGTTACCAATCTTTATGGATTCACATGTTTTTTGGCAATCGCTTTAAGATATAAGATCAAGGAGATTATTGGCCACTAGGGGACTTATACCTCCCCCTTGATTCAACATGTTTCTTGGCAATCACTTTATGGATTCAATTGTTACAGATATTTTTGGCAAATTGCCATTTCTAGTGAAAACAAATATCGCAATTTAATAACAACTAGAAGGGTTGTGCGCACTTTGTTGCGCCGTTGAATTTTTTATGATTCTTAAATTTCTTAACCCACTCTATTTCAAAATATATGGTGTATTATTTTTTTGAAAAGTCAAACCTTTTAAAGTTTGATCAAATTTATAGAGAAATATATCAAAATTCATAATATCAAATAGGTGTTATTAGATTCATCATTATGTGAATTTTCATTTTTTTTTTATTAATATTGTGGATGCTGATACTTTTGGCTGTGAACTTGATCAAAATTAAATAAATTTCACTTTCCAAAAAACTAATAACTCTTGTATTTTAAAACTAATGAAGTATTTAGTTTGGTCGGTGTGGGAGGCGATGTAGTGTGTTTTACGTTTATTTATAATGCAGTTATTTGGTGGGTCTTTTGAAGTGTGATTCTGTGTTATCTCCTAATCAACCCATGCTTATGTGGAGATATTTTTTAATTGTTGGTTGTATATACTATATTAGAGCTATAATATCACATGATGACGCTTTTGTATGTGTGATACGAGTCTGTGCGGGGTTGATGCATTTTTATAGTCGAGTTGTTGTTCATTGATTTGGAAAATCATTGGCCCGATCAAAATCATAAACTAAATTAAAAATTGAATACCTCAATCAAATGAAAAGCTTTAAAATTATGGAGCTTAGAGAATTAAAAGAATTAAATAGGAGAGCTTTTGAGAAATTGTAGACCCGGTCAAAATCGAATGAGCAAAGTCTAAATTGAAGCCTCAACTAACTGTGAAGATTTAAAAATTAGAAAGCATAGTGTATTATATTAAAAATTAAATGAAAGGGTTTGAAAAATTGTTGACCGAGTTAAAATAGGATGACCAAATTCCAACTGGAGACATCAATTAATTGTGACGCCTCCAATCCTAGGGAGATTAATAGGGTTTATTTGTATTGCTTGAGTTTACTCTCTCTATATCATGTCATTGTTTTCCATGCATTACTCTGTTTTACTTAATACTTTAAATGCATGTTGGATATCGGTCGATGAGTGGAGTAATAATAATAGGTGCAGGCAAGAGTCGGCCTATTTGTTTATGCACGTGATGCCTATATTTGTTGCCCAACGGTAATTTGTTTATGCACCTTGATTTCATAACTGAGGGAAAATATTTACCCACATTATGTTGCGATAACCCGTTCCTCTCCACGAAAACCCAACGCAGATCATAAGTATCAGTTCGTAATGCACCAATTTATATTAGTTTTGACCACTAACCTATTAACCCAGTGCCCGTGGCGAGTTGCTGTTTTGTGCGTGTTTTTATTTTTCATGTTTTCAGTATCAAACAAAGTCCAACTGCCACGAAACTTTTTGTTGATTTGTTGGTCAAAACAAGACGTGGAAGCTTCGGGAGGAGACGTGGAGAAGCACGAGGAGCCAACAAGGCATCAGGGAGAGCCCGCGGGGATGTTGGCGTGCCTTGTCGACTCCCTGTGGCCCCTCTTGCTGAGTTTTGTGGCTTATAAATTCACATATGTATTCCATAAACTCTAAAAAGAAGAACAAAACATTTTTTACGCCACCGCAAGTCTCTGTTCCAGGACGATCTCATCTGAAGCTTCGTTCCGGCACACTCCGTGAGGGGGAACGATCATGGAGGGCCTGTTCATCAACCTCGGTGCCCTCGTGATGATGTGTGAGTAGTGCACCTCAGCCCTACATGCCCGTAGTTAGTATATAGATGGAAATCTCTCTCTCCTTGATCTTCAATACAATGATCATTGCATCTTCGCTTTGATCTATCCAATGTAATTCTTTTGTATGGTGTGTCTGTTCGGATCTGATGAATTGTGTGTTTATGCTCAGATTATTCAAAAAAAATATTTGAGTCTCCTGTGTGTTTTATGATTCTTATTTACATTATCATCATAACTTCGTAAATCTGTCCGATCTATTGAATTCCTTTGGTCAAGTAGTTTGGTCTTTCTTGAGTGAGAGGGTGTGTTGTACTGGGTTCAACCTGGCGAGTTTCTATATCACAGTGACATAAGGGAACACGTTGTGTCTTTATGTTGCTGCCACTAAGGATAAAACGATGGGGTTTATTCATATTGATTGAGTTTACTTTATCTACATCATGTCATCATTCTTCAAGTATTACTTTTTTTACTCAATACTCTAGATGCACGCTGGATAACGGTCGATGGGTGAAGTAATAATAGTAGGTGCGGCGAGGAGTCATCCTATTTGTTTATGGTCGTGATGCTTATATCACACGATCATTGCCGTAAAAATCGCATAACTATCCGATGTTCTATCAATTGCACAATAATAATTTATTTATCCACGGTATGTTATTTTCATGAAAGATGTCATTAAGGATTGTGAGGCCTTTAATCCTATAAGGTTTAGTGATATAGTATATTCAAACACATAGACCTGCCAAAGCAATCTCCTACAATAACCACAGGTCATATAGACAGGAATGGCTGTAATCGCGATACCACGCGAGACCAATATCAGTATATCACTGCTGTACCGGCGTACTTGCCTTTCTATTTTTGACGAGGCGTCACGCATGGCTGTTCCTACACTTCCCACCACGTACGCCACCATCGAGTACGTGTGGCGGCGAGCAACGAATAAATCCAGGGCCACAGTCGCCATGGCTAAATCTGGTCCGCACACGTGACTTGTCACCGTCAGAGTGAGATAGTAGACTGAACTCGAACGTAAGTCAAGCCGGGGCAGCCTCCCGACGGCAACCGCGAAGAGAGGGGAGGATGAACAGGGAGCATGTCTTGGTCACTGGTGGCTCCGGTGCTGCCGCGCTCGACGAGGCGACGTGAACGGTGAGCCACGGTTCCGCAGGCACGAGGTCTCCGTCGTTTCCTGGCCTCTCCACAATAGACAACGCAGAGCGAAGGGAGGCAGAGCTTCTTCGCTTCCGTTTCGATGCCGCAACTCACGATACTACGTGCTACTCAGAGTGCCCACTGCCCACTGCCCTCGAGGCCTCGACTCACTTGTTTACTTGCTGCTTGTACTTGGCCAGACACCGTGCCATTACATTGTAGTACGCCGTACAAGTACAAGCTGTAAGGGGAGTAGTGAGCTGTAAGTTAGTAATAGTATTACGCTGCGATAAGAGCATCTCTACCAGATCCCGTATAATGCTTCAACTTTTAAAATAACCGATAAAATACGGGTTGGAGCGAAAAATATTGTCAGACCAGACCCTGCAAACGTAGTCGATCCGTAATTTTTTTTACGGGGCACGGCATAAGTTCACCCACAACCTTCAGATTCACGGGGTGGGAGACCGAACCGAGCTCGTCCCCTATCTGCAATGAGATTTGGCGCGAGGAAATTTTCGTGCGGTTGTTCCCCGCTCCGCCCTCCTCGACAGCCATTGCCCCGTCACCGCGCGCTCCGGACCATTTTCCCCGCCATTCTTCGCCGCCATGAAAGCCTTCCAGGCGACGGATCTCGTCAACATGGAGGTCGCGCAGGCGTAATCCCGTTCGGCGGATCTCGTTGCCGGCCATGTCGCCCCCGCCGTCGCCAAGGCACCAACGCGCCTGCCCGCAAGCGACAAGGCAACGTTGTTGTGCAGGGCGGTAATTCGGCTGGCACCGCAGGAAAGGAATGCGCGTCGAGCGCCGTCGCTGTTGCGTGATCTGCCCGGCCGCCGACGAGGAAGATGAGCAAGGTTTCAGGCATGAAGCGGAAGAAGGTTCCTACGAAAAAGCGTTCGTCCACTCCATCCGCCCCGGCGAGACGTTCCCGACGGTGCCTTTCTACGACGCTGCTTCCACCGTTGGCGAGGTGTTCGATGAAAGGGCCGTGTCGTGGGTATAAGCCTAACAGTATATGTGTAGGGTACGAAAGGATGGGCAGAGCCTTAGCTACGGCGAGGTTGTATGAGTTCAGGCCCCTCTGCGGTGGAGGTAATAGCCCTACGTCTCAGTGCTCAGGGAGCTTGTTGTCGAGTGGAATATAGAATACAGTGAATTGCTAACCCCCGCACCAGTGGGGGAGGGTGGCTTATATAGAATGCGTTGCCCTCCACAACGGTCCGGTGTACAGGGGTGGAGTAGTGGCGATTAAATGCCTACGTTACAGGTAACGTACGTCTTAAATGCTAATAAAGGTACATGGAAACGTATGACCGTTTCCCTCCAGGGGGGTTACGATGCATAGAGTGGAATCCAGTTGGTTAGTTTGATACGCTCCGAATGCTAGTCTCCGACTAGATGGTCGAGGACCTGTTACCGACTGGACGATGGGAACTCCTTAGTTCAGTCGGAACTGACTAAGGGCCTTGTCCCTTATGAGGGGTAGTCCTTGGGTAGGACCTACAGGGCAGGCCTATGACCCTACCCTGAGACTATAACCCCATCATTAGTCCCCGAATGGATTGGGGTTGGAACGACGAAGCGACGCTTGAAGTTTGGATCCGACTGATACGAATGTAACTTTGGCGTTGCTTGCCTCGATCCATTTTATCTTTTCTGACCAATGATCCGAGTGGAAGTAGTTGCGAAACAAACTGTCGGAAACCGAGTGCTTCTGTGACATCTTCTGACGTGACCAGTCAACTGACAGCGGCGGATTTTCCGGGATCCTTAAATTTCGGTTACCGCGCGCTCAGCGGGGATGACGACATCGCGCTCGAGTAGCGTCTGACGCCTCGATTCCCGCGCCTTCATCTTCTCCACTGATATCGCCACGGTTGGTCGGGGAATAAGGTTTCGGGGCCACTTGCCAGTGGCCCAGTCGGAATCTTACTTAAATCCCAACGGCGAGGGTTTTTCTTTACGCTCGCCAGACATCTCGCCTTTGCTCCGCTTCCTTCGCCGTCCTCTGCGCACCCCAAGCTTCTTCCTTCCCCTTCTCCCTCGCGCATCCGCAACTTCCGCCATGACCAAGGGGCAGACTAGCAAGCTAGAGGCGCGGAAGAAGAGGGGGAAGGCGGCGGCTCCTGCGCGGAGGCAGCGAGCGCTACCGGCGGGGTGGATCCAGGGGGACTTCCTCCCCTCCACGGTGACGGAGGAGAGCTTGCTGGAGCTGGTGGAGCACGGGATGATCGCGCACAAGTCATGGAGGCTGCCGGAGGAGGGTGAGACCGAGCCGGCGCCCCGGGAGGGGGAGCGCGTCCTGCTGCTCAGCCACGTGCATTGAGGTTTCTCCTTGCCCCCGCACCCTTTCTTCAAAGGCATAATGAACCACTTTGGGGCGCAGCTCCACAACTTTCCCCCGAATGCCATCGCCCATCTCTCTGCTTTCGTAGTCTTGTGCGAGTGCTTCATCGGTTGTCCTCCCCATTGGGGGCTTTTCAAACATATCTTCTCCGCTAGGTCCCAAACCATCAAACGACTTAATCAGTCGGATGATAAGACTCACCTTCTTCAGCTCTGTGGGGGTTTAGGCTTCCAGAAGAAGAGCAAAAGTAATTATCCCGCTCTTCAGCTGAGTGAATCGGTTAGAAACTGGCAGTCGACATGGTTCTACTGCCAGGACGTCGCTTGCCCGAATGCCACGAAGGGGCTGCCTCCTTTTAGCTTAGGTCGACCAGTCCCGCCTAAGCAGCTCGCGCTCACCAAGGCGGAGAAGATCCGTATCCAGCCCCTGGTCGACGCACTCGTAGACGTCGTCAGAAAGGGAGTCACCGGCATAGATTTGCTGGAGGTTTTCCTCGGTCGGCGCATCCAACCACTGCAGGCTCGCGACCACGCCATGTGGCATTACACGGGACCCGAAGACTCCACTCCGACCAACCCCGAGTGCGTGACTGGGGAGACGGTGGCGTCGTGGGTGCTCCAGATCAGAGGCGCCTGCGAGAACCCCAGAGGGTCCCGGCGAGTGAAGGCTTTCCGCACGGACAACCCTCCTCCGAACGAGGTGAGCACAACTTGCCGAGTGCACATAACTGTCTTAGATTTATCGCTGTCTTGAATCGCCGTCTGACGTTTGATGTCACCGACTGTATTTTATGCAGAAGTAGACCAACTGGTTCTCCCCTGTCTCGAACGGGAACCCGGCCGAGGAGGAGGAAGAGGGCAGCCAGGAGGGCAACGTGGAGAGCGTCGAGTACGTCTCCGATAGTGGGGAGACGGAGGAGGAGTCTGGGGAAGAAGAGGAGGAAGACGAAGAGCAGGACTCGCCACCCCCGCCGCCAGAGCACCGAACCAAGCGTCGGCATGAACCTGCAGCTCCCTCGGCCCTTCCAGCATCCTCGAGTGCTCCGCCAACTGCTCCCGTGGTCCCAAGTGCTCGGAGCGCCAAGAGGACCAGGGACGCTGTTGCCGAACCTGCGGGTCAGGCTTCCAAGGTGGCCAAACCGAGCGGATCTAAACCTCGGAAGGCTTTGCCGCGGATGAGGGTCATCGTTCCCATCACCTCAACGTAAGTGCATTGTTCTTCTAACTTCTTCTGATATTCGATTGAACTCCTGTTTGATGGTCGAATGAATTTCACTCGACAGGGTTGCCACGTCTGCCACCTCTCCGGCGCGCCAGGGAGATGATCCCATGGACACGGACAATGTTGTCTCATCCCAGCCAGGTGTGTCACAGCGATCCCGAGAGTTTATATTATTGCATCGCGAATTCTGTTTTCGGTCTTGCCCTTTTTCTGTGATCTCACGCCGTTTGGTCGGGTTTCTCTCAGGGGCGATTTATGCGGATGAGGGTGACTAGGGAAGGTCTGAGCAAGCTGCGGTGCCTGTCCTTGAGGCTGCTCCGCCAGTCACTGCTCTCGCCGCGGACGTGCCGCCGACTGAGACGATGCTGTCGACTGAAACGGCGCTGGTTGCTGCTGAATCGACTGGAGCGGGCCTAGGGATGCCGAAGGAGCCTTCAACAATGCCAGGCCCGTCGAACGTCGAGTACAACGTGCAGCACCTCTCGGAAGACCAGGTGGGAGCAGCCAAGGGGGCCATGGTGCAGGCGGAGCTGATGGCGGGAGAAGCCAAGAAGGCGTACGACTCCATCGCGTCCCTGTACCAGCGAAGCTTGGAACTGCGGGACGATATCCGAGTAAGTGGGCTAGTAAGTATTTACTTTTCTCCTGTAACCCAGTGGGTGTGTTCGGATATCGTATGATTTTTGCAATGGGTTCACTCTTAGTGAACCCAGTGGGTGTAGTCCCCGAGACTTCTGTCGAGTGCTTGCACCGGCAGTTGTCTTTATATACATTGTCTTTGACTTGAGCAGATCCATAATTAATCTGTTCGAATGCTAACAGTTGAGGCACTCGGAGTACCTCGACTGTATGAGTCCCGGAGAGTAAGTTTACTCAGGTCGGGTAATATTAGCCTCGTAGGCGTAGGTGTTGTCATGTAGCTCAATAGGGAGGACCAGTTTGAGTTTCATGCCAGTGGGGTCACTCTCAGTGAACCCACTGGGTGTAGTCCCCGAGACCGCTGTCGTCTGCTTGCGTCAGCAGGGGTCTGAAGAACTTAGACTTTTTATTGTTGGATTCGTCTGATCGTCTCTTGGCGCTGGCTGGCAGAAAACTTGCCATATGGGGACGGCGTACGAGACTCCCAGGGCTGAAAAGGTTCAGTTTGCTGGTGAGCTGGATGCAGCGATGGTTGCCATGGCTGGAATGAAGGATGTGCTGGCGGAACGAGAAAAGTCGTTGGAGCAGGCCCGCGAAGCAAACAAGGTATTGACTGCTGAAGTGGAGAGGCTGAAGGCGCAAACGTCTGATCTGATGGGGCAAATGAATGTGCTGAACAAGCGGTGTATAGCGCAGGAAAAATACGTCAGTGACTGGGCCCGGCAGATGATAACGCGTCTGGGTGGTAAGTCCTGTTTTTTCGAGTGCTTGTGGTATGTGCGTTACACTCGGCGCTTATTGTTTGCTTGTCCTGTGTTATCAGATTTTTGCATGGACGCGGAGGCTGAAGCAACTGACGTGGAGCGGTCGATTCGCGAGAACATTCCACTCGGCGAGGACGCCAATCGAGATCTGCTCCGAGCGCACATTCGCCTGGGCAAAGTTGGGCCTTTCATCGGTCGACTGAGAGAAGTCGTCGGCCGGATCGACAAGGAGCTTTGTTCTGAAGACGAGTCTCGGTATGAGATGGAAGGCTTGATGACTCGGCTGGAGGAGGTCCCACACCGAGTGCAGTCATGGAAGAAATCTGCGGCTCGTTGTGGTGCACACGTTGCGCTGTCCGTGGTCCGAGTGCATTGCAAGGAGGTGCGCGAAGAGAAGCTGAAAGCGTTGAAGGTCGCCAACACGAAGAAACTTCGATTCGAAGACTTCATGGAAACCTTCCTTGAGAGTGCCACCCGCATCGCCGATGGGATCGACCTGGACACATTGTGGAGCCCTCCAGTCCTGGCGCCAATCCGGACGACGCTTAAGAAAACTTTTACCTCGGTATGCGGAGTGTTGGTTGTAAGAAACCTTGGCCACTTCTGTTGGCCGTCACATTCTTGGTTCGGTGCGGGTAAGCTTGATCCGCACCGAGTCAACTATCCTTAGGTGAACTTCGAATTTAAATCAAATCGTTTGCTCTTCTGTTGCCAAAGAGTTGTTGACACCATTTTGGCTCGAGTTTTTGTTTGGCTTTTCTTGTTGAAGCCAATGGCAAACATGCGGAGCATGTAATTGGCAGTTTCCTTGACATCTGTGTGAACCTCTTTGAGGGTCTGCCAAGTCACCGAGTGGATCTGTAGGATACACTCGAGGGTAATAGAGTACTTAGGCGATTCATGATCGCGGCTAAGTCTTCGAGTGCGACGGATATGCCGCACTCGGAGCGAGTTGTTACTCATGTACTTGTCAGTTGTCTTGACATCCACATGAGCCTCAATGAGGGTCTGCTGAGTCCCCGAGTGGATCTGTAGGATACACTCGAAGGTAATAGAGTACATAGGCGATTCATGGTCGCGGCTAAGTCTTCGAGTGCGACGATCATGCCGCATTCGAAGCGAGTTGTTACTCATGTAATTGTCAGTTGTCTTGACATTCACATGAGCCTCAATGAGGGTCTGTTACTCATGTAATTGTCAGTTGTCTTGACATCCACATGAGTCTCAATGAGGGTCTGCTGAGTCCCCGAGTGGATCTGTAGGATACACTCGCGGGAAGCTTTCCCATTTCAACGCTTCTTGATCGCAGTTAAGTCTTCGAGTGTGACGAGTAGTGCACACTCGGAGAAAGTTATTACTTAGGCGATTCTTGATCGCAGCTAAGTACCCGAGTGCGACGTTCAGTGCATGCTCAGAGAAAAGTTATTACTTAGGCGATTTTTGATCGCAGCTAAGTCTCCGAGTGCGACGTTTAGTGCACACTCGAAGAAAGTGAGTACTTAGGCGATTCTTGATCGCAGCTAAGTCCCCGAGTGCGACGTTTAGTGCACACTCGGAGAAAGTGAGTACTTAGGCGATTCTTGATCGCAGCTAAGTCCCCGAGTGCGACGTTTAGTGCACACTCGGAGAAAGTGAGTACTTTAGGCGATTCTTGATCGCAGCTAAGTCCCCGAGTGCGACGTTTAGTGCACACTCGGAGAAAGTGAGTACTTAGGCAATTCTTGATCGCAGCTAAGTCCCCGAGTGCGACGTTTAGTGCACACTCGGAGAAAGTTAGTACTTGGGCGATTCTGGACCGCAGCTAAGTTTTTTTTTGAGACCGGAGTCTGCGACCGCGGAAGAATTTTGGATCTGCAAAAGCTCAATCTGCTTTATATTATTTCACCAATACTTGTTCTTTACATTGCTTCAGTCGACGGTCACGTGTAGAAGCGCTTCAGGAGATCTCCGTTCCATGCTCGCGGCTCGTCTGCCTCCCTGTCAATGTTGTAGAGTCTGTATGCTCTGTTGTTCAGCACCTTGGAGATGATGAAGGGTCCTTCCCAGGCAGGAGCCAACTTGTGAGGTCTTTGCTGATCCACTCGGAGCACCACGTCGCCTGCTTGGAACGTGCGACTCCTGACGTGTCGTGCATGAAAACGCCGTAGATCTTGTTGATAAATGGTTGAGCGAGTCATTGCCATCTCGCGCTCCTCCTCTAGAAGGTCCACTCCGTCTTTCCTTGCTTGTTCTGCTTCAGCTTCGGAGAAGAGTTCGACTCGTGGAGCATTGTGAAGCAAGTCACTCGGAAGGACTGCTTCTGCTCCGTAAACGAGGAAGAACGGTGATCGCCCTGTAGATCTATTCGGGGTTGTGCGAAGACCCCAAAGCACTGAAGGTAGCTCGGTGACCCATGCGCCAGCGGCATGTCCCACCTCTCGCAGAAGTCGGGGCTTCAAACCTTGCAGAATAAGTCCATTCGCCCGATCTGCTTGTCCATTGGATTGAGGATACGCCACGGATGCAAAATCCACTCGGATACCTTGGCTTGCACATAAACCTTTGAATCTGTCTGAGTCAAAGTTTGTCCCGTTGTCCGTGATTATGCTGTGGGGTACACCGAATCTGGAGATGATGTCCCTGACAAACTTGATTGTTGTTAGGGCGTCGAGCTTCTTGATGGGATTGGCTTCAATCCATTTTGTGAACTTGTCGACTGCCACCAACAAATGTGTGTATCCTCCTTGGCCTGTCCTGAATGGACCGACTGTATCTAATCCCCATACTGCAAACGGCCATACAAGAGGGATTGTCTTCAACGCAGATGTTGGCTTGTGGGACTTGTTGGAGTAGAATTGGCAGCCTTCACATCGGTCGACCATATCTTTAGCCATTTCGTTTGCCTGCAACCAGAAGAAACCAGCTCTGAATGCTTTGGCGACGATCTCTCTCGAAGAGGCGTGATGACCGCAGGTTCCCGAGTGAATATCTTCCAGGATTAACTGTCCCTCCTCTGGGGAGATGCATCGTTGAAGAACGCCTGAAACGCTTTCCTTGTACAACTGGCCATCAATGACAGTGAACGACTTCGACCTGCGGACTATCTGCCTGGCCTGGACTTCGTCTTCTGGTAATTCCTGCCTCAGGATATATGCAATGATCGGCATAGTCCAATCGGGATGACAGCAAGAATCTCCATGACCAGATCAACCACAGCAAGTACGTCGACTTCAGTCGGATCTGTCAAACTCTTTGGTTGTAATGGTTCCTTTGTAAAAGGATCTTCTTTGACTGAGGGAAGGTGGAGGTGCTCGAGGCAGACGTCACTCGGGACTGGTTTCCGAGTGGATCCGAGTTTTGCCAACTCATCAGCTGCTTGGTTCTTCAATCGCGGAACATGGTGGAGTTCTAGACCTTCAAACTTCTTCTCGAGCTTCCTCACTGCATTGCAGTATGTGGTCATGGTGGGGTTCCTGACGTCCCACTCTTTCATCACTTGATTAACAACCAAATCCGAATCGCCATAGACCATCAGGCGACGGACGCCGAGTGCGATGGCCATACGCAGTCCATAAAGGAGAGCTTCATACTCTGCCTCATTGTTGGAGGAATCAAAGTGTATCTGCAGCACATATTTGAGTTTGTCGCCCTTTGGCGATACGATCACAACGCCAGCGCCGGAGCCATTCAACATCTTGGACCCATCGAAGAACATTGTCCAATGAGGCGAGTAGATGTGGGTCGGTTGCTGTTGTTCTACCCATTCTGCTATGAAGTCAGCCAGAGCTTGACACTTAATAGCTTTCTTGGCCTCGAACTTGATATCGCAGTACAACATCTCCATTTCCCACTTCGCCACTCGGCCCGATGCATCTCGATTGTGGAGGATTTCCGACAACAAAGCATCAGAAATGACAGACACCGAGTGGTCTTGGAAATAATGGGCCACCTTCTTCGCAGTCATGTAAATCCCGTAGATAAGTTTTTGATAGTGGGGATACCTCTGCTTGGAAGGAGTCAGGACTTCGGAGACGTAATACACTGGCCGTTGAACTTTGTATGATTTGCCTTCTTCTTCTCGTTCGACTATAAGAACAGTGCTGATGACTTGATTTGTAGCCGCGATATACAGAAGAAGGGGCTCTTTACTGAGCGGAGCAGTAAGAACCGGCTGGGTGGAAAGTAGGACTTTGAGGTCGTCGAATGCGACTTGAGCTTCGTCTGTCCACTCGAAAGTATCTGATTTCTTCATGAGTCGGTACAGAGGAAGTGCTTTCTCGCCGAGTCGACTGATGAACCTGCTCAAAGCCGCTAGGCAACCTGTGAGCCGTTGAACATCGTGTATTCTGACCGGCCTCTCCATTCGGACGATGGTCCCGATCTTTTCGAGGTTGACATCGATCCCTCGTTCGGAAACGAAGAAACCGAGTAACTTTCCGCTGGGAACGCCGAATGAACATTTGGCGGGGTTGAGCTTGATATCGTACCTACGAAGGTTGGCGAATATTTCTGCCAAGTCAGTCAGCAGGTCGGAACCTTTGCGTGACTTGACTACGATATCATCCATATACGCCTCCACATTCCGGCCGATCTGGTCGAGGAGGCATTTTTGGACCATGCGCATAAAGGTAGCTCCTGCATTCTTCAAACCGAATGGCATAGTGATGTAGCAGAAGCACCCGAATGGGGTGATGAAGGCTGTTTTTAATTCATCGGGGCCATACAGACGGATCTGATGATAGCCCGAGTAGGCATCAAGAAATGACAAACGCTCGCAGCCCGCAGTTGAATCGACAATTTGATCGATGCGGGGGAGCGGAAAATGGTCTTTCGGGCAGACCTTATTGAGATGCTTGAAGTCGATGCACATTCGGAGCGACTTGTCCTTCTTGGGCACCATGACAACATTGGCGAGCCACTCGGAGTGGTGAACCTCGCGAATGAAGTTGGCTGCCAACAGCTTGGCCGCTTCTTCTCCGATTGCCTTCCTCTTGTGTGCGGCGGACCGACGCAGGCGTTCTCGGACAGGCCGAGCAGTGGGATCCACATGCAGTCGGTGCTCAGCCAACTCCCTCGGTACACCTAGCATGTCAGAGGGTTTCCATGCGAAGATGTCCCAGTTCTCACGGAGGAATTGGGTGAGCTCGACTTCCTATTTAGGATCGAGCGTGGTGGAGATGTTCGTCGGGGCAGCAGTGGCGTCCGTCGGGTGGATGCTGACCTTCTTCGTCTCTCCCGCCGACTGGAATGCAGACTCCGAAGCTGGCTTTTTCGAACGCATCAAGTCAGCGGAGTCGACTCTTTTCTTGTACTCGTCAAGCTCGAGGACGGCCATCTGTTGGTCGGCGATTCTTGATCCCTGCTGCAAACACACTTTGGCCCGCTATCGATTGCCCGTGATGGTGATCACACCTTTCGGGCCTGGCATCTTCAGCTTCAGGTATACGTAACACGGACAGGCCATGAAACGTGCATACACCGGGCAGCCCAGAATTGCGTGGTAAGCGCTCTGCAAGTCCACCACTTCGAACGTCAGCTTTTCCTTGCGGAAGTTCTTGTCGGAGCCGAAAACGACGTCCAACGCGATCTGGCCTAGTGACTTGGCCTTTCGTCCAGGGACGACTCCATGGAACTGCATGCTGCTCTCGCTGAGTTTGGACATCGGAATGCCCATCCCCTTGAGAGTGTCAGCGTACATGATGTTCAAGCCACTACCGCCGTCCATGAGGACTTTGCGCAGTCGGACTCCCTCCACCACCGGGTCGACGACCAGAGCCTGTCTCCCTGGGGTGGGTACGTGTGCTGGATGATCCGACTGGTCAAAGGTGATCGCAGTCTGAGACCATTTGAGGAACTTGGGGTTGGTAGGGGTGGCCATGTTCACCTCCCTGTTCACCAGCTTCAGTCGACTCTTGCTCTCAACGTCGGCAAAAATCATCAGTGTTGCATGGACTTTGGGGAACGGATCCTCCTTCTCCTCCTCATCCTGTTCATGGTCCTTTTCACTCAGTTGCCCTTCGCTGAACCCCTGGATCAGGAGGCGACACTGTCGAGTGGTATGCTTCGCATATATGGGGTTGCCCTCTTCATCCATCTTCGTATGAACCGGACATGGCTGGTCCAGGATGGGGTTATTGAACTGCTTCTTCTTGGGGGTGAACTGAGCCTTCCCTTTGCCCTTGAACTTGGCATTGGTTACGGCTGCAGCTTCTGCCTGCGGAGTGGACGGAGCTTTCTGCTTCTGCTTCCGAGTGTTACTCCCATCTCCATCGGCGACTGTTTTGTGCTTGCCGCTTCGGATGCGGTCCTCTTCTTCGCCATTTGCATAGCGTGTCGCTATCTCGATCATCTTGCTCATGGATATGTCGCATGTTCGGCCAAACTTCAGGTACAGATCCCTGTACCGCACGCCTGCCTTGAAGGCGCAGACTGCTTGATGCTCTGTGACGTTCTCCACCGTGTGGTAGAGAGTTGTCCAACGCTGAATGAAATCACGCAGGGGCTCATTCTGCTTCTGGACGCAGTGCTGGAGCTCCACGAGGCCAGCGGGGCGCTTGCACGTCCCTTCGAAGGTCCTGATGAACACTCGGGCCAGATCTGCCCAGCTGTAGATGCTTGAGGGGGCCAACTGGTTCAGCCACGCTCGCGCCGAGCCGTCGAGCATCAGGGGGAGGTGCTTCATGGCGACATGGTCGTCTCCTCCTCCGATCTGGACTGCCACTCGGTAATCATCCAGCCATGTTTCTGGCTTGGACTCTCGTGTAAACTTGCTAATTCCCGTCGCCAATCGGAAGTTGGGAGGGATGTCAGCCGAACGGATGGCTCGACTGAAATACTCGGGACCAGAAACGATGGTCCTGCTTCCACTCGGACGGTCAATATCGTAACCATCGCGGTGGGCTCGGCCCCTGTCGACCCTCCGCTGGGCGATATGCCCTCTCACGTCGGGCCTTGGGTCGTAAGTGCCACCGACTGAACGCCGATCATCATGATGTCGGGGCCCGTAGGGCCCACCCCGCGAAGGGGTGCGTGAACGGCGACGATCTTCGGGATTTATGGAACGACTGCCTCCTCTATGTCGCTGATGAGAACCAGGGCTATGAACTGACCGATGCGTATTCGCATGAACAGAACTATTGTAGATCCTGTTGTGCGACTGGGAGACCGCCGAATTTTGCTGCTGCGCCATGTGCAACAGGGCACGGATTTGCTCGATCCCCCTGACAGCCTCTGAATCAGTCGGCTGAAGGGAATCGGCTATCTTGGCCACCGCAGCCAAGTTGAGGAGGCGTGTGCGGAACAGCTCCACGTTGCTCCGCCGAGTGTGCCGACTGGCAGAACGGCGAGGTGGACGACGCGCGCCGGACGTTTCGCCAATCTCGCGCTCGTTCCGGCCAGCTTGACGGGGATCTTCATGGGAGTTGGCCATGTGTACTTCTGCTGCAGGCCCGCGACCCACGTACTCGGAAGGAAACTCAGTCGAAACCGAGCCCGAGCGCTGGGACGGCGGGGCAACCACAACTGACTCTAGAACCGCCACTTGTGAAGACGCGTTCTGGCGCGCCTGGGCGTGTTGCACCCAACGCTGGAGCCGCGGACGGCAGGACCGCTTGTTGCGGCGCGTGACGGTGGTGTAGGTCGACACCGGAGCCGACTGCTGGAGAAGAAGAATGCCGCGGGCGCCGGCACGGAAGTGCGTAGCCCCTCGGCGGGGAAGCGCCTCGACGTCGAGAGAGGCGTCCCGAAGCCATGCCGAATCGTCGATGATGAAGGAGAGAGCGTTGAAGAAGATCTCGTGACCCATGCTCGAGTCTCCACTGGACGACATGACGAAGTGATGTAGTCGCAAACTCGCCGGAAGTCGCTTAGACGCCTGCCCCACGGTGGGCGCCAACTGTCGTGGGTATAAGCCTGACAATAGATATGTAGGGTACGAAAGGATGGGCAGAGCCTTAGCTACGGCGAGGCTGTATGAGTTCAGGCCCATCTGCGGTGGAGGTAATAGCCCTACGTCTCAGTGCTCAGGGAGCTTGTTGTCGAGTGGAATATAGAATACAGTGAATTGCTAACCCCCGCACCAGTGGAGGAGGGTGGCTTATATAGAGTGCGCTGCCCTCCACAACGGTCCGGTGTACACGGGTGGAGTAGTGGCGATTAAATGCCTATGTTACAGGTAACGTACGTCTTAAATGCTAATAAAGGCACATGGAAACGTATGACCGTTTCCCTCCAGGGGGTACGATGCACAGAGTGGAATCCAGTCGGTTAGTTTGATACGCTCCGAATGCTAGTCTCCGACTGGATGGTCGAGGACCTGTTACCGACTAGACGATGGGAACTCCTTAGTTCAGTCGGAACTGACTAAGGGCCTTGTCCCTTATGAGGGGTAGTCCTTGGGTAGGACCTACAGGGCAGGCCTATGACCCTACCCTGGGACTATAACCCCATCAGGCCGAAAGGTATGCATCTTCCCTCCCTTATTCTTGCTTCACTTTTTCGGCATTGTGGTACCTCGTGACGTGATGTCACTCAATGTAGCGGTGGTTCTAACAATGCCGTTGTCGAGGGCGTGGCTCATCTTTATCATGAAATATGTAAGGCCGAAGGCTTACTGCCGGATAGCCCAGTCAGTGCTCCGAATAGTCCTTCCAGTGATCCGAATAGTCCTTTTCTCGGGGATACCTGCCCTCGATCAGTTGTTGACGCCTTTCAGCAGCCTGCTCCGAATCAGAATTTATTGGAGAACCCATTGGATCAATTTACCATTCAGCCAATAATTGATCTGAATGTGGGCAACTATTATTTATCATTTACAAATCAGTCCTTGTATATGCTGCTCACTTTCGTTTTGGTCGTTTTTCTGTTTTTTGTTGTTACGAAAAAGGGAGGTGGAAAGTCAGTGCCAAATGCATGGCAATCCTTGGTCGAGCTTATTTATGATTTCGTGCTGAACCTGGTAAACGAACAAATAGGTGGTCTTTCCGGAAATGTGAAACAAAAGTTTTTCCCTCGCATCTCGGTCACTTTTACTTTTTCGTTATTTCGTAATCCCCAGGGTATGATACCCTTTAGCTTCACAGTGACAAGTCATTTTCTCATTACTTTGGCTCTTTCATTTTCCATTTTTATAGGCATTACGATCGTTGGATTTCAAAGACATGGGCTTCATTTTTTTAGCTTCTTATTACCTGCGGGAGTCCCACTGCCGTTAGCACCTTTCTTAGTACTCCTTGAGCTAATCTCTTATTGTTTTCGTGCATTAAGCTTAGGAATACGTTTATTTGCTAATATGATGGCCGGTCATAGTTTAGTAAAGATTTTAAGTGGGTTTGCTTGGACTATGCTATTTCTGAATAATATTTTCTATTTCATAGGAGATCTTGAAGAAGGAGTGACCCTAACGACAACCCCTATAATAGTAGACAACACGTTTTAAATCAGACTGGACTGAACGAAGAAAGATCTTTCCACACAAGAGTGAAAGGGATCCTTTAGAAATAGTTCTTAGCTCCAATCAAGCTTTCTCTGCTGTCTAGGATCGTTAGTGCTATAGTGGAGACACTTTTCTCAAATAAGAATGGTGGTCACATTCCCTTTCTGGTGGTAGTCATTGAGGATCTCAAAAACAGGGATCGCAAAAACGTGTCAATAATGACAACGCTGGGCGAAAAGGCTAAAGAAGAAAAACCTGTAGATTTGAATGCCACTTCCTTTGCTAAGATATCTAGATTTGGATGTCCATTCCATAAGGTATAGCTGCATCTGACACTGAGTAGAAGTTACTAGCAGGATAGACAGGAAGCTCTGAAGGATGTACAATGCTTGGAGGGACAGAAGTTTCAAGAGAAATGGTCTCTTTTGATGGGCATTTGTAGATGATGGTTGATACTGCAAACAATGCCTTCTTGACAGCTCTAGCATCACCAGTTATCTATTAAGCATAAAGATACATTCAAGATAACAATTAGCAGAATATAAGAAACAAAGAATAGATATTGAATAAAGAAAAAAAAGAGCAGAACCTCATAACCGTCCTAATAGAGATAATACCACGTTCGTCTTGTTCTTTACGCCGATCCAACTCGTGCTTTTTAGGATGGATTTCACACGGAATCAAGGGAGGTGCGGGATACGACCCATATCACATTCCTGTGCCATAGCTTGCAAAATCAAATAAATCTATCGAAGCTAGGGTGCCAGGCCTATCAGAATCAGAATTACAATGAAGTGGATGACCATGGTTATGAAGATGAAGTGGAGGAGGTAGATGAGGGGACGTATCAGCAATCGCAAGCAAAACAAGCATGAGATCGAAGAACTACATGATCTTGAAAGATCAAATCTTGATCAAGGCTTGGAGTACGATGTCTATGGATGCTTACACGGGTGTGTCCCAAATCGTCAAGACGTATTGGCAAAGAATTGAAGATCAATACTTCCAATTCATGGCCAAGTATCCCAATAGGACAGCACGGACCTTTCGGTCACTCCAAGATCGTTGGGACGTGATCAAGCCGATTTGTAGCCGTTAGGCAGCTTGCTTGGAACAAGTTCGCAATGCTCCTCCACGTGGAACCGTGGAATTCGACTACGTGAGTTCGTTTTTACGTCCCAAGTTGTGCACACCATTTGCATCATGTGAAATGGTTCCATCATTTGACTTTGTTCTAATTGCTTAGAAAAAAATTACCCAACACCGGTACAAAGATATGGAAGTTTCTGAAGGCAATTTTTTTAAACTGGAGCATTGTTGGGAAATGCTCAAAGACCGTGACAAGTGAAAGTTGATTGAGAGAGAATCCTCACCGAAGAGAGATTCACTTATGAACATGGATGGAGATGAAGATGATGATGGTCAAAGAAACTTGAACAAGTTCGATGATGACAAGAAGAAAAAGGAGAAGATCAAAAGGGAAAACGAAGCATCGAGCTTGCGGGACAAGATACATGCCATGGTGCAATCAAATGAGGTGATGCTAGTAAAGTCTTTGGAGGCAAAGATAGAGTTGGCCGAGAAGAAGGCACGAGAGAAACAAGAGAGGTGGAAATTGCTCAAGGACATTGAGGAGAGAAGAGCACGTGCCACTGGGAACAAAACCATGGCCAACCTTCTTGTCGAAGAGAATAGGATCATGACTTTGAACCGCAATGACATGGACGACATCACCAAAGAATGACATGACATGACAAGGAGATAAATCTTGAAGAGGAGGATGTTTGCGTGTTACAATGACGGCGATGTTTTTCATCGGAAATCGGAACCAATATCGTCGATGATTTCGGTGCCGGAGTTGGAACAAGTGCCCGCGATGGATTCAGGAGAGCCGATGGATTTGGAGGCGGCGATGACCCCGATGGTGCGGAGTGAAGAGCGATCAGGATGCATGAAGTCCTTTTATGTTTGTCTTTTAAACTATGTTTTTATTTTGCACGGGAACTATGTTTTATTGTTTAAATTCGAATTCATTTGTCGAAATCGCTGTCAAATTCGATTATTGGAAGGTTTTTCGGTTTGTGTGACGTTCGAGCAGACCCCGAATTGCCGACACGTAAAAAAAAGCATCTTTTTTGAATATTCTTTTTTAGGATCTTTTGTGTGGTCTGACTCTGTCCGTTTTCGTGTCGACCCGTAAAATCCTTTTCTTGCGAACTGTAAGCGATTTTACGAATTGACTTTGTATGATGTGTGCTAGAAATGCTCTAAGCCGGAAGGACCCGTACATGCAAGTGGTGGTAGGCTAGCAGAGCCGCATGGAAAACGTAAATCCTAGTAATAGTATACCGTTTATGCCAGTCCGGTTTTATAAAGGAAGAAATTGCCCTGTCATGAACTCATGATCAGGAGTAGTAGTCGGCACGTAAGCTCCAAATTAAACAACGAAATGATAGTAGTACTAACGGAGACTCTTTGATTTCAGAGTCGAAATCCGCGTGCTGCTAGCTACCTGCCCGAGCTTACGACGGGAACGATCCGTCGGCCGGTGAATTATTTCATTTGCCGAGGGCGATCACGGCCCCGGCGCAGCACAAGTTTGTCCCGCTCACGCACGCTTCGCCGCTGCACATGCTGAGGAGGCCCCGCCGGCCTAACCGAGCCCCACGGCCGATTGGCTCATTTTGGTTGGTGCCCGTCGACGCCTCGCTCTCCACCCTGGAATCTTTCTCTTTGGGAGGGACGGCCTACTAACTAAACCGATTAATCAAGGCTCCTCGTTCGTCTCATGCCGCACGCAACTCGCACCTTAGCTGCAGCCTGCAGATGCTTATCCATGCTAGTATCTTGTCAAGAATAAATAATGCACATTACATCTATCCGCATCTGTCGCCCAATCAGGTTCCCTTTTTTTCCTTTCGCGGCATTATTGGCAGCTCCCGTTCGAAAAGAAGAAGACGAAACAGAGAATTATCAGAGACATGTTGCTGTCAGACTCGGGAATAATACGGATGAGGCACCGCACATGTATCGCCAAAGCCGCCGCGTTTGGATAGCCTGAAAGTTAAACGCTTTGCTTTCGCGTTTTTTATTTTTGTGAAGCATTTTGTTTTCGCAGAATTTTTTTGAGGGATTTTCTCCCCGCATATGTGTATGACAAGCAGGGGAGAGAGCTCCTATGACCGTATGTTGTCTGCACTAGGCCCAACAAGTTTGTGCGGTGTAAAAACCGGGTGTTTGATAGGTTGGACTCAGGGCCGGGCAGGCAATATTAGGGGCCCTGTACTAAACTCTATTCTGGGTCCTAATTAATATGAGTGCATAACTTTCTTTAAGAAATTCACCAAAGAATTCCATAAAAGTTAATCATAAGAACTAAAATCATGTAGCTTAATCTCCCAATTTATATTTGGTTTACTACTTTACTACGCTTGTTTGAAAAGTTATCATCATAAATGCTAGGAATAAAACTAATCTGATCATGAGTGAGCACGGTGGTACCAATTTAGACGAAGCAGTTAAACATGTGTCTCCGGACATTCAATCGTGTCGCCGATGAATCCAAACCCACACGCAAATTAGTTGAGTATCATCTCATTGGGTCTCGGGTACCACCTCAATCTCCCTTTTCATGGGAAGATATCTAGCAGAGCTCCACACACGTGTCACCACCCCTACCGTCGGCAGCGATGAGTGCTTGTACCTAGCGTTCACGTCGCAGGTTCCATATCCCTCGAGGCCCGGGACACTAGATCCTGTGCGGTGCCTTCCATGACCTAGTACACCATCGCACAGTTTGTCGAAGAGACTTGTTGCGGCCGTGCGGCGTTCAAGTGCTCCATAGAACATGCCTACATCTAGAATCAAGGTCCCTGATCGTGGCATCGCGCGCACTCACATGGGGTTGTATGTGCGGATGGCGCTGAACTAACGACATACTTTGGAAATTTGGCCCCCCCTCCAAAGTTGGGGCCCTGTGCCGTTGGCACAGGCCGTACACCCCTCGGCCCGTCCCTGGTTGGATTGCACGTGTTTTCGGGCTGCACACAATTTGAAGTAGCCCGGGCAGTCTCGGAGGGTACGGACGATTTAGTCGTTTTTCACGAGTCTGGCTCACTCGAGCCATGCGTGTTGCTCGCTTGCACGCGTTGGGACGTGCGGGAAATGATACAACGTCTCATAATTCCTCACCTTTCTCCCATCACCGACCACTCCCATTCACCCCCCCTCTCTCCCTCATCCCTCACTCTCTCTCTCTCTCTCATCGCCCCTTCGTGCACTTCGATGGTCGGCCGTCAATCACATCGTCCCACTTTCATCCTTCCCGGCAGCAATCCCATCAAACACCGGTGGGTGGACCGCCTAGCCTAACAATCAATTGACCTCATGGCGGCTATCCTTGGCATTTCCCCATCTACACCACCGCGGCCAGCGGCCATTGACCCATTGTCCGCAATCGTTTCGGTCTGTGTGGATGCGAAAGGAAGGTTGTCGACTGCGAGTGCGGAGGGAAGCACGTGTGCTGCGATGACGGGCAACTGCAGAAAGCCCATCGACCTTGCCCGATAGGGTTTTTCCACTTGCTCAGGGGAACGCGGTCGGAGCATCAATGACGATACCATTTTCCTCCACCACGCACGTCACAAGGAGCACCCATGCAATGACGAACACCCTCGAACCGGGTCCTGCAATGGTAGGCCACCAGTGCCGGACGAACCCTTGTCCCCGCTAGGGTTTGGTCCGGGGCCAGCGTTGTCATCAGCGGCAACCACCTGAGTAAGCTATTTACACCTCGTGCTTACATTACTAGTTAGGATATTTTGCCTCGTTTCGAATAGATTGGATTGGATTCGAACTCAATATATTCCAATCGATCCAGAGGCATATGTGTGCATGCTTAGGGTGTTCATGCTACTGCCCTACACTAATTAGGTTGTTCTTTCCATCATGACAATGCTAGATTGCGGGTTAGGGTGGTCTTGGTATTATCACAATGCTAGTTAGGGTGTTTTTATATGATCACAATGCTATTTAGGATATTCTTGCTATCTACCAAGGTTTTTAGTATGCATTCGCTCAGCCAAGTTCAGTTAAATCACACATTTGTCTCGAAAAGAAAGTTAAGTCACACATACAAAGGGCATGAAAGGGTGTAGGCAATCACCCCCCTCCCCTATTGGTTGGCTAGTTAGAGCGGCCATGGCATCTCTGGTTCATGAGAAATCAAATCTCAAGTTCAACATTTTGATGTCTTATCGATGCGTATTACTTTTTTGTTAGAATACAACGTTCATGTCGATACCAAATATGTGCGGTGACTTCCTTAATTTTGACTTTGATCCGTTTGTTTATAAAAATAAAGAGTATATGACAAGTGAGGTCCTATGCCATGTGTTACCTACCTACACTATTTTTTCTAGTATGCCCATGCTTAATTACCTTGTGTGGCGCACATCGGTGATTAAGGGCATCTTCAACGCCGTCCTCAAATCGTCTGCAACCATCCGACCTAGCAGATCGAACGTAATTTGTCATTCAACGTGGTATCACATATATGCCCACGGCCTAGTCCACATGTCTATTTATCCGTAAGCCAAAAGCAAACCCAAGAAGACTCTACGGTCGTCCAGACTGTCACCATGTATGCTACGACCTCCCGGCCCCACCCAAAATCATATCTTGTGCCCTCTGTCGTGTCAAGGAACCTCTGCTCTGCGTGTTGCATTCATGCTGGTCTAGAGTGGACGCGGCCTATTACTAAAGCTCGCATTGAAGTGGCGCATTGATCGAGAGCATCGCTTGCATCCGCTTCCCAGTGAGGTCACGTTTGTTCAATGCCAGAGAGACTTAAGTGGACATATAGGAGGACTATCTACCACATTTATACTGTTTTCCCCGTCCGTGCTGGCATTAAACATGCACGCTTAAAGCAACTCCAACACTCGCATTGACACACCACGCCTCGTGTCATGATTGGCGCGTGCAATTTATAGGTGGACACGCATGACATGATCCATGCTGCACCACGTCTGATCCGGTCATGTTCCTCCTACGTGCACCTTCTCCCCCATGCACCGCACCCGTCATGGCCTCGAGCTCTAAAGCGATGTGGGAGAGGCTCTCGACGGAGCAGAAGCACAAGTACGTCAGCCGTGCGCCGAATGGCAGCCCCGCCGGTGTACTCATGCTTCCCGCTAAGCACACTACGGGCCTTCGGAGACATTTTCTCTCTCTCACTCTCTCTCTCTTTGTGTGTATTTTCTTTTAGTTTTTCTTTTTTTTTAATTTTATTTGTCATGATGGTTTTTTATTATATGTTTGCCCTTTTAAAATTTTATTTTGTGAATATAATTTGTCATAAGTAAATCTTGAAAATTTGTGAACATTTTTTTAATTCAAGAACATTTTTATGAAATGGAGAATATTTCTGAATTTTCCATTTTTGTGAATCTTGAAATTTAGAAAATGGAGATCAATATTTTTAAAATTCATGATTTTTAATTATATATACATTTTTTAACCAGCAAACATTTTTAAAAATCTGGGTCACTTTTTTATTTCATGCAAGAAAAACTTAATGAACATCTTTATTGTATCGTTGGGATTTTTCTAATTCACCTAATGTTTTTGAATTAGTAAACGTTTTTGTAATTGACGAATAATTTTCTGAATTTTGTCAACTTTTTTCAAAGCATGAGAGGCAAGAATTTGCTTCCAAATGAAAAAAAAAACACATTTTTTCCTTCTCCGAAAGGCACGGTTTCGCTTCCGGAAGAGGCACGGATTTGCTTTCGCGAGAGGCATAACCGTGCCTCTCGGAAACGAAAGAAAACAACGCATTTTCTGGGTTTTTTTTTCGCGAGAGGCACGGTTTGGTTTTCACGAGAGACACGACTTTGCTTTCGCGAGAGGCACAACCGTGCCTCTCAAAAACAGAAAAAATGTGTTTTCTGGTTTTTTTCTCTTACGCGAGAGGCACGATTTTGTTTTTGCGAGATGCACGATTTTGCTTCCGCGAGAGATATGGCCGTGTCTTTCGGAAACAAAAAAGGCATTTTCTATTTTTTCGCGAGAAGCACGTGTTTGCTTCCGTGAGAGGCACGTCCATGCCTCTCGGGAACTGAAAAATACGCGGTTTCTTTTTTTTCCGTGAGAGGCACGACCATGCCTCTCGGGAACGGGAAAATACGTGTTTTCTTTTTTTTTTCCCGCGAGAGGCACGGTTTTTTGTCTGTTTTTTTCATGAAAAAGTTTATCAAAATCTATCAACAAGGTATCTAGTTCTAAAGGTCTCGACGCAATGAATCTAACGATGAAATTTATTCAAGATTTGGATGCACGGTTTAAGAGATAAAACATTTAAAAAATACAGATCTACGAAAAAGAAAAAACTCTAAGGTTGTGACAAGTGACACACATGCAATATACCACTTATTGCAACCTGAAAAACTGGAAGTGATATCTCAAGAAGTATTTCAAAATTAGTGATTTTGCTGGTTCGCGGGCACGTAGCACACTAAAAAGGAGGTCCACGGACCAAAAATTCGTAGTTGTGTTGGTGCCCATTTGAAAAAAAAACATTTTTACAGCTTAATTTTTTGAAACTTTTTATAAACACACACACATATACTACACACGTGGAGAAATTCATTACATTTCACACTCACACGCGGCATATTAAAAAGACAAATATGTTTTGTTTTCTGGCTGGAATTTTGTTTTTACACGGTTTACGTATTACATTTTTTCAAATCAAATTTCATGGATCCATAGAGAATTCATACAAGCTTCCAAAGAATTGTTTTTGATTTTTTAACTTTTAAATATTGTTTTTTTACTTTCTTTCAAAAAAAGGTCATTGTGCCCCAGCACACAAACTTCACACTCATCCTCTCATATACATTGACTACTCTACAAAGGCCAGCCTTTTATATTTTCAAATAGATGGACGATGCACAATTTTGCTTTTTCTTCAGACCAGGTACAGTGAGGCAGCAACACGAAAACTACGTGTACGCATATAGGTGGGCAGGTGGCCGTCGCGTATGGTTTGGGCAATGCGACGATGTAGCTATTTGGTCTGTTTATGTACTCCTTACATTCCATAATACTTGTTGTGGTTTTAGTTCAAATTACTCATATGCTTGTGCTCGATGGTAAGCTGTTGATGAGTAGCATTTCCCATTGATAGTATACGAGTCGGGATGCTCATGTTATTTCAGTGTGGCTCTGTTCTTCACTTTGTCTATCTTTAATTATCTTTTTCCTCCGTCCGAAATTACTTATCGTTCAGATTAATGTATGATGTATCTAACACGTATAGATACATTCATTTGAGCGATAAATAATTCTGGACGAAGAAAATAACTTGTTGTATAATAGGATTACCTTGACTTGCGGATGCATGAATAACAGTGTGTGAAGTCCGTGTCCAACCATGTTGATTTATTTTGTACCACCATGAGTATTAGAGCATCTACAGTCGGATCCTTTATACATGTCCCAAACGTCCGGGCAGGCCGCTTGATCATGACCGGTCACAAAAAATCAACCCAACCGGACCCCTCAAATGGGCCTTAAACACTCGGGTTGACCATCACCCCCTCACATCCAGCCGAAATATGGGGCGGATAAGGGGGAGCCCAGACGCGTCTGGGCACACCCGCCACGTCGGACCCGAGATCCCGACCCCACCGTAAATTGCACCAAATCCACCCCGCAAAACAGCCGGATCCATTTGTTGTTTTGCTCTCTTCTTCTTCCTCGCGCCATCTGTTTCGTAGCTCCACCGCCGTGAGAGCTCCGCCGTCGTTCCTAGTCTCTGACCCGCCAGCTCCGTCATAGGAGTCTTGTGTCCCGTCCTTGCCGCAGAGGATGTGTCGCCAGCCCAGAGGACACCGCGGTACGTCCGGCAACTCTCTGGTTCTGCCTTGTGCGGGATGTGTTCGACACTATGTCTGACCGGATTTTTTTGGTCAATTTTTTAGAGGAAACGATGAATTCCTATGCTTCATCCGGCGAGGAGTATGGATCGACGGAGCTTGATGAACTGATTGAACATGAGTGCTTCGATTCATCGGATTCGGACGAAGAAGTGGACATGATCATGCTCATGACCATGCAAGGGGAAATGGACCGGCAAGTGAAGCATATTATCAATTTCAAGGGCTCAATTAAAGGAAGAAGAATGATCAATCGGGATAGGGTATCCGGAGCAAAGCTACTACAGAAGGATTACTTTTCTCCGAACCCAACTTTCCCGGATGATCCATGGGTTTGTCGTCGTATTTTGCATGCGAAAACCATTGTTTTTTGCGCATTATGGTGGCAGTGGAGGCACATGACGACTACTTCAAGCTGACAAGAGATTGTTGCGGTAAACAGTCTTTCTCTGCTAAACAGAAGTGCACGGTTGCTTTGAGAATGCTTGCACTTGGTACTGCGACAGTTGTAGTTGGTCAGATGGTCAGGATGGGGAGAGGACATGCCTAAAGATTACTTAAAATTTGCTAGTGCTATGGTCGAGGTGTTTGGAGAAGAGTATCTAAGAGAACCAAATGTGCAGGACAAGGAAAAGTTGTTGGCCATTAAAGAGGCGAGAGGATTTTCAGGAATGCTCGGGTCAATTGGTTGCATGCAATGGTAGTGAAAGAACTGTCCCAAAGGTTTGCGAGGAATGTATCAAGGTCATACCAAAGAGGCCACCATCATACTAGAAGCGGTGACATCACATGGATTATGGATTTGGCATGTTTTCTTTGGAATGCCAGGTTCTCACAACGACATCAATGTGCTTCAACGATCTTTGGTTTTTAGGAAACTTTGCAACGGGGAATCACCTCCGTGTAACTACATCGTCGACGGTCGAGACTACAACATGGGATACTATCTTGCCAATGCAAATATATCTTCGGTGGGCTGCATTTGTGAAGACCATATCTGAACCACATGGCAGAAAACAAAAACACTTTGCAACAATACATGAAGCAAATAAGAAGGATGTGGGGAGGGCATTCGGAGTGCTGCAAGCGCGTTGCAGAATTGTCCGTGGCGCTGTACTAATATGGAAATTAGAAACTTTATGGCAGTTGATGACATATTCTGTTATGATACGTCTCCAACGTATCTACTTTTCCAAACACTTTTGCTCTGGTTTTGACCTCTAATTTGCATGATTTGAATGGAACTAACCCGAACTAACGATGTTTTCAGCACAACTGCCTTGGTGTTATTTTTGTGCAGAAATAAAAGTTCTCGGAATTGAAGTAAAATTTTTATGAATTATTTCTAGAATATATAAGGATTTATGGAGCAAAGAAATACCGTAGGGGGCTGTCTGTGGGCCACAAGCCAACCAGGCGCGGCCACCCACCGTGTTTGTGTCGAGATGGCTTGTGGGGACCACATGGCTCCCCCGACCCTAATTCCACTCCTACAAATTCACATCTTCGAAGAAAAAATAAGAGAGAAGTTTTCATTGCATTTTACGAGACGAAACCGCCGCCACCTCCTGTTCTTCCTCCGGAGGGCTAATCTGGAGTCCGTTTGGGGCTCCTGAGAGGGGGATTCGTCGTCGTCGTCATCACCAACCCATCTTCATCAACATCGACATGATGCTCACCATCGTGAGTGCGTAATTTCTTTGTAGGCTTGCTGGACGGTGGTGGGATTGGATGAGATTGATCATGTAATCGAGTTAAGTTTGATAGGGCTTGATCCCTAGTATCCACTATGTTCTGAGATTGATGTTGCTATCACTTTGCTATGCTTAATGCTTGTCTTTAGGGCCCGAATGTCATGATTTAAGATCTGAACATATTATGTTTTTACGAATATAAGATTGATTTGGATCCTATGTTGCAAGTTGTATGCACATATTACCGTATTACGTGTCTTGATCCGCATATCCCAAGGTGACAATAATTGGGATTTTTCGGTGATTGTCGTAGTTTGAGGAATTCATGTAGTCATCATGTGTTAATGCTTTGTTTCGGTTCTTTATTAAAAGGAGGTCTTAGTATCCCTTAGTTTCCAATAGGACCCCGCTGCCACGGGAGGGTAGGACAAAAGATGGCATGCAAGTTCTTATTGCAAGCACGTATGACTATATGTGGAATACATGCCTACATTATATTGATGAATTGAAGCTAGTTCTATGTCGTCCTAATGTGTAACTGTTACATGATTAGTTTCATCTAAATCATTATCCATCACCGTTCTACGTGCCTACGCTTTACATATACTGAATCTCGCTAAGTTACTACTGTTGATGTTACTGCCACACTTGCTAATCATTTGCTACTGTCGCTAGTGTTACTGAAATTGCTACTTTCACTATTATTGCTACTCTTATTATTTTCCGTGCTACTAAACCTTTGTTGTAGAGAGATATCTCACATGCGGTTGAATTAACAACTCAACTGTCAAGGCCAATAAATATTCTTTCGCTCTCCTTGTGTCAAATGAGTAAATTAGGGTGAAATACTCCCGTGAAGACTGTCGTGATCCCCTATACTTATGGGTCATCGTGTTATTTTGCACAATACGAATGTCGAGTATCCGGGTGATGGTGTATCTCAAACCAATGATTTTGAAGCCTCCGAAGAAGAAGTTGAAATCCCGGAAGATCAAGATGCAATTCAACTTATTAACTTTCTGCAGATGCATCAGAATCTCTGGGATCATCACGTGCACGAGCAACTACTCAATGATCTAGTGGAGCATATGCGGACCCACAATGGAAATGAAAGAGCAGATGATAAATTGTGCACTTCAAATAAATTTGATGTAAACGCTACTTATGTTTGATACCAACATTTGTTATTTCCGTATGACATTTAGTTTGCATGATCGACGTGAATGGTTTTGCATGGATTTGAGAGTCCGGGTATGAGATATGTGGATGCAGGGAGCAAAATACGAAGAACCATCTGGATGCGTCTGTGGGCGTGCCCGATCGTGTTCGCGAACGTATAGGGGACCGGATTTACCAAGTCTGGATGTAGATGCTCTTGGAGCATGCTTAGTAGTATAACCAACAAGTGGTTATATAAAGTTACCATATCACTTATAGTCAACCTAATATCCCATTCATACAGTAGTTAGTGATACTAGTAGGATATAACGTTAATATATGGCCAACCTTTCATCTCTCATAGTGGATGCTGGAGCATGTACTACAACCGATTATAAGCTTGTAGCCCGCTTTTCTTTTCTCATTTCTTCTCTCCTCCACCTAAGCACTCATGTGGTATCCCTTATATTCTCTCAATGTTATTTTATTTTACGTGTTCTTAAAGTAGCGACTTGGCTTATTTGCAGTCATGCGTACGGTCGTGAACTTTGCCGACACGCCCTCATCCGTACCTTAGGCTTCATATTCTCACATTTCAGCTTTACCTATGAAGCCGAGCAAAACAACACATGTGACAACCTAATTATCATCAAGAGATGATAAACGAGGAAAAGTAGGGGAATTGATTTTGTTTACAAAAGTTAACAAATTTGGGAAAAACTGAGAAACTATGATTTATATGAAAATCATTTTTTGACATGGAAACTTGAAGGTGAGATAAATAGGAAGAGGGACGTGGAGATTTTTTTCCAAAATAAAATCATGAGTAATCAAGAAAAAAATGTCGCAAAACTAGAAACTCTACCAATGAATCATTTATGAACAAAATTAGTATTTTTGATGATTTCCATTGTTTCCAAGAAGCTTGCCAAAGCCCATAGTTTTCTCAAGTATTTTTAATTACATTTCTAAAATACCTGAAATCATTTTTTTTCTGGAGTAGTTCTGTTTTCCCCTAAAAATATTCCATTCTTTTCATCCTCCGACTTTTTATTGTTCCAAAATAGTCGTTGAGTGGGCTTCCATGTGTGCCAAACCATAATCAAGTCATCATCAAAACAACTTCGACCGAACCAAGGGATAAAATGTCGATGGCACTTTAGAGATAAATGATTTATTGTTTGAATTTGGGTGACAAATTTGGACTGCCACAATAGTTTAGGGACTCTATAAATATTGTTTCTTTTAGCATTTCTGTTTATTAACTTATTAGAAAGGACCACGAGAGGGTCATAGATGAGCGATAGAAGATACGCAAACACACTCTGTGAGTGTTTTCTCCCATTATGAACCAATTAGTTGTTTCATCTTGAATACTGAAAACAACCATCGTTTAGTGTGCATATTGTAAAAAAATAGATTTATTGTTGGGATACCTCCTTATGAGGGTTGTGAGGAGATAACACATGTGAATCATTTGGGCAACCCAAACCTGTGGCAAACCCAATACCATTAGGCTTATGACCTTGTGTTATTTTGGTCTTTGCGTGTGAGGGAAGGGGGAGGTCTAGTCCTCCATCCAGCAGCCACCAACACAAGTGACGAGAATCACGTTAACCTCCATTGAAGAAGAGGAAGAGAAAATCGGATAGGGAAATAGAGGGAGATTGAAGGAATAGCTTGCAAGCAAACGAAGTGAGCTCATTCCTAAGGTTGTGATGATCTGATCAACCACCCTATTTCTTTTCAAGCAGGTGTTTCTACATCTTTGGCAAGATTGTTCCAACCCAAGCTCTTGAGCCCAAACTATTGTTTTTGCCATCCAAGATTGAGAGGTCTTGATGTATGTGAGTCTCTGGTGCTATCAAGGGAAGAATTTGGTGTACCCACATTTGATTATAGTGAAAGAATATTTGGGTGGTTTTGGCCCATGGTTTTCATCCCAAATTTGGGAGTTTTCCACTTAAAAATATCGGTGTTCATCTCTGTTGATTTTCTATTACTGTTCTTTGTAAATTTGCTTGGCACCAAACGCCTCTGAGATGGATTGTCTTAGGTGCGTCGTGCCGGAAAACTTACTCCTAAAAGTATTAAGTTTCTTCCTAAGTTTTGACTGACCGAAATTACTCCATAGCATCCTAATTTTTTCGCTTCTGTGATTAAGTAACGATCTGTGAGTTAGTGTATAGAGATGATGCTAAAGTTACTTTATTTCCGTCGCATGTTTCAAATCACCATTAATTGTGAGCTAATTCCCAATAGTTGTCTCGTTCTAAATTCCTGCAAGACAAGCATGCAAAGGGAAGCTAGTGCCTAGAGTTTAATATTTATGTTATGGAAAAATTGTAGCCCTTTCCAAGAAAATTACAAATTATTTTAGAAAATTTTAATGTAATTTTGATTTAGCATGACTTTAATAATAAAATTTCGAGACAACAATATTTCTGTCCCCAACGAAATTTCAGTGAAATTTAGATGAATGTAAGTGAAATTTCAGGCTCAAACCCAACACCACCTCGGACCATTCCCACTCTCCTTTTTCTTTACATAATATGTTTACCATCTTAACCAATAGTTTGGCAAAGGCTAACTGGACAAAATAATTTCAGGATTTCTGAAGTGATGACAATAATCCCTGCAAAAAAAGAAGTAATGACAATAATCAAGTAAGCTCTTGTCAAGTCCAAAGTGCATATGAGCTCTCAGGTGCTACGCCCCCCTATATTCAGAAAGTAATTTAGTAATTTAAAAAAAACTGGAACTTTTTATGGAATCAAGCATGACCAAGTATTGCACTCGTATAAAAAAAATAAACGGGGAATGACCTTCATTGCATCCAGGATCAAAGATTTCCCAAAAAATGCTAGATAAAAATACTATTTATGCTATATTGTCGTCATTTTTTTTTGCCCTGAAGTCAACAGGAATAATTCCTTGGCCAAACTTTTTATACTAGTACATTACCTAGTCGTATTGGATCCTAAAAAATTTCTGCCATTTTTTTATCCTTAAAAAAAATTAAATTGTTTTTTAATATAGGAGTGTGGAGCACCGGAGTGCTCCTAATCCACTCCCCCTGTGAGGTTAACTAAGTTGCGATCCGTATCCTACAACGACCATTTCTGATAACATTTCCAGTTTCACATTACAAATTTAGTATATCATCGATCGAACGAGATGTTTTCCTTGGTGGACTTCGGATAAACTAAAAGGGATGAAAATTAGTTCAAGTTCATGGAGCTGCACTAAATGTCTTGAGAGCTAGAAACGGGTATCCAATCCAAACAGAAGTATGCATATCAGATTCTGACAATTTCTCTGATATGGTTTTCATGCTCAGCCGGCCAAGACGTGAAGGGCACTACACTTAGTCGCTGGGAGCTCACAACATTCTTTTCAACACGCCAGTTAGTCCTTTTTACACACCAGTTAGTTGATCAGATGACAAAGATAACATCAGAAGAACAGCCCCTATCCTAATCATCGTCGAGCTACATATTGTCGAAGATTGTCGTGCTAGAGTGCCGATTTAATTTGACATACACCCTAATGTATGTTCAAAACCACTTTCGAAATGGATCTGAACGATTCTTCAGAGTTCAGAAGTGCTTGAACTGCACATATCTAACCTGCAAGTCTGATGAGAATTTTGAGTTACTTCCCCTGAACTTGTGGTATTGAATGTTCAATTTTGTCATGGGACTTGTGTGTGAACCTTCACAGCCCAATTGACTGCAAAAGCATAAATGACCTCGTGTAAAATGGAGTACATCCAAGATTGCTTGGAACTATGAATCTTCATGCATTCCATATTCAGAACCATATGTAGTTGCTACTGTTCCAAAATAAAATGTATAGTTTCTACTGAAAACCATATGACCAAACCTATACGTACCAGGTTTCTGTTTTCTGTGAGCAGCTCTTCAGACTGTTAACACAACAGGAACCAGCGCACCAACACCATTTTCTTTCAGTCTTTCTTGAGAAGAGAGGTTGAACATCTTAACTGCAGCACAATTTTGCGGCAGAACATGCTCTCGACGGACAAAAGAATTAACATTGCTCGATCAAACCAACATTACAAATTGAAGAGGAGTTAAAAACATCACGGAAGCAGCACGAATCCTTTGCTGCTACCCGCAAGAACTGCTCTCCTAATCGGCCAGTAACCATTTTTTTCTTGCTTCGGCGTCAGTTCCTCCAGAACAGGAAGGGCACCTTCACGTCGCACGACCTGGACACCACCTTGGCGCTGGCGGCGAGCCTGTCCACCGCCATGGCGCACCGCACCGTCACCGGCAGGGCCCACGTCCTCACGCCGCCGAGCTGCAGCCGCACGGGCACGGTGATGTCCACGTCGAACGGCACCGACTTGAGCCGCTCCGCCGCGGCCATCTGCCCGCGCTCGCGCTCCGAGAACCGTATCCCGGCGCCCTTGGCCCTCGCCACGAACACCGTCACGTTCCCGGGCGCCTGGTAGAAGGCCGGCCACGCGCCGTCCGCCAGGCTCACGCCCTCGTACGACACGGCGACGCGGCTCCCGGCGCTCTCGTAGTGCACGCCGACCTTGCCGTTGGCGCTGTTGTCGGCGCGGACGGTCGCGGCGAACCCCGGCGAGATCGCGCCGGGGGCCGAGGCGTTGCCGACGCCGGCGAGGCCCGACACGGCGAGGGACACGACCGAGTACGCCGGCTGCCTGGGCTTGAACGCGAGGTACACGGCCCCGACGGCGGCGGCGAGGAGGACGGCGAGGGAGAGGAGTGCGACGGCGAGGTAGAGGCACGCGCGGAGGCAGGAGCAGCCGGCGCGGCGCTTGGCGCGGCGGGTGTAGTGCTGGAAGAGGCGCGCGTTCTCCGGCGGCGGCACGCGGAAGACCTTGTCCTTGGGCACCTGCACCACGTACGTGCCGGGCTGCGGCGGCGGCGGCTTTTGGGGCGGCGGCGGCGGGATGGGCTTCTCGAAGTGGAAGCTGTAGAGCGGGCTGGAGGAGGGGTCGGAGGAGGAGTATGCGTACTCGCCGGAGAAGTCGGAGCTGGTGGCCGCCGGGTGGACGCGGCCGTCGTTCATCATCGGCCGCTCCTGCTCCTCACGGCGCGCGTGCGAATCAATCTGCAACATCAGCATCGTTGGCGCGACACTGTCAGTTTCTGTTGATGTGCTTTGGCACATTCCAAACTGGTAAGGCATGCATCGATCGCCACATTCACAATAATCGACAAACGTATCAAAAGTGCGAACAAAATCAGGCCAAGAACCACAACCGCGGCGGACCGGGCCGGAGATCGGGATGACGGCGACGCACCTTGTATGGCTGCCTGTGGTCGCCGGCGTTGTTTCTCCCTTGTTGCGGAGGAAGGAGGAGGAAACGTGCTGGGAGGTAATGACGGGAGAGAGAGAGAGAGAGAGAGAGACGAGGAGGGTCGGTGGCGAAGGCGGTTATATAGAGCGCGGCCGGCGGGTTTGTGAAGGCCGGCTGCTTGCTGTCGAAGGAGGGGGGCGGCGGACTGGACTGGACTGGAAACCGCGTGGCGGTCGCGGCTGCGGGTTTATGGAAGGTTTTGATTGACGTGGGAACAAAGGTGTGGAATCCATACTGGACTCACCGCATGCATGGCAAGGCATGCTGGCAAACGCAAACAGACAGCTGGGTCCATCGGCGTCCGGTGAATAGGGGTAGTTCGAGGGGACACGCATCGCATGGTGAACCCGGACCCAGAGGGGACACGCACCGCATGCATGGCAAGGCATGGAGTATCGTCACAACATGCACACACATTTCGCTTCGCTGTGCCAACGCGTCGTGTGTTGTATGCATTTCATGGTGACCAGAGCAGGCCGGCGGCGAGAACTGAGCCTAGCTTGGATGTTTGTGCTCAAAATCATCTTGTTCAATTTTTAAACTTGATATTTGCATCCGTCTTTCCGGACTGTACACCGGATATAACTTCATGAATCTTAAGGTGATGTATTGGATGTGTTTGAAAAAAAAGGCAGGCGGGCTTTCGGAGCGGCGGCAGCTGTTTCGCAATTGACAGCTAGCTCATGGCACGCGGCTGGGTGCAGTCGTGCACTGCACACGGGTGGGGCAGGCGGCGAGAACCAGCAGAGGCGGCGCGGGAGGGCACGCACACAGGTAGGCAACGCGACCCACGTGAATTAGCAGCAGCTTGGTCCAAAACGTCACGTCAGCTACAAGCTCTTGGAGCCGAAAATTAATTAATAGTGCTACTGGTGTAGTGCATAATCCAATATTTACGCAGTCAGTGGATAGATCAATAGAGTATCGTGGTCAGGAAGGCTCGTACCATGATGGTCCATGACCGAGTGATGCGTGCCCACGCTCGATCGCGCTGCCGGCGAGGCCGCGCCGCGTCTTCCTCATAGTCGTGCGTGGTACTACTCCACTGCTGCTAATTGAGAGACGAAACCAGTTTGCTCTTGTCCCAAGCCTAGTAGCCTACGAGAGATCGATTTTTGTTTAGGCTGGTCAAAATAGTGGGGGAGTAACTTAATATACTACTGTACTAGTCTATATTAACTGACGAGTCCTTCTTTGTAATTAACTTCAGTTTTCTATTTTTAATTACTAATTATCTAATTAACTTTTGGCATGGATCGCCAGAGCAACTCCATATTACCGACCCAAATAAACAGCGTTTTTGTTCGTTTTTTGTCCGTTTGGATCAACCGTCCACTCAACGCTCGTCCTATTTAAAATTTGGATCGATCAAACGTCGAACACGTTGATCCATTTTCGTCCGCTTAGTCGGTAAGCATCCATTTTGAATCGAATTTGAATATTATTTTTATATCAAATGCAACATACATTTTTACCAATTCTTCGCTACGAATATAATGTCTAAAAAACAAGAAACGCAATTAGATATTTTAAAAGATGTCCAACTTTTTTAACTGCTCCTACTAGTTGGATTAGGACTAAGATCTTCTCTATGTCTTCGTTGTTGATACGTGGATTCTTGAACACAACGTCTTTTTTCTTCGATTGTAAGGAATTAGACGTTGCTTCCCCTTTGGTCTTCTTTTAGTCTTATCTATACCTTCAATTCTAGATAAAAGTGCACGGACATCTAGCAATTTTTGTGAGATCAATAGATCAATGTATTTTCTTCCCGATACCAAAAATTGCATCCATCCTACACACAATATTAAGCAAATATAAGCTACCGAAATCGCATCAAGCAAAGAGCAAATGGCCGAACAAAAATCGTACCCCATCGTTTTTGCACTTCACGGACACCCAACCGGGATGTTCCGTCATCCAAGAAACGTGTTGGACAACTTGCAGCGAGCAGTCGTCACACTATGAACGGGAAAGATGAACCGACAAGCTTTTGGGCTAACGTCGAGCGAGGGCGGCTGCCGGTCGTCGCCTTACCAGCGAACCGGCGACGGGTCAGACCCGAGCGGCTAGAGGCGAACTAAGCACCTGCATGTAGCACCAAGGGACTGCGCGGACCTGGTGGACCGACAACCGGCCAGTCCATGGCAAACGCAGTCCGTCGGCAGCTTGATTCGGCAAATCCCGCTAGCAGGATGTGCAAAATTTCACCAAATCCCACCACCGCCGCAGATCCACCAATAGGCTTCCCGCACCGGGATGAAGGAGACACCCTGCCGATGGATTTGCTGCTAGAGAGCTAGGGTGGCCGGGGGGGGGGGGATGGGGTCGCGGGCCTAGGGTTTGTGTGCTAGCGGGCGGCGGGTCTGGGGGGAGGGGATAAGAAGGAGAGACTATAACGCCGACTAGCAGGCTAAGGAAGTAGAACGCGGGCGAGGCGCGTATCTGCTCCATGTCCGGGGTGATGCAAATGATGCCCAAATTTGCGTCCAGAATGGGTCGCAAGCGGACGAAAAACGGACGCACGTCCATTTGAGTCGGCGCGTTGGGCCGACTTTTCTATCCGCCACGACCCACACGAACGTGTACGGACAAAATTGGTCGGCGTGGTTGAGTTGCTCTTAGGAATCGATTCTTGCCTTCTGAGTTAAAGATCACAATATAGTTGTTTTATTGGACAAAACATAAGACAAGGTGAGCTAGACACTTTGTCTAATTGTCTAACATTGAAGCATAAGTTTTAATTAATACCGGGTGATGTATAATTTTAATTTTATTTTATTCATATTTTGTATCTTGTATTTTAATAATTTAAATTTTAGTCATCATGGAAAAACACATGCCTACAAGCGCAATAGAAAAGAAAGAGAAAAAAAATAATTAATTAATCTTATAAAGGTGGTATGATCACGCTTTTTATATACCCAGTTATTAAATAAGACACACATCATATTTTTTGTGCGAGGTATATAAACAATGTAATTGCTCATTAGTTCGTGTTTTTAGTTTGATAGGGCCCATTTTTCATTTCGCACGGTTCTGGAATTTGCCGGCCCGGCTGTGACATTACTATCTTCAGAGTTTATGATCTCGTCGGTGTGATGACATATGAATCTTCATTTATTACTTTGTAAACCCATTTTGTGTTGAGGAACCCTATATAATGATAATTATGTTAATCTTGGGTAGGAATTTGCATGACAACTTTCTGCTGGTGAGACAGGTGGCTAAGAAGATCTATTCCCATAACGAGAAGGGCGTGTTCCTCAAGCTTGATATCACAAGAGCCTTGGACACCGTATCATGGCCTTTCCTTTTTGAGATTCTGCGAAAAAAGGGATTCGGATCAACTTGGCTGAGATGGATGGCGATCCTGCTTCATACTGCATCCACTAAGGTGACTATCAATGGCGTGCCAGGTCGAAGCTTTGCCCACAATTGTGGGTTGAGGCAGGGAAGTCCTATCTCCCCCTTTTCTTTGTGATTGCCATGGAGTCACTTGTGACGATGTTCATTAAGGCCATGCACGAGGGTACGGTCAGCTCTTTCCACGATATCACGACCACTCAGCGGCTTTCGATCTATGCGGGCGATGTGGCTCTTTTCATCAAGCCTACCACCTTAGATCTGAGTTTCGATCCATCTGTCGTGGACATCTTTGGTAAGGCATCAAGACTGAGGTCCAATTACAGGAAGTCTTTGCTACGGCAACAGACAACAGCGCCAGAAATTGACACGTTGACGGAGACTGGGCTTGCGTTGGTTTTTCCCTTGAAGATGAAAGGGTGATGCAGCACAGGAGCAGTAAGTATTTCCCTCAGTTTGAGAACCAAGGTATCTATCCAGAAGGAGGGTCTCGTCAAGTCCAGAGTACCTACGCAAACACAAACAAGCTTGCACCCAATGCTTCAAAGGGGTTGTCAATCCCTTCAAGATTGTTTACAAAGTGAGATCTGAAGGCGGAAAGTGCAACGAAGTAAAAAGTATAAGGCTGAAAATATGGTGTGGAGTAGACCCTCGGGGCCATAGCTTTGACTAGAGGCTTCTCTCAGAATAGCAAATATCACGGTGGGTGAACAAATTACTGTCGAGCAATTGATAGAACCGCGCAAAGTCATGACGATATCTAAGGCAATGATCATACATATAGGCATCACGTCCGAGACAAGTAGACCGATACTTTCTGCTTCTACTACTATTACTCCACACATCGACCGCTATCCAGCATGCATCTAGTGTATTGAGTTCATGACGAACAGAGTAACGCCTTAAGCAAGATGACATGATGTAGAGGGATAATCTCAAACCAATGATGAAAACCCCATCTTTTTACCCTTGATGGCAACAACTCGATGGGTGCCTCGCTACCCCTTCTGTCACCAGGTGAGGTCACCGCACGGTATGAACCCAAAACCAAGCACTTCTCCCATTGCAAGAATCATAGATCTAGTTGGCCAGACAAAACCTACAACTCGAAGAGAATTACAAGGATATGAAATCATGCATAAGAGAGATCAGAAGAAACTCAAATAAGATTCATAGATAATCTGATCATAAATCCACAATTCATCGGATCTCGACAAACACACCGCAAAAGAAGATTACATCGGATAGATCTCCATGAAGATCATGGAGAACTTTGTATTGAAGATCCAAGAGAGAGAAGAAGCCATCTAGTTACTAGCTATGGACCCGTAAGTCTATGGTGAACTACTCACGCATCATCGGAGAGGTCATGGTATTGATGAAGAAGCCCTCCGTATCTGAATTCCCCCTCCGGCAGGGCACCAGAACGTGCCCCAGATGGGATCTTGCGGAGATAGAAGCTTGCGGTGGCGGAAAAGTACTTTCGATGATCTCTTGATTTTTTTGGGATTTTTAGGGAATATATAGGCGCAACCCGTAGGGCAGAGGGCGTCCTGGGGGCCCACAAGCCTGTGGGCCGCGACCTCCCCCCTGGCCACGGGGTGAGGGCTTGGGGGTCCCGTGGGGCCCCCTGCCTTGGCTCCCAAGCCTCCTGGTCTTCTTCCGTTACGGAAAAATTCTTTTCGGGGATTTTATTCCGTTTGGACTCCGTTTCAAAATCTCCTCTGAAAGGGGTCAAAAACATGGAAAAACAGGAACTGGCACTTGGCACTGAATTAATAATTTAGTCCCAAAAAATATATAAAAGGCATGCGAAACATCCAAAGTTTGACAAGATAATAGCATGAAACCATAAAAAATTATAGATACGTTGGAGACGTATCAAGCATCCCCAAGCTTAACTCCTGCTCGTCCTCGAGTAGGGAAGTGATAAAGAATGAATTTTTGATGTGGAATGCTACCTAGCATAGTTTTCCTTTGCAACTTCTTTCACATGACATGAATGTTCAGATCCGTAAGATTCAAAATAGTAGTTTGCTATTGACATGAAAACAATAATACTTCAAGCAAACTAGCAAAGTAATCATGAACTTTCAAAATAACAAGGCCAAGGGAAGTTATCCCTACAAAATCATATAGTCTGGCTATGCTCCATCATCCTCACACAACCAATGTAAATCATGCACAACCCCGTTATTGGCCAAGTAATTGTTTTCGCACTCTTACTTTCTCAAACTTTTTATAACTATCACGCAATACATGAGTGCGAGCCATGGATATAGCACTATAAGTGGAATAGAGTGTGGTGGTGGTTGTGAGACAAAAAGGAGGAGATGGTCACATTGACTCGGCGTATCAAAAGGCTATGGAGATGCCCATTAATAGATATCAATGTGAATGAGTAGGGATTGCCATACAAGAGATGCACTAGAGCTATAAGTATGTGAAAGCTCAAAAGGAGAACTAGTGGGTGTGCATCCAACTTGCTTGCTCACGAAGACCTAGGGCAATTTTGAGGAAGCCCATCTGATGGGGTTATAGTCCTAGGGTAGGGTCATAGGCCTGCCCTATAAGTCCTACCCAAGGACTACCCCTCATAAGGGACAAGACCCTTAGTCAGTTCCGACTGAATTAAGGAGTCCCCATCATCCAGTCGGCAACGGGTCCTCGACCATCCAGTCGGAGACTAGCATTCGGAGAACATCCAACTAACCGACTGGCTGCCACTCGGGACATCGTAACCCCCCTGGAGGGAAACGGTCGTACGTTTCCCTATGCATTTATTAGCATTTAGGACGTACGTTACCGGTAACGTACGCATTCAATCGCCACTACTCCACCCCTGTACCAGAACCGTTGTGGAGGACAGCGCACTCTATATAAGCCACCCTACCCCTCTCGTGCAGGGGTTAGCAACTCATTTGTATTCCATATTCCACTCGACAACAAGCTCCCAGAGCACTGAGACGTAGGGCTATTACCTCCACCGCAGAGGGGCCTGAACTCATACAACCTCGCCGTAGCTGAGGCTCTGCCCGTCCTTTTCGTACCCTACACATCTACTGTCAGGCTTATACCCACGACAGTTGGCGCCCACCGCGGGGCAGCGTCTAAGCGACTTCCAGCGAGTTTGCGACTACTTCCTTCCGTCATGTCGTCCGGTGGAGATTCGAGCATGGGTCACCAGATGTTCTTCGGCGCTCTCTCCTTCATCGTCGACGATTCGGCGTGGCTTCGGGATGCGCCTCTCGACGTCGAGGCGCTTCCCCGTCGTGGGGCTACGCACTTCCGTGCCGGCGCCCGCGGCATTCTTCTTCTCCAACAGTCGACTCCGGTGTCGACCTACACCGCCGTCACGCGCCGCAGCAAGCGGTCCCACCGTCCGCGACTTCAGCGTTGGGTGCAGCACGCCCAGGCGTGCCAAAACGCGTCTTCACAAGTGGCGGTTCTAGAGTCTGTTGTGGTTGCCCCGCAGTCCCAACACTCGGGCTCGATTCCGACTGAGTTTCCTTCCGAATACGCGGGTCACGGGCCTGCAGCAGAAGTACACATGGCCAACTCCCATGAAGATCCCCGCCAAGCTGGCCGGAACGAGCACGAGATCGGCGAAACGTCCGGCGCGCGTCGTCCGCCTCGCCGTTCTGCCAGTCGACACACTCGGCGGAGCAACGTGGAGTTGTTCCGCACACCCCTCCTCAACTTGGCTGCAACTGCCAAGATAGCCGATTCCCTCCAGCCGACTGATTCAGAGGCTGGTAGGGGAATCGAGCAGATCCGAGCCCTGTTGCACACGGCGCAGCAGCAGAATTCGGCAGTCTCCCAGTCGCATAACAGGATCCATAATAGTTCCGTTCATGCGAATACGCATCGGTCGGTTCACAGCCCTGGTTCCCATCAGCGGCACAGAGGAGGCAGCCGTTCCCTAAATCACGAAGATCGCCGCCGTTCACGCACCCCTCCGCGGGGTGGGCCCTACGGGCCCTGACATCATGATGATCGGCGTTCAGTTGGTGACACTTACAACCCAAGGCCTGACGCAAGAGGGCGTATCGCTCAGCGAAGGGTCGACAGGGGCCGAGCCCACCGCTAGGGTTATGATATGGACCGTCCGAGTGGAGGCAGGACCATCGTGTCTGATCCCGAGTGTTTCAGTTGAGCCATCCGTTCGGCTGACATCCCGCCAAACTTCAGATTGGCGATGGGAATCAGCAAGTTTACAGGAGAGTCCAAGCCAGAAACGTGGCTGGATGACTACCGAGTGGCAGTCCAGATCGGAGGAGGGGACGACCATGTCGCCATGAAGCACCTCCCTCTGATGCTCGACGGCTCGGCTCGAGCGTGGCTGAACCAGTTGGCCCCCTCAAGCATCTACAGCTGGGCAGATCTGGCCCGGGTGTTCATCAGGACCTTCGAAGGGACGTGCAAGTGCCCTGCTGGCCTCATGGAGCTCCAGCACTGCGTCCAGAAACAGAATGAGCCCCTGCGAGACTTCATTCAACGTTGGACAACTCTCTACCACACGGTGGAGAACGTCACCGAGCATCAAGCAGTCTGCGCCTTCAAGGCAGGCGTGCGGTACAGAGATTTGTACCTGAAGTTCGGCCGAACAGGCGACATCTCCATGAGCAAGATGATGGAGATAGCGACGCGCTATGCTAATGGCGAAGAAGAAGACCGCATCCGAAGCGGCAAGCACAAAACAGTCGCTGATGGAGATGGGGGCAACACTCGGAAGCAGAAGCAGAAAGCTCCGACTGCTCCGCAAGCAGAAGCTGCAGCCGTAACCAATGCCAAGTTCAAGGGCAAAGGGAAGGCTCAGTTCACCCCCAAGAAGAAGCAGTTCAATAACCCCATCCTGGACCAGCCATGTCCGGTTCATACGAAGATGGATGAAGAGGGCAACCCCATATATGCGAAGCGTACCACTCGACAGTGTCGCCTCCTGATCCAGGGGTTCGGCGAAGGGCAACCGAGGGAAAAGGAGAACGAACAGGAAGAGGAGGATAAGGAGGATCCGTTCCCCCAAGTCCATGCAACTCTCATGATTTTTGCTGACGTTGAGAGCAAGAGTCGACTGAAGCTGGTGAACACAGAGGTGAACATGGCCACCCCCACCAACCCCAAGTTCCTCAAATGGTCTCAGACTGCGATCACCTTCGACCAGTCGGATCATCCGGCACATGTACCCACCCCGGGGAGACAGGCTCTGGTCGTCGACCCGGTGGTGGAAGGAGTTCGACTGCGCAAAGTCCTCATGGACGACGGCAGTGGCTTGAACATCATGTACGCCAACACACTCAAGGGGATGGGCATCCCGATGTCCAAATTCAGCGAGAGCAGCATGCAGTTCCATGGAGTCGTCCCTGGACGGAAGGCCAAGTCACTCGGTCAGATCACGTTGGACGTCGTTTTCGGCTCCGACAAGAACTTCTGCAAGGAAAAGCTGACGTTCGAAGTGGTCGACTTCCAGAGCGCTTATCACGCAATTCCGGGCCGCCCAGCGTATGCACGTTTCATGGCCCGTCCATGTTACGTATACCTGAAGCTGAAGATGCCAGGCCCGAAGGGTGTGATCACCATCACAGGCAATCGGCAGCGAGCCGAAGAGTGTCTACAGCAGGGATCAAGAATCACCGACCAGCAGATGGCCGTCCTCGAGCTTGACGAGTATAAGAAAACAGTCGACCCCGCCGACCTGATGCGCTTGAAGAAGCCAGCTTCAGAGTCTGCATTCCAGTCGGCAGGAGAGACGAAGAAGGTCAGCATCCACCCAACAGACGCCACTGCTGCCCCGACGAACATCTCCACCACCCTCGATCCTAAATAGGAATCCGAGCTCACCCAATTCCTCCGTGAGAACTGGGACATCTTCGCATGGAAACCCTCTGACATGCCAGGTGTACCCAGGGAGTTGGCTGAGCACCGACTGCACGTGGATTCCACTGCTCGGCCTGTCCGAGAGCGCCTGCGCCGGTCCGCCGAGCACAAGAGGAAGGCAACCGGGGAAGAGGTGGCCAAGCTGCTGGCGGCCAACTTCATTCGTGAGGTTCACCACTCCGAGTGGCTCGCCAATGTTGTCATGGTGCCCAAGAAGGATAAGTCGCTCCGAATGTGCGTCGACTTCAAGCATCTCAATAAGGTCTGCCCGAAAGACCATTTTCCGCTCCCCCGCATAGATCAAATTGTCGATTCGACTGCGGGTTGCGAGCATCTGTCATTTCTTGATGCCTATTCGGGCTATCATCAGATCCGTCTGTGTGGTCCCGATGAGTTAAAAACAACCTTCATCACCCCATTCGGGTGCTTCTGCTACATCAGTATGCCATTCGACTTGAAGAATGCAGGAGCTACCTTTATGCGCATGATCCAAAAATGTCTCCTTGACCAGATCGGTCGGAATGTGGAGGCGTATATGGATGATATCGTAGTCAAGTCACGCAAAGGTTCCGACCTGCTGACTGACTTGGCAGAAACATTCGCCAACCTTCATAGGTACGATATCAAGCTCAACCCCGCCAAATGTTCATTCGGTGTTCCCAGCGGAAAGTTACTCGGTTTCTTCGTTTCCGAACGAGGGATCGATGTCAACCCCGAAAAGATCGGGACCATCGTCCGAATGGAGAGGCCGGTCAGAATACACGATGTTCAACGGCTCACAGGTTGCCTAGCGGCTTTGAGCAGGTTCATCAGTCGACTCGGCGAGAAAGCACTTCCTCTGTACCGACTCATGAAGAAATCAGATACTTTCGAGTGGACAGACGAAGCCCAAGTCGCATTCGACGACCTCAAAGTCCTACTTTCCACCCAGCCGGTTCTTACTGCTCCGCTCAGTAAAGAGCCCCTTCTTCTGCACATCGCGGCTACAAATCAAGTCGTTAGTACTGTTCTTACAGTCGAACGAGAAGAAGAAGGCAAAGCATACAAAGTTCAGCGGCCAGTGTACTACATCTCCGAAGTCCTGACTCCTTCCAAGCAGAGGTATCCCCACTATCAAAAGCTTATCTACGGGATCTACATGACTGCAAAGAAGGCGGCCCATTATTTCCAAGACCACTCGGTGTCTGTCGTTTCTGATGCTCCGTTGTCGGAAATTCTCCACAATCGAGACGCGTCAGGCCGAGTGGCGAAGTGGGCGATGGAGATGCTGTACTGCGATATCAAGTTCGAGGCCAAGAAAGCGATTAAGTCTCAAGCTCTGGCTGACTTCATAGCAGAATGGGTAGAACAACAGCAACCGACCCACATCTACTCGGCCCATTGGACAATGTTCTTCGATGGGTCCAAGATGTTGAATGGCTCCGGCACTGGCGTTGTGATCATATCGCCAAAGGGCGACAAACTCAAGTACGTGCTATAGACACACTTCGATTCCTCCAACAACGAGGCAGAGTATGAAGCTCTCCTCTACGGGTTGCGTATGGCTATCTCACTCGGCGTCCGTCGCCTGATGGTCTACGGCGATTCGGATTTGGTGGTCAATCAAGTGATGAAAGAGTGGGACGTCAGGAACCCCACCATGACCACATACTGCAATGCAGTGAGGAAGCTTGAGAAGAAGTTTGAAGGTCTAGAACTTCACCATGTTCCAAGACTGAAGAACCAAGCAGCGGATGAGTTGGCAAAACTCGGATCCACTCGGAGAGCAGTCCCGAGTGACGTCTGCCTCGAGCACCTCCACCTTCCCTCAGTCAAAGAAGATCCTTTTACAGAGGAACCAGTACAACCAAAGAGTTCAACAGATCCGACTGAAGTCGATGTACCTGCTGTGGTTGATCTGGTCATGGAGATTCTTGCTGTCATCCCCGATTGGACTGTGCCGATCATTGCATATATCCTGAGGCAGGAACTACCAGAAGACGAAGTCCAGGCCAGGCAGATAGTCCGCAGGTCGAAGTCATTCACTGTCATTGATGGCCAATTGTACAAAGAAAGTATCTCAGGCGTTCTTCAACGATGCATCTCCCCAGAGGAGGGGCAGCTGATTCTGGAGGATATTCACTCGGGGACCTGCGGTCATCATGCTTCTTCGAGAGCAATCGTCGCCAAGGCATTCAGGGCTGGTTTCTTCTGGCTGCAGGCTAACGAGATGGCTAAAGATATGGTCGACCGATGTGAGGGCTGCCAGTTCTACTCCAACAAGTCCCACAAGCCGGCGTCTGCGTTGAAGACGATCCCTCTTGTGTGGCCGTTTGCAGTGTGGGATTAGATACAGTCGGCCCATTCAAGACAGGCCAAGGTGGATACACACATCTGTTGGTGGCAGTCGACAAGTTCACGAAATGGATCGAAGCGAAGCCCATCAAGAAGCTCGACGCCTCAACAGCCGTCAAGTTTGTCAGGGACATCATCTTCAGATTCGGTGTACCTCACAGCATAATCACGGACAACAGGACAAACTTTGACTCGGACAGATTCAAAGGTTTCTGTACAAGCCAAGGTATCCGAGTGGACTTTGCTTCCATGGCGCACCCGCAGTCCAATGGACAAGCAGAGCGGGCGAACGGACTTATTTTACAAGGTTTGAAGCCCCGACTTCTGCGAGAGATAGGACATGCCGCTGGCGCTTGGGTCACCGAGCTACCTTCAGTGCTTTGGGGTCTTCGCACAACCCCGAACAGATCTACAAGGCGATCACCATTCTTCCTCGTCTACGGAGTAGAAGCAGTCCTTCCGATTGACTTACTTCACAACGCTCCACGAGTCAAACTCTTCTCCGAAGCTGAAGCAGAACAAGCAAGGCAAGACGGAGTGGACCTTCTAGAGGAGGAGCGCGAGATGGCACTGACTCGCTCAACCATTTATCAACAAGATCTGCGGCGTTTTCACGCGCGACACGTCAGGAGTCGTACGTTCCAAGCAGGCGACCTGGTGCTCCGAGTGGATCAGCAAAGACCTCACAAGTTGGCTCCTGCCTGGGAAGGACCCTTCATCATCTCAAAGGTGCTGAACAATGGAGCATACAGACTCTACAACGTCGACAGGAAGATAGACGAGCCGCGAGCATGGAACGGAGATCTCCTGAAGCGCTTCTACACGTGACCGTCGACTGAAGCAATGTAAAGAACAAGTATTGGTGAAATAATATAAAGCAGATTGAGTTTTTTGCAGGTTCAAAGTTCTTCCGCGGTCACAGACTCCGGTCTAAAAAAACAAACTTAGCTGCGATCCAGAATCGCCTAAGTATAAACTTTCTCCGAGTGTGTACTTAACGTCACAGTCGAGGACTTAGCTGCGATCCAGAATCGCCTAAGTATGAACTTTCTCCGAGTGTGCACTTAACGTCACACTCGGGGACTTAGCTGCGATCCAGAAGCGCCTAAGTATGAACTTTCTCCGAGTGTGCACTAAACGTCACACTCGGGGACTTAGCTGCGATCACGGATTGCCTAAGTATTACCTTTCTTCGAGTGTGCACTTAACGTCACACTCGGGGACTTACCTGCGATCACGAATTGCCTAAGTATTACCTTTCTTCGAGTGTGCACTTAACGTCACACTCGGGGACTTACCTGCGATCATGAATCGCCTAAGTTTTAACTTTCTTCGAGTGTGCACTTAACGCCACACTCGGGGACTTAGATGCGATGCAGAATCGCCTAAGCACCCACATGCCTTCGACTGTATCCTACAGGTACACTCGGGTAAACAACTGACAACTACATGAGTTGCAAACCCTCATTGAGGCTCATGTGGATGTCAAAACAACTGACAACTACATGAGTTGCAGACCCTTATTGAGGCTCATGCGGATGTCAAAACAACTGACAACTACATCAGTACCAACTCGCCCCGAGTGCGACCTGATAGTCGCACTCGACAACCTAGTTGCGATCCCGCATCGCCCAAGTACCCTTCAACCTCCGAGTACGCCCTACCGATCCACTCGGCGATCCTACGGATCCACTCCGTGACAATACAGATCCAATCGAAAATTCCTCGGACCCTCAATGAGGCTCATGCAGATGTCAAGACAACTGACATGTTCCGAATGTTTGCCTTTGGCTTCACCAAGAAACGCCAAACAAAAAACTCGAGTCAAAATTGCAACAGAAGAGCAAAAGATTCGATTCAAAGTTCAACCAAAGATAGTGGCTCGGTGTGGATCAGTCTTACCCACACCGAAACAAGAATGTGACGACCAACAGCAGTGACCAAAGTTTCTTACAAATCAACACTCGGCATACCGAGGATAAAGTTTTCTTACGCGTCGTCTGGATCGGCGCCAGGACTGGACGGCTCCACGAAGGTGTCCAGGCCGATTCCGTCGGCGATGCGATTGGCACTTTCAAGGAAGGTTTCCATGAAGTCTTCAAATTGAAGTTTCTTCGTGTTGGCGACCTTCAACGTTTTCAGCTTCTCCTCGCGCACCTCCTTGCAATGAACTCGGACCAAGGACAGAGCAACATCTGCACCACAACGAGCCACAGATTTCTTCCATGACTGCACTCGGTCGGGGACCTCCTCCAGTCGACTCAGCAAGTTTTCCATCTCCTGCCGCGACTCATCCTCAGGCCAAAGCTCCTTGTCGATCCGACCGACGACTTCCCTCAGTCGACCGATGAAAGGGCCAACTTTGCCCACGCGGATGTGCGCTCGGAGCAGATCTCGATTGGCGTCCTCGCCGAGTGGAACGTTCTCGCGAATCGACCGTTCCACATCAGCTGCTTCAGCTTCAGCGTCAATGCAAAAATCTGCAACAACAGGACAAGCAAACAATAAACGCCGAGTGTGACGCACATCCCACAACCACTCGGAAAAAGCAGGACTTACCAGCCAGACGCGTCATCATTTGCCGAGCCTAGTCACTGACGTATTTCTCCTGCGCTCTGCACCGTTTGTTCAGCACGTCCATTTGTCCCATCAGAGCAGTCCTTTGTTTCCCCATCTTCTCAACTTCCTCAGTCAGCACTTTGTTCGCTTCACAAACCTCCTCCAACGACTTCTCTCGCTCCGCCAGAACCACCTTCATAGCATCCATTGCAAGCAGTGCCGCATCCCGCTCACCAGCAAACTGAATCTTCTCCGCCCTCAGAGTCTCATATGCTGTCCCCATTTCACAAGTTTTTTGCCAGCCAGCACCAAGAGACAATCAGATAATTCAACAATAAAAGTCTAAGTTCTTCAGACCCCTGCTGACACAAGCAGTCGACAGCGATCTCGGGGACTACACCCAGTGGGTTCACTGAGAGTGACCCCACTGGCATGCAACTCAAGCAGGCCCGCCCTATTGAGATACATGTTACCACCCATGCCTACGAGGCTAATACTACCCGACCTGAGTAAAATTACTCTCGGGGACTCTTACAGTAAGTGCACCCCGACTGCCACAACTGTTTGCAGTCGACCATACTATTTCAAGATCTGACCAAGGCAAAAACAATATGTATAAAGACAACTGCCGGTGCAAGCACTCGACAGAAGTCTCGGGGGCTACACCCACTGGGTTCACTCAGAGTGAACCCATTGCAAAAAAATCATCCGATATCCGAGAACACCCACTGGGTTACAAGAGAAAAGTAAATACTTACTAGCCCACTTACTCGGATACCTTCCCGCAGCTCCAAACTCCGCTGGTACAGGGATGCGATGGAGTCGTATGCCCTCTTGGCTTCTCCCGCCATCAGCTCCGCCTGCACCATGGCCCCCTTGGCCGCTCCCACTTGCTCCTCCGGGAGACGCTGGATGTTGAACTCGACGAGCCTGGCATCGTTGGAAGTTCCTGGGGCATCCCAAGTCCCGCTCCAGTAGGTTCATCAGCCACCAGCGCCGTTTCAGTCGGCGGCATCGCCTCGGTCGGCAGCACGTCTGCGGCGAGAGCAGTGACTGGAGGGGCAGCCTCGAGAATAGGCTCCACGGCTCGCTCAGGTCTCCCCTGGTCACGCTCGTCCACGCAAATCGTCCCTGATAGACCGAACGGCACGAGATCTCATAAAAAGAAAGAGGCCAGACTTAAGATAGAATTCGCGTCGCGATAGTATAACACTCTCGGAGTCACTACAACGCACCTGGCTGGGACGAGACGACGTTGTCCGCGTCCATGGGATCATCCTCTTGGCGCGCCGGAGAGGTGGCAGAGGTGGCAACCCTGTCGAGTGAAATTCATTCGACCTTCAAACAGGAGTTCAACCGAATATCATAAGAAGTTGGAGGAACAGAGCACTTACGTCGAGGTGACAGGAACGACGACCCTTATCCGCGGCAAAGCCTTCCGAGGTTTAGACCCACTCGGTTTGGCCGCCTTGGAAGGCTGACCCACGGGCTCGACAGCAGCGTCCCTGGCCCTCTTGGTGCTCCGAGCACTCGGAACCACAGGAGCAGTAGGCGGAGCACTCGAGGATGCCGGAGGGGCCGAAGGAACCGCAGGTTCATGTCGGCGCTTGGTCCGGTGCTCTGGCAGCGGAGGCGGCGAGTCCTGCTCCTTGTCATCCTCCTCTTCTTCACCAGACTCCTCCTCCGTCTCCCCACTGTCGGAGACATACTCGCCGCTCTCCACACTGCCCTCCTGGCTGCCTTCTTCCTCCTCCTCGTCCGGGTTCCCGTTCGAGACAGGAGAAAACCAGTTGGTCCACTTCTGAGTGAAAAACAGTCGGTGACATCAAACAACAGGCAGAGATTCAAGAAAGCGATAAAACTAAAACAGATACGTGCACTCGACAAATGGTATTCACCTGGTTCGGAGGAGGATTGTCCGCGCTGAAAGCCCTCACTCGCCGAGACCCTCTGGGGTTCTCACAGGCGCCTGTGATCTGGAGCACCCATGACGCCACCTTCTCCTCGGTCACGCTCAAGACGTTGGTCCTAGTGGAGTCTTCGGGCCCCGCGTAATGCCACATGGCGTGGTCGCGAGCCTGCAGTGGTTGTATGCGCCGACCAAGGAAAGTCTCCAGCAAATCCATGCCGGTGACCCCCCCTTCCGACGACGTCTACGAGTGCGTCAACCAGGGGCTGGATGTCGATCTTCTCCGTCTTCGTGAGCGCGAGCTGCTTAGGCGGAGCGGGACGATCTAAGCTAAAAGGAGGCAACCCTGTCGAGGCGTTCGGGCAGGCAACGTCTTGGCAGTAGAACCACGTCGAGTGCCAGTTCCTAACCGACTCACTCAGCTGAAGAGCAGGATAACTACTCCGACTCTTTTTCTGGAAACCTAAGCCTCCGCAGAGTTGGAGAAGATGAGTTTTATCATCCGACTGGCTGAGTCGTTTGATAGTTTGAGATCTAGCAGAGAATATATGTTTGAATAACCCCCAATGGGGGGGGGGGCAGCCGATGAAGCACTCGCACATAACTATGAAAGCGGAAAGATGGGCAATAGTATTCAGGGGAAAGTGGTGAAGCTATGCCCCGAAGTGGTTCATAATGCCCTTGAAGAAAGGATGCGGGGGCAGAGAGAAACCTCGATAGACATGGCTGAGCAACAGGACGCGCTCCCCCTCCCGGGGTGCCGGCTCGACCTCATTCTCCGCCGGCAGCCTCCAAGACTTGTGCACGATCATCCCGTCTTCCACCAGCTGCAGCAGATCCCCCTCCGTCACCGTGGAGGGGAGGAAGTCGCCTTGAATCCACCCCGCCGGCAACGGCCGCTGCCGCCGCTGAGCAGGAGCCGCCGCCTTCCCCTTCTTCTTCCTCGCCTCCATCTTGCTGGTCTGACCCTTGGTCATGGCGAAAGTTGCGAATCCGCAGAGGGGAAGGAGGAGTGGATAAGTTAGGTGCGCTGGAGGCGGCGAGGAGGACGAAGCAGAGGCAAGATTAGGTGCGCTGGAGACGGCGAGGAGGACGAAGCAAAGGCAAAAGATCCGGCGGGCGTAACGAAAAACCCTTGCCGCTCGGATTTAAATAAGGTTCCGACTGGGCCGCTGGCAGGTGGCCCCGAAACCTTATCCCCTGACCGACCGCGGCGATATCGGTGGAGAAGTTGAAGGCGCGAGAATCGAGGCGTCAGGCGCTACTTGAGCGCGCTGGCGTCATCCCCGCTGAGCGCGCGGAAACCAAAATTTGAGGATCCCGGAAAATCCGCTGCTGTCAATTGACTGGTCACGTCAAGAGATACCCTAGGAGCACTCGGTTTCCGACAGTTTGTTCCACAAAGATTTCCACTCAGATCGTTGGTCAAAAAAGATAAAATGGATCGAGGCAGACAACGCCAAAGTCGCATCCGTTCCAGTCAGATCCAAACCTCAAGCACAGTTTCGTCGTTCCAACCCCAATCCATTCGGGGACTAATGATGGGGTTATAGTCCTAGGGTAGGGTCATAGGCGTGCCCTATAAGTCCTACCCAAGTACTACCCCTCATACGGGACAAGACCCTTAGTCAGTTCCGACTGAATTAAGGAGTCCCCATCATCCAGTCGGCAACGGGTCCTCGACCATCCAGTCGGAGACTAGCATTCGGAGAACATCCAACTAACCGACCGGCTGCCACTCGGGACATCGTAACCCCCCTGGAGGGAAACGGTCGTACGTTTCCCCGTGCATTTATTAGCATTTAGGACGTACGTTACCGGTAACGTACGCATTCAATCGCCACTACTCCACCCCTGTACCAGAACCGTTGTGGAGGACATCGCACTCTATATAAGCCACCCTCCCCCTCTGGTGCAGGGGTTAGCAACTCATTTGTATTCCATATTCCACTCGACAACAAGCTCCCAGAGCACTGAGACGTAGGGCTATTACCTCCACCGCAGAGGGGCCTGAACTCATACAACCTCGCCGTAGCTGAGGCTCTGCCCGTCCTTTTCGTACCCTACACATCTACTGTCAGGCTTATACCCACGACACCATCATTGGAATTTACAAGCCAAGTTATATAATGAAGATTCCCACTAGCATATGGTAGTGACAAAGCAAGAATCTCTCAATCATGAAGAACTTGGTGCTATTATGGAGCACAAGTGTGGAAAAAGATAGTAGCATTGTCCCTTCTCTCTTTTTCTCTTTTTTTTCAATTGGGCTCTTAGGCCTCTTTTTTTCTCTTTTTATTTTATTTTTGGGCTCTTTGGCCTATTTTTTTATTCCTCACATGGGACAATGCTCTAATAATGATGATCATCACACTTTTATTTACTCACAACCCAAAATGATGATGACTCTATAGGAAATGCCTCCGGCAGTGTACCGGGATGTGCAACAATCTAGCATGGCGTTGATGTTGAAACATCTCGCTAGCTATCTTACGATCAAGCAATGGCAATATGAGAGTGACGACACAAGTCATGAGACGGAACGGTGGGAGTTGCATGGCAATATATCTCGGAATGGCTATGAAAATGCCATAGTAGGTAGGTATGTTGGCTGTTTTCAGGAAGGCATATGATGGGTTTGTGCACCGGCCAGAATTGCGCGACACTAGAGAGACTAGCAATGGTCTAAGGTGAAAGTGCATCTATACCATGGACTCACATTAGTCATGAAGAACTCACATACTTATTGCGGAAGTTTTTATTAGTAATCGAAACAAAGTGCTAAACGCATACTCCTAGGGGAAGGGTTGGTAGGTGTTAACCATCACGCAATCCCGACCTCAACACAAAGGATGACAATCAATAGATCAATTATGCTCCGACTTCCTAACATAGCGGTTCACCATACGTGCATGCTACGGGAATCAGTAACTTCAAGACATGTATTTCTAGATTCACAACACCCTACTAACATAGCTCTTAATATTACCAAATCCACGTCTCAAAACTAATTGAGAGGAATCAAAACTTCTCTTTCTACTCAATGCACATGAAGATGGAGGTTTATGCATTCTCTTTGGGTATATATCACATTTGGGACTACTTTCATAGCATAAGCCAACTACCAAATCACGCACCGCTGTGCTCTAAAAGATATAAGTGAAGCACAAAGAGCAAAAGTATCTAGCTCAAAAGATATAAGTGAAGCACTATGAGCATTCTAGCAAAAATTACGATGAGCGCATGTCTCTCTCTCTCAAAAAGGTGTGAAGCAAGGATGATTGTGACACAACAAAAAGAAAATACTCCTAAGATACAAGACGCTCCAAGCAAAACACATATCATGTGGTGAATAAAAATATAGCTCCAAGTAATGTTACCGATGGATTGAAGACGAAAGAGGGGATGCCTTCCCGGGGCATCCCCAAGCTTAGGCTTTTTGGTGTCCTTGAATTTGGCTTGGGATGCCTTGGGCCTCCCCAAGCTTGAGCTCTTTCCACTCCTTATCTCTTTGTCCATGAGAACATCACCCAAAACTTGAAAACTTCACAACACAAAACTTAAACAGAAACTCGTGATAACATTAGCACAAGAAAACAAACTACCACTTCTTTTTGGTACTGTAGCAACCTTGAATTCTATCTTTATTGGTGTTGGGATACTGTATTCTCACTTCTCCATGGCTAGTACCCCCGATACTAACCATAGTTTCATCCAAACAAGCAACCAACTCAACAAAAATAGAATCTGTCAAAAACAGACCAGTCTGTAGCAATTTGTATACTTCGTATACTTATGATAACTCAAAAAATCTGAAAAACTACGACGGCCTGGGAAAAAAGCATACCAACCACCAGAAAAAAGAATCAACTCAAAAGCTCTTTATGAATAAAAATGAAAAATCATCTCGTGAGCGAAAAGTTTCTATCTTTTTCCAGCAGGATCAAACAACCATTACCAAGACTAGTCATAAAGGTTTTGCTTGGCTCAAACACAAAAAAAAACACAAAATACACAATCACAACATAATTGTGATGGTGTGGACGCAGAAAACAGAAAGAAAAAGATAAATTCATTGGGTTGCCTCCCAACAAGCGCTATTGTTTAACGCCCTTAGCTAGGCATAAAAGCGATAGAATCATGTATCGTCGTCTTTGGTGCCCAAACCATAAGTGGCCCTCATCATGGATTCATAAGGCAATCTTATTTTCTTTCTAGGAAAGTGTTCCATGCCCTTCCTTAAAGGAAATTGAAATCTAATATTCCCTTCCTTCATATCGATGATAACACCGATAGTCCTTAGGAAAGGTCTACCAAGAATAATAGGGCATGTAGGATTGCAATCAATGTCAAGCATAATGAAATCCACGGGTACATAGTTCCTATTTGCAATAATAAGAACATCATTGATCCTTCCCATGTGTTTCTTGACAGTAGAATCAACAAGATGCAAATTAAGAGAACACTCTTCAATCTCATTAAAACCCAGAAAATCACATAAAGACTTTGGAATCGCAGAAACACTAGCACCCAAATCAGACAAAGCATTGCACTCATAGTTTTTGATTTTGATTTTGATGGTAGGTTCCCACTCATCATGAAGCTTTCCAGGGGTAGAGACTTCCAATTCAAGTTTCTCTTCAAGAGATTTTATCATAGCTTCGACGATATGATCGGTAAAGGCCTTGTTTTGGCTATAAGCATGTGTAGAGTTTAACATGGATTGCATCAAAGAAATGCATTCAATCAAGGAGCAATTATCATAATTGAATTCCTTGAAATCCACGGTAGTAATTTCATTACTACTCAAAGTTTTAACGTCTTCTACTCCACTTTCAATACTTTTAGCATCAAGATAGATGGACTCCGAATCATTGGGGCACTTTTCAAGCAAAGTGGATTCATATCCAGCCCCATAATCATTAGGTTTGACAGAAGAAAACAAAGATTCAATGGGAGTCACACCAAGCACTTTAAGATCTTCGTGATTCTCATCACGAGAACACGCCTTTTTAAGCCATTCATGTCTAACACGATTTTGGGCGGTTCTTTCTTAGCTCTCAATCATGGAAACACGCATAGCTTTCAAAGTTTCATCCATGTTGATTTTGGGAGGAGCAAATCTAACTTTCGAAGCATCAACATCACTAGACATTCTATCAACGCTCTTAGCCAAATCGTCAATTTTGAGTAGCTTTTCCTCTATGGACGCATTGAAAATCTTTTGAGAATTGATGAACTCTTTGATATTACTCTCTAGATCAGAGGGTAATCTATTGTAATTTCCAAGAGTATTGTTGTAGGCGTTGCCAAAATTATTAGAGGAGTTACTAGGAAAAGGCCTAGGAACATAGTTTCCTCTAAAAGCATTGTTGTTGCCAAAGTTATTCCTACCAACAAAATTAACGTCCAAGCTAGCGTTGCTACTCTAAATCAAAGAAGACAAGGGCATATCATTAGGATCCAAAGGAGCACTTCTACTAGCAACCAAATTCATTAACTCGTCCATCTTAGCACTCAACGAGTTAATTTCCTCTATAGCGTGTACCTTCTTACTAGCAGGTGACCTTTCAGTGTGCCACTGAGGGTAGTTTGTCATGATATTGTCTAGGAGTTTTGTGGCTTCCCCTAACATGATTTCCATGAACGTTCCACCTGAGGCGGAGTCCAAGATATTTCTAGAAGTGAAATTCAAGCCAGCGTAAAAGATTTGAATAATCATCCAAAGACTCAAGCCATGAGCGGGACAATTTCTAATCATTAATTTCATTCTGTCCCAAGATTGTGCAACGTGTTCATGATCAAGTTGCTTGAAATTCATGATATCATTACGGAGAGAGATAATCTTAGCCGGCGGAAAATACTTGCATATATAAGCATCTTTGCACTTATCCCAAGAATCGATACTATTTTTGGGCAAAGAAGAAAACCAAGTTTTTGCGCGATCTCGCAACGAAAAAGGAAAAAGCTTCAATTTAATCACGTCATTATCCACATCTCTCTTCTTTTGCATATCGCAAAGCTCAATGAAGGTATTGAGATGGGATGCGACATCTTCACTAGGAAAGCCGAAGAATTGCTCTTTCATAACAAGATTCAGCAAAGCGGCATTGATTTCGTATGGCTCCGCACTAGTGGCGGGAGCAATCGGAGTACTAATAAAATCATTATTGTTAGTATTCGAGAAGTCACAAAGTTTGGTGTTTTCATTCATGGTGACTTCGGCAAGCAAGCAAGCACACAAGCAAACAAAGAGAAAGCGGGGAAAAAGGGCGAATGAAAAGGCAAACAAAAAAGGCAAACGAAAAAGGCAAAAAGTGAAGTGGGGGAGAGGAAAACGAGAGGCAATTGGCAAACAAAGTAAATGCAAGAGATGAGTTTGCGACACCTACTTGGATGAGTTCTTGACTTGATCTTCCTCCCCGGCAACGGCGCCAGAAATTCTTCTGCTACGGCAACAGACAACAGCTCCAGAAATTGACACGTTGACGGAGACTGGGCTTGCGTTGGTTTTTCCCTTGAAGAGGAAAGGGTGATGCAGCACAGGAGCAGTAAGTATTTCCCTCAGTTTGAGAACCAAGGTATCGATCGAGAAGGAGAGTCTCGTCAAGTCCAGAGTACCTGCGCAAACACAAACAAGCTTGCACCCAACGCTTCAAAGGGGTTGTCAATCCCTTCAAGATTGTTTGCAAAGTGAGATCTGAAGGCGGAAAGTGCAACGAAGTAAAAAGTATAAGGCTGAAAATATGGTGTGGAGTAGACCCTGGGGGCCATAGCTTTCACTAGAGGCTTCTCTCAAAATAGCAAATATCACGGTGGGTGAACAAATTACTGTTGAGCAATTGATAGAACCACACAAAGTCATGACGGTATCTAAGGCAATGATCATACATATAGGCATCATGTCCGAGACAAGTAGACCGATACTTACTGCATCTACTACTATTACTCCACACATCGACTGCTATCCAACATGCATCTAGTGTATTGAGTTCATGACGAACAGAGTAACGCCTTAAGCAAGATGACATGATGTAGAGGGATAATCTCAAACAAATGATGAAACCCCCATGTTTTTACCCTTGATGGAAATAACACGATGCGTGCCTCGCTACCCCTTCTGTCACTGGGTGAGGTCACCGCACGGTATGAACCCAAAACCAAGCACTTCTCCTATTGCAAGAATCATAGATCTAGTTGGCCAGATCAAACCCACAATTCGAAGAGAATTACAAGGATATGAAATCATGCATAAGAGAGATCAGAAGAAACTCAAATAAGATTCATAGATAATTTGATGATGAATCCACAATTCATTGGATCTCGAAAAATGAACTGCAAAAGAAGATTACAACGGATAGATCTCCATGAAGATCATGGAGAACTTTGTATTGAAGATCCAAGAGAGAGAGAGAGAAGAAGCCATCTAGTTACTAGCTATGGACCCGTAGGTCTATGGTGAACTATTCACGCATCATCGGAGAGGTCATGGTGTTGATGAAGAAGCCCTCCGTATCCGAATCCCCCCTCTGGTAGGGCACCAGAACGTGCCCCAGATGGGATCTTGCGGAGACAGAAGCTTGCAGCGGCGGAAAAGTACTTTCGATGATCTCTTGATTTTTTTTGGGATTTTTAGGGAATATATAGGCGCAACCCCTAAGGCAGAGGGCGTCCAGGGGGCCCACAAGCCTGTGGGCCGCGGCCTCCCCCTGGCCGCGGGGTGAGGGCTTGTGGGGCCCCTGGGCCCCTGCCTTGGCTCCCAAGCCTTCCGATCTTCTTCCGTTATGGAAAAATTATTTTCAGGGATTTTATTCCGTTTGGACTCCGTTTCAAAATCTCCTATGAAAGGGGTCAAAAACATGGAAAAAACAGGAACTGACACTTGGCACTGAGTTAAATAAGTTAGTCCCAAAAAATATATAAAAGGCATGCAAAACATCCAAAGTTTGACAAGATAATAGCATAAAACCATCAAAAATTATAGATACGTTGGAGACGTATCAAGCATCCCCAAGCTTAACTCCTGCTCGTCCTCGAGTAGGGAAGTGATAAAGAATGAATTTTTGATGTGGAATGCTACCTAGCATAGTAGTCCTTTGCAACTTCTTTCACGTGACATGAATGTTCAGATCCGTAAGATTCAAAGCAATAGTTTGCTATTGACATGAAAACAATAATACTTCAAGCAAACTAGCAAATTAATCATGAACTTTCAAAATAACAAGGCCAAGGAAAGTTATCCCTACAAAATCATATAGTCTAGCTATGCTCCATCATCCTCACACAACTAATGTAAATCATGCACAACCCCGGTATTGGCCAAGTAATTGTTTTCGCACTCTTACTTTCTCAAACTTTTTATAACTATCACACAATACATGAGTGCGAGCCATGGATATAGCACTATAAGTGGAATAGGGTGTGGTGGTGGTTGTGATACAAAAAGGAGGAGATGGTCACATTGACTCGGCGTATCAAAAGGCTGTGGAGATGCCCATTAATAGATATCAATGTGAATGAGTAGGGATTGCCATACAAGAGATGCACTAGAGCTATAAGTATGTGAAAGCTCAAAAGGAGAACTAGTGGGTGTGCATCCAACTTGCTTGCTCACGAAGACCTAGGGAAATTTTGAGGAAGCCCATCATTGGAATATGCAAGCCAAGTTATATAATGAAGATTCCCACTAGCATATGGTAGTGACAAAGCAAGAATCTCTCAATGATGAAGAACTTGGTGCTATTATGGAGCACAAGTGTGGAAAAGATAGTAGCATTGTACCTTCTCTCTTTTTCTCTCTTTTTTTTATTTCAATTGGGCTCTTAGGCCTCTTTTTTCTCTTTTTTTGGGGCTCTTTGGCCTTTTTTATATTCCTCACATGGGACAATGCTCTAACAATGATGATCATCACACTTTTATTTACTCACAGCTCAAAATGATGATGACTCTATAGGAAATGCCTCCGACAGTGTACCGGGATGTGCAACGATCTAGCATGGCGTTGACGTTGAAACATCTCGCTAGCTATCTTACGATCATGCAATGGCAATATGAGAGTGACGGCACAAGTCATGAGACGGAACGGTGGGAGTTGCATGGCAATATATCTCGGAATGGCTATGAAAATGCCATAGTAGGTAGGTATGGTGGCTGTTTTGAGGAAGGCATATGGTGGGTTTGTGCACCGACGAGAATTGCGTGACACTAGAGAGGCTAGCAATGGTGGAAGGTGAAAGTGCATCTATACCATGGACTCACATTAGTCATGAAGAACTCACATACTTGTTGCGAAAGTTTTTATTAGTAATCGAAACAAAGTGCTAAACGCATACTCCTAAGGGAAGGGTTGGTAGGTGTTAACCATCGCGCGATCCCGACCTCAACACAAAGGATGACAATCAATAGATCAATTATGCTCCGACTTCCTAACATAGCGGTTCACCATACGTGCATGCTAGGGAATCACTAACTTCAACACAAGTATTTCTAGATTCACAACACCCTACTAACATAGCTCTTAATATTACCAAATCCATGTCTCAAAACTAATTGAGAGGAATCAAAACTTCTCTTTCTACTCAATGCACATGAACATGGAGGTTTTTGCATCCTCTTTGGGTACCTATCACATTTGGGACTACTTTCATAGCATAAGCCAACTACCAAATCACGCACCGCCGTGCTCTAAAAGATATAAGTGAAGCACAAAGAGCAAAAGTATCTAGCTCAAAAGATATAAGTCAAGCACTATGAGCATTCTAGCAAAAATCACGATGAGCGCATGTCTCTCTCTCTCAAAAAGGTGTGCATCAAGGATGATTGTGACACAATGATGTCAACTGTTCTTCCCCTTTGCAACGGCACCAGAAGAATGCTGTTAGCACTCTCGGGCAATCGAAACTAGGAGAATCTTGTTGATGCCCACCAGCGCGTGGGATTGTAGCAGTTTTCGAGGGTAGAGTATTCGACCCAAATTTGTTGATTCGCCAGGCAGGAGGTGAGATGATACTCTCAAGTATTAGCAGCTGAATTTATCAGATTCAACCACACCTGAAAGATTAGTATCTGCAAGCAAAGTAGTAACAACAAAGTAGCGAGTAACGACAGTGGCAAGGAACAACGGTAGTGATAGCAGTAGCAAGTAGCAACAGTAGCAAGAGACGGTAGTAGCAACAGTAGCAGCAGAGCAAGACAAGTAACAGCAGTAGCAACAGTAGTAGCAGCTGCAGAGCAAGACAAGTAACAACAGTAGCAACAGTAGTAGCAGCAGCAGAGCAAGACAAGTAACAGCAGTAGCAACAATAGTAGCAGCAGCAGAGCAAGACAAGTAACAACAGTAGCAACAAGAGTAGCAGCAGCAGAGCAAGACAAGTAACAACAGTAGAAATAGTAGGACAAACTCGTAGGCAATGGGTCGGTGATTTGTTTGGATGATATTCATCATGCAACAGCTATAGCACGGAGAGATATGTGGCTAGCTCCTGTTCGTCAATGTGATGTAGGCATGCATTCCGTGTGTCATCATACGTGCTTAGGTAAAAGAACTTGCATGCCATCTATTGTCCATCCCTCCCGTGGCAGCGGGGTCCAAAAGGAAACTACGGGATATTAAGGTTCTCCTTTCAATAAAGAACTGGACCAACACATTAGCACTTGGTGAACAAATGCACTCCTCAAACTATGGTCATCACCGGGAGTGGTTCCGGTTATTGTCACTCCGGGGTTGCCGGATCATAACACATAGTAGGTAACTACAACTTGCAAGATCGGATCTAAAACACACATATATTGGTGACAACATAATAATTTCAGATCTGAAATAATGGCACTCGGGCCCTAGTGACAAGCATTAAGCATGGAAAAGTAGTAGCAACATCAATCTCATAACATAGTGGATACTAGGGATCAATCCCCATCAAAACTAACTCGATTACATGATAGATCTCATCCTACTCATCACCGCCCAGCGAGCCTACGAATAGATTACTCACGAACGACGAAGAGCTTCATGGAGTTGGAGAGGGAAGAAGGTTGATGATGACGATGGCGGCGATTTCCCCTCTCCGGAGCCCAAGACGGACTCCAAATCTGCCCTCCAGATGAAGAATAGGTGGTGGCGGCGCCTCCATATCGTAAACGCGACGAAAACTTGTCTTTTTTATTTTTCTAGGACGAAAGGGAACTTATAGACCTGAGGTTGGGGGCGGCAGAGCCGTGTGGGCCCCACAAGCCTGCCCACCGCCACCAGGGGGGTTGTGGCGGAGCCAGGGCTTGTGGCCCACTGGCCCACCCCCTTAGGTGGAACTTGGCGCAAATATTTTTCATATTTTCCAAAACTGCTCCCCGTAGATTTTCAGGACGTTTGGAGAACTTTGATTTCTGCACAAAAATAACACCAAGGCAATTCTACTGAAAACAACGTCAGTCCAGGCTAGTTCCATTCAAATCATGCAAATTAGAGTCCAAAACAAGGGCAAAAGAGTTTGGAAAAGTAGATACGATGGAGACGTATCAACTCCCCCAAGCTTAAAACCTTGCTTGTCCTCAAGCAACTCAGTTGACAAACTGAGAGAGAAATAAAAACTTTGACAAACTCTGTTTGATCTTGTTGTTGCAACTATGTCTAACTCATAACCAGAATTTCAGCAAGATCACAAGTTAACCACATATGCAAGTGACACGAAGGTCTCACGGTAAACTAATATCAATGGCATAATCAGCTAACGAGCAAATAATAATGAGTTTCAAATACCAACACTTCAATCAGAACAAGCATGAAGCAATATGAATAGGTGGCATCTCGCTAGCTCTTTCTGAGACCGCAAAACATAAATGCAGAGCACTTTCAAAGATCAAGGGCTGGCTAAACATTGTAATTCATAGCAACGAAGATCCAGTCATAGTCATACTCAATATCAATCAAAAGCAAAGCATAAAAATGACAGAGGTGCTCTCTAATTGGTGCTTATAAAAGAGGAGGATGACTCAACAGGAAAATAAATAGACATGCCCTTCGCAGAGGGAAGCATTGATTTGTAGAGGTGCCAGAGCTCAAGCTTTGAAAACAGAGATAATAATTTTGGGTGGCATGCTTTCATTGTCAACGCAATGACCAAGAGTTCTCAATATCTTCCATGCTACTCATGCTACAGGTGGTTCCCAAACTGAAAAGTAAAGTTTTAACTCCCCCACCACCAATCAATCACACTCCACGGCTAGCCGAATCCTCGGGTACCGTCCATACTAACATCAATCCGGGGGGAGTCTTGTTTTACAGTTATGTTTTCGATTTAAGCGTGGAACTGGGTATTCCAATTACCGGCCCCTTTCTCGTGAATGACAGTGAATAAACACATGTCGAGGATAACACTCCTAGCATGGAAGATACCAATAGCCCCCTGTCACCACATGAGCGGTTCGGGCATGCAAAAGAGATTATTTCTTGATGGTTTAGAGAGTGGCACATGCAAATTTACTTGGAACGGCAGGTAGATACCGCAAATAGGTAGGTATGGTGGACTCTCATGGAAAAACTTTGGGGTTTATGGAAGTGGATGCACAAGTAGTATTTCGCTTAGTACAAGTGAAGGCTAGCAAAAGACTGGGAAGCGACCAACTAGAGAGCGACATCAGTCATCAAGATGCAATGAGTTTGACTAACATTGAATGCAAGCATGAACAGGATATAAATCACCATGAACACGAACATCATAGAGGCTATAATGATTTTGTTTCAACTACATGCATGAACATGCGCCAAGTCGAGCCACTTGAAACATTCAAAGGAGAATACCATCCTATCATACTACATCATAGTCATCTCAAAATCTATGTTGGCATTCAAGACAAACCATTATAAGCCCTCAGCTAAATAAGCATGGCATCAGAAACTATGATCTCTAAGTTGTCATTGCAAATATGTTTCTCTCACAACAAAGCTAAATCTGGGTCGACAAGCTAGTCATATTTACAAAAACAAAATAGATAGTGTTCATACCAGCTTTTCAGTCTCAGTCACTTCATCATATATCATCATTGTTGCCTTTCATTTGCACGATCGAACGATGTGAGCAATAATAAGCGCATTGGACTAAGCTGAATCTGCAGGCAAACACAAAGGAGAAGACAAAGTAATATGGCTCTTTGAAAGCTAAACAGGTAAGCATGCAAGAACCAATAAACATTGTAACCAATATCTTCTACCTTGACCCAAAGAAAAAGAAAACTATTTACACGGGAAAACTCCCAACAAGCAAAAGAAGAAAGAAAAATCTTTTTGGGTTTTCTCAAAAGGACACAAAACAAGAAAACGAAAATAAACTAGCATGGATAATACAGTGGCAAAGTGTAAACACCGGCTAACAAAGTGAAAGCATAAGCATGAATGTAAAGTCGGTGAGAACACGTACTCCCCCAAGCTTAGGCTTTTGGCCTAGCTTGGTCTACTCCCATGGTGGGAAATAACCAGCTCCAGGATACTCCGGAGCAGACTGTGGATGCCATTGCTGTGTGAGCTCCTCTGGCTCCCACTGATAGACTGGCGTCTGGTACTCGACTGGCGGCTCGGGCATGGGCGCCTGTGGTTGGGCAAAGCCCCAATATGCGTAGATGTCCGTGGGCATAATAGTGTACCTACGTGCATGAAGATCGAACAAAGAAGGAGCAGACAAAGTAATAGTCTCTCGAGTACCCTGACTAAATACCAGGTTATAAATCATCCGTCTACTAGCATCTCTATCCATAAAATCATGGCGAACCATGCTGTCATAATCCAGTTATTTCTCAGGGAGAAGCATCTCTCCTTCCTCTCCCAGTCTAATGGGTATCTCAAAGTGTCTCGCAAGACGGGTAGCATAGATACCTCCATAGACGACACCTTTAGAATGGTTCAGGTTCAACCGTTGAGCTACTATAGCACCCAAGCTATAAGTCTTATCGTTATAAAGGCCTTCGTGCAAAACCGCAAGGTCTGGAGAACTAAGTGATCCAGCCTCCCCACGGCCAATCAACCATTTTCCCACAAATAGTGAGAAGTACCAAAGCACTGGAAAATGTATGCTAGCAATTCTAGCGCGAGACACTCCTCTCTCCTCTCCAATAGCAATAGAACCAATGAAATCCTCCAAGTCCCGTGGACGAGGGTCACGGATATCCCCAACATAAGGTAATTTGCATACATTGCAAAAATCCTGCAGCGTCATGCACTGGGGGACATCGTATATCATGAACTCAACCATGGGAGGATTCTTCCTCGGATAAAAGTTGAAGCTTTCAACGAAAATATTGGTGAGGAGGAGGTATTGTGAGCACTTATCTTCAACGAACGCAGTAAGACCTGCGTTCTCCACCAAGTAATAAAAGTCTTCATAAAGTCCGGCGACGCGCAAAAATTCATCACTGGGCCACTCGCACGCTCGAACTTCTGTGACTCGAGGGACTACGTACTTGGGGTGGTTCTTCTCATCCTCCTTGGGGTTACGACTTGAAGAGCCTCTCAAGAACCTCCTCATCTTTTCCTTTTTCTAGCTCTAAAAAATTCTGAAATTTTTAGAGACTTCGAAAGAAAAGTGAACAAAGATTAACCCAACTTGTAGCAACTACTCCTACTAGTGCCTAGAGACCGTATCACACGCTAAAACTACTTGGAACCAGCTAAAATCAACATTTCTAGCTCAAGATCAGGGTCACCAAGGTAGCAAGAATTCGCGAAGGATAAAGCACTAGAGCAAAAACTAATTGGACCAATGGAGGAGTCACTTACCAAGGAGTAATTTCGCCAAAACGGTTCGGAGAATGGTGCTTTGAGCAAGGAGATCGAAAATCATAGCCAAATGAGCAAGAACACGAGTTTGAGCTGCGAAACAATTTTTTCTGGAGGCGGAAGAAGAGGCTCAGAGCTGGAATGAGTGGAGGGGGTCCATGGGGCCCCACAAGCTTGCACTCCGCCACCAGGGGGTAGGTGGCGGTGGCAGGGCTTGTGGCCCATTGGTTTGGCCCCTATGCCAGCACTTAGGCCCAGAAATTTTCAAAAATTCCAGAAAAAATCATACTAAATTTTCAGGACCATCGAAGAACTTTTATTTTCGAGGTATTTTTCTCCGAGACACTAAAACAGAAAACAGGAAAAGCTAAACTAATTCTATCATTTTTCTTCTAAGCAACAGAAAAGGAAATCTCAAAACAGAGGTATGTGACTCCTTGATTCATCCGTTTCATGGTGATCGAAAGAAATCCGTCAATGGGGTTGATCAAATCCTTATGACAAAACTTTCTTGAATCGCAAGAGAGAACGGAGAATTTTCAAATAGCCACTAAGTCACCTCAATGGGGATATGTATCTCCCCAACAAGAAAATCATACTTCATCTTAACACGAGGAATAGAGCATTAAAAGCTCCCAATAAGAATCGATGAAGTCTTTTCGATAGCATTGATGCAATGTACTTGATATCGTTTCTTCGGAAAGTGCACCGTGTGCTCATTACCGTTGAGATGGAAAGTAACATTGCCTTTGTTGCAATCTATAACAGCCCCTGCAGTGTTTAAAAAGGGTCTTCCGAGGATGACAACCATGACATCGTCCTCGGGAATATCCAAGATAACAAAGTCTGTTAAGATAGTGGTGTTAGCAACCACAACAGGCACATCCTCGCAAATGCCCATAGAGAAAGCAGTTGATTTGTCGGCCATTTGCAGAGAAATTTCAGTGGGTGTCAACTTATCCAATTCAAGTCTACGATAAAGAGAAAGCGGCATAACACTAACACCGGCTCCAAGGTCACATAAGGCAGTTCTTACGTAGTTCCCTCTAATGGAGCAAGGTATAGTGGGCACTCCGGGATCACCAAGTTTCTTAGGAGTTCCACCTTTGAAAGTGTAATTGGCAAGCATGGTGGAGATCTCAAGATCTGGTATCTTCCGTTTATTAGTCACGATATCTTTCATGTACTTGGCATACAGAGACATCCTGAGCATATCAGTTAACCGCATCTGCAGAAAGATGGGTCTTATCATCTCAACGAAGCGCTCAAAATCCTCATCATCCTTTTTTCTTGGATGGCTTAGGAGGAAAGGGCATAGTCTCTGAACCCATGGCTCCCTTTCTTTATCATGCTTCCTAGCAGTGAAGTCATTCTTATCATATTTCTTAGGTTGTGGGTTATCAGGATTAATCGTAGGTTCAATCTCCACATCCTTATCATTGCTAGGTTGAGCATTATTATGAACATCACTGTCCATATTGTGACCAGGTTCATGTTCATCACCAGATTGTGTTTCTGCATCAGACGCAGAAATATCATTAGGTTCTTCAAGTGTGACAGTATTTGGTGAACTGGCATGTAGGTTTCTATCATCCTTCTTCTTCTCCTTAGGATGACTGGGTGCATCAGCATTGATTCCTTGAGAATCTTGATCAATTCTCTTAGGATGACTTTTAGGATACAAAGGTTCCTGAGTCATTTTGCCTCCTCTAGTAATGACTCTGACAGAGTTGTCATTTAATTCATTGAGTAGGTCATTCTGAGCTTTAAGTACTTGTTCTACCCGAGTAGTAATCATAGATGCATGTTTACTCAGAAGCATACGAGTACTTTGTTCCAAATGTCTGCTAACATAATCATTGAAACTCTGTTGTTTGGCAACAAAGTTTTAAAATTCATCAAAGCATAGGCTAGCAGGTTTATCAAAGGGAATATCACTCTCATCAAACCTACGCACAGAATTCACTTCTACTACCTGTATCGGGTTATCGAGACCATGGATCTCTTCGATAGGTGGTAGATTTTTGACATCTTCAGATCTAATGCCTTTCTCTTGCATAGATTTCTTGGCTTCTTGCATATCTTCGGGACTGAGGAATAGAATACCTCTTTTCTTAGGGTTGGCTTAGGAGGTGGTTCGGGAATAGTCCAAGCATTATTGTTGATCAAGATGTTATTCAGTAGAGTCTCAGCTTGTTCTACAGTTTGTTCCCTAAAAACACAACCGGACAACTATCTAGGTGGTCTCTAGAGGCATCAGTAAGTACGTTATAGAGGATATCAAGTATCTCGTTCTTCTTAAGAGGGTGATCAGGCAAAGCATTCTGTAGCTGGATGAGCCTCCCCCAAGCTTGTGGAAGACTCTCTTCTTGGAGTTGAGAAAAGTTGTATATTTCCTGTAAGGCAGCTTGCTTCTTATGGGCAGGGAAATATTTCTCACAGAAGTAATAGACCATCTCCTAGGGATGAGGCACACATCCAGGAGCAAGAGAGGTGAACCAGACTTTAGCATCATCCTTTAGAGAGAAAGGAAACAGCTTAAGGATATAGTAGTGGCGGATCTTCGCCTCATTAGTGAAAAGGGTGGCTATATCGTGTAGTTTGGCAAGATGGGCTACGACCGTCTCAGACTCATAACCGTGAAAAGGATCAGATTCGACTAGAGAGATTGTCTCAGGATTGACAGAGAATTCATAATCCTTATCGATGATAAAGATAGGTGAAGTGACAAACTTCGGGTCATATTTCATCTTAGCTTCCCGAGATTTTTTCCTTCCACTTGAGAAGTAATTTCTCAGCGTCATAGGCATCCTTACACGCAGGAAAATCCTCAGCTATCTCTCCCTCCATAACGTAACCCTCTAGTATATCACTCAATTCATATCTAGGACAGCTAGATCTAGCAGGAGCAAAAGCAGGTTCTATCTCAATAGTATCGGTAGTTCCAGAAGCATCACAAGCATTGGCAGTAACTCTAGCAATATGAGCATCAAGGAATAACCCTAGTGGAACATCAGGCAAAGTAGTATCTCTAGCAGTATCAAGCATAGCATCATCAGGCAAAATAGCATCTCTAGCATCATCAGGCAAAGCAGTATCAAGCATAGCATCTCTAGCAGTATCAGGCATAGCATCAGGCATAGTATCAAGCATAGTATCATCAGGCATAGTATCTGGCATAGCATCTCTAGCAGTAGTATCACAAGCATCACCAAGCACAAGCGACATATCAAGATTTCTAGCAGGAGGTGATGTCGCAAACTTACTCATAACTGAAGGTGAATCAAGTGCAGAGCTAGATGGCAATTCCTTACCTCCCCTCGTAGTTGAGGGCAAGACTTTGGTCTTCGGATCCTTCAGATTCTTCATAGTGATCAGCAGATATAAATCCCAAGTAACTCAGAGAATATAGCAATACCTCCCCGGCAATGGCGTGAGAAAAATGCTTGATGTCAACTGTTCTTCCCCTTTGCAACGGCACCAGAAGAATGTTGTTAGCACTCTCCGGCAATCGAAACTAGGAGAATGTTGTTGAAGCCCACCAGCGCGTGGGATCGTAGCAGTTTTCGAGGGTAGAGTATTCGACCCAAATTTGTTGATTCGCCAGACAGGAGGTGAGAGGATACTCTCAAGTATTAGCAGCTGAATTTATCAGATTCAACCACACCTGAAAGATTAGTATCTGCAAGCAAAGTAGTAACAACAAAGTAGCGAGTAATGGTAGTGGCAAGGAACAACGATAGTGACAGCAGTAGCAAGTAGCAACAGTAGCAAGCGATAGTAGTAGCAACAGTAGCAGCAGAGCAAGACAAGTAACATCAGTAGCAACAGTAGTAGCAACAGCAGAGCAAGACAAGTAACAACAGTAGCAACAATAGTAGGAGCAGCAGAGCAAGGCAAGTAACAACAGTAGCAACAGTAGTAGCAGCAGCAGAGCAAGACAAGTAACAACAGTAGCAACAGTAGTAGCAGCAGCAGAGCACGACAAGTAACAACAGTAGCAACAGTAGGACAAACTCGTAGGCAATGGGTGAGTGATTTGTTTGGATGATATTCATCATGCAACATCTATAACACGGAGAGATATGTGGCTAGCTCCCGTTCGTCAATGTGATGTAGGCATGCATTCCGTGTGTCGTCATACGTGCTTAGGGAAAAGAACTTGCATGACATCTATTGTCCATCCCTCCCGTGGCAGCACGGTCCAAAAGGAAACTACGGGATATTAAGGTTCTCCTTTTAATAAAGAACCGGACCAACGCATTAGAACTTGGTGAACACATGAACTCCTCAAACTATGGTCATCACCGGGAGTGGTTCCGGTTATTGTCACTCCGGGGTTGCCTGATCATAACACATAGTAGGTAACTACAACTTGCAAGATCGGATCTAAAACACACATATATTGGTGACAACATAATAATTTCAGATCTGAAATCATGGCACTCGAGCCCTAGTGACAAGCATTAAGCATGGCAAAGTAGTAGCAACATCAATCTCAGAACATAGTGGATACTAGGGATCAATCCCCATCAAAACTAACTCGATTACATGATAGATCTCATCCTACTCATCACCGCCCAGCGAGTCTACGAATAGATTACTCACGAACGACGAAGATCTTCACGGAATTGGAGAGGGAAGAAGGTTGATGATGACGATGGCGACGATTTCCCCTCTCCGGAGCCCAAGACAGACTCCAGATCTGCCCTCCAGATGAAGAACAGGTGGTGGCGGCGCCTCCGTATAGTAAACGCGACGAAAACTTCTCTTTTTATTTTTTCTGGGACGAAACGGAACTTATAGACCTGAGGTTGGGGGCGGCAGAGCTGTGTGGGCCCCACAAGCCTGCCCACCGCCACCAGGGGGGTGGTGGCGGAGCGAGGGCTTGTGGCCCACTGGCCCACCCCCTCAGGTGGAACTTGGCGCAGATATTTTTCATATTTTCCAAAACTGCTCCCCGTAGATTTTCAGGACGTTTGGAGAACTTTGATTTCTGCACAAAAATAACACCAAGGCAATTCTGCTGAAAACAGGGTCAGTCCAGGTTAGTTCCATTCAAATCATGCAAATTAGAGTCCAACACAAGGGCAAAAGAGTTTGGAAAAGTAGATACGATGGAGACGTATCACACAACAAAAAGAAAAGACTCCTAAGATACAAGACGCTCCAAGCAAAGAAAAATCGCATGATGGTCTGTGTATGGTAGCATGGAACTCTATTTGCCGGCCATACTCCTTTTGAGGTCTTGGAGTGAAAAACCTAAAGCTTCAGGCTAGGGATCTTAGGGCCAGATGGGAGTGGCTTAGAATAAGGATGTAAAGAGCCCAAAAATAATATAAAACACCATATAAATGCATATAAAACATCCAACACAGATAATATAATAGCATGGAACAATCAAAAATTATAGATACCTTGGAGACGCATCACTTACCCACTTTGTGTTGAGATAACCCGTTCCTCTTCATGGAAAACCCAACGCAGATCACGAGTATCACCAATCATGGTGGCAATTTCAATTCCAGGTTTCTTTATTTTGTTGGTAATAATGTCTTTCATTATTTAGCATATGGAGGCATTTTAAAAATATCAGTCAAACATGTGCGCAAAAGACAAGTCTAAGCATTTGAGCAAAGCATTCAAAATCCTCCCCATCCTTACTCTTAGAAGGCTTACGAGGGAATGACATGGGTCTTTGAACCCATGGATCTCTTTATTTACCATGCTTTCTAGTGACAAAGTCTTTCTTATCATAACATTTATTTTTAGGATGTGGGTTATCAAGATCTTCACGAGGTTCTATTTCCATATCATTATGAGTTTCTTTATTATTATCTGGTTGAGTATTAACGTGAACATCATTGCTATCATTATCACTATCTACATCATTGCTATCATTATCATTGTCATTATCGCTAGTTGAATGTTCACTAACAGATTATTGCTACCTCTTGAGCTTGCGTTGGTTTTCCCTTGAAAAGGAAAGGGTGATGCAGTGAAGTAGATAAGTATTTCCCTGAGTTTGTAGAGAACCAATGTATCAATCCAGTAGGAGGAACAAACAAGACTCCAATAGTAGTACCTACACAAATAATCAAACACTTGCAACCAACGCTATAAAGGGGTTGTTAATCCCTTCAGAGTTATTTGCAAGGATGAGATCTGATAGAGATAGGTATAAAATATTGATAGATCTGAAAGTAAAACTAAAGTAAATAAATTGCAACAAAGTATTTCTGGTATTTTTGGTTTATAGATCTGAAAATATGATATGGGAAATAGACCCCGGGGCCATAGGTTTCACTAGAGGCTTATCTCATAAAGGAAAATAATACGGTGGGTGAACAAATTACTATTGAGAAATTGATAGAGAAGCAAATATTTATGAAGATATCAAAGGCAATGATTATGCATATAGGCATCACGTCTGTATCAAGTAGACCGAAACGATTATGCATCTACTACTATTACTCCACACATCGACCGACTCCTGCGTGCGTCTAGAGTATTAAGTTTATGAAGAATAGAGTAATGCATTAAGTAAGATGACATGATGTAGACGGTTAAACTCAAGCAATATGATGAAAAACCCCATCTTTTTACCCTTGATGGTAACAATACAATACGTGCCTCGCTACCCCTACTGTCACTGGGTGAGGACACCGCAAGATTGAACCCAAAACTAAGCACTTCTCCCATTGCAAGAATTACCAATCTAGTTAGCCAAACCAAACAAATAGTTCAAAGAGACTTGCAAAGATATGAAATCATGCGTATAAGAATTCAGAAGAGACTCAAATAATACTCATGGATAATCTGAAAATAAACTCACAATTCATTGGATCTCAACGAACACACCGCAAAAGAGTATTACATCGGATAGATCTCCATGAAGATCATGAAGAACATGGTATTGAAGATCAAAGAGAGAGAAGAAACCATCTTGCTACTAGCTATGCACCCGTAGGTCTGTGGTGAACTACTCACACATCATCAGAGGGGCAATGGAGTTGATGTAGATGCCCTCCGTAATCAATTCCCTCTCCGGCACATTACAGGAAAAGGCTCCCAGATTGGATCTTTCAGGAACAGAGGCTCCCGGCGGCATAAAAGTATTCTCGTCTCTCTTTTTGTTCTTTCTGGAATATTTTTGAATTTATAGGCCAAGAATTAGGGTTAGGAGACCTGGAGGGGCCCCACAATCCAGGGGGCGCGGCCACCCCCCAGGGCACGCCCTGCAGGCTTGTGGCCTCCCGGCAAGTTCCTTGCCCCTACTCCAAGTGTGTTGCATGTCTTCTGGTCTAGAAAAAAACCTTTCCGGAGATTTTATTCCGTTTGGACTCCCTTTAATACTCCTTATCTGCAATATTCAAAAACGTGAAAAAACAGAAATCGCCACTAGGCTCAAGATTAATTGGTTAGTCCCAAAAATAATATAAAACAACTTATAAATGCATATAAAACATCCAAAACAGATAATATAATAGCATGGAACGATAAAAAGTTATAGATACATTGGAGACGTATGAGCATTCCCAAGCTTAATTCATGCTCGTCCTCGAGTAGGTAAATGATAAAAACAGAATTTTTGATGTGGAATGCTACCTAACATATTTATCCATGTAATATTCTCTATTGTGGCATGAATATTCAGATCCATAAGACTCAAAACAAAAGTCTATATTGACATAAAAACAATAATACTTCAAGCATACTAATAAGGTAACTGCTTCCTTTCGAAATAGCATGGTCTTAGAAAGCTATCCCTAAAAATTCATATGGTGTGGCTATGGCCCATTTTCACCACATAAAGTATCTAAATCATGCACAACCCCGATGAAAATCAAGCAATTGTTTCACACTTTTTATGTTCTCAAACCTTTTCAACTCTCGCGCAATACATGAGCGTGAGCCATGGATATAGCACTATAGGTGAAATATAATGTGGTGGAGGTTACAAAAAGAATGTAAGAAGATAGTCTCACATCAACTAGGCATATCAACGGGCTATGGAGATGCCCATCAATAAATAGTAATGTGAGTGAGTAGGGACTGCCATGCAACAAATGCACTAGAGCTATAAGTGTATGAAAGCTCAAAAATAAAACTAAATGGTTGTGCAAATGTGCACCACTAGTTATATGAAAGTGACAACATAGGAGACTCTTTGTGAAGAACATGGTGCTACTTTGAAGCAAAAGTGTGGAAAAAGATAGTAGCATTGTCCCTTCTCTCTTTCTCTCATTTTTTCGCTTTTTTGGATGGGCTTCTATGGCCTCTTCTATATTTTTTATGGGCTTCACTGGCCTCCTTTTTTTGAAGTCCGGAGACTCATCCCAACTTGTGAGGGAATCATAGCTTCCATCATCTTTTTTTCTCACACAGGACAATGCTCTAATAATGCAAAAATCATCACTGAAAAGATTACAACTCGATAGCTAGAATAAATTATGACAAGCAATATGGAAGTGATGGTGCATGTCAAAAAATGGGACGGTGGTGTTGCATGGCAATATATCTTGGAATGGCTATGAAAATGCCATAATAGGTAGGTATGGTGGCTGTTTTGGGGAAAAATATATGGTGGCTGTTTTGACGAAGGTGGGTTTAATGTACCGGCGAGAGTTGCGCGGTACTAGAGAGGCTAGCAAAGGTGGAAGAGTAAGAGTGCGTATAATCCATGAACTCAACATTAGTCATAAATAACTCACATACTTATTGCAAAAGCCTATTATTTATCGAAGCAAAGTATTAGACGCATGCTCCATGGGGAAGGGTTGGTAGGAGTTAACCATCCCGCAATCCCGACCTCCACACAAAGGTTGACAATCATTAAACAAATCATGCTACGGCTTCATCACATAACGGTTCACCATACATGCATGCTACAGGAATCACAAGCTTTAACACAAGTATTTTTCTAATTCACAATTACTTACTAGCATGACTCTCATATTACCATCTTCATATCTCAAAACTATATGCAAGGAAACAAACTTCTCATCGTACTCAATGCACTTAATATGAAAGTTTTTGTTATATCCCTCTTGGATGCCCATTATATTAGGACTAAATTCATAACCTAAACCAATTACGATGCTATTTAAAGAACTCTAAAAATAATATAAGTGAGGTATGAGATTTTAATAATTTCTATAAAACATAACACCGTCGTGCTGTAAAAGATATAAGTGAAGCACTAGAGCAACATTGCCTAGCTCAAAACATATAAGTGAAGCACAAAGAGTATTCTAATAAATTCACGATTCAGCATGTGTATCTCAAAATATGTGTACAGAAAGTATTATTGTGGCAAACTAAAAAGTAAATACTCATTTCACACAAGACGCTCCAAGCAAAACACATATCATGCGGTGAATAAAAATATAGCCTAAGTAAATTTACCGATGTATTGAAGACGAAAGAGGGGATGCCTTCCGGGGCATCCTCAAGCTTAGGATCTTTGGTATCCTTGAATATGACTTGGGGTGCCTTGGGAATCCCAAATCTTAGGCTTTTGCCACTCTTTATTCCATAGTCCATCAAATCTTTACCCAAAACTTGAAAACTTCACAACCCAAAACTCAACAGAAAACTCATGAGATCCGTTAGTATAAGAAAAATAAATCACCACTTTAGGTACTGTTGTGAACTCATTCTTTATTTATATTGATGTAATATTTACTATATTCCAACTTCTCGATGGTTCATACCCCCCGATACAACCCATAGATTCATCAAAATAAGCAAACAACACAAAGAAAACAGAATCTGTCAAAACCGAACAGACTATAGCAATTTGTTTACTTCGAATAGTTCTGTAACTCCACAAATTCTGAAAAATTAGTATAAATCTGTGAAATTTATAAGTAAATATTGTTGAAAAAATCAGATCAAAATCACGTTCCAGTGAATTTACAAAATTCCTGGACTAAGAGCGAAAGTTTCTATTTTTCAGCAAAATCAACTTGCAAACACCGTAGACCACCCCGAAGGTCTTACTTGGCTCAAACACTAATTAAAACAAGATTTTTTTATTACAAAGGTAATAATATGTGCAGCACTCAAAAATAGAAGAAAAAAACAAACGCATAAAAATAAAATTGGGTTGCCTCCCAACAAGCGCTATTGTCTAACGCCCCTAGCTAGGCATAACGATTTCAATGATGCTCGCATAAAGGTAAAGAACTGAAACATAAACAGAGCATCATGAATCACATGTTAAGCATATTTAAGTCTAACCCACTTCCTATGCATAGGTATTTTGTGAGCAAACAAATTATGGGAACAAGAATCAATTAGCATAGGAAGGGAAAACAAGTATAACTTCAAAATTTCCAACACATAGAGAAGAAACTTCATATTATTGCAATATGTAAAAGCATATGTTCCTCTCTCATAGTAATTTTCAATAGCATCATGAATAAATTCCACAATATAGCTATATATAAAGCATTATTTTCATTATCCATATGCATATAAGTCTTATAATCTTCCAAAGTAGTGGGATTAACATTAACTAAAGTCATGACCTCTCCAAACCCACTTTTATAAAAAAATCATAAGATTGAACACTATACAAATATGTGGGATTCTTTTTACCTAAAGTTGACGCTCTTACTAACCCACTTTCGATATCATATTCATCAAGAATATTAAACAAATTATCAAGATCATAAGAAGCATCATCACCCCAATCATGATCATTGCAATAAGTAGTGGTCATGGTAAACTCATCAAATATAGCATCCCCAAGCTTGTGGGTTTGCATATCATTAGCACAATTAATATTAACAGAATTTATAACAATATCATTGCAATCATGCTTTTCATTCAAGGAAACATCGTGAATCACTTCATCACAATTTACAGATTCACGAATCTCAAACAAAACTTCATAGAGATAATCAAGTACACTGAACTCACTAGCAATTGGTTCATCATAATTGGATCTCTTGAAAATATTAGCAAGTGGATGAGGATCCATATCAATAGATTTTTAGCAAGCAAAGATGGAATCAAATAGAAGGCACGTGGTAACACAAGTAGACAAAAAGAGATCCGGCAAGAAAAAGGCGAATAAAACGACAAATTGGTGAAGTGTGGGAGAGGAAAACGAGAGGAAAATGGCAAATAAAGTAAATGCAAGAGATGAGTTTGTGATGGGTACTTGGTAAGAGTGATCTTGCTATGTATCCCCCCCGGCAACGGTGCCAGAAATCCTTCTTGCTACCTCTTGAGCTTGCGTTGGTTTTCCCTTAAAGAGGAAAGGGTGATGCAGCGAAGTAGATAAGCATTTCCCTCAGTTTATTGAGAACCAAGGTATCAATCCAGTAGGAGGAACAAATAAGACTCCAATAGTAGTACCTACACAAATAATCAAACACTTGCACCCAAACCTATAAAGGGGTTGTCAATCCCTTCAGAGTTATTTGCAAGGATGAGATCTGATAGAGATAGGTATAAAATATTGATAGATCTGAAAGTAATATTAAAGTAAATAAATTGCAACAAAGTATTTTTGGTATTTTTGGTTTATAGATCTGAAAATATCATATGGAAAATAGACTCGGAGGCCATAGGTTTCACTAGAGGCTTCTCTCATAAAGGGAAATAATACGGTGGGTGAACAAATTACTGTTGAGCAATTGGTAGAAAAGCAAATAATTATGAAGATATCCAAGGCAATGATTATTGATACGTCCATTTTGCATCATGCTTTCATGTTGATATTAATTGCTTTTTGGGCTGTTATATTACTTGTGGTACCATATTTACGCCTTTTCTCTCTTATTTTGCAAGGATTATTTGAAGAGGGAGAATTCAGGCAGCTGGAATTCTGGACTGGAAAAGGAGCAAATCCTAGTCCACTATTCTGCACATCTCCAAATGCCCTGAAAAGTTATGTGGATTTTTTCTGGATTATATAAAAAATACTGGACGAAAGAACTACTGGAGGGGGGCCACCAGGGCTCCACAAGCTTGCCCACCGCCACCACCCCCTGGTGGCGTAGGGCAAGCTTGTGGGCTGCCTGACAGCCCACTAGCTCCCCTATTTTGCTATATGAAGGGTTTTGGTCTGGAAAAAAAAAAATCAATCGGGAGCTTTTTCGTGGTTTCGCCACCGCCATGAGGCGGAACTTGAGCAGATCCAATCTAGAGCTCTGGTAGGACGATCCTGCCAGGGAAACTTCCCTCCCGGAGGGGGAAATCATGACCATCGTCATCACCAACACTCCTCTCGTCAGAGGGGAGGCATCTTCATCAACATATTCATCAGCACCATCTCCTCTCCAATCCCTAGTTCATCTCTTGTAACCAATCTTCGTCTCGCAACTCCGATTGGTACTTGTAAGGTTGCTAGTAGTGTTGATTACTTGGTGGAAGGGTTTATGTTCAGATCCTTGATGCTATTCATTACACCTCTGATCATGATTATGATTATGCTTTGTGAGTAGTTACTTTTGTTCCTGAGGACATGGGATAAGTCATGTTAATAATAGTCATGTGAATTTTATATTCGTTCGGTATTTTGATATGTTGTATGTTGTTTTTCCTCTAGTGGTGTTACGTGAACGTCGACTACATAACACTTCACCATATTTGGGCCTAGAGGAAGGCATTGGGAAGTAGTAAGTAGACGATGGGTTGCTGGAGTGACAGAAGCTTAAACCCCAGTCTATGCGTTGCTTCGTGAGGGGCTGATTTGGATCCACTAGTTTAATGCTATGGTTAGACTTTGTCTTAATTCTTCTTTTGTAGTTGCGGATGCTTGCGAGAGAGGTTAATCATAAGTGGGATGCTTGTCCAAGTAAGGGATGTACCCAAGCGCCGGTCCACCCACATATCAAACTACCAAAGTAAAGAACGCGAATCATATGAACATGATGAAACTAGCATGACAGAAATTCCCGTGTGTCCTCGGGAGCGTTTTTCCTTCTATAAGACTTTGTTCAGGCTTGTCCCTTGCTACAAAAGGGATTGGGACACTTTCTGCACCGTTGCTACTACTTTTTACTTGTTACTCTTTGCTTGCTACGTTTCACCTCGTTACACAATCACTTGTTACCGCTACTTTCAGTGCTTGCAGTTATTACCTTGCTGAAATCCTTTTATCAGAGCCTTCTGCTCCTCGTTGGGTTTGACACTCTTACTTATCGAAAGGACTACGATTGATCCCCTATACTTGTGGGTCATCAAGACTCTTTTCTGGCACCGTTGCCGGGGAGTGAAGCGCCTTTGGTAAGTGGAAATTGGTAAGGAAACATTTTTTATACTATGCTGAAATTTATTGTCACTTGTCACTACGAAAACTGTTTCTTTGAGGAGTTTGTTCGGGGTATCTTCACCCCGAACGGAAGCACGAGGAGTTGCTCCTCAACCTGAGGTACCTACTGAAAATATCTTTTATGAAATTCCTTCGGGTATGCTTGAGAAACTGCTGGCTAATCCTTTTACAGGAGATGGATCTTCACATCCAGACTTGCATCTAATCTATGTAGATGAAGTTTGTGGTTTATTTAAGCTTGTAGGTTTGCCCGAGGATGAGGTAAATAAGAAATTCTTTCCTTTATCTTTGAAGGATAAGGCGTTGACATGGTATAGGGTATGTGATGATACTGGATCATGGGGCTACAATCGGTTGAAATTGGAATTTTATCAAAAGTTCTATCCTATGCATTTAGTACATCGTGATCGGAACTTTATTTATAACTTTTGGCCTCGTGATAGGGGAAGCATAGCTCAAGCTTGGGGGAGGCTTAAATCAATGCTATATTCATGCCCCAATCATGAGCTCTCGAGAGAAATTATCACTCAAAACTTTTATGCTCGGCTTTCTCATGAAGATCGTATCATGCTTGACACTTCTTGTGCCGGTTCTTTTATGAAGAAGGATATTGATCACAAGTGGAATTTATTGGAGAGAATCAAACGCAACTCTGAAGATTGGGAGCTAGAGGAAGGTAAGGAGTCAGGTATGAATTTCCAGTTTGATTGCGTTAAATCTTTTGTTGAGACAAACACGTCTAGAGATTTTAGCGCTAAGTATGGACTTGACTCTGAGATAGTAGCTTCTCTATGTGAATCTTTTGCTGCTCATGTTGATCTTCCCAAAGAGAAGTGGTTTAAATATCATCCTCCTGTAGAAAGCAACATAGTCAAAACCAATCTAGTTCAGGAGAAAGTCATTGCTTTTAGTGATCCTGTTGTTCCTTGTGCTTACACTGAGAAACCACCATACCCTGCTAGGATAAAGGATTATTCTAAAGCTCCAACTGTGATACGTAGGGGTTACATTAGATCACTTGCACCCCCCGAGGAGATTAGAGTTGAACCTAGTGTTGCTATTATCAAAGATCTCTTAGCCGAAGACATAGATGGGCATGTTATCAAATTCTGTGAGGACTCCGCTAGAATTGCTAAACCTCACGTGAAAGACAAACACGGACCTGTAGTTGGCCTGCCCGTTGTTTCTGTTAAGATAGGAGATCACTGTTACCATGGTTTATGTGATATGGGAGCTAGTGTTAGTGCAATACCCCGTTCTCTATATGATAAAATCAAAGATGAGATTGCACCTGCTGAGTTAGAACAAATTGATGTCACTATTACGCTAGTTAATAGAGACACTATCTGCCCTCTGGGAATTGTGAGAGACGTAGAAGTCCTGTGTGGTAAGACGAAGTATCCTACTGATTTCCTCGTCCTTGGTACTGCACAAGATAGCTTTTGTCCCATCATATTTGGTAGACCCTTTCTCAACACTGTCAATGCTCACATTGATTGCATTAAGCAGACTATCACAGTAAGTTTTAAGGGTGTGTCTCATGAATTTAACTTCTCCAAGTTTGGAAGACAACCCCATGAAAGAGAGTCGTCTGGTAGGGATAAAATCATTGCTCTTGCCTCTATTGCCGTACCTCCTACGAATCCTTTAGAGCAATATCTGCTTGAGCATGAAAATGATATGCATATGGAGGAGAGAGATGAGATAGATAAAATTGTATTAGAACAATATCCTATTCTCAAGAATAATCTGCCTGTTGAACTGCTTGGGGATCCTCCCCCACCAAAGGGTGATCCTGTGTTCGAGCTTAAAAAGTTGCCTGATACTCTTAAGTATGCCTATCTTGATGAGAAGGAGATATATCCTGTCATTATTAGTGCTCTCCTCTCAGAGCGTGAAGAGAAGAAGTTACTAAAAACTCTGAGGAAGCACCGCGCTGCTATTGGATATACTCTTGATGATCTTAAGGGTATTAGTCCTACTCTATGTCAGCACAAGATTAAAACCGATCCTGACTTTAAACCAGTTGCTGATCATCAAAGGAGATTAAATCCTAAGATGAAAGATGTCGTTAGAAAAGAAATATTAAAGCTTCTGGAAGCATGAATCATTTATCCTGTTGCTCATAGTGATTGGGTAAGTCTAGTATATTGCGTACCTAAGAAGGGAGCTATCACCGTCGTTCCTAATGATAAGGATGAACTAATCCCAGAAAGGATTATTACCGGCTATAGAATGGTGATAGACTTCTGTAAACTGAACAAGGCAACCAGGAAAGATCATTATCCTTTGCCGTTCATCGACCAAATACTAGAAAGGCTATCAAAACACACACACTTCTGCTTTCTAGACGGTTATTCAGGTTTCTCACAAATACCTGTTGCACAATCTGATCAAGAGAAAACCACTTTCACCTGCCCTTCCGGTACCTTTGCCTATAGATGTATTCCTTTTGGCTTATGTAATGCACCTGCCACCTTCCAAAGATGTATGATGGCTATATTCTCTGACTTTTTTGAAAAGATTGTCGAGGTTTTCATGGATGACTTCTTCTTTTACGGGTCTTCCTTTGATGATTGCCTCAGCAACCTTGATCGAGTCTTACAGAGATGCGAAGAAACCAACCAGGGCTCCACAAGCTTGCCCACCGCCACCACCCCCCTCGTGGCGCAGGGCAAGCTTGTGGGCTGGCTGACGGCCCACTAGCCCCCCTCTTTTGCTATATGAAGGGTTTTGGTCTGGAAAATATCAATCGGGAGCTTTTTCGTGGTTTCGCCGCCGCCACGTGGCGGAACTTTAGCAGATCCAATCTAGAGCTCCGACAGGAGGATCCTGTCGGGGAAACTTCCCTCCCGGAGGGGGAAATCGTCGCCATCATCATCACCAACACTCCTCTCGTCGGAGGGGAGGCATCTTCATCAACATCTTCGTCAGAACCATCTCCTCTCCAATCCCTAGTTCATCTCTTGTAACCAATCTTCGTCTCGCGACTCCGATTGGTACTTGTAAGGTTGCTAGTAGTGTTGATTACTCTTTGTAGTTGATGCTAGTTGGATTACTTGGTGGAAGAGTTTATGTTCAGATGCTTGATGCTATTCATTACACCTCTGATCATGATTATGATTATGCTTTGTGAGTAGTTACTTTTGTTCCTGAGGACATGGGATAAGTCATGTTAATAATAGTCATGTGAATTTGATATTCGTTCGGTATTTTGATATGCTTTATGTTGTTTTTCCTCTGGTGGTGTTATGTGAACGTCGACTACATAACACTTCACCATATTTGGGCCTAGAGGAAGGCATTGGGAAGTAGTAAGTAGATGATGGGTTGCTGGAGTGACAGAAGCTTAAACCCCAGTCTATGTGTTGCTTCGTGAGGGGCTGATTTGGATCCACTAGTTTAATGCTATGGTTAGACTTTGTCTTAATTCTTCTTTTGTAGTTGCGGATGCTTCCGAGAGAGGTTAATCATAAGTGGGATGCTTGTCCAAGTAAGGGCAGTACCCAAGCACCGGTCCACCCACATATCAAACTATCAAAGGAAGGAACGAAAATCATTTGAACATGATGAAACTAGCATGACAGAAATTCCCGTGTGTCCTCGGGAGCGTTTTTCCTTCTATAAGACTTTGTCCAGGCTTGTCCCTTCATACAAAAGGGATTTGGCCACTTGCCGCACTGTTGCTACTACTTGTTACTTGTTACTCTTTGCTTGCTACGTTTCACCTCGCTACACAATCACTTGTTACCGCTACTTTCAGTGCTTGCAGTTATTACCTTGCTGAAATCCTTTTATCAGAGCTTTCTGCTCCTTGTTGGGTTCGACACTCTTACTTATCTAAAGGACTACGATTGATCCCCTATACTTATGGGTCATCAATTATGCATATAGGCATCACGTCCGTATCAAGTAGACCAAAATGATTTTGCATCTACTACTATTACTCCACACATCGACCGACTCCTGCCTGCATCTAGAGTATTAAGTTCATGAAGGACAGAGTAACACATTAAGTAAGATGACATGATCTAGAGGGATATACTCAAGCAATATAATGAAAACCCCATCTTTTTACCCTTGATGTCCATAATACAATACGTGCCTCTCTACCCCTACTGTCACTGGGTAAGGACACCGCAAGATTGAACCCAAAACAAAGCACTTCTTCCATTGCAAGAATTTCCAATCTAGTTGGCCAAACCAAACAAATAATTCGAAGAGATTGCAAAGATATGAAATCATGCATATAATAATTCAGAACAGACTCAAATAATATTCATGGATAATTTGAACATAACCTCACAATTCATCGGAGCTCAACAAACACACGACAAAAGAGTATTACACCGGATAGATCTCCATGAAGATCATGAAGAACATTGTATTGAAGATCAAAGAGAGAGATGAAGCCATCTAGCTACTAGCTATGGACCCGTAGATCTATGGTGAACTACTCACACATCATCGGAGGGGCAATGGAGTTGATGTAGATGCCCTCCATGATCAATTCCCTCTCCGACAGATTATCGGAAAAGGCTCCCAGATTGGATCTCTCAGGAACAGAGGCTCCCGTCGGCATAAAAGTATTCACGTCTCTCTTTTTGGTGTTTCTAGAATATTTGGGAATTTATAGGACAAGAATTAGGGTTAGGAGACGTGTAGGGACCCACAAGCCAGGGGGGCGCGACCACCCCCCTAGGGCGCGCCCTGCAGACTTGTGGCCTCCCGGCAAATTCTTTGCCCCCTACTCCAAGTTTATTGCGTGTCTTGTGGTCCAGAAAAAATCTTTTCGGAGATTTTATTACATTTGGACTCTGTTTAATATTCCTTATCTGCAATATTCAAAAACATGAAAAAAAAACTGGCACTAGGCTCATGATTAATAGGTTAGTCGAACAATAATATAAAACAACATATAAATGCATATAAAACATCCAAAACAGATAATATAATAGCATGGAACAATACAAAATTATAGATACGTTGGAAACGTATCAATTATGTCTCAACATCAGAAATTGAAACATCATTGTGATTCTCGACGGGGATTTTTATAACATGTTCACTAGAAGCATGCATAGTCCTATCATTTTTCTTTTTTCCTTTTCTTTTTAGAAGGACTAGTTTGCATTATCATTAATTCTATGGGAATGTTGTTCAATTATTGTAGGGCGGCCTTTAGGATAAAGAGGATCCTGAATCATTCTACCTCCTCTAGTCATTACTCTAACAACATGATCATTCATATTATCATTCATTTCAGCAAGCTCATACGTCTGTTTTGCATCATGATTTATTATTGATATTTCTATTGTTCTTGGTCATTATTCCACTTTATGATACAGTTTTTATGCCTTTCTATCTTCATTTACAAGGTACATAACAATGAGGGAAATTACCAAAATCTCGAATTCTGGACCTCAAACCAAGAGAAAGGATGAAAATTCTATGGACTCCAAATGACCTGAAACTTCACGAGGAATATTTGTGGCATATATATGAAATTTATGGAGCGAAGAAGTTCCAGAGGGGGGCCACCTGTGGCTCCCAATCGAACAGGGCACGACCACCCCTGGGCGTACCCTAATGGCTTGGTGTTAGAGCATATTTCTTCATGCGTGGTTTTAGTAAGTGATGATAATCTCTATGGACTAATGGTTGCCTTGAGTTACATTCGAAAGATTTGTCCATAGGCACTTACTGAAGTACATTTGTTGGTTTCAAAGAGTTTATATGGTGACCAAGGTGGTATTCAAGGTTTTACCCAAAGATTGGTCATAAAAAAGATAAGACACATGGTTGATCAAGACTAAGTCAAAGAGTGAATCAAGTTGATCAACACACAAAGTGTACAAGATGTACCGAGAGGGATCAAGTGATCCCAGGGTAGGATAAGCATTGTCCATAACGCTTTGTGTACTAACCCATGGTCTACCTCACAGTTCTGTGTGGGGTTAGGTATGTCTCCATGGGATTGCGCCAAGAGGAAGATCTTATACAACCCATGGAGGATAACATCAAGTGTTGATTGTCATCAAGATTGCGGTGTGCAAGTTCAATTGGAGCATCACGAAGAGATCATGCTTGAAGATTGTCGTCCATTGCGGTGACAATGGACTTGTGAAGATGTGCGGAAGAGTGGATCACCCATAATGGAGTATGGGGGAGCAATCAACTAGTCTTCGTCGAGCCAACGTAATCAAGAAAGTTGACTATGTGCAAGTTATAGGTTTTCCCTTGATAGGGTATCGGGTTATAGGATAGATTGTCGTCCTATCAAGGGTGCTCTCAAGTGAGTGGTTTGATCGTATCGTTCATTGAGAGCTCAAACGATTTGCATCCTTGCATCATCTTTCTTGGTTCTTGTTTGGTATTGCTTGTTGTGAGTTTTTGGAGCTTATGGTCATCTTCATGCCAAGCTCGAGTTCACCGAAAACAGAGTCCATATGTTTCTTCTATGATGTTTTCGATGTTGGAGTTTTTACCGATTCTTCATTCATAGAGGTTTCACATCTCCATATCATTGGAATTTTATACTGCCTCTTCTTATTATAATGAGTCACTGTTGGAGAGCTCTTGTCATCCTGAATCCAACAAGCGGTAGCACCTCTTATAAGTGGTAGTATTGCTCCCTAGAGCGGTACTACCTCTCCCCCGAGTGGTACTACCTCTTAGCGATACTACCTCTCCCCCGAGTGGTTCTACCTCTCTGGCAGAACTACACTCATGGTTTTCTGTCTCTCTGGGCTGTTTTGACTATGCCAAGCGATGGTACTATTCTCCCGAGAGGTAGTACCGCTTGAGCATGACTTGTGGGCATAACAGTTGGATTCGGGGTAGCCTATTTAAGGGGGCCTTCTTCCCCATTAGCCCTTGTCCTTTGAGCTCGTGTTTGCCTCCCATTGATGACCTTCTTCGAGCTTGTTAACTAGTCACCGTTGGATAGCTCTTGTCGGCCTGAATCCAACAACCTTGAGTTTGCTCAATTCTGAGCTCACTTGCAGAAGTTATGGCAGTTCTTGTCATACATGTTTTCATCTATTGCCTTTGTCCTAGCCTGAAAAGACCCGAGCGGTAGTACCGCCCCCAGGAGCGGTACTACCTCTTATCTAAGGTAGTACTGCCCTGGTCAGTGGTAGTACCGCTCTAATGAGGGGCTCAACACTTTTCATGTCGGACGGAGCGGTTTCTGGAGCGGTAGTTCTGGGTGGTAGTACCACTTATTACTATCGCGCCAATTCCGCCCAGGTTTTCTTGTCTGGACTCTCGGCGGATCTAGAGCGGATATAGGAGGCAGCACTACCCCTTATGGGCGGTAGTCCCGCTCCTGGCAGCGGTAGTATCGCCCCACCAATACTACCTCCCTCTACCCCCTCCCAATCTGCTACTTTGCAGCCACAACGGTAGTACCGCTCCACAAGAGCGGTACTACCTCTAATGGGCGGAAGTACCGCTCCCTGGAGCGTTAGTACCGCTTGTGTGCAGGCTGAGGGGGTAGCGGTTGGATTTTCCCCTCCCTATAAAAGGGGTTCTTCTTCCCCATTGAACCCCATCCTTTGAGCTCGTGTTCTTCCCCCATTGTATCCTACTTCGATCTTGCTAACTCTCAATCCCTCCAATGATTCTTGCTAGTTCTTGAGAGAAAATAAAGAGGAGATCTTGATCCACATTTCCACCAATCACTTTCTACTCTTTGTGAGGGGAACTCCTTGGATCTATATCTTGGAGTTCTTTGTGTTCTTCTTCGTTCTTCCTCTCATTTTCTTACATAGCATTAGTTGTTGTGGTGGGATTTGGCAGAGAAGGACTTGGGCACTCCATGTGCCCTTGCCGTTGAATTAATGGCATCGGTTTGAGTTCTTTCCAAAGATACATGGAAGTGAAGTTTGAGAAGCTTATTACTCTTGGGTGCTTGGTACCCTACAGCTTGTTCTTCTTGGGTGCTTTGGTGTCCTAGATGTTTGGTGGTGCCTCAGAGCTCAATCATTGTGGTGTAAAGCTCCGGGAAAGCATCGGGGTCTCCAATTAGGTTGTGGAGATTGCCTCGAGCAATTGAGGTCACCTCAGAGCCACAATCCATTGTGGTGAAGCTTCATGTTGTTGTTGGGAGCCTCCAATTAAGTTGTGGAAATTTCCCCAACCTTGTTTGTACGGGTTCGGTGACTGCCCTCAAGGGCCCCTTAGTGGAATTATGACATCTTGCATTGTGCGAGGGCATGGGGAGATTACGATGGACATATTGGCTTCTTGGGGAGCATTATGCGTTGATGGCTGTTGTGTATCCTTGCAACGACGCCAGAAATAGTTGTGTCGACGGCACCAGGAATCCTTCAACTGCGACTACGCCTTAAGGGACTTCCTAGGAAAGTATGCAAAGGATTTCTCCCACGGCCTTGGAGCCTTGCGTTGGTGTTCCCTCGAAGCGGAAAGGGTGATGTAGCACAGCGACGGTAAGTATTTCCCTCAGTTTGAGAACCAAGGTATCAATCCGGCGGAAGAGTATCTCAAGATCCTGCACAAACACGACAAGCTTGCACCCAACACTATGAAGGGGTTTTCAATCCCTTATAGATTGTTTGCCAAGTGAGAACTGAAAGCAACAAAGTAACAAAGTAACAAAGCAAAGTAAAAGCGGAGTTGTAAACGATGGATGTGAATAGACCCGGGGGCCGTAGTGTTTACTAGTGGCTTCTCTCATGAAAGCAAGTAGACGGTGGGTGAATAAATTACTGTCGAGCAATTGATAGAACTGTGCAGAGTCGTGACGATATCTATGCAATGATTATTTCTATAGGCATCACGTCCGAAACAAGTAGACCGTTACTTTCTGCATCTACTACTATTACTCCACACGTCAACCGCTATCCAGCATGCATCTAGTGTATTAAGTCCATAAGAATAGAGTAACGCCTTAAGTAAGATGACATGATGTAGAGGGATAATCTCAAACCAATGATAAAACCCCCATCTTTTTACCCTTGATGGCAACTGCTTGATGTGTGCCTTGCTGCCCCTACTGTCACTGGGAAAGGTCAGCACATGGTAGAACCCAAAACCAAGCACTTCTCCCATTGCAAGAATCATAGATCTAGTTGGCCAAACAAAATCCAAGACTCGGAGAGACTTACAAGGATATCAAATCATGCATATAAGAAATCAACAAAGACTCAAATATATATCATAGATAATATGATCACAAGTCCACAATTCATAGAATATCGACAAACACACCGCCAAAGAAGATTACATCGGATAGATCTCCATCAAGATCATGGAGAACTTTGTATTGAAGATCCAAGAGAGAGAAGAAGCCATCTAGCTACTAACTACGGACCCGTAGGTCTGAAGTGAACTACTCACGAGTCATTAGAGGGGCGATGATGATGATGAATTAGCCCTCCACCTCCAAAGTCCCCTCCGGCAGGGTGCCGGGAAGGGTCTCAAGATGACATCTCGCGGAAATGGAAGCTTGCGGCGGCGGAAAAGTATTTTCGAGGCTCCCCTGATTTTTTGCGGAATATTTGGGAATATATAGGCGCAAGACCTAGGTCAGGGGGCGGCCAGGGAGGCCACAAGCCTGCCCACCGTGGCCTCCCCCTGGTGGCGGAGTGGGGGTTTGTGGGCTCCCTGGAGCCCACCTGGCTTGGCCCAAAAGCCCCCTGGACTTCTTCCGTTCGGGAAAAAAAATTCAGGGTTTTTCTTCCGTTTGGACTCTGTTCCAAAATTAGATTTGAAAAGAGTTAAAAACACAGAAAAACAGGAACCCGCACTTTTCACTGAATCAATAAGTAAGTCCCAAAAAAAATATAAAAAGGTACATAAAACATACAAAGAAGGCAAGATAACAGCGTGAAACCATAAAAAATTATAGATACGTTTGAGACGTATCATGCGTCCACGGTGCTCCAAACGGAGATTAACATCCGCAAGGGTGTGAACTTTAGGATACATCATCCTCACCACGTGCCTCGGTTATCTCTTACCTGAGCCCTTTATCTATGCACTTTACTTTGTGATAGCCATATTGTTTCATGTCATATATCTTGCTATCACTTACTTGTTTATCTTGCTTAGCATAAGTTGTGGGTGCACATAGGCGAGCCTAGTTGTTTTAGGTTTTTTGCTTGACTAATTATACGTTAGCTTTATTCCGCATTTTTTAAGCCTAAATCATAATTATTTTAAAGCGCCTATTCACCCCCTCCTCTAGGCCACATCCACGTCCTTTCACTTGGGAAAACCCATAGGAAGGCCCAGGGATCCCCTCTTCTGCTATATGATGTGTTTTGACATAAAAAATGAAGAAGATACTTTCAGGATGAATCATCGCCATCTCGAGGCAGAAACCTAGGCACAAGGACTTTTTCTCACGAGAGAGTGATTCTACCGGGGAAACTTCCCACCAGGAGGGGGAAATCGAAGCCATCATCATCACTAACGCTTCCTCCTCCATGGGAGGATCAATATTTACCAGCACCATATGATCTCAAACCCTAGGTCATCTACTATATGCAATCTTTATCTCAAAACTCAGATTGGTACATCAGGGCTACTATTAGTGTTGATTACATCTTGTAGTTGATGCTTCCTTGTTTAATTGGTGGAATATAATATGTTCATATCCTTTATCATATTTATTATACCTCAGATCTTGAACATGGTGATTATTTGTGAGTAGTTGCTTTTGTTATCGAGGACGTGGGAGAAGTCTTGTTATAATTAATCAAGTGAAGTTGCTATTCATTTGATATTTTGATTATATGTATGTTGTTGCTTCCTTTAGTGGTATCATGTGAACGTTGACTACATGACACTTCACCATACTTGGGCCTAAGGGAAGGAATTGTGGAGTAATAAGTAGATGATGGGTTGCTAGAGTGACAGAAGCTTAAACCCTAGTTTATACGTCATTTCATAAGGGCTAATTTGGATCCACATGTTTCATGCTATGGTTAGATTTATCTTAATTCTTATTTCGTAGTTGCGGATGCTTGCGAGAGGGGTTATCATAAGTAGGTTGCTTGTTCAATTAAGAAAAACACCTAAGCACCGGTCCACCCACATATCAAATTATCAAATTAACGAACGTGAATCAACTCAACATGATGAACATGACTCGATGGAAATTCCTATGTATCCTCGGGAGCTTTTTCCTTTATATAAGAGAACTTTTAGGATTGTCCTTTGCTACAAAAAGGATTGGACCACCTTGCTGGACACTTCCTACTTTTTTTCTTGTTACTTGTTACCAATCATCGTGCTACAAAACAATTTATAACTGTTACTTGATGTCTACTACACAACTTTATTCTTGTAGACTATGTTGGGCCTCCAAGCGCAGAGTTTTGTAGGATAGTAGCAATTTTCCCTCAAGTGGATGACCTAACGTTTATCAATCCGTGGGAGGTGTAGGATGAAGATGATCTCTCTCAGACAACCCTGCAATCAAATACAAAAATCTCTTGTGTCCCCAACACATCCAACACAATGGCAAATTGTATAGGCGCACTAGTCGAGCGAAGATATGGTGATACACGTGTAGTATGGATAGTAGATGTATGTTTTTGTAATCTGAAAATATAAAAGCAGCAAGGTAGAAAGTGTAAAACAGCAAGCAAAATGTTGTATAAATGCTTGGTAATAAGGCCTAGGGTTTATACTTTCGCTAGTGCAATCTCTCAACAATGCTCACATAATGGAATCATATGATGATCCCTCAACGTGCAACGAAGAATCACTCCAAAGTTCCTATCAAGCGGAGAACAATAAGATGAAATTGGTGTAGGTAGTAGAACAATCTCAAACTTATTCTTTCTGATCAATCTTTTGAGCTATTCCTATAAGTGTCACAAATAACCCTATAATTCGTACTAGAATAACACCCATGATACATATCAATCAACCCTAACATCAGTTAGATACTCTAAGTGTCACCTCAAGTATCAGTGGGATAATTATACGAAATGCATAAAACAATTTTAGATCTATCATACTCGATCCAACACAAAGAACTTCGAGGAGCACCCCAAGATTTCTATCGAAGAACATAGTATGAAGACGTGCAATCAACATGTATGCATAGATCCCCAAGGTCAGCAGAATCCGCAAGTTGATGCCATAACATATATCAACTAAATCACCTGAATACCCCAATGTCACTACGGGTATCTGCATGCAAGACATACATCAAGTGTTCTCGAACCAAAATATTCAATCCAACATAACGAGATCTTAAATGGAAATATTTAATTCATCACAACAAGGTAACAAGGGAATAACATCATGTGATTTAACTTGATTAACAAGGAACGTAATACGTAAAGATCAAGACATCTCAAGAACACAAGAGAGAGAGAGAGAGAGAGAAAACACATAGGTACTGGTACAAACCCTCGTCCCCGAGGGTTAACTACTCCCTCCTCGTCATGGCCTCCGCCGAGATGATGAAGATGGACACCAGAGATGATTTCCCCTCTCCGGTAGGGTACTGGAAAGGCACCAGATGGGTTTTTTGTCGATACATAGAGTTGCGGCGGCGGAGCGGAATTTCTCTCTTTGTTTCTGGGGTTTCTGCTATTTATAGGATTTTCAGCGTTGGAATCACGCCAAACAAAGCAGCATGGGCCCAACAAGACATGAGGGTGCGACCTAGGGGGCGCGCCCTGTTGGGTTGTGGTCCATAGGAGGTCCCCCTCCGGTGGTTTTTCGCTCCAATATTGCTTATTTCCTCTAGAAAAAAAGTTTCGGGCGATTCTGAGAACTTTCATTTTTTCCACAAAAATAACATCATGGTAATTCTGCTAAAAACAACGCAGTGCGGGTTAGTTCTAACTAAATCATATAAATTACATCAAAACCATATAAAAGTATTATAAACATAGGCAAACATGGCATATATACTTCATAAATTATTGATATGTTGGAGATGTATCATCATCCCCAAGCTTAATTCCTACTCATCCTCGAGTAGGTAAATTATCGATATGTTGGCTAGCATAGTATGTAAATTTTATCAATGATAATTCCAATCACTTTTTCTAGCATCATAACCAACAAATTTTTCATATAAATCATCATGGTTGAGTAGAAATTAATTCACATATCATGGTTCAAACAACGCATTCTCTTGAAACTCAACATCATATGTTCTTAGTCATCAAACAATTTCAGTGCATCATCAAGTCTAAATAAGAGCTCCACATACTCAATTATCATATAGTATTATATTATTTCCAATACTCAAAGCATAATTTTAGAACAAATAACATCCATCAAACATAGAGAAAGATAGGGGCTTATTGTTTCGCCTCCAAATATATTTTAATTGTCAACAATAGTGAGTTATGATCAAATATATTTGAGTGCTTATATATGTTTGGATATTTCCCTACCACATGGTGCTTGTATACTAATAGATTTAGGTTGGAATAAGAAGTTGAATCAACATGAGAAGTAAGTAACATGAAAGTAAATAGATTGTACCTTCGTAGAGGGAAGCTGGGATTTATAGAGGTGCCAGAGCTCATTCTCCTTTCATGTCAATGTCACAAAAGAGTTTTCAATATCTTCCATGCTAATCACATTATTGGCGGTTCCCAGATAGAACTAAAATTTTACTCCCCCTCCACCATTCAAACACATTCCATGGCTAGCTGTATCCACATGTGCCCTCCAAACAATCAACTTTCTAGGGGTGTTCTTGTTTATTTATTTTTGTATTATGCAGGACTCGGAATCCTTTTTACCGGTCTCTCTCGTGTAATGACAAGTGAATAAACACCCATATTGAGAATAACTCGCTTAGAAGGGAAGATAATGACCGCCCCGTTGCTCCTTGAGCGGCACAAGCACACAAAACGGATGTTTATTTGAATGTTTAGAGGTGGCACATGCAAATTTACTTGGAATGGCAGAGAAATGCCATATATAGGTAGGTATGGTGGACTCTCATGGAATAAACTTAGCTCAAGGATTTGGATGCGCAAGTAGTATCTCTACTTAGTATGAAGTTTTGGCTAGCAAAAGGTTCTAAAAAAGCACCAAGCGTTGTACGATCCATAACAATATAACTTCTATTAAATATACCCAAACATAACTATTACATTGTCTTCCTTTTCCATCTTCAACTATTTGATCAAGGATGAAAATAATTAATGGGTATTCACAATCATAAAATATGTCCAAGATAATATATTTGGATGTGAAAGTTCTCTTTCTTATACTAATCATTCATGAATTGCTTGTATGACCAATATTTTAGTTGTCAAACTTTAATTGATTTTACTTTCTAAACCAAATGTGAAACTATTACTAAGCATATAGCACACCGATACTTTAATATTTATGATATTTCATTCATTCACAACTTACTCTAAGGATATAAGTGAAGCATAAGAGTAAACATCAAAATACTATCAAAAGATATAAGTGAAGATCAATGAGTAGTTAAACAATTAAGTAGCTATGTGATTACTCTCTCTCTCTCTCAACAAAGATTTCCAGATCTGATAATTTTATTCAAACAACAAACTAATAAAACATGAACTCCGAGAATAGCACATATCATGTGGACAAATAAAAACTTAGGATCAACATAGGCTAACCGATAGTTGTTGACGAAGAGAGGTGGGATGCATATCACCCCCAAGCTTAGATGCTTGAGACATGTTAAAGTATTTACTTGGGGTGCCCTAAGGCATCCCCAAGCTTGAGATTTTCTATCTCATTCAATCGTCTCATTTCCCGGTTTCACCTAAGTCTCAAAAACTTCATCCACACACAACTTGAAAAGAACTCGTGAGATAGGTTAGTACACATAAGAATAAATCAACACTTCATGTACTGCTAAGACAAGTTGCATGATAAATTTCAAATATTATATACTATTTTTACTATCATTTCCACAATTTATATCTACCAATATAGGCTATGTAAACTATAGGATAAGTAGATAACAAAACTATGACATCAATCTGTCTAAACAGGATAGCTGTAAAAACTAATTCGAAAACTATACCTACGTAACTCAAAAAATTCTGAAAATTTCGAAAATGATAAATAATTTGTATTATAGTACTATGTAAAAAATTCATAAACTTTCCACGTTCCAGTAAAATCTTTAATGCAAATACTACAACGAAAGTTTCTATTTTTGTACAACACACGTCACACATGCAATTCAAGCATTCTAAAGTCAATTCTTGGAACTATTTATTAAAAAACAATATTGTAAATAAAATCTAACAGATAACAACAAAATAAAATTATGCTCCAAGAAAAACACATATCATGTGACGAATAAAAATATAGCTCCAAGTAAGATATACCGGTAATGTTGGAGACGAAAGAGGGGATGCCTTTGGGGCATCCCCAAGTTTAGACGCTTGAGTATTCCTTGGATATTACCTTGGGGGTTCCTTGGGCATCCCCAATCTTAGGTTCTTTCTGCACCTTATTCTCCTCATATCGGTTTCTCACACAAAACTTGAAAACTTCAATTACATAAAACTTAACGGAACTTTGTGATAGGGGTTAGTGTAATAAAGATAGATCATTCACTTAGGTACTGTCAAGACAAGATTCATAATTGTTATCACCTAATACCTATTGTATTCTATCATACCCATAATTTATATCACCAAATATAAGCTATGGGAACATTAAAATAAGCAAACTATGCATGCATAATAGAATCGGTCATAAAGAGAACACCTGTTAAGATGTGAATGGACATCATACTTCCCTGACTCTAAAATTTCTGAAAAATTAGGAAAATGCAGAAATTTTCACATAAAAAATGTGTAAATATTTCAGATTTTTTTGATGCTCTAGTAAAATCAGAGAAATTCTGCAATGGACGTAAAAGTTTCTGTTTTTGCACAGAATCAAACTAGCAACTATCCACACTATCCCAAAGGCTTTACTTGGAAATTTATTAAAATCAAAGACATATAACATGATTAATACAGTGGCTTGATCATTTGAACACACAAAAACATAAAGGATAAGTGTTGAATTGTCTCCCAACAAGTGCTTTTCTTTAATGCCTTTTAGCTAGGCATGATGAGTTCAATGATGCTCGTATAAAAAGTAGTAAGTGAGGCATGCAAGAGAACATCATGAATCACATGACAAGAACATTTAAGTCTAACCCACTTCCTATGCATAGGGATTTTTCAAGCAAACAATTTATTGTAGCAATCATCAACTTGCATAGGAAGGCAAAACAAGCATGACTTCAAAACTTTGAACACATAGGGAGGGAACTTGATATTATTGCAATTCCTACAAGCATATGTTCCTCCCTCATAATAATTTTCATTAGCATCATGAAGGAATTCAATAATATAACTATCACATAAAGCATTCTTTTCATTATGCACAAGCATGGAATTTTTGTTACTACCCACACAAGCAAAATTCTTATCATTCATAGTAGTGGGAGCAAACTCAACAAAATAACTATAATGACATACTTGATTGATATAATCCATGTGAAAATTAAAATTATGATGAAAAGATTCCTGATTATACTTATTATTTATAGCATAAATGTCATCACAATAATCATCATAGATAGGAGGCATGATTTCATCATAATAAATTCGCTCGTCGAAACTTGGGGCACTAAAATAACATCTTCATCAAACATAGCATCCCTAAGCTTGTGGCTTTGCATATCATTAGAATCATGGATATTCATTGAATTCATACCAACAATATTTCTATCATGCTCATATTTCAAGGATTTCACATTAAACATTTTTATAAATTCTTCCTCTAGCAATTGAGCACAATTTTCTCAAACATCATTTTCACGAAAGACATTATAGAGACGAAGCAAATGAGGAAACCTAAACTTTATTTTTTGTAGTTTTATTTTATAAAACCAAACTAGTGAAATCAATAATATAAAATATATAATTGGAAGATCTAAATATATACCTTCAAGTACTCACCTCCCCGACAATGGCGCCAAAAAATAGCTTGATGTCTACTACACAACTTTATTCTTGTAGACTATGTTTGGCCTCCAAGCGGAGAGTTTTGTAGGACAGTAACAATCTTCCCTCAAGTGGATGAACTAAGGTTTATCAATACATGGGAGGTGTAGTATGAAGATGGTATCTCTCAAACAAGCCTGCAATCAAATACAAAAATTCTCTTGTGTCCCCAACACACCCAATACAACGGAAAATTGTATAGGTGCACTAGTTCGGCAAAGAGATGGTGATACAAGTGTAGTATGGATACTAAATATAGGTTTTTGTAATATGAAAATATAAAAACAACAAGGTAGCAAGTGTAAAAGAGCGAGAAAAACATTGTATAAATGCTTGGTAATAAGGTCTAGGGTTCATACTTTCACTAGTGCAATATCTCAACAATGCTAACATAATAGAATCATATGATCATCCCTCAACGTGCAACAAAGAATCACTCCAAAGTTCATATATAGAGGAGAACAATAAGATGAAATTGGTGTAGGTAGTAGAACCACCTCAAAGTTATTATTTCTCATCAATCTTTTGAGCTATTCCTATAAGTGTCATAAACATCCCTAAAGTTCATACTAGAATAACACCCATGATACATATCCATCAACCCAAATGTCACCTAGATACTCCAATGTCACCTCAAGTATCCGTGAGCTAATTATACGACATGCATCAAACAATTTCATATATATCATATTCAATCGAACACAAAGAGCTTCAAGGAGCACCCCAAGATTTCTATCAGAGAACATAGTATGAAAATGTGCAATCAACCCCTATGCATAGATCCCCAAGGTCACCGAAATCCGCAAGTTGATGCCATAACATATATCAAGTGAATCAGTTGAATACCCCAATGTAACTATGGGTATCCGCATGCAAGACATACATCAAGTGTTCTCAAACCAAAATATTCAATCCAACAGAATAAGATATTAAAGGGAAAGATTCAATTCATCACAACAAGGTAGCAAGGGAATAACATCATATGATCCAACTATATTAACAAGGCCCTCGATACATCATGATCGTGGCATCTCAAGAACATGAGAGAGAGATCAAATACATAGCTACTAGTACAAACCCTCAACCCCGAGGGTGAACTACTCCCTCATCATCATGGCCTCCACCGGGATGATGAAGATCGACACCGGAGATGATTTCCCCTCTCCGGCAGGATGCTGGAAAAGCTCCAGATGGGTTTTTCGTTGATACAGAGAGTTGCGGTGGCGGAGCATAAGTTCTCTCTTTATTTATGGGGTTTCTAGTATATATAGTATTTTTCAGCGTTGGAATCACGCCAAACGAAGCCATGTGGGCCCCACAAACCATCACGGCGCGGCCTAGGGCGCACGTTGTTGGCTTGTGGACCACATGTGGCTTCCCTATGATGGTTCTTCACTCCAAAATTTCTTAATTTCTCTAGAAAATAATATAAAAAAATTGGGCGATTCTAAGAACTTTCATTTTCTGCACAAAAACAACACCATGGTAATTCTGGTAAAAACAACGTCAGTCCGGGTTAGTTCTAAATTAATCATATAAAGTACATCAAAACCATATAAAAGTATTGTAAACATAGGCAAACATGGCATGAATACTTCATAAATTATCAATAAGTTGGAGACGTATCATTACTCACAACACTTGTAGAGAATACCTTGCTGAAAATTGCTTATCATTGCCTTGTGCTCCTCGTCGGGTTAGACACTCTTACTCATCGAAAAGACTATGATTGATCCCCTATACTTGTGGGTCATCAAGACTCTTTTCTGGCGCCGTTTCCACGAAGTGAACACCTTTGGTGATTTGAATTTTGTAAGGAAACATTTCCGGTACGTGCTAAAGTTTACCGTTACTTGTCACCATGGATAGTAATCCTTTGAGAGGTTTGTTTGGGGTATCTTCACCACGAATGGAAGTGGAAAAAGTCGCTCCCCAACCTACTCAACTTTTTGAAAATACGTACTATGAAATTCCTTCGGGTATGTTAGAGAAACTGCTAGCTAACTCATACGTCTCCAACGTATCTATAATTTTTGATGGTTCCATGCTATTATCTTGTCAACTTTGGATGTTTTGTATGCATGAATATGCTATTTGATATCTTTTTGGGACTAACCTATTAACTCAGTGTCAAGTGCGAGTTTCTATTTTTTCCGTGTTTTTGACCTTTTTCAGAGGAGAATATTAAACGGAGTCCAAACGGAATAGAACATGCAGAATGATTTTTTCCATAACACAAGATACGCACGGGACTTGAGAACCAAGGCAACCCCGGGGGAGGTCACAAGCCCCCTAGCCGCGGCCTGGGGGGCGCCTAGCAGGCTTGTGGGCCCCCCGTGGCTCCTTTGCCCTACTTCTTCCGCCAATAAATTCTCTAAAAATCCAAAACTGCCAAAGAGAGCCACGAAAATACTTTTCCGCCGCCGCAAGCTTCTGTCTCCACAAGATCCCATCTGGGGCACATTCTGGTACCCTACCGGAGGAGGGATTCGGACACAGAGGGCTTCGTCATCAACACCATTGCCTCTCCGATGATGCGTGAGTAGTTCACCACAGACCTTCGGGTCCATAGCTAGTAGCTAGATGGCTTCTTCTCTCTCTTGGATCTTCAATACAAAGTTCTCCATGATCTTCATGGAGATCTATCCGATGTAATCTTCTTTTGCGGTGTGTTTGTGGAGATCCGGTGAATTGTGGATTTATGATCAGATTATCTATGAATATTATTTGAGTCTCCTCTGATCTCTTATATGCATGATTTCGTATCCTTGTAATTCTCTTCGAGTTGTGGGTTTCGTTTGGCCAACTTGATCTATAATTCTGGCAATGGGACAAGTGCTTGGTTTTGGGTTCATGCCGTGCGGTGTCCTCACCCAGTGATAGAAGGGGTAGCGAGGCACGCATCATGTTGTTGCCATCAAGGGTAAAAAAGATGGGGTTTATATCTATTGCATGAATTTATCCCTCTACATCATGTCATCTTGCTTAAGGCGTTACTCTGTTTGTTATGAACTCAATACACTAGATGCATGCTGGATAGCGATCGATGTGTGGACTAATAGTAGTAGATGCACACATTATCGGTCTACTTGTCTCGGACGTGATGCCTATATGTATGATCATTGCCTTAGATATCATCATGACTTTGCGCGGTTTTATCGATTGCTCGACAGTAATTCGTTCACCCACCGTAATACTTGCTATCTTGAGAGAAGCCTCTAGTGAACACTATGGCCCCCGGGTCTACTTCACATCATATTTTCAGCTCTACACTTTTACTTTGTTGCACTTTTCACCTTCATATCTCATCTTGCAATTAATCGTGAAGGGATTGATAACCCCTTTATAGCGGTGGGTGCAAGTTTGTTTGTTTTTGCGCAGGTACATTGGTGACTTGTCTTGATACTCCTACTGGATTGATACCTTGGTTCTCAAACTGAGGGAAATACTTACTGCTACTGTGTTGCATCACCCTTTCCTCTTCAAGGGAAAAACCAACGCAAGCTCAACAGGTAGCAAGAAGAATTTCTCGCGCCGTTGTCGGTGAGGATCAAGTCAAGAATAGTCTCCCGTCAACTTGCCAATATCTAGCGCCGTTGCCGGGGAGTATCAAGTCAAGAATAGTCTCCCTTCAACGTGTCAATTTCTGGCACCGGGGACTATTCTAAGTGAAGCTTATCCAGGTAACTATCGCAAACTCATCTCTTGCATGTACTTTTTTTTGCCTTTTGCCTCTCGTTTTCCTCTCCCCCACTTCTAAAAAACAAAATTTACAAAAATATTTTCCTTTTTCATTTGCCTTTCCTTTGCTTGTGTGCTATGTGCCTTCAATATGCTTGCATCTTCGCTTGCTAAAAATCTATTGATATGGATCCTCATCCACTTGCTAATCTCTTTAAGAGATCTAATTATGTTGAACCAATTGCTAGTGAGTTGAGTGCACTTGACTATCTTTATGAAGTTTTGCTTGAGATGTGTGAATCTGAAAATTGTGATGAAGAAATTTATGAAGTGATTCACGAGGGCTCCTTGAATAAAAACATGATTGCAATGGTTTCACTATGATTTCTATTAATGTCAATCATGCTAAAAATATGCAAAACCCTAAGCTTGGGGATGCTAGTTTTGCTATGTCCACTACTTGTTGCAATGATCATGATTGGGATATTCATTTTTCTTACGATCTTGAAAATTTGTTTAAGCCTCATGATGATTATGATATTTGCAATAATATTGAAAGGGGGATTGGAGAAGTCATGACTTTAGTTGATGATAATCCCACTATTTTTGAAGAGCGCCAACTTTGCATGCATGTGGATCATGAAAAGAATATCCTATGTGATAGTTATATTGTTGAATTTGAATATGATCCCACATGTAATTATTATGAGAGAGGAAAATAT